>NW_023425355.1:144085561-144835409 GCF_014108415.1 Molossus molossus
TTCATGCATGTATAAATGTAACTGATGTTTCCCTGGCCAGGGAGCTGAGTTAGAGTGTCATCCCGCCACGCCAAGTATGCGTGCTCCATGTCCAGACAGGGTAAAATGCAACACTCAACCAATTAAATATACATAACAAGAAAAACAAATAGATATTTCTCTGTCTCTCTCTCTGTCTCTCTCTATATATCCTGCTTTCTCTGTCTCTCTCTCAAAAATCAATCAATATTTTATTTAAAAACCAGTGAACTTTATAACAGCCACGTACAATTTCAGACCAAATAAGTGAAACCATTTTTGATGAGCATATGCTGCCACCTTGTGGACATATAAAAGAATGCCGTCTGAAGAACAATATTTATAAAATCCAGATGTGTTCTCTATATCTTGATAAAGACACAACATATAACACGTTACTAAAATTTATATATGCTCACTTTAGAAAACTTCAAGTATGCAGACAAAGAGAAAGAACAAACTGACCAGTAAAATCACTCTGCCATTGGATAAGGATTCTGAGTACCTGAGCAGGGGAGAGAGATAAAAGACACAGTGGTTCTCTCAGGATAAAGTCAATTTGCAGCTCTCTGGGTGCTAACCTTGAACTTAGTGTACTAGTTGATTCTTCTTTTGCTTCCCATTTATCAAGCCACTTTTTTCAAAATTAAAATTTAACCCTGTTCAGATACTTTGGTTGCTTTACTTTCTGTCTCTTGGTTCAAGTTTTTTTTTTTTCTTTTTTAGTCTTCTTTAGTCATTATACAAAATATTGCAATGAACAATTGGTTAAAACATCATCCTCAATTCCCAAGGTTTCTTGATCAATCCCAGGTCAGAGAACATATAAGAAAGAACAACTGAAATCATAAAAGAGTGAGAAGAAAATGTGGTTCTCTTACTCTGTCTGTCATTGTCTCTCTTTGTCTCATTTCACATCTCTCTAAAATCAATCAATAGATTAAAAGATTTTAATCAGTGAACTATATAACAGCAATGTTCAATTTCAGACCAAATACCATGAAACCATTCTTGCTCTTTATTTGATGTGCCTATGCTGCTACCTAGTGGAGTGATGGAAGAAGGCTCAGTGACTGTAGAATAAAATGCTGAAGTGTTCTTTACACACTGACATACAATATTTACTTTACTATTAAAAATGAATACATTCTCATTGTAAAAAATTTAAAGCACCCAAGAAATTAAACAAAAAACAAAAATCAACCACCACCTCACTTTGCCATTGCTTCAAGAATCTGAGTACCTGCCCAGGGGAGATAGAAAGATCAAGGTTCAGTTGTTTTCTTTGTTTAGAGTCAAGTTTTCAGGGTTTGGGTACTAAATATGAGCTTGATTTTGATACTTGATTTTTGCTTTGCTCACCTATCACTAAGTCTCTTTTATTCAGAAATGATACTAGGAATTTGACCTGTCATGTACTGTGGTTGTTCTAAGTTCTTTCTCTTGTTTTCTTCTTCCTTTTTCCAGATGTTAGTTTTGTATTCTGTGATTTTTAAAAATTTCCAATGAACACGTTCTAAATAATATGTGAATGTAGATAGATAGATAGATGATAGATAGATAGATGATAGATAGATAGATAGATAGATAGATAGATATCTTGGTGAAAGTACATAATTCTTTCTACAGTGTACATTCAAAACAAGGTTGTTTTCCATAGTACATGCACTTATAAATGTGATGGTTATATCCTTGGCTGGGTTTCAGAGTTCACGAAAGCATCATCTCCATAGGTCAGGATTGCAAGTTTGATCCCAAGTCATGGCACATACAAGAATAAGCCTGTGAATGCTACATAAGTGACACAACAAATTGATATTTCTCTCTTTTCTCCCTCCTTCTATTTATCTTGCTCTTTTTCAAAAATCAATCAATCCATAATATTTTTTTAAAATCACTTATATAACAGCCACGTTCAATTTCTGACCAACTACAGTGAAACAATTTTGGCTCCTTATTTAGTGTGTGTGTATGCTGCCACCTAGTGGAAGTATAGGAAAAAGATCTATGAATGTACAACATAGAATCCAGATGTGTTCTTTATCTATTGATAAAGATACTATCTATAACTTACTAATGTTAATACATGCACACTTTAGAAAATGTTAAGGATGCAGACAGGGAGAAAGAAAAACCTGACCAGTAAAATCATTTTGCTATTGCTTTAGGATTCTGAGATCCTGAGCAGGGGAAATAGAAAGATAAAAGATGCAGTTGTTCTCTCTGTATACAATCAACTTTCAGTTCTTTGGGGACTAGTCTGGAACTTAGTTGTGATACTTGATTCTTGCTTTCTCACCCATCATCAAGCCTCCTTGTAAGAAATTAAAATTTAACCCTGTTCACATATTTTGGCTGCTTTAAGTTCTTTCTCCTGGGTCAGGTTTTATTTTATTTTTGTGTTTTTATCATGATATAAAATGTTGCAATGAACAAGTGGTTAAACCATTGTCTCCAAAACCACGGTTTCAGAATCAATCCTAAGTCAGAGAACATAGGAGAAAGAACAAATGCATGAATAAATAAGTGGGAGGAAAAAACATGTGTTTCTCTCTTTGTCTTTCTTTCTCTTATGCTTTCTCTTTGCCACTTCCTCTCTCTCTCTAAAGCCAATCAATAGATAAATGAATTTTTAATATCTCAGAGCTAGAGAAATGGGCCTTACTGCATGAGAAGTGCAGGTCCTTCAGCCCTTGGCTTTGTTCAGACTGGAAACGAGACTCGTCATTTTCAGTTCTGATTCTGAGGCCCAATTCCTTCACAACTGAACTGAAGTCTCCAGTGCTGTAGGAGGATATACAATTACTTTTGCTACTAGAACTTTGTTTGAGCTTTTTTTTTTTTTTTTTTTAAGTGAGGACCTTGATCCAAAATGGTGGCACAGGGAATGGAAGCTACACAGACCATCTCCCAGGACCAAACTGAAATTACAACTAAGATAAAAACAAATCGTTGGGAAAAAGCAATAGAAAAAAAGCTGGAGAGGACCACACAACCAGAAACCCTGAATCGAGCATGGTAGGTCTACGGAGACATGAGAGGGAAACTAGGGACCATGCACAGCAGTGGTCTCAGCTGTGAGCAGTGCCCTTGGATTAAAATTCCAAGCCAGCTCCACAGCACAGAGGGCCAGGACAGAGCACCGTACTGGCTACAGACACTCACCTTGGGCTCTGGCACAGGGAGGTTGGACTGAACTGGAACTGTGTGAGGACACTCAGGATTGGGAGGGTGCACAGAACTTTTGCTGACTTGCAGCCATGCAGGATGGTGGCCATCTTACTCCTTCCCAGACCTCTGGGGAGAAGCAGCAGCCCCTACCTCAGAGATTTAACCCCACCCAGCTGGGCCAAAAAATGCAAATTGAGGCTCATTAACAACCAGCATCTGCCCCACCCTTGCAAAATCCTCTTACACTAAACACCTGAGGGAGTTTTTTCTTTAACTGAGAACCCAAGGCTCTTCAAGTAACCGAGACTAATAGCCTCCAGGCAAAAACCTAGAGGATAACTGAACCTATCCTGGGCTTGAAAATCTACCCAGGTAAGTAAGACTTCACGGTGGTGTTTAATGTGGGTCCTCCCACACTCATCCAAACCTAGTAGAGGGAGCCACAAACAACAGAACACCAACAACCACAGGAAACTTTGGCAGACTCCCAAACCCACTGAGATAGCCAAAATGGTGAAACAAAGAAACAAATCCCAAATAAAAGAACAAGAGACCTCTACTGAAGATGAGATCAATGAAATGCAGTTAAGCAAGTTATTAGATGTAGGGTTCAGAGCCATGATCTTAGCAATCTTAACAGCATGAGGAAACACTTCAATACCATGAGTAAAGATACAGAAGCATTGAAAACCAATGAAGTGGAAATGAAGAATGACATAGCAGAAATAAAGAACACACTGGAAGGACTAAACAGCAGAGTAGAGGAAGCTGAGAACCAGATCAGTGAATTAGAAGACAGGGTAGAAAAATTCAACCAATCAGAAAACCTAAAGAAAAAAAACTCTTAAAAAACAAGAATACAGTTTAAGAGAACTGTGACACCACTGGAAACAAAATAATATCTGAAGAAGAAGAACATGAGCAAGGGTTAGAGGATATATTTGAAGAAATAGTGACAGAAAATGTCTTAATTTGGTGAAGGAAGAAGGCATTCAAGTTCAAGAAGCACAGAGATACCCAAGTAAGAAGAACCCAAACAGGCTCACATCAAGACACATAGCAATGAAAAGGCCAAAAATGAAAGACAAAAAGAGAATCCTAAAGGCAGCAAGAGATAAGCAACAGGAAACTCCATAAGGCTCTCAGCTGACTTCTCAATAGAAACACTACAGGCCAGAAGGGAGTGGCAGGAAGTAATCAAGGTCATGAAAAACAAGTATCTGAATCCAAGACTAGTTTATCCTAATAGGCTATCATTCAAAATAGAAGGTCAAAGAAAGAGCTTCCCAGACATAAAACCACTAAGGGAATATATTAACACCAAACCAGCACTGCAAGATATGTTTAAAAAAAAAACTGCTGTAATTAGTAGAAGAAAGAGAAAGAAAAGTAGAACCACATAAACAAAAATGGCAATAAATAAGTATATATTAATAATCACCTTAAATGTAAATGAATTGAATGCTCTCATTAAAAAAGACAGAGTAGCTCATTGGATAAGAAAGCATGACTCATATATATGTTGTTTACAAGAAAACCACCTCACAGCAAAACACTCACATAGGTTGAAAGTGAAGTGATATTTGTCTTTATCTGCTTGGCTTTTTTCTCTCAGCACAATACTCTCCAGGTCCTTCCATGCCTTCTCAAAGAATACAAGATCTTTCTTTCTAATAGCTGCATAGTATTCAATTGTGTACATGTACCACGGCTTTTTAATTCACTCATTTACTGATGGACATTTGTGGAATATAATAAACTAAACAAGCTGCTGAACTAAATTAACCCAGAGACGTGGAGGTGTGGTACAGACTGACAGGCCTCAGAGGAGGGGGGTGGGGGGAAGAGATAAACCGCAGAACTTACATGCATGTATCAATGACCATACACAACAAAGCTGGGGATGCGGTGGAGGGAAAGGGGAGGAGGGTGTCAATAGGTGAAAAATGAAAAACATCTGTAAAAGAACAAATTAATAAATAAAAATTATATATATATGTATATATATGTATTAAAAACTTAAAAAAAAAAAAGTAAAGGGATGGGAAAATATCTTCCAAGCAAACAAATAGGAAAAAATATCTTGGGTAGCAATACTCATATCTAATAAAATAGATTTCAAAATAAAGGCCATAACTAGAGACAAAATGGCCGCTACATAATATTGAAAGGATCTATGCAACACGAAGATATAACTTTGGTAAACATATATGCACCCAATACAGATGCACCAAAATATATTAAAAATCTTCTGGAGGACTTCAAAGGAGAAATCAAAAGCAATGCAGCCATAAAAAGGGACTTCAACATCCGGCTGACATCACGGGATAGATTCTCTACACAAATAATTAACATGGAAACAGAGACTCTAAATAATGCACTCCATTAAATAGATGTAATAGATATCTACAGAGAATTACACCCCAAACTATAAAATTCACATTCTTTTCAGTGCACATGAGACATTCTCAAAGATAGACCACATGTTAGGACACAAACTAAGTCTCTACAAGTTCAAGAAGCTTGAAATCATATCAAGCACCTTCTCAGATCACAATGGCATGAAACTAAAAATCACTGACAACAAAGACACGCAAAAACCTTTAAACACAGGGAGGCTAAATAGCATGTTATTCAACAACGAATTGGTTACCGAGGAGATCAAGGAAGAAATAAAAAATTTCCTAAAAACCAGTGAAAATGAACACACAACAATACAAAATCTATGGGATGCAGCGAAAGCAGTTCTGAGAGGGAAGTTCGTGGCACTAAAGACCTATCTCAGGGGGAAAAAAAATTCTAGTTAACTATTTAACCTCAAAACAATATATTTTATATATATATATATATATATATACATATATATATATATATTTTATCCTCACCAGAGAACATTTTTTCAATTTTGTTCAGATAGAGTGAGAGGGAGAGAGAGAGAGAGAGTGAGAAAGAGAGAGAGAGAGAGAGAAACATTGACATAAAAGGGACACATCGAGTGGCTGCCACCTGCACCACCAACCAGGGCCGGGGACACACGGCAACCGAGGTACGTGCCCTTAGCGGGAACCGAACCCGGGTCTCTATGGACCACAGGCCGACGCTCTAACTGCTGAGCCAAACTGGCCAGGGCGTAACCTCCAAACTATAAAAAAAAAAACTAGGACGCTAACAGATATAAAACCCCAGAGTAAGTAGAAGAAAGAAAAAGGGAAAGATCAGAGCAGAAATAAACAACATAGAAACAAACACAAAAACAAAGAAACCAATGAAACAAAGAGCTGATTCTTTGAAAAAATAAACAAGATTGATGGACCCTTAGTTTGATTCACTAAGAGAGAGAACCAAAATACACAATAATCAGAAGTAAAAGAGAAAAAGTAACAAATGACATCACAGAAATACAAAAGGTCATTAACAAAGACTATGAACAATTATACGGCAACAAATTCAACAATCTAAGCAAAATGGACAAATTTCTAGAAACACATAGTGTCCCAAAACTGAACCAGGAAGAGATAGAAAACTTGAACAAACAAATCACAACTAAGAAAATTGAAGATTTATCAAAACTCTCCCAGCAAACAAAAGCCCGGGTCTGGATGGCTTCACGGGGGAGTTTTACCGAACATTCAGAGAAGAACTAACACCGATTCTCCTCAAACTGTTCCAAAAAATTCAAGAAAAAGGAAGAATTCGAAACTCGTGTTATGAAGCCAGCACTATTCTAATTTCAAAACCAGAAAACGACACTACAAGAAAAGAAAACTACAGGCCAATATCACTGGTGAACATAGATGCCAAAAACCCTTAACAAATTACTACAAAATCAAATCCAGCAAAACAATAATAAAAATATTTACCATGGCCAAGTGAGATTCATCCCAGAAATGCAAGCCTGGCACAATATTCGCAAATCCATAAATGTGATACACCACATAAACAAAATGAAAGATAAAAATCACCTGATCATATCAATAGACGCTGAAAAACCATTCGACAAAATCCAGCAACCATCTCTGATAAAAACGCTCAGGAATATGGGAATAGAGGGATCACATCTCAACATAATAAAGACCATAATAGAAAGACCTACATCGAACATCATACTCAATAAGAAAAAACTACAAGCATTTCCCTTAAGAAAAGAAACAAGACAGGAATGCCCACTTTCACCACTCTCATTTAACATAGTACTGGAAGTCTAAGCCACAGCAATCAGACATGAAGAAAAAATAAAAGGGATCCAAATTGGAAAGGAAGAAGTAAAACTGCCATTATTTGCAGATGACATGATATTATACATAGCAAACCCTAATGACTCCATCAAAAATCTACTAGACTTAATAAATGAATTTGGCAAAGTAGCAGAATACAAAATTAACGTCAAGAAATTGATGGCATTCTTATACAGCAATGATGAACTTAAAGAAAGAGAAACTAAAAAAAAAAAAATCCCATTTACCATCGTGGCAAAAAAAATTAAGTTACCTAGGAATAAACTTAACCAAAGAGGTAAAGGACCTATTTGCAGAAAACTACAGGACATTGAACAAAGAATTAGAGGAAGATATAAAAAAAACTGGAAGCACATACCATGTTCATGCATTGGAGAATTAACATCATTAAAATGTTCATACCACCCAAAGCAATCTATAGATACAATGCAATCTCCATCAAAATACCAAAGACATACTTCACAGAACAAGAACAAATACCGCAAAACTTTATATGGAACCAAAAAAGACCCCAAATAGCCACAGCAATCTTGAAAATGAAAGACAAAGTAGGTGGGATCACAATACCAGATATCAGGTTATACTACAAAGCAACTGTAATCAAAACAGCCTGGTATTGGCACAAGAACAGGCATATAGATCAATGGAACAGAACAGAGAACATGAAAATTATGCTCAAATTTGACTCTAGACAATATGCTCAATTAATATTTGACAAAAAAGGCAAGAGCATACAGTGGAGTAAAGACAGACTCTTTAATAAATGGTGTTGGGAAAATTGGACAACTACATGAAAAAAAAATGAAACATACCACCAGTTTACACCATACACAAGAATAAACACAAAATGAATAAAAGACTTAAATGTGACTCCTGAATCAATGAAAACCCTAGAAGAAAATGTAGGCAACCACATTTCAGCCATCACACGCAGCAGAATTTTCATTGATACCATGCCTAAGGAAAGAGAAACAAAGGAAATAACTAACACATGGGACTACATCAAACTTAAACACTTCTAGACAGGAAAAGAAACAACCATCAGAATGGAAAGAGAACACATTATATGGGAGAGCATCATTGCCAACAATACATCAGATAAGGAGTTCCTTTAAAATACAGAGAGTACTATTACAACTCAACAAGAGGAAGACAAAGAATCCAATTAAAAATGAACAGAGGAACTAAATAGACACCTGTCCAAACTGGACATACAAATGGCGAAGAAACATGTGAAAAATTGCTCAATGCCACTGATCATCAGAGAGATGCAAATTAAAATGACTATAAGGTACCACCTCATACCTGTCAGAATGGCCGCCATCAACAAATCATCGAACAAGTGCTAGCGAGGGTGTGGAGTAAACGGGACTCTAGTACACTGCTGGTGGGAATGCAGACTCATGCAGCCACTATAAAACACAATATGTTGTTACCTCAAAAAATTAAAAATTCATACACGTTAAATCTAGGAAATTTAGAATAGCCAGGAAAGTACCAAAAAAAGAAAAAATTACTCATGATCTCACTTTGCCATTGGTTCAAGATTCTGAGTTCTTGGGTAGGCAAGATAGAAAGATTAGGTGCGGTTTTTCTCTGTAAAATGTCAGCTTTGCCCTGGCCGGTTTGGCTCAGCGGTTGGAGCGTTGACCAGCGGTAGAGAGAGACCCAGGTTCGGTTCCCCCTAAGGGCACGTACCTCGGTTGCAGTTTGTCCCTGGCCCTGGTTGGTCATGCAGGTGGCAGCCACTTGATGTGTCCCTTAACATCAATGTTTCTCTCTCTCTCCCTCTCTCTTCCTCCCGCTCTATCTGAACAAAAAAATGGAAAAATGTCCTCGGGTGAGGATAAAAAAAAAAAAAAATGTCAGCTTTACTGGTAAACATATATGCACCCAATATAGAAGCACCAACATATATTAACGAACTTCTAGAGGATTTCAAAGGAGTAACTGACAGCAAAACAATCATAGCGAGGGTCTTCAACACCCTGCTGACGTCACTGGATACATCCTCTAGACAAAAAAATTAACAAGGAAACAGACTGTAAATGATGCACTAGATCAAATGGATTTAATGGATAACTATAGAGAATTACACCCCAAACTGCAGAATTGACATTCTTCTCAAGTGCACATGGGATATACTCAAAGAGAGACCACATGTTAGGATGCAAACTAAGTTTCTACACATCCAAGAAGGCTGCAATCATATCAAGCACCTTCTCAGATCACAATGGCACGAAACTAGAAATCAATGACAACAAAGACACGCAGAAACCTTTAAACACAGGGAGGCTAAATAGCATGTTATTCAACAATGAAGTGGTTACCGAGGAGATCAAGGAAGAAATAAAAAATTTACTGAAAACCAATGAAAATGAACACACAACAACACAAATCTATGGGATGCAGCGAAAGCAGTTCTGAGAGTAAAGTTCATAACACTATAGGTCTACCTCAAGAAACAAGAAATATTTCTAATAGACTATCCAACCTCACAACTTAAAGAACTAGAAAGCAAACAAAAAGAAAAACACAAAGCAAGTAGAAGAAAAGAAACAGTAAAGATCAGAGCAGAAAGAAACTATATAGAGATTTTTAAAAACCATTCAAAAGATCAATAAAACAAAGAGCTGGTTCTTTGAAAAGATAAGCAAGATTGATGGACCCTTAGCTAGACTCACAACAAACAAAACAGCTGACTCAAATAAACAAAATCAGAAACGAAAGAGAAGTAACAACTGATACCATAGAAATACAAAGGATCGTTAACAAATAATATGAACAATTATATGCCAATGAATTGGATAATCTAGGCAAAATTGATACATTTCTAAAAACACATAGTCTCCTCAAACTGAACTGGGAAGAAATAGAAAACTTGAACAGTCCTATAACAAGTAAGGAAATTGAAAATGTAATCAAGAATCTCCCAGCAAACAAAAGCCAAGGCCCAGATGGCTTCACGGAGGAGTTTTACCAAACATTCAAAGAAGAACTAACCCCCATTCTCCACAAACTAGTCCAAAAAATTCAAGCAGAGGGTACACTTCCAAACTCATTTTGTCAGGCCAGCATAATGCTAATTCCAAAACCAGATGAAGACATACAACGAAAGAAAACTACAGGCCAATATCCCTGATGAACATAGATATCAAAATACTTAACAAAATATTAGCAAATCAGTTCCAGCAATACATTAAAAAATTATTCACCCTGACCAAGTGGGATTCATCCCAGGGATGCAAGGCTGGTACAATGTTTGCAAATCAATAGAGATGATACACCACATAAACAAAATGAAAGATAAAAACCATATGGTCTTATCAATAGACACGGAAAAAAGCATTCGACAAAATCCCACACATTTCTGATAAAAATGCTCCACAATGTCAGAATAGAGGAATCATATCTGGACATAATAAAGGCAATAGATGAAAAACCTACAGCGAACATCACGCTCAATGGGCAACAGCTTAAAGTATTTCCCTTAAGAACAAAAACTAGACAAGAATACCCACACTCGCCACTTTTATTTCACATAGTACTGGAAGTCTTAGCACAGGAGTTAGACATGAAAAAAAAACATAAAAGGGATCCACATTGGAGAGGAAGACATGAAACTGCCATTCTTTGCAGATGACATGATATTGTACATAGAAAACTTTGAAGACTCCATAAAAAATCTACTAGATTTAATAAACAAATTTGGCAAGGTAGCAGGATACACACTTTACATCAAGAGGTTGATAATATTCTTATACACCGATAAGGAACTCACACAAAGAGAAACTAAACAAACAAACAAAAAACAATCCCATTTACCATTCCAGCAAAAAAATGAAGATACCTAGGAATAAACTTAACCAAAGAAGTAAAGGACCTATTTTCTGAAAACTACAAGACATTGAAAAGAAATAGAGGAAGATATAAAAAAGTGGAAGCACATACCTTGTTCATGCATTGAAATAAATAAACCATTAAAATGTCCATACTACCCAAAGCAATCTATAGATTCAATGCAATCAGCACTAAAATATGAAAGACATATTTCACAAAACTAGAACAAATACTCCAAAAGTTTCTAGGGAACTAAAAATGAAACCAAATAGCCACAGCAATCTTGAAAAAGAAGAACTACGTACAGAAGAGGGATCACAATACCAGATATCAGGTCCTACTGCAATGACATATTTATCCAAACAGCCTGGTACTGGCACAGGAACAAGCATATAGATCAATGAAACAGAACAGAGAACCCGGATCTTATGCTCAAATTGTGACCAAGACCATATGCGCAATTAATACTTGACAAAGGTGGCAAGAGTATACAATGGAGTAAAGAGAGCCTCTTTAATAATTGGTGTTGAGAAAATAGGACAGCTACATGCAGAAAAGAAAAAAATGAAACTAGACAATCGACTTATAACATACACAAGAATAAACTCAAAATGGATAACAAACTTCGATGTGACGTTAAATCGATGAAAATCCTAGACGAAAATGTAGGCAACAAAATTTCAGATATCACACAGCAGAATTTTTATTGATACAATGCCTAAGGCAAGAAAAACAAAAGAAATAATTATTGCATGGGACTACATGAAACTCAAAATCTTCTGCACAGCAAAAGAAACAAGCATCATAATGGAAAGGAAACACACTATATGGGAGAGCACAATTGCTAACAATATATAAGATAAGGGGTTACTGCACCCCAAGACCAGTGAGTTTTGACAGAGCGAGAGAGTGAGGAAGGAGAAGGGTGCATTTGCAAGAACACATGCCAACTTGGGGAAGTTTCAGTGGGTCTGTGTCTGCAACAGGTTGGGTGGGACATGTTTTTCCTGAAGATCACATGGGAAAACCTCATATATGTTATTTAGACATTTACCAGCTGGCCATGTGTAAGGACACAAGCATCTGGAAGATTGGAGAATGGCTGGTATTCTTGGCCGCAGTAGGAAATCTGGAACGGGAGGGGAAGGTCCAGCCAACAGGAAACACTCCTCAAGGAGAGATGAATCACCTAAGGTGGAAGAGGCATGGTCAGGGACCATGTGGGGCTCTGAACCAAGCCCAACATATCCCTGCCCCTCACCAAAGATTCCTTACGTGTGCATCTTGTGCTTTGTATTGGTCATGCCTTATCTCCAACACCTTATAAATATTCACATATTCAGGCCTCATGACTGCCCAATGGTAGATATACAATGGTGGTCCCCACTTTATAGATGAGGGAACTGAGCACAGAGAGGTTAAGTAACTTACTCAAGGTCATGGAGCTATAAATGGACAACTGCGCTGCAAAACCCTTGTTGTTGACACTGTGCTTTCCGGTTGTCCTAATTCTGTGACATCTATTCACATCAAAGAATATCAACAGAGAGACTAAACCCATCCTAACAATAATAATGGCCAACTGTGGCCTTCTCTATGTCTCATAAAAATTAAGAAAGTGTCTCTGGCCAGTGTACCTCAGTGGTTAGAGCATTGGCCTACATACCAAAGGGTTTTAAGTTTGATTCCCAGTCGAGGCACATGCCTGGGTTGCAGGTTTGATCCCCATGTCCGCTCGGGGCTGATTCAGGGGGCCGATCAATGTGTCTTTCTCTCTCTTACTCCCCTTCCCTCTCTCCCTTCATTCTATCTAAAAATCAATGGGAAAAAGATTCTTGGGGAGGATTACAACAACAACAAAAATAAAATGAATCTTGAAGGACAGCAGCATGTGGGAGAATACAAATTCTTGCCTCCTTGTCTCCTTGATTTCAGGGTGCTAAAACGCCTATAAAAGCTGACACTTTATCAACAACAACCACAAAATAGTAAGTAATGTCCAGAATGTGGAGAAACTAGACTCCGGTCAAGATGGCAGGTAGGTGACGCGGTAGCGTCCTCCCACAACCACAACAAAGTTACAACTAAACTACTGAACAACCATCATTCAAAACCGCCTGAAATCGCACTGAATGGAAGTCCTACAGCTACGGAATTAAAGCAGCAGCCACATCGAGACTGGTAGGAGGGCAAGGCGGATGGGCTGGTGCCACACCCACCTTTCGTGGATAAAAATCAGGAGGATTCCTCAGCAGGGAAGGTCCTCCCTGAAGACTGAGGGGTCCCCTCCCACACCAGGCACCCCACTCAGGGTTCCAATGCCAGGAAGAAAAATACCCTTAACTTCTGGCAGGAAAAACCAGTGGGAACTGAGGCTCAAGGAAGCTGGGGTGGATGGAGCCCTAGGCATCTCCTCTTATAGGGCCCAAGCACAGACTTATTGGACTCTCTCCCTCTAAGCTTGGAGGGGAGGCTGCTCAGGGGGCACCAAAGACATACAGGGGAGAACTGAGCTGTTTGGCATTAGAGCGAGGGCTGGAGAGGGGTCGTTCTCCGGGACAAATGTGCTGTCAGAGAACTTTGTTCCTTTCTTGAGTCCTTCAATGGGGCAGCAGACAGCAACCACATCTGAGACTCCAGCAACATGGCTCACACTGGTTGCCCCGCCCGGGTGATTCGCAGAGGCCCCCGCCCCACCCAACTTTCAGCCCACCCAAGCTGTTGTCAGTTACTTAACCATAGGATTGGCCTGTCTTGGATCCTGCTTCAGGTGTTCCTAAATTCTTTCAAACAAGCAGCATCTGGTCACAGCTAGCCCTATACCTCTCATAAGTAATACATAGAAACAAACACAGGGAGACAGCCAAAATGAGGAGACAAAAAAACAGGTCCCAAATGAAAGAACAGAACAAAACCCCAAGAAAAGAACTAAGAGAAATGGAGATAAGCAACCTAACAGATGCTGAGTTCAAAATACTGCTTATAAGGATGATCAGTGAACTTAGTGAGAACCTCAGCGCACTTAGTGAGGGCCTCAAGAGCATAAAAAAGGACCAGTCAGAAATGAAGGAGGCACTAACTGAAATAAAGAATAACATACACAGATTCAATAGTAGAGTAGGTAAGGCCAAGAAGCAAACCATCGATTTGAAATCTAAGGAAGCACAAAACACCCAATCAGAACAGCAAAAAAAAAAAAGAATCCCCCAAAATGAGGAGAGTGTAAGGAGCCTCTGGGACAACTTCAAGCGTGCCAACATTTGCATCTTCAGGGTGCCAGAAGGAGAAGAGAGAGAACAAGAAATGAAAACCCTATTTGAAACAATAATTTCAGAAAACTTTCCTAACTTGGTCAAGGAAACAGACATACACATCCAGGAAGCACAGAGAGTCCCAAACAAGATGAACCCCAAGAGGCACACACCAAGACACATCATCATCAAAATGCAAAGGGTTCAAGACAAAGAGAAAATCTTAAAAGCAGCAAGAAAAAAGCAGTCAGTTACCTACAAGGCAGATCCCATTAGACTGTTAGCTGATTTCTCAAAAGAAACTTTGCAGGCCAGAAGGGAGTGGCAAGAAATATTCGGAACGATGAAAAGCAAGAACCTACAACCAAGATGACTCTATCCTGCAAAGCTGTCATTTAGAATCGATGGCCATATAAAGAGTTTTCCAGACAAGAAAAAGTTAAAGGAGTTCAGCACCACCAAACCGTTATTATATGAAATGATGAAGGGTCTTTTTGAAGAAAAAGATAAAATATATGAAAAAAATGGCAATGAATACATATCTATAGACAATTGAATCTACACACAAAATGAACAGGCCAAACAGAAACATTCTCATAGATACAGAGAATATTTTGTTGGTTGCCAGATGGGAGGGGGTTTGGGGGAATAGTGAAAAAGGTGAAGGGATTAAGAAGTACAAATTGGTTGCTAGACCGACAAAGCCTCAAAGAGAAGGGGTTGGGGTATGGGAAGAAATGACCCAAAAAACTTACATGTAACCAATGGACACAGAAAAAAGTGTGGGAATAGGCAGGAGGGGGGCAGGAGTGGGGAGGAGGGGGTCAATGGGGGAAAAATGAGGAACATCTGTAATGCATTCAACAATAAAGATCAAAAAATATAAAATAAATAAAGAATGGAGAAACGGGAATCACTGTCATTGCAGGTGGGAGGATGAAACGGTGCAGCCCCTGTGGAACTGGTACGGTGATTCCTCAGAAAACATAAGCATAGAATTAGCATATGGTGCAACAACCCGGCTTGTAGATATGTACTCAAATTAGGCAAAGCAGGGACACAAGGAGGTGTTTGCACACCCATGTTCACAGCAGCGTTATTCCCAGGAGCCGAGAGGTGGAAACCTCCCAAACGACCACCATGGACCACTGCATAGACAAAATGTGGTCCATGCACACAACGGGGTGTTATTTGGTATGAGGAGGAAATACTGATACCTGCTACAACATGGATGGACCTTAAAGAAATTCTGCCGAGTGACCAAAGGCAAACACAGAATGTCAAATACTGTGGAATTCAAGTTACAGGAGGTCCCTAGAGCAGTCAATTCACAGACACAGAAAGCAGAACAGAGGTTTCCCGGGCTGGGAGGGGAATGGGGGATCAGAGTTCAATGAGGACAGAGTTTCAGCTTGGGAAGGTGAGAAAGTTCTGCAGATGATGGTGGTGTGTAGCACAACATGGTCAATGTCCAAAATGCTGCAAAACGGTACCCTTAAAAAGGTGAAAATGGTACATTTAGGTTTGTATATCGTAACACAATTTAAACAGCACCACAGTAAAGCCAATGGTTTATGAAGAGCAAAGATGGGTTGGATTGAGTCAAGGAGCCAGAGCCGGGGGTTTGGCGACACCATCACTGCCCTTTCTAGCACCCATGTTCGTGTTTGCTTTCACACTCACGCTCAGTCCTGTCACTGCCCAGGAGAGAGCAAGGCCATGCTGGAGATGGCATTACCTGCTGACAGTCATAACTGGCAGTCAGGTGACACTCAGGGGCCTCCATCGACAAAGCTAAGAGCAAGGAGGCTCAGAGACCGGCCCGAAAATATGATGGTGCGGGTTTCTGTGAAAATAAAGGGGGCCTGGGCTTACCTGTCCTGTAGACCGTCCGATGACAGTTAACCTGTTCACAGAGCAGATGAAAGGGTTAAACTAAAGTGACTCCCAAAAATCTCAAGGCTGTTCTCACCCGGGCAAACAAAAAGATAAACACACCACAGTGGTTCTCCAACAAATACGAACAGGTAGGAAGAGAACTCAGATGTACGAATGGTGGTAACTGCCAAGTTGTAAGAGAAATAAGGAAATCAAAGCATTCTTATGTTTCCATGACAACCTGGCCTGGTGACCAGAGACTTCTTAAAGGGCCAGAGCCATGGAACAGAGTTGAGAATTCTTGCAAGAATAGAAATGTCTTTTTTGAGGTCTGAGACCAAATAGTCACTGTAATTCAGGAGAATCTTTTGTTTGTTTTATTTCTTTGTTTTTATTTTTTTTCTCTACTGATGTTTTAGAAAGAGTAAGGAAGAGGGAGAGATGATAGATACATTGATGAGAGGGAACACTGACTGGTCAACTCCTGCATGCCCCAGCTGGGGATTTGGCCCACAACCTCAGTATGTGCCCTGACCAGGAACTGAACTGACGACCACCTTGTGCATGGGTCGATGCTCAACCACTGACCCTCGCGAGCCAGGCCAGGAGAGTCTTAAATAGAAGAACTGTAAAAGGCCACAGTGATGGTGAGTAAGGTGCGTCATGCTAGGAGCCAGGGTCAGAGATATCCGGAACGTGCCTTCCTGAAGTGTCCTTGGACGAGCAGCCTCAGGTCCATCCTGACCCTGCCCTCATGTGCAGCTTTGTTCTGCTTCACTTGCAAAGGTCAATCCCACCCTCTTTGCCCTCTCTTCTACTGCAAATACGGCTGTCACCCCTCTATGTACTATTCCTGGTGTAAATCTGCAGTTTGCCTGCAAGACTCCCTTCCAGAAATGCACACACCTGACCAGGCACCAGGGATCCCAGTGGGAAGAGAGGAGGAAAAAGAGCAGATGAGGGACGGCAAAGAGGCACAACGAGGGAGAAACTTCTGGTTTTATTTTTACTCTTTACTTCTTTTGATTTTTATTTCACTTGCAGTATAATTTACAAAGAGTGAAACATACTAACCTTAAGTGTGCAGCTCAAGGAGTGTTTGCATAGACTCCCTCAATGCACATCAGAGAGAGAATATCCCCATGTCCCCAAAATTCTTTTGTACCTCTCATGGGGCAACAGCCACAGTGTCTGACCCCTCTGCCCTCACCCCGACCATGGACTTTTGGTTTCCTTTGTTCAGCATGATGGTTTGGAAGTCACCTGTGTTCTTGACCGTATCATCTCTTGGTTCGTGTTCATTGTTGCGTAGCATTCCGGGCATGGACATGCCCAGTCAGTGTGTCCATTCTTCCACTGATGACCATTTGGGGTGTCACCAGATCGCAGCTACTATGGGCAGGAACTGGTTGATGTTTAGAAATAAGACACTTGTTTACTCTGTACCTTGATATTGACGCCCGCGGGGCAGTAGGAAATGTGTGCTGTGTGCAGTTAGGTTTCTAACACAAGTGTGGCCAGTCGGGAGTTTTACAAACTCTCCATCAGGGAGGAAGAATCCACTGCCCACAAATGAGAATTCAAAGCCCAAAGGCAAAGATTATGTCAAATTCTAGCAGAGCCCCCAGCCCACCTGGGTCCATAGGCAATGTTTTTGGAACACATATTTAAATAGCGGATCAACTTATATCACCGCAGGGCTATTTTTCAAACACTCTGCTCTCAAAGACTTAAATATCCTTTGAGAAAAAGGCCATTTCATATCAGCCCTCTGATTTCTGTCCTGGGACTGCCCTATGACCCTCTATGTGTGACTCTGACATTAGAGTATGTCTTATTTTTAACCAATTCATCACTTCTCCCCTCAAGTCATTTGTTTAGTTTTGATTGAATCGCTTTAAACATCTGAGTAGCTGGGAGCAATCAAGCAGAGGGTGGGTGTCAGGTCTATGTCCGCAAAGTTCTCGATGGAATGTTTTTGGATGAACCTCTCACGTGAAAGACATCCAGTTAATATTTGCTGAGAGAATCCACCAGTAAGCGAATGAGCTGAAGTTGTTGCCTCTCCTGACTTGGCCTTACGAATAATTTTGTACTGTAATCAATTGAGGGCTTTAAGGGGGCTTACAACATACTCAGGAAGCTAGTTGGACCACCCATGAAGTACGGGAGTAAAAGGCACCCCCCCACACACAAACACACAAGGTCATACCTATTTGGTGGGGTTCTGAGACCAGTCACCTAGATTTGTATAAACAATACCTATGTTTCTAATACACCTGCATAGTATTCCATTGCCTTTCACGTGGGCCTAGGCCGGACGTGGCAAGAACGGCAGTTGCCACACAACTATAGATACTGAATGGGAAGAGAAAATGTGGGTGAAGGTCTGAGAATGAGTTAGACCTATCACACGCCCCAGCAACCCTACTGCACGATATCCACCCAAGAGAGATGAAAACTCGTCTCCATGCCCAAGTCCAAGTGCACAGGTTGACTTGGAGTTTTCCCTCGAATCTTTTTCGTTCAGCTGTTTTAGCGGGAAAGGATCATTGGATTCTAGTAAGCAGAGAGGTGGAGGCTGAGACACAGAAACCTAGCGCCCTTCCCTTAGTGCCCCGCCCCGGGGAGTCATGCAGGGGCAGCAGGCTGTGGGCCTGATCCCCAGTGGGCGGCATGCAGGAGGCGGCCAATCGATGTTCTCTCTCATCGATGTTTCTCTCTCTCTCTCCCTCTCACTTCTTCTCGCGAAAATCAATAAAGGGAAAAAAATTTTAAAAACAAACTACACTGAAAAATAAATAAATAAAGGAAGAAATGAGGGGCAGTTTCTAGCACCTCCATGAAGCAGTAAATCAACTTTTTGGACATGGTGACTTATTTTGAAAATGAGATCCATGAATAGGTTACAAGAGACTTGTGAACCTGTCAAAAGTTTGTGTGTATGGCAGTTCTGGGGAGAATTTCCATGGAGTTAAGAACCATTGGGATAAAAGGTAATTAGAAGTAGAGTAAGTAATTATGCTTTAATTTCAACATCTGTCCAGAATTTGATGCTAAAAAATAGTTGTCATTTTTATCCTCACCCAAGGACATTTTTGCATTTATCTTCCGATAGAGTGGGACGGAGAGAGGGAGCAAGAGAGAGAGGGAGAGAAACATCCATGTGGGAGAGACACATTGAGTGGTTGCCACCCACACGACCCCAACTAGAGCTGGGGACAAACCACCACCGAGGTACCTGCCCTTAGCAGGAACCAAACCCAGGTCTCTGCTCTGTGGGCCAATGCTCTAACCACTGACCCAAACCAGCCAGGGTGAAATAGTTGTTAATTTTTAAGGTATAATATGGTTATGCAAGAAAGTGTCAATTTTTTGTTTTAGAGAGTAATACTGAAGTGTATAGGTATGAAGGAACATGATGTATGGGGTTTGCTTTAAAGTCCTTCAGAAAAAGAAAAATAGATTTAAAAAGGGGAAGAAAGGAGAGAGAAAGCTAATACGCCAGAATCACAATAGCTGTTGAGTCTGGTGTAGGGGAACTCATGCTATTCTACTTTTGCACCTTTTCTATGAATTTTATATGGTAGAGAGATGTTATTCCATGCCACAGGAAATAAGGTCAGTTGCTTTTAGCAGAAGTATAAGAGGAAGATGTGAGAATCCTAAAAAGTCTAATGTCCTGTACGTGTATAGTATTGATTATTTACCCAACAATAATTAAAACCCAGTAACCCAGTAACACAAGTGGGCAGTTGTCTCCTTGGAATTTTTTTTTTAATGAAACTTCCTGAATCTACGAGCCAAATTCAGACACAAGGAAATGGCCACTTTCTGCCCCAAAAGACCTCTGCCATGGTCTTGAGTCCTTGGAGAAGATTCATCACACAACCCCGATCACATTGTCCATGAACTCCGGCTAATGTTGGCTTTCCAAAGGCAATGCAACCAGGACCTTCATATTTGCGAAACTTCAGGGTGCACTTGGCGGTCGGCGGGGAACTTGTAGGAGAAGGAAAACAGCCCGCCGAACAACATCATGAGGGCAGCCAGGACCGCCGCCGGAATGGCACTGCCGATTTCCTGCTTGTCTGGCTTGAAGGGGATGTAGAAGGACGGCGGGAAGTCTATCCCCTCTTCGTTCATCACGGAGTGGTAATTCCAGATCACAGCCACGGAGATGAAGGCTGCAGCCGTTATGTTCAAAATCCCTGAAGCGAGAAAGAGGTTCCAGGTGGCGTTCTTCTGAAGATGTCCGAAGCACACATTCCTCAGGCCACAGCCAAGGAGCACCTTCCCCAGGAGCCCCAGAGTGCTGGCGGCCAGCAGCAGGTGTTGGGCAACACGAACATCGAGAGGCAGGTAAGTGTCCCTGTAGGGGTGAAGGCGACATGCCGTGTTGCTTCTGGCGTAGGTGGTGTGGTGATGCGTGCAGACTTTCCACAGTCCGATACAGGCCAGCCCGGTGGGGAAGGAGGAGCTGCTGTTGTCCATGTACCACACTCGCCACTCCATGAGGCCCATGGACAACATGGTGAAGATCCATCCCAAGGTGGTGACAGTGAAAGCCGCCATTTGGCAATTGTTGCTGTTGACGAACAGTCTCATGGTGGCCACGTCCCCAGGGGAACTGCAAATCAATATAGGGCATCATGAGGATGAGACAATTGACCTGCAACAGCCCCCCAGGGGTGAGCAGCTCTGTATTTCACACGGACGTGCCACGTGGCAGAATGGAGACATTTGACCCTCATGCCCTGCTGGTGGGTACGCAGACCGAACAAAGTTAGTGAAGGGTTCCTTGGCAGTATTTACTGAAAGGCTTAAAATGTACAGACTTTTACCCTGGCCAGGTTTCTCAGTTGGTTAGAGTGTCATCCCAATACCACTTATCATCTCGTAATGATTAAGTAAACAGAAGGCCAACTATGAAGCTTGTAGAGGCAAATGAGGAAGTACCAGCTGGCCTGGTACTCCTCCAAATGAATGTGTCCTCTAGGAGAATTTGTTCGTTTTTAGAACTTAGAAAATAGAATGTCTAGCAGGAGAGACGTGTGCTGACCCAGGTCACCCAGTTCCCTTCCGCCTCAGCTCCCTCCCACCTTCGTTCCCTCCTGCTTATCTAACTAACGGCTCCATTTCTGTACCTGCTTGCTCTCCAGCAAAGCCAACAAGAAATGCCGCTTGCAGAAGTTTGTAACAAGCCCCCTATAAAATAAAAAAGGAGCTGATAGTCGGGGCTGATCTCTGAGAATTCGGGATCAGTCGCCGGCCGGCTTTTCTCTCTATTTGGCTTTAATTTGGCTCTGGTGGTGTCTCAGTTCTCTTGCGCCACAACAACCCCAAGGTTGCCGGTTCAACCCCCGGTCAGGGTACATACAAGAATCAACCAATGAATGCATCGATAAGTGGAACAACAAATCAGTGTCTCTCTCTCTCTCTCTCTCAGATCAATTTAAAAAATGTACAAAGTTTGTCCTGGCCGGTTTGTTTCTCACATCGATGTTTCTCTCTCTCTCTTCCTCCCTCCCTCCTTCCCACTCTATCTGAAGATAAATGCAAAAAAAAAAAAATGTCCTCCGATGAGGATGGAAAAAAGAATGTACAAACTTTCAAACAGGCAGTCCTGGGTTCAGTTCCAGCTAAGGGCACGTACCTCGGTTGCAGTTTGTCCCTGGTCCCGGTTGGGGTTGTGTGGATGACAACCAGGCAATGTGTCTTTCTCACATTGATGTTTCTCTCCCTCTCTTCCTTCCTCTCTCTCTCCCACTCTATCTGAAGATAAATGCAGAAATGTCCTTGGGTGAGGATTACCAAAAAAAAAGGAGGCTAGGCACCCTGGCCGGTGTGACTCAGGCAGTTGGGCATGGTCCTGAACACTGAATGGTAGGCAGTTCCACTCAGTCGGGGCACATGCCTGAGTTACAGGCTCAGTGGTGGGGCTGTGAGGGGGAAGCCAGTTAATGTTTCTCTCACACCCTTGTTTGTATCTCCCTCTCCCTTCTTCTCTCTCTTAAAAATCATTAATAAATAAATGAAACAGGGCTAAGAAAACTATAAGAATGTAGCATGATCTTATTTCTGCCCATCATAAAATACACTGGGAAGCTAAAATAAGAGGTGTATGATAATTGGCATTACTAGTGAATTTTCTCTTGTTTGTATATTTTAAGTAGGAGAAACATGGGTGCATGTTGAGCAATACAAGCCCGGAAATTAGTAAAGAAGGAGCAGGAGTGGACGCTGAAGCCAGTTTGTGGACAGCATTGAGGGGTCTGGACCTTGTTTGGGGGTCCCCAGTGGAAAGTTACAGAGTGAGGGATCTCCCAGACTGATACCAGAAATCCCGTCTCATGGCCAGACGTTCACGGAAGACGCCTGATTTATAGAGATGACTCTCTGGGGCCAGATAACCCTGAACAAAGCACTGGGAAGGAGCCCCTGACACGGCGTGCCGGCGGGAATCAGTGCCACTGAGTTCAGCTGGCGGTGAGTGTTTCTTTGGAGACGGACAAAGCGCCAGCTGGGAGCTGGGGCCTGGAGCATGAGGGCTGGAGACAAGGACTGACCCGTTCAAGGTCACGGAACGTGTGGTTCCAGGGGAAACTCAAGTGTGGGGAAGACACGGCATTCAGAAGGTGGCTCTCTCTGCAGCCAACAAACAGGGGACAACTGAAGGCCACCCACCTTCCTCATGGTTCGTTCAGGAGAATACGGGGAAGAACAGAGAACTTCATGAATGAGTTCAAGTTGTGGGCTCCCTCTGAAGCCCCAGAAGTGGGCCAGGGACCCCGGGAGCACACACTCGAAGGCTAAGCAGTCGTTTGGCATTGGCAGAGCCTGTCAGATGCTCACTTTGTCCCCACCTCAAAGCAGCGATCCTTCAGAAGTTGGCTACTGCAGCCCTGGTCCTCTTGCCGAGCACCCCAATGGAATACGGACTTGCAGTGACGTGTGACCTGCGGGTGAGGTGGTTTCCTGAGGCAGGGGGAGTGGGGCAGAGTTGAGGGCAGTTTGCAAGGGGGTGCCTGTGGCGATGCCTGCCAGGGACGTGTGCTGCAACAACAGGCACGGATGACCCGAAGGACCACTGCCACGTGCTCGCTTAAATTACAGCAACCACGTTCAACACGTGGTGTGGACTTCCAGCCTAATGCTGATGGCCTGTGGAATCAGCACTTCCTAACGGAGAGCCGGGAGGCTCTGTAACCCATGTTGCGTGGCCAGGAGGCACAGGACCACGCTCTCGCTCTCACATACATTTTACAAAGCCCCACCCCACTGAGAGAAAGCTCCACGACAGTGGGGAAGTTGAAACGTTTGTTTTTGGTGCCGAAAGAGATCAGTTCTAGCCCTCACTCTGGGGTCACTGGCCCCCACAACTTGATATTCATGCATCAGCAGCTCAGCTGGCCTCTCCTATTGGAGAGAAGACCAATGGGACTGAAGGTGCTGCTGGGATGGCCGGGACGTCACCGCGTCAGGGTTCGATGGCTCGGTTTTGTACCACTGGCCCACTCCACATGTACTTACCTAGCTCTTGAAAACCTTTTAGAAAAGTTTGCAGTAAGGAGGCCACTGTAACCTGGAAAGTTCAGCCCTTCCATGGGTTACACATGGTTTGCTTAAGGGAAGGACCACCTCTGAGAATCAAAAGAGGAGCTGTCTTCCTGGGTTGTCACAGGTGCCCCCATCATTACCTTCTGGGCACTTTGACCACGACTGCATTGCTTGCCCTGTTCAAACAGCTTAACTGAGCTAGAATTCACACACCGTGGAATTCACCATTTTGAGATGTGCGGTTCCGTGGGTTTCTGCTTATTCACAAGCTGATGCAACCATCACCACTACCCCGAGGGTGTCTTCCTCACCTCAGCAAATGCTGTGCTTGTGAGCAGTTACGCCCCGTTCCCTCTTAGGTCCTGGCAGCCACCCATCTGTTCTCTGTCGCTACAGATCCGTCGACTGTGCACATTTCATATACATGCAATCACGCGCCCAGGCCTGTGTGGCTCAGCAGTTACAGCGTCGGCCCAGGTTCAATTCCAGGTCAAGGACACGTACCCGGTTGCAGGTTCAATCCTCGGCGCCACTGGTCGTGTGGGAGGCAACCAATTGATGTGTCTCTCTCACATCGAAGTTTCTCTCTCCGTCCCTCCTACTCTCTCTAAAATTCAATGGAAAAATTATGCACAGATGAGGGTTAACGAAAGATAAATAAGTCAATCAATCAAGCAATGCAATCATGCAATTTGGCTCTCGTGCCTGCCTCTTTGAAAAATTGTTCATTGCTGATACTTTTACAGATGTCCATCCCCCATTTGCCCACCTCCACCCAGCCCCACAGCCTTGTGCCTGGCTCTTAACTGAGCATCATGTTTTTGGGGTTCCACGCATTTATCAGTACATCATTCCTTTTCAAGGCACAATAATATTCCACTATAGGATTACAGTAGATCTTGTTTACCCATTGAGTGGCTGATGGACAGTTGGGGTCACTTTTTCATTTTAATCCTCACCTGAGGATATTTTCTCAAATATCTTCAAATAGAGTACGGGGAGTGATAGAGAGAGAGAGAAAGAGAGAGAGAGAGAGGGAGAGAGAAAGAGAGAGAGAGAGACATCTATGTCAGAGGGACACATCAATTGGTTGTTTCCTACATGACTCCAACCAGGGCCAGGGACAAACCTCAACCAAGGTACGTGCCCTTGGCCGGAATCAAACCTGTGACTCTTTGGTCCACAGGCTGACACTCTCACTGCTGAGCCAAACCGGCCAGGGCACTTTTGGTCTATTATAAATGATGGTACTATGTGGACATCTGCATATAACTCTTTCTGTGTGGATGTATGTTCTACTTTACCTTCTGTGTGTACTTTAAAGTGGAATGGCTGGGTCACAGTATCTGTTTTAAATAATATGTTTTTATTGATTCTTTACAGAGAGGAAGGGAGAGATGGACACATCGATGTGACAGAGAACCATCAACGGCTGCCTCCTGCCCGCCCCCTACTGGGGATTGAGCCTGTCACCTGGGCATGTGCCCTGACCCGGAATAGAACCGGAACCTCTCAGTCCATGGGATGGTGCTCGGTCCACTGAGCCACACCAGCCAGGCTCAGGTACCTGTTTTACATTTGAGGAACCACCAGTTCTCCAAAGGGGGTGCCCTACTGGACAACCCCACCCACAGCTCCTTCCTCGGCACAGCTGTCCCTGCTTGTCTGTGTGGTCGGGGTGGGTGCAGACCTGGAAGCCCCCCTGTGTCCGCTCAGAGATCACAGAAATGTTTGGGGAAGAGGCACTTAACCACTGATCTTCCTTTAGTGTTCTCGTGATTTTCTGGCCTCACGGAGATTAAAACACAAATCGCTAACCAGACTGTAGCTCCTACCCTGAAAAACCCAGCGGTATCCACCTGTTGAAGTAAACCCAGCCCTAGGAACTCAGAATCGCCTTCCCTGAGATGGGAAACCTTAGAATGCAGAGTCCTGGGAGGGGCCGGCTTCCATCAACAGCTGTGCTGTCTCCCTCACACTGCCTGAGTCCGATGCACCCTTGGCTCTCATGAGCTCTCTGTGACCTAACGGTGGGACCCATGGCAGAAGGTTGCCCCTTCTCAGGGAGGGACAGATGACCCGCCCCCCAGTGGACAAGGACACTAAACTACAGGGACCGAGGTGTCCGATAGCTGGAGAACACGAACACACAGACGAGAAGCTGTGGGAGAGGCCGGCGTTGTGGAGTGTGTGGAACCAACTTGAACCAGGGCACTGAAACCCCAATAACCTGAACAAATTAGGAGGACAGACAGTTCGCCCAGGGGGCCATGGTGTCCCAGGCCAGGGCTGGGGAAGGCAGAGAAGGTGCTTGGTGTCAGGTAGGAACCATGGCCTGGGGGAGAGGGCGCTGCGGGTAGGGACTGGTTGGCTCCTTCCCCCTTTGGGTCCACAGGATCATGAACACAGTGCTCCTTGACTCTACATCAGATGAGACCCAGGAATGGGCCTCAAAATATAACAGATACAGCCAGTTACTCTCCGACAGTTAGTGACACAAACTCTGTGTCGCCAAGGGGTGGGTCACAACACCCACAAGGACTAAGAAAACAGCATTCCTGCCCTGGCTGGTTCAGCTAAGCGGTTAGAGCTTTGGTCCTGGGACCTAAGGGTCGTGGGTTCAATTCCCTGTCAAGGGCACCTACCAGGGCTGCGGGTTCAATCCTGAGGGCGGTGTGGGAGGTAACCAATGGATGTTTCTCTTTCACATCCATGTTTCTCTCTCTCTTTCCCCTTCCCTCACTCTCTCTAAAAATCAATGGAAAAAGATCCTCGGGTGAGCAAAACTGCATTTCTTTTATCAGACAGAGGTGATGGGTGCATAAGTGTGTGAACATACAGCAACCCCCTGAATTGTACACTCCCGAAGGTGAATGCCACCGTGTGGGAATGATACCTCAATGCAGAGTCCGCACAAGAAACGTGGAATCCCCCCGACTCCGCAACCCTGCTTGTGGGTATGTACACGAAAGGAGGGAAGGCAGGGCCCCAAGCAGGTGTGTGCACACCCCTGTTCCCAGCAGCATCATTCCCAGGAGCGGAGAGGCGGACCAACCCCGTGTCCACCATGGACGACTGCATAGATGCACTGTGGTCCCCGCACACAGCAGGGTGCCCCTCAGCCTTGCAAAGGGAGGGAATTCTCCCACCTGCTGCTACACGCATGAGCAGTGACCACAGCCTGCCCAGCGAAGTAAGTCCGTAGAGAGAGACAAACACTGTGTCCTTCCCCCTTCTGAGGTCCCCAGAGCAGTCCTGCTCAGGGACAGAGAGAAACCATGGCTGCCAGGGGCTGGGGGAGGGCAGTCAGGTTCCGTGGGGCAGTGTCACCTTGGGAAGATGAGAACGTTCTGGAGATGATGGTGGTGATGGTACACAGCACTGTGAAGGTCCTTGGGGACACTGCACTGTACTCAGGAGATGGTAATAGGACACACTTCCTGTTAGACCTGTTTCCCCACCATTAGACATACCCAACTTAGAAGGCGGAGCCCCCACTAACCAGCGCAGTGTCTCCGAGGGGGCAGGTGGCCACTGAGGGCGACTCCCAGGTCCGGCTCACGGCTTCTCTGGGCCGTCCTCCGGGCTGGCTCCTTGCTCCAAGCAGACACAGCCTGGGCCTGGCGTCGACCCGAGGCCCCGGCCTCAGCCTTCCAATCAGGAGCACGTTCCATCACCCATTGTCCGCATCATTCTCAGTTGCTAGGTGCTGAACAGGGCAGCAACCTCGTTCTGTTGGTGAGCTCGCTGTCTTGGTCTGGTCTTCATCACGCACCCTCTTTGTCTCTGGGCTTTCCAGGGCGGGCAGTGTTCAGGAATGGGCCACCGGAGTCCTCTCTCCAGACCCACTGGACTCCTCTTGTGTCCTAGGCTCTCTCTTGTCCCCAAAAGTGTTATCTAACACATCACCTGGACCTAACCTTCACAAGAGTGATGACAACACTCCTAAGAGCAGGTGTTAGCAGAAGTGGGGACCACACGGGTGAGGTTTCGTTAGGAAAGACCCGAGACAGTCAGCACACGGGAAAGATGGCCCGAATGAGTGGGGAATGAGAGACCTTCTGGATGAACCTCGGACAGCCATGGGGTGGGAGCAGGGCACAGGAGCGCGAGAGGGAAAGGAATGTGTCAGATGAGTCCTAACTGGGAGAAAGGGGCCTGTAAGACTGGGGACAGTGCCGAGGGGGTTGCTGTAACCGGCCAGGAAGGCCCCTGGGGTCAGCTGGCCGGCACTCAGGACTCAGCTGGGAGCAGGGGTCTAAGTTCCACTGGAATCCTTTGCTGACAGTTTCTGTCATGAGGGATTTGTTCCAAGCAAATGAAGGGAGATGCGTGCAAAGATGTACACACAAAACACACCTAACGAACTTTATAAAGGAGGTTACAAGGGGGAGCCCCCCAAATCCTAAAATTCCCATCTAGAGAGTACAGTCAGTAAATCGCTTTCCATTCTTAAATATGACCCAGAAACTCAACATTATACTGAAGAATCACTAGGGGGAAGTTCCCAATGTTGTGAAGTGTAAAGCAGGTTTCAAAAATATGTGAATATATAACCCTGTTTCTTAAAAGGAAGAGGGAGAGAGGGAAGGACTGAGGGAGGAAGGGAGGAAGGGAGGGAGGGAGGGAGGGAGGGGAGACAAGAGGGCAGGAGGAAAGGGGGAAGGGAGAGAAGAGACAGGGGAGAGAGGGGATGGAGGGATGCAGAGAGGGAGTGAGAGAGGGAGGGTGGAGAGGATAAAGGAAGGGAGGGAGAGAGGGAGAAGGAGAGATGAAAGAGGAGGGGGGTGTAGAATAAAGACAGGGATGTAGAAGAGGGAGTGAGGAGATGGGAGGGGAGGAGAGGGGAGGGAGGGAGTGCAGGGAGGAAGGAGGGAGAGCAGGTGACAGCTGACCCCACCAAGAGCCTAGTGTGTTTGCTGGCACAGGAGCAAAGGGGACCACTGCAGGGAGGAAATGGGATAGTGCCATGAAGGGCCTGAGAGCCCTGTGTCTGTGGAGGGGAAGGGCTGTGGGGGCAGCTCACCTGCCAGGGGGCGGGGCTGGCCAGAGGGGAGGCGGGGCCACAGGCAGTGATGGGTGTGGGGAGAGTGGGGTGGCCTCTGGAGGCCTCTGGCCTAGCGCTGGCTGCCATCCTGTGGGTGGTTCTGCAGAGTGCAAGGTGCCAGCGTGTACCGGGCTCACAGATATCACTTACAGGTACACTGTTAGCTGTGGACACACATGTGGGCGTGTCTGCACGTTGTCCATCACGCACAGCCTTGTTTGCACAGAAATGTATCGCAAGTACATTTAAAGGCCCCGGTCTTATATGGAGATAGAGGTGGGTGCCCCCTCCATCCCAGAGGGCAGAGCCCCCCTGTGCAACACTCAGCGCCCAGGGCTTGTCAGCTGTGAACTGCGTCAGTCCCAACACGCGGGCATTTGGATGTATGGCATTTGTAAGCACAGGGTGGGTGCAATCCAAGCTCAAAGTGTTTGAGAACCCGGGAGGGAAGAGTTCCATGAGGTTCTTTGTTGCAGACGTCCTTGGAAATCTTACAGAGCTCCGGGATCCAGTCCTCCTTCACGTCCACAGGTTCTTGGAAAACCTGACTGGAAGCCAAAATGTGTGCGATGAAACCGATTTCACCAACGGATCTTTGAGAGAATCAAGAGTTAACTTCCTACAACACAGTTCTGGTCACAAAAAAAGCACGAATCTTATAAATAAAAACCCCCGCACAGTCCTAATTGACATGTTGAAATAAATGTGAGCTACATATACATTTTTAAAGGGTGAATAAGCCCCGGCTGGGAAGTAAATTGTTTTTTCCTTTTTTGTGCTTAGTCCTCACCCAAAGATATTTTGTCCATTGATTTTTAGAGAGAGTGGAAGGGAGGGAGGGAAGAGCGGGGAGAGAGAGTGAGAGAGAGAAACATCCATGTGAGAGAGACACATTGATTGGTTGCCTCCTGCAATTTGCAGCCCAGGTACACGCCCTTGAGCGGGAACCAAACCCACAGCCCCTGGGTGAGTAGGCCTGTGCTCCCTCTAACCACTGACCACACCAGCCAGGGCTGGAAGTGATTTTTAATCTCATCACCCTAACCACAGAACGGCGTTATCTGAGCTGTTCTGAGGCGCCGGGGTGAGAACCACACACAAAGGTGACCCCTGCTACGCGACTGCGCGTTTTGCTGGACTGTCTGTTGCCCAAACCCAAAACCCAAAACCCAGCAACTCAACTGTAAAGCCCTCTGGGATCCCAGGCGAGAGCCTCAGTCATGATGAGACGGGACGAAAGGGTCTTTGGATGAGGCCAGAGCACCATGACCCTTCCAACCGACTGGCACACAAGGGACACACTTACAGTCAATACCACAGTTCGCCGACCCTTCAGGAACCTGTTAATGGTGAGGACATTCTGATTGTTCTCACAAACAGGTGTCATGCAGGAAAATCAGAGACATGCTCCATGCACCCAGAGACACTGTTTATTTCATCGAGCAGGATGACGTGTGGACAGGTGAGGGGTAAGGGTCGGGCATGACCTGTCCGCGTTTCCACAGGGGACTGCAGGCCACACCGTGACGGAGTCCAGCTGCACAGAGCATTCCAGGGCCGCACTACCACACGGCGTCCGTGATCGGCCACCGCCTCGCACCGCCAAGGGCAGGACATGAGCACCACACTGTTTATCTGCAGCCGGACAGCTATGTGCAACCTTACGTACATCGACTGGCTGGGTCTGGTCCCGCTCACCGGACACGGGCGTGGGCAGGACGCTTGAGCGCAGGTGCATCGGTAAAAGGGGAACTGCGCTCCGTACCGCCATGTGCAGGAACGTCCTCAAAGACATCAGAAGGCAGGACACAGACACACAGATTCTATGAGTCACGTTTACAGGCCTAGCATCAAAACGGTCACAGCACTGTATGGGGGGGGGATCACAGAGAACAGCTTTGTCTAAATTAAAAACCGAGCACACAGAAATGACTGCGGTGGCCTCCCCGAGGGAGGAAGACGGAGGCTGGCGAACAGCCAACTCGACCTCCTCCGCCAGGGCCAGTTTCCCCCGCAAGGGATGACCCACGCGGTACCATTTCCAAGTCACAGACCTCCGGTGAATAGGAATGGAAACTTCTGAAAGGCAGGAGTCTGCTGGGCGTGGCTGGGTGGCCAGTGTCGGCTGCCCGCGTTGGTGAAGCGTTGGTGAAGCAGGCCCGCGCGGACCCGTCTACACAGCACGCCGGCGCCATCCACGGCACCGGGGTCTGCTCACGGCCTCCGGCTCAGGAAGCATGGACCACTGTCCTAAGACAGGGGTGTGCATGTGTGCTTGGTTCGGCGGCGGTCCCCGCCAACACAGACATCTCCCCACCTGTGGGAAAACTTCTTCCCAGGAGTCAGGGGGCACGGGGACCGCAACGATCCCGCCATCACACACATGTCCAAATGGCACCTGACAGGAGCCCAGCCAGGGGCTCTCCCTCCAGTAACCAGCATCTCATCAGGGGAGCCTGCGTGAAGCACCAGACCGGCTCCGCGATGACCTCGGTGGCAGCCCGTGAGTGACCACTGGGCGGTCGGGGCTGGCCCCCTTCGTCCACGCGTTTGCTGCGCAGATGTGCCGTCTGGTGAAATCGTTTGCCCTGGGCTGTTTGCTTTCTTACGGTGACTTTTATAGAGTTCTCCAGACACTCTGATCGTTCCTTCGTCACATGTGTCACTTGAAAATAGTTCCTCCCAGTCTGTGCCTCGTCAGCCGCAGGTCGCAGCGGGACGGTGCTGTCCGCTCCGTGAGTAGACTCTCTTTACCGTCTTGCAATGTCAACGAATAACAAGGGCCCGGAACCGCTCCACCCCGGGGCAGACTCGTGTGGAGACCCCCGCACACCGGACGCGGGGTTCTCACAGGAAGCGGGGTGGGGCCTTCGCTGCACGCCGACGGAGTCAAAGACGCAAAATCAGCCCAGTCGCCGATCACCGCCAGTGACGACACGCACAGGACATCGATGTTTAGTGGAGACAGGAATTAGGAGCCACCCCCCTGGCCTCGCGAAGCTGTAGCAAGCACGGGCCGACCGGACACCCTTTGCGGCAAGTCATGTCACGCTGCGGGAACCCACGGGCCCGCGCAGCGAAGCAGTCTGCTCGGCGCGCGTTAAAGCACGCACACACCCCAAGGGGCGGTTTGGGAACAAGTGAACACAACAGGTACATTAGGCATCTCACTGCGGGTTCTCGAACCTCGTGGACTCTACAATGTTCATAAGTGATCAGCGGCAGCATTGTCACGTGGTCTCTGCTGGGTCAGAGGACGTCACCATGGGAAAGAGAATGAACACCAACACGGCGGGACACACACGGACACGGGGCCGTGCACCCCGTGGGAATCACACGACATGCCTAGGGTCGCCCCTCTGGTGCACCCTGGAGGCTCCGTGACTGCTTCCCAAGGGGCTGGCTCGGCAGGAAGGGCGAGCGACCACGGCCCACGAGCCCTTGCCCACGGTCCAGGACCGCAGCCCGTGGTGGGTGCTGCACCACGTGCCCTCAGCAGAGCCCAGCGCCCGTGTGGTTCCTTGTCCCGGGCACGGCCCACAGACAGCCCCTCTGCTCGGCATTCAGAAGGGACACTGCAAACTTCGATACATCGTCCCAAACACACACGAGAGTGACTGTTTTCCTAACAGCCTCTTTGCGACGGGAGGGTTCCCGCCACAGGACATACATACGGGCCGGGGTGTGGCTGGGCCCCGGGGACGGGCGCACGCAGGCCGGCCTGTGCCCCCCGCGGGGAGGACGCCCTCATTTGCCCGTCTCGGGCTGCAAGCTGTCCAGCAGGCCCTTGAGCTGCTCCTCGCCGAGGTGGATCTTGTCCTCCAGCTCCCGCTGCTCGATGACCAGCGCCGACTTCATCTTCACGAAGTACGCGTAGTCCGCCAGGCTCTCCTCGCTCAGGTAGCTGGCCAGGATGTCGAACACGATGCGCTCCCGGCGGTCCAGGTTCTCCTTCAGCTCCTTGGCGTCCTCGTGCTGCTGAAGGAGGACTCGCTGCTTCTCCAGCAGCGACTGCTGTGGACACAGAGAGAAACAAGCCGCTGAGCACCGGGCTGAAGCAGCCGCCGCGGCCGCCGCCCTGGAAACGCCGCCGCTCCGGGACGGCGCCATGGAGCCCCGAGGGCGAGGGCGGGCGGCACAGAAGTCCCAAGAACATGGCCGGAAAGAACCCCGTGGGCGCAGCAAGCCACAGCCGTGGCCCGCGCCCTCCCACAGGGGCTCACGGACCTCCCGCACCTCCAGTGCCCCCATCGGCCAGCCCTGGTGGACAGAAATAGCCACGCTGACCACAGGAGGGGTCAAAGAGTCACGCGACAGAATCTGGAGACGCTCCAAGGCGCAAAGGACTTTGGGCTCCTACCTGTGTCCTTCCCGAGACACTATCTCGGCAAAGGTGTCAAAACGAATGCATTCTAAAGGGGTGCGAGGGCAGGATTCCTAAACCCCCAGCGGAAGGACGGGGACCTGTGAGTGGGCTGGCAGAAGAGGACCCAGACGGAGCAGAGGACGCAGAAGAGACCACAGGGCTGTGGGGTAGGTCCCCGCGCACCTCACAAGGGCCTTGCACTGGGCACACAGACGACCCCCTTCCCAAAGCGGGGCCCTCACTTCCACACTCTGCACCTGCAGAATGCACAGCGGTGTTCTGACACCCTCCACGTGTAATGAAAACCAAGAAGAGCCCGGCCGGTGTGGCTCAGTGGGTGAGCGCCAACCCACGCACCAAGAGGTCGCCGGTTCAATTCCCATTCAGGCCACATGCCCAGGTTGTGGGCCCAATCCCCAGTGGGGGGCGTGGAGGAGGCGGCCCATCGATGTTCTCTCTCATCGATGTTTCTCTCTCTCTCTCTCCCTCTCCCTTCCTCTCTCTCTAAAATCAATCAAGAAAAAAAATATTTTAAAAAGACAAAGAAGAGCCCTGGCCAGTTTGGCTCAGCGGTTAGAGTGTCGGCCTGCGGTCCCGAGAGACCCGGGTTCGGTTCCCGCTAAGGGCACGTACCTCGGTTGCAGTTTGTCCCTGGCCCTGGTTGGTCGTGCGGGTGGCAGCCACTCGATGTGTCCCTTCATGTCGATGTTTCTCTCTCTCTCTCTTCCTCTCTCTCCCTCCCGCTCTATCTGAACAAAAAATGTCCTCGGGTGAGGATAAAAAAAAAAAAAAAAAAGACAAAGAAGAGATGGATGCATTAATGCCTCCCAGCGTCAGCCGGGGGTGCCCAGGACTCCCGTCCTCGCTGTGACTTCCTGACTTTTTCTTGGGTGTCACAGAGGGTCCCTTTTATTCTGCTGCTTTGCAACTGGGCTGCGGGCTGTCGGCAAGGGCCAGGTGGGACCTCCAGGGTGAGGCCGGCCTCTGCAAAATGCCGACACAGAGGAGCTGAGCAAAGAGGCGCCGGCACTTACCACGGCTGCACACATAGCCTGCTCTCGGTGCGCGGCTGCGGGGAAGCACCCCCGACCGCACAGCTGCGGGGTCTCCTGGCCACTTCTGTGGGACACCTGGGCCCGGGGGCTCGCGAAACAAAGGGACAGTGTACGTGGGTGGAAGGAGGCGAGGCAACGCCAGTGAATTCCGCAGCCAAGGGCAGCGGATGCTCACTGAGCCCAGGCCTCCCTTCGGGGCAGAAGCAGCCGGGCTCCCGAGCAGAGCCGCTGAGATCGGGGAGGACTTCGCGTGTCTGTCTGCGTGTGCACTTCCTACCTGGAAACAGGAAGGAGGCGCTCTCCAAGCCAACTCCACGTCTCGGACTGGGTCGACTCGCTCTCTCGGAAAACCAAGCTTGCCGAGCCCGACACAGGTTGTCAACTAACAGCAGGGACCTGCAGGCCCGGCCACGGAGGGCCCTGGGCGGGGCGATGGGATGTGGGGTGAGGCTGTCCTAGCAACGCCCAGCCAAGGGGACACCCGTCCGCTGCTCATCTCTGCAATGGAGCCCTAGGGACGCCGCGAGGGCGGGGCAGCCGGGGACCCGGGAGGGGCAAGCATCCCTCATTTACCCGAGAGAGCCCCCCACATTTCTACAGCACCTGCACAGTGAGGTGGACAGGCCGCTGTGTGAGCCTTCAACGCATTCACTCAACACTCCAAGGAAAGCCTTCCCATGCCACCCCCACCCGCACCCCCCGCCTCCCCAAATCCCAGCTCCGACGCAGGTGTATGTACCCGATCACCAGGAGAAGTACTGTCGTCCAGGTTGTTGAGGGCGTTTTCCACGCGGGCCAGGCGACCAGACAGGGACAGCAGAAGGTTCACCACCTTGTCCAGGTCCCCGATGAACATGCGGAACTTGTCGAACTCATTGGGCTTGCAGACGTCTTTGGCGATGGCCTCCACCTCGTCCCCCAGGGCGCTGTTGGCCTGGATGTCCTCCAGCAGGCTCTCCCGGGCCTCGCGCAGCACCTGCAGCTTGCGGCCGATGCTGCCGATGAGCTCCTGCTACAGGGCACAGGGCGGCAGCACGCGCTCCTTAGGGTCTGGGGAGCCCGGCCCCCAGCCCTGCAGCACCGCACGTGGCATTCAACTGAACTGGGACTGAGTTTATTTTGCATCATCGAACAAGAGAGGGCTTATAAGACCAGGGGAAGGATAATAATGACCGCTGGTGAAATCAGTGGCACTTCAATAAAAGAAACCGATTCTCGTCCTCTCCACGTCCTATGACGTGACCAGGAGCTGGGCTCTCTGGGCGACTCATGAAAGCTCATTCCCACCGGGATCTCTGCAGAAATCGTCAGGGTCTGCGTGAAACTCTGCTTCGTGCAGGGAAGCTCCCAACAGCAAGGCTCACGGTACAAGGGGCATTGAGCCTTATGTCCAGGACTGAATCCCATTGTTAAAAAGCGATCTCGCGCCCTGGCTGGTTTGGCTCAGCGGTTAGAGCGTCGGCCTACGGTCCAGGGAGACCCGGGTTCGGTTCCCGCTAAGGGTACATACTTTGGTTGCACTTTGTCCCCGGCCCTGGTTGGGTCATGCAGGAGGCAGCCACTCGATGTGTCCCTTTCACGTCGATGTTTCTCTCTCTCTCTCTCTCTCTTCCTCTCTCTCCCTCCGACTCTGTCTGAACAACAACAAATAAACAAATAATAAATAAATAAATCGCGATCTCGCCACAGAAGTCGCAATGAAAAATTAAGACCAATAAAGGGACGTCAATGAACTGAAAAGTATGTCAAAATAACCTACTGATTTCAACTTGACCAAAATCCAGATCAATGACTCATTTTCTAATGTCAAATAGACGTAACATAAAATGTACCGTCTTCCCCACTTTTAAGAAGCGGCATTAAGGCTGGCCGGTGCGGCTCAGTGGGTTAGAGTGTTGTCCCGGGCAAAGAAGGTAGAAGGTTAGATCCCCGCCCCGGTTGGGGTGGTGCAGGAGGCAACCAATCTATGCCTCTCTCTCCCATTGACATCCCTCTCTCTCCTCTTCCCTTCCTCCCTCCCTGCTACTCTCTCTGAAATCAGTGGGAAAAATAGCCTCAGGAAGGACTGAAAAGCACCATGAAGCACATCCCCGTTGCGTGTAACCACCAGCACCCCAGCTCCAGGACGCTTCCAGGCTCCCCGACACTGTCACCGCTCAACACCAACTGCTCCTCCTCCTTTCTCACCAGCCCTATAAGCGATTCCTTTTCAGCGAGCAAAAATAAACAACGAAATAGCCCTGGCCGGTTTGGCTCAGCGGTTAGGGCGTCGGCCTGCGGTCCGGAGAGACCCGGGTTCGGTTCCCACTGAGGGCACGTACTCGGTTCCCGCTAAGGGCATGTACCTCGGTTGCAGTTTGTCCACGGCCCTGGTGGGTCATGCGGGTGGCAGCCCCTCGAGGTGTCCCTTTCACGCCGATGTCTCTCTCTCTCTCTCCCCCTCCCCGCACTCTATCTGAACCAAAACCAAAAAATGTCCTCAGGTGAGGATAAAAAATAAATAACGAAATAAAAATAAACAACGAACCGTGTAAGACCTTTGAATCGGCCGCTGCCCTGTCCCGGAGCAGCAGTGTGGGATCTGACTGGAGGGTCAGGCGGACAGCAGGACCCACCTCCTCCGTCACCACATGTGAGGAAAGTTACAGGAACGGCTCCAAAGGAGGACAGGGGCAAGCTCACCCCAGAAACCCACTTTCTTGTGACCATGGACATCTCTGGGCCATCCGGTCCACCCCCAGCAGATTCCAGGGGTACTCTGCCCACCACGGGGAACGCGGACGAGCCCGTGGTGAGCGGACAGCCCCAAGGTGCCCTTTGGAGGACCCTCGGTGCCAGCACCTCTGCACCAGGCCTGCGGACACCTATCTGCGTGCCACCCCTGGGCCCTGGGCTGCCCACGGGGAGAGGGCTGACCGTGGGGACAGTTTCAGGTGCACAGACCTCAAGGAGGCTCAAGCAGTTCCTCTGACCAGCCAAGTCCAAGCAGGACCGCAAAGCTCGCTCTGTGACACCAAGTGACACTGTTTTATGTAAAGGGGACCACCCGAAATCGGCCGTGCACCACCCCTCTCCTGGGGCAGTTCCAAACCAACCCCAGAGGGCCCACAGAGCTGACCACGGGGGCACTCTGGCTCAGGGCGATGCTTTGAAAGACAAGCTACCAAAATCCTCCTCGTGCTAAAATCCCTCCAGCCGGAAAGGCACGGGCTCCCATGAGGGCACTGGCCCCTCTGTGGCCGTCGGCCGTACGTGGGTCAGGCTGCCCGGGCCCGCGGCTGACGGCGACGGCAACGCGGTTTCCCCGCCGAGGACCCCATGGCACCTGCAGCCGGCGCTGGGCCCTTCCAGGGCCCTTCTCATTGCTCAGGGCGTCGAGACCCCGAGTCCCCCGTCTGGGTGCCTGAGCCCGCTCGCCCCGGCCGGCCTCGGACCCCACGGCAGAGCAGGGGCCCGCGATAGGCGCCCCTCGTGGGAAACAGCAGCTCCATTCAGGGGACGGCGACCTGCCTGCTTCTCGCCCGCCGCCAATGCGCAGCCCAGCGAAGACTCGGGCGGCTTGAACGCTGGGCATGGACGAGGACCCCGCGCCGGAGGCACTGGCCGCTTTTACTCTGCAGCGATGAGCCCGGGGAGATCCCCGGTAATGCACGAAAACGGGCCTCCAACCCCCATGTCCGCTGGGCTCCCTTGAACCGGGCAGTAAATTCCTTTACTGACTATGTCAGGGTCACTTCTATCCGAAGCGCGGGCCTCTCCTCCCTTCGAGGCCGCTACAGGAAGGGTGGACATCGGGTTTCAAAGACTCTGAGACAAGACCGGCCTGGCCGGCAGACAAATCGGTAGCTCTCAGCACCGGCCGTGCACCAGGTGGCCACACGTTGGGTTCCCGGTCAAGGGCCTGGACCTGGGTTGCAGGTTAGATCCCTGGTCGGGGTGTGTGTGGGAGGCCACCATCAAAGTGACTCTCATCGATGTTTCTCTCTCTCTCTTCCCCCTCCCTCCCTCCCTTCCACTCTCTCTAAAAATCAGTGGAAAAAATATCCTTCGGTGAGGATTACTAACAAGAACAAAAAAGTAATTTTCTTTTCTTTTTTGGGGATCAACCAGTGGCATTTCTTTCTTTCTTTCTTTCTTTTTTTTAGAGAGAGAGGGAAGGAGACAAACATCAATGGGAGAGAACCCTCTATCGGCTGCCTCTTGCACGCCCCCTACTGGGGATTGGACCTGCAATCCGGGCATGTGCCCTGGCTGGGAATTGAACCGGCAACCTCTCAGTCCATGGGACGATGCTCAGCCCACTGAGCCACACCGGCTGGGCAACCAGTGGCGTTTCTTAACCACTAACGATCCAAGCTGACCTTCAACATAATCCTTTGCAAAGTTCTTCTCAAAAAAACTAAATGGGTCAGCTTTGGCCAGTTTGGCTCAGCGGTTAGAGCGTCGGCCGGTGGACCAGACAGAACCGGATTCAGTTCCCACTAAGGGCGCGTACCTCAGTTGCAGTTTGTCCCCGGCCCCCGTTGGGGTCGTGTGGGTGGTGCCCACTCGATGTGTCTGTCTCACATCGATATTTCTCTCTCTCTCTCTCTTCCTCTCTCTCTCCCATTCCCACTCTATCTGAAGATAAATGGGGGAAAAAAATATATCCTCAGGTGAGGATTAAAAACAAAAAAACAAAAAGGAAAGAGGGCCCTGGCCGGTTTGGCGCAGCGATTGGAGCGTCAACCTGCGGTCCTGAGAGACCCGGGTTCGGTTCCCGCTAAGGGCACGTACCTCGGTTGCAGTTTGTCCCCGGCCCTGGTCGGTCGTGCGGGTGGCAGCCACTCGATGTGTCCCTTCACATCGATGTTTCTCTCTCTCTCTCTTCCTCTCTCTCCCTCCCGCTCTATCTGAACAAAAAATGGAAAAATGTCCTCGGGTGAGGATAAAAAAAAAACAAAAAAACAGAAAAAAAAAACAGGAAAGAGGACCTATGACTGAAGGACACATGATTATCGCCTGCCCACTGGATTTTCGTCGGGACAGCAGAGACATACCAGGTGAACTCAAAATGAAAGCAGACGGTGCCCACCTGGCTAGGCGGACCCTGCACCTCACTAGGAAGAGATGGCAAAGAGACCCCGGGGGAACGTCGCAATTTCAGACCAGAAGACGACCCAAGGGCCTCAAACGCCTGTCCCCAGCCCCTGTCCCGCACAGAAGCCGATACAAACGCCCGCCCGAAGGGCAGGGCCCCCGCGGTGCAGACACGCGCCCGCCGGCTCCCAGCACACTGCCCCTGGAGTCCCGGCCTCCTACCTTCTTCACAGACAGGTCGTGGTCCAGGTCACTGCCCGTGTCCTCCTCGGGCTCCTGCCGCTCCTGCAGGTCCTTCATCTTGATGAGCAGCTCGGCCTTGGGGGCCGACGTGCTGTAGTATGTGGAGGTGGTGGCCAGGGACACGGCCGCCGGCCCGCTCGGCTCCTCCCTCCTGCAAAAACGGCAAACTTCAGCGGTCTGGCCAGTGTGGCTCAGGGTAGGAGCCTCGGGCCTCACACCAAAGGGTCGCGGGTTCAAACGCCGGTCAAAGGCATGTACCTGGGGGGCAGGTTAGAGCCCAGGTCGGGAGGCCACGGATCGCTGTGTCTCTCTCACGTCGATGTTTCTCTCTCTCTCTTCCCCTCTAAAAATCAATGGGAAAAAGATCTTCTGGTGACGATTAACAAAAAGTAATAATAATAAACAAGCAAGGATGTGGAAGCATCTCTGTGCGGGACAGAAGTGCTCAGACAAACGGTTTCCTCCGACGGGGTCTGAAATCTATGATGATGACGGCAGTGCCGCGGTCTACGAGAGACGCATCCTCAGCCTGCTGGGAGCTCAATAGGTTAGAGCGTTGTCCCAGTACACCACGGTTGTGGGTTAGATCCCCGGCCAGGGCACACTCAAGGAGCAGCCAATGGTGCATACATAAGAGGAGGAAGAAATTGATGTTTCTCTCTCTCAAATTAATCAACAAATAAAAATGAATAAGAGACGTGCCCTGTACCCCTACCAGCACCCACTCTTGTTCCCTCTTGCTCTGGTGCTTGCTGCGCCCTATGCTTCTCATCTGCTGCTCCGCCCAACTCTGCAGCTTACTTACTAAGGAGGCTCCAGGAGGGGGACGTCAGGGAGAGGGGGCGGGGGATGTCAGGGAGAGGAGACGGGGGACGTCAGGGACAGGAGGCTCCAGGAGACGGGGACGTCAGGTAAAGGATGTTCCAGGAGACGGGGACGTCAGGGAGAGGAGGCTCCAGGAGACCGGGATGTCAGGTAAAGGATGCTCCAGGAGACTGGTACATCAGCAAAGAAACCCCAAATCCCGCATGTGTGTGGACAGATGACTGGATGGTGGGGTTGCAACGGTGTTTTGCAAAGCCAATCACACAAATTCATTCACACAGATATGTATATAGGGCATCCCCCAAAATGTACACACACTTTAACAGCTGATAACTCACTGAATTCTGACTCCTCTTCAGGTTTAAGTGATTTGAAGTAACGGGTGAAGTCAGCGTCAGCTTTGAACAGAGAAATCGTATCCACAGGACTTTTACGAGGATACATAGAAGGTCAGTTTAATGTCATAAAACTAGGAACAGTTGGTGAATTGAGGGCAACTACTGAATGGGAATTTGTGCAAATACCAACAAAATGGTTCTCCATGTTGTGATTCTACTGCCCGGCATTAGCCGCAGTCACTGGATCCGACGGACAGGCGTCGACATAAAAAAGTATTCATTTCTGTAGACACTTACATTTTGAAAATGAGCTGTATGTGTATAGACACCACCTCTGAATTGTTTGGGGACACCCTGAATACACAGAGGCATACACACACAAATGTACTCATACGTGTACCCCCGTGTAAGACTTCACGCCTCCTAGGACAGGTGTGACGTGTGGGGGAGATGGTTCTGTGCTGGGATGTCCTGTCCCTGTGCGATGTTTGCAGCATCCCTGGTCTCCGCCCTCGAGGTGCTAGCATCACCTGCCCACTCGTGACCACCAAAACTCTGTGGCTACTGCTAACTGTCCCCTGGAGGGAGCCAACACCCGCTGAGAGGCCTGCGCCAAGCGAAAGGAGCCCACGGGGATCCCCGAAAACCACTCTGGCGTGCCGCTGAGACAGCCCAGAAGTTGCCATATTTCCTCTCCTTGGCCAGGCCTCACGGTCCCCATCCCCAGGAACGTGGTCCGAAATGCCTCAGCCTCAGGGGGGGTCACAAACTGCCAAAATGGCTAGCTAACCCTCGGGGGTAGTCTCTGTGCAAGCCTGCACCCCCCAGAGCAATCACGAAAATGCACCAACACTTCTGCCCCTTTGCCCTTCTAAGCCTGAGAGATGCCGGCAGGACCCCACAGCCAAGCGCAGGGCTGCGGGCGGCAGATACTCACTTGTCCTCCGTGTTTCTGGGAGATGGGATTTTGGGGAGCAGCTTCCGGCGCTGCTGAGCCTCCTCTAAGAGGTGCTCGTCCTTGGGGAAGATGCCCTCCATGAGGTCCATGGTGGTTCTCATCCGCACGCCGGGGTCCAGGATGTCGGCCAGGGACTTATCCTTGCCCACGATCTCCCGGGCCAGCTCCTCGGACTTCAGGTCTTCGGCCGTCCTCTCTCTGGCCTTCACGTAGCTGAGCGCAGGCGGCGGGGAGGCCTGGCCGTCGGGGGCCCCGGGGCTGCTGGGGGGCTGGGCCGGGGGCTCGGGCTCCGGCGCGGGGCGGCTGTACAGGCAGAAGCGTGAGTAGGACTGCTCCGAGGTGCTCAGCGTCTTGATCTGGTCCCTCTCCAGCCCGCTGGGCAGCGCGGGCAGCTCGGCGGTGCAGGCCAGGCCCTGGCGGCTGTCCTTCTCGGGCTGGCTCTCCGAGTGCAGGATCTTGATGGGCACCATCTTCACGGTGGTGTTGTCGATCACCCGCTCGATCCTGGAAAGGGCAGAGCCGTGTGCTGCAGGGCCCGTGCTGCCCAGCCAGGCGCCCACCCAGGACGAGGAACCGGCTGGGTGTCACCTGCCTGCCACCACCCGCCCTTCAGGCCACCCTTGTCATACCAGGGAGGTCAGAGCCCGGCCGCAAACACGCACACTCTGCCTCTGCACCATGACAACGATTCACATACTTCGCGACAAAATCAAGTTCCTTGCGACAAGAAGCTGGAAGGGCCCTGGCCAGTTTGGCTCAGCGGTTAGAGCGTCGGCCTGCGGTCCGGAGAGACCCGGGTTCGGTTCCCGCTAAGGGCGCGTACTTCGGTTGCAGTTTGTCCCTGGCCCTGGTTGGTCGTGCGGGTGGCAGCCACTCGATGTGTCCCTTCACGTCGATGTTTCTCTCTCTCTCTCCCTTCCACTCTATCTGTACAAAAATGGAAAAATGTCCTCGGGTGAGGATATAAAAAAAAAAGAAGCTGGAAGGGCCTCAGTGGTACCCCCAGGAAAGAGAGAAAATGGAAAGAAACAGCCCGGTCCACAGGACGGGGCGTGTCCCGGACATCGGGCATGCCAGCAGCCGTATCTTGCAACGGACGGCCGTCAGGACAGAAATGTGTTCCAGGCATTCTTAAAGGACTCACTGGAGAAAGACAGCCACCTACTGGAGCCCAGGAAAGAAGAGGAAAAACAACCCGAAATCACAACGGAATTTATTTCTAATAAATTTATTTCTAACTCGGTGGATTTAACCTCACTTCGACAACACGGCCCCACGGAGCTAACTTTACGGCGCACCCGGGACGCTCCGTCCCTCAGGTAAACGCTGTGTCTCCCTTTCACTGGTGGCCGGACACACAGGCTGGACCTTTCGCATTCATAAGCGTGTACACCACAAAGACAGAAGTGTTTAATCTAGGTGTTTGCAGACTGTCCCCAAAGTGCCGCCACCGTGAGTACATTTTCAAAGGGCAACTCTGTGAAAAATACCATTTAGATTTGCTAAACTCTCGAGGGAAAATTCTGGCATCTTATCTCCGCAGCAACAAACAAGAAGCCCTCTTCATTCCCTTCATTCCACACTTAAAATCCTGGCCTTCGACTACTGACCGAAGTCAGCCCGTCCCTTCCTGCATCTGTGTGGAAACGCGCTTCCGCTGAAGGAAGGTGTGTTGGGAAAACAGACCAGTCGGCCAGAGGTTGGCATAACTTTCCAACGAAGCAGCCCGTCCTGGTCCTACCTACGCACCGGGGGCGCACGTCCTGGTCCTACCTACGCACTGAAGCTGTCCAAACGTCCATGTATAGAGCCTCGTCAACTTTTACTTCAACATGAGGACAGAACACAGTGGATTAGACCTTACTGCAGGCAGAGCTCAATGCCTAACTGAACCCCGGTGCCACCTATGGGACTCAGCTGCTCTGAGTGCAGCTCTGTGCAGGTAAGACAGCCGCCCACAGAGGCCCAGCCCCCAGCCTCAAACTCTCTATGCAGCTCTGTGCACACAGCCACTGTGCAAACAGCCACATGCCATTCTGTGCACACAGCCACTGTGCACACATCCACTCTGCACACAGCCGCACGCCATTCATGCACACAGTCACTGTACACACAGCCACTGTACACACAGCCACTGTACACACAGTCACTGTACACACACCCACATGTGCATGTGCACACAGCCACTGTGCATACTGCCACTGTACACACAGCCGCATGCCATTCATGCACACAACCACTGTACACACAGCCACTGTACACACAGTTGCTGTACACACACCCGCATGTGCACACAGACACTGTGCACACAGCCGCACGTCATTCATGCACACAGCCACTGTACACACAGCCGCTGTACACACACCCACATGTGCACACAGACACTGTGCACAGTCACTGTACACAGAGCCGCATGCCATTCATGCACATCGCCACTGTACACACAGCCGCTGTACACACCCGCATGTGCACACAGCCACTGTACACAGAGCTGCATGCCATTCATGCACACAGCCACTGTACACACAGCCGCTGTACACACACCCGCATGTGCACACAGCCACTGTGCACACATCCACTGTGCACACAACCGTACGCCATTCATGCACACAGCCACTGCACACACAGCCGCTGTACATACAACCACATGTGCACACAGTCACTGTGCACACACCCGCATGTGCACACAGACACTGTACACACAGCCGCGATACACACAGCCAAACGCCATTCTGTGCACACGACCATGCAGCACTGTGGCTCTGCTCCACTCCACTACCCACTCAGCAGACTTTCAACCAGGACGCTTGAGGTGACGGTCATCACACCACCCAAAGGACCTGGAGCAGCCCTCCAGGCTCTGCTCGTCACAGCCAAACCCAGAAACAGGCTTCGGGAAGACGCCTGCGACCCTACTGGGAGCGATCAAACTCTAGCTTTCGCTGACAGTGACTGAGGCGTTGGTGGCCATTGTTTCTGCTTCATAGTTTAGAAAAACAAACAAACAAACAACCCCAAAGAATCTGAAAAGATGCGAAAGAAAGCTTTCTCAGTGGAGGGCAGGCGTGGACGCATTTCGGTTTGGAACGGCTCCTCTGACACCCCGGTGGGTGGGAACGATGCATTTTCTTCCCCTCTGCGTCCCTGCTGCCAGCTGGACGCCTGGCACCCAGCAGCTGCCCAGCACCAGCTGCCGAATTCGTGGACACACAGCCTCGGACACACACGGCACTCTGCGGCCCGGCCAGCTCCCCAGTGGGCAGTGAGCGCGTGCACGCTCACGACCCACAGGTAACCGGAAGGGCGGACATAACGCTCAAAAACTCAAAGTCACCACAAGTGTGGACAAGAAGAGGGCGTCTGAGCGGAGCCCTGAGGACAGGCGGTGGGGGAGGGCGTCTGGCCATGCCTCCCTGCCAGCCTGCTTCGAGCTGATGATGGGACAGGGCAGTGCCAAGGCTCCTGCTGAGCACCGGCCTCTCGTCGCTCTTAGACGTCATCAGGAGTCCACCTGCACTTGCCAGGACTGACCCGTCGCCTATGCCTGGGGCCGGTGACAGCGCAGTGTGAGAGACGTCCTTGGTGGCCACATCTGCGGGTGGCATGGCCACCTTCTGCCCGACTGTGCTCCCCGACAAGGACAGACAGCACACACTCGGAGACAGCTCTGGACACTGACCAGGATTCAGGCTCCCAGCGGGGGCTTTTGGGCACAGACACGAATCCCCGGACGACCGCTGTCCCAAATGGCTGCGGTGGACCCTGACTGTGGGTGCCCGAAGACCCCCATCGTACCGGTAAGTACGGGCACTGCTTGTAGAAACCCTCCCACACTCCAGCACGCACACAGAAAATCAACGCGCACGGAGAGAAGACGGCCATCGGCAGCAGCTACCAGCGCCCCTGCGGTCACAAGCGCCGAGCGAGGGCGAGGTCCTGCTTGGGCGTGGAGCCCTCTGCCCTGGGACCTGAGAACCGGGGCCCCATGCCAGCGGCCTTGTGCCAGAATCTGACGCTGACCCGCCACGCAGACCCCTTTCCTGCTCTCCCCCGTGTTCAGAACTCAGCGGGACCTGGAAGAGGCTCGTGAAGCTGCGGCTGCGTTGAGTGACACTGAGCACAGTGCCGGCCCACGGAGGAAGCCGTGGCCACAACACCCACGTGGCAACACCGGTGGCATCAGCCACGCCCTCTGGCTGCTGAGTTAGTTTCAAGCTGAAAGAGAAAGAATTCCGCCCTGGGCGGTGCGACTCAATGTTTGGAGCATCGGTCCGAGCACCAAGGGGTCTGGGGTTCGATTCCCAGCCACAGGCACCTACTGCCGGGGTTTCAGATTTCCCTGCCCCAGGAGGCAACCAACAGATGTGTCTCTCTTGCATTGATGTTTCTCTCTCTCTCTCTCTCTCCTTCCCTCCCTCCTGCTCTGTCTGAAAAATCAATGGAAAAATATCCTCGGGTGAGGATTCGAAAATAAAAATTTTTTTAAAAAGACAGAAAGAAAAATAGTTCCAAGACTCAAGACCAGCAAGGTCCCTGCGAGAACTCATGATGGAGAGAGGCTGTATCTGTGTTGACCACTGTGGCGTCCACTGGCCACGGGGTCCAACTGAGACACGACACAAATGTTATTTAATTCTCATCGATGTCTGGTCACACAGCCACGTATGACGCGTGGCTCCTGGATGAGACAGTCCTGCCATGCAGGACCCATGTAGGATTCCTCGCTGGCGGGACTGTCCTGTAGGACACTGAGCAGCATCCCTGGCCTCTACCCACTACATGGCAACAGCAACCCCCTCTCCGTGGTAACACCCTGAAATGCCTCCAGACATTGCCAAATATCCCCTTGGGGCCCAGATCACCCTCCCCTGGCCGAGAAGGCGATGAAAACTGCCCCTCCTCCCAGTTCTCAGTTCTCAAAGGCACTGCCACAGGAGGGGCCAGCAGCTCCCGGTCAGAGCTCTGGCTGGAGGGTGCCCCCCGCCTGCCCCCGTCGCCAGCCTCTCCACGGGCATCCACCTCCGCGTGCCTGGCCTTCTGCCCACAGCGCCAGGGAACGCAACCCAGCGTTTCCCACATGCATACAGGGTGCATGCCTGTGCAACTCCTCACATAAAAAGATTGAGACGAAAGGAGCGTGGGAGTGTTGGATGTTACGGAAAACACCACTTTCATCCGGAGGCCCCATGCCCGGGTGACACTGGGTTCTGACAACGACCAGAAAGTGCTTGGGGAAGCCACAGCCCTGGAGATGCCTGAGGGTATCACAGACACAGGGTGTGGGGCTTGGACAAAGGGGAGGGGGAAAGGTCTGCGACCCCCTTCACATCCCCTCAGGGGGACGGGGCTCCCCAAGTTAGAGACTCTGGGCGCATCGGACCTCTGGCTCCCTCCAGGCTATCCCCAGGACCACGGGAAGTCCACGTCCGCAGGGGGAGGGGCACCAGTCACGTTCATCCCAGGGAAGACTCCGAAAACCTGCCGAGGGTGGGGGGAGGGAGCTCGTGAAAGGGGAAGCATGCAGGACGCCAGGGTCCCAGGGCCGTACCTTGTCGAACTGTCCTCCTGGATGAGCAGGGGGGGCTTGTCTGTCAGCTTCTGGGGGGCGAACTGAGGCGATGGGGAGCGGGAGGTCTCCATGGCGGTCGTCTGCAGGGGCCGGAACTTGGAAGGGGGCAGGGCTTCCCGCTTCGGACAGGCTGGGGGCTCATCTACATGCTGCCTGGCGCGCTCCGCCGGGGCCTGCGGGCCATCTGCGGGCTGCGCACCGCTCAGCTTCTCCGCCAAGGCGCAGGGGCTGCGGGACAGGGACAGGCGGTCCACGCACAGCTCCAGGGCCAAGGGAGACGGTGGGGGAAGGGGCCTGCCGGGTGCCACCAGGTGATTGGTCACAGGTGCGCCCGCCTCTGTGCTGGAAGGTGCACCCAGGTGAACAGCCGCAGGTATGCCCGCAGGTGCGCCCAGGTAAGAAACCACAGGTGTGCCCGTGGGGGCGGCACAGGCTGGTCCCCTGAAGTGCCTGGGCTCCCGCTTGGGTGGTGGCGGCCTCTGCGGGGCAGGTCTCTTGGCCAGCGGCGCGGCGCTCACAGGCGGAGGGTCCTGCCCCCGAGCCTGCGGAGCCGAGAGGCCGCTCTGCCCCTGTGATCCTGGGCCCGGCGGCTGCAGGGGGCGGGCTGGCGCGTGTTCCTCTGAGTATCTGTAATCACGAGGTAGGGTCCCTGCTCTGCCGCGGCCCTCCTGGGGCACCTCCGGAGCTTCCCTGGTGTGAGACGGCTCAGAGACCTGGGCCGGGTGCCGCGGGTCCCCACGGGCTCCTGGACACTGAGCATCTGCTTGTCTAGAGAAGAATGAACAAAAGTGAGCAACCTACTCCAAGGAACATCTTCCTCCCAAACAGGGCTGGGCCCATATCCTGCTGCTCTCCTTACATCCCTTGAAGGAACTACATCCATGGGCTGCTCCCCACCCCCGGCCCACAGCCATTCCTAATGCAAGGTCTTGAATCCCAGCCCACTGGGGCTGTACCCTGGCAGGTCTCACAACGGCACATGAGGTACTGAAGACACTTGCAGATACAGACACATACGTGTTCACACACCTGCATTTGGGAGCAAAACCCAAACTTTACGCAAACATTTCAGAGAACAATGTTTACGAAAATTCTCCTAGACAGCTCTAATCAGAAAGAGGTAGTTCATGTTGCAACAGTGTTTCCATGAGGGCTTACTGCATTCAGGAACCTGCCACATACAAAGGGATAGAGCTCTCTAATTTATTAAGAAAATCATTACAATCAGTAGTGTATTATTAAAAAAAATAAATTAAAAAAAAAAAAAGACTTGCTTTGGTGACCTGCCATGACTCACGGTTCTTTTCATATTCCCAGCCATTTCCATATCCCTAATCCACCTCTGTCTTCCCATGCTACGTGCCTATGCATGCATTTCCATGCATCCGCGTACACACATACACAGGCCTGCAAAGCACGCACGCACGCATGCTTCGCCCGCGTGTTCACCTGTGCCACAGAAAACGCTCATGGCCTAACGACTATCAGGTTTGCAACAAATCAGCCAGGTACCCCTTTCCCGACCCGCTGCCTCCTGCAAGCCAAGAGCCAGAGAAGGAGCCTCCGACGGACTCCCAGTCAGGGCCAGAGTTGTCTTCTGTTGCGAACACAAGCTGTCAGCTGTTCAAGGAGACCCTGACAGGGCAGCAAACACAGAACCAGCAGGCGGGGCGCTGGTGCCCGCCTGCAACCTGTTATCGAACAAGCAGGACAGGACACGTTTTCCTGACCACTGGCGCCCCCGTGTGGCCTCCCGCGACGTGACACCTGGCCTGGGCCTTCCAGGCGTTCCTAACCGCCTCCGCTTTGCCAAGTCAAGTGCCCTGTCCACATCCCTCTTGCTACGCACGTCCTCAGGGAAAAAGCCCCTGCAGGCTCAGTGGATGCTTCAGAATGGAACCCACTTACCATGCCTAGTTCCCTCCCTTGTCCCCTCAGGCAGCTGGGGCCACACTGCAAAGGGGAAGAGCTTAAGAAAACATTAACCCCGTTCGGGAAGTTCGATTTTTTAAAAAAATGTGTATTAGGTACACACCAAGACAAACTGGCCATTACTGAAATAAGCTGAACATGGCAATGAGTGGTTGAGAGAACACACGGCCAAGTGAGCAGCCGTGACGTCACAAGACAATGGGGGTTCCCCCGTCGACGTTGCATCACACTGGGGAAGGCTCCCGAGGCCTGTGGCAGAGGGACGGCCCTGCGTCCCCTCCATGTAGGTCCTCGTGCCTATGGAGACAGTAACCCTAACTCCGGGCAATTCCCAAACGCCGGCCCAACCTTCCATTTCAGAGACTCCACGGACTCTGGAACACTTCCTTTTCCTCCTCCTTTTGTAAAACTCTGCCAGTCTGACACCCCCCGACCATCAAAGCACCTGGCACCTGCCAGGTAATAAAACCCACCACCTCACAGAAACGTAGAATAAAACAAGCCACAATTTGCCCTGGCCTTGGCCGGTGTGCTCAGTGGTTAGAGCTTCAGCCTGCACACCAACGGGCACAGGTTGGCTTCCCAGCCCCAATCAGGGTGCATGCAGGAGGCAACCAATGGATGTTTCTCTCTCATATCGATGTTTCTCTTCCCCCCTCCCCTTCCCTTCCCCTCTCTCTAAAAAAAAAAAAAAAAAAAAAATCAATGGAAAAAATAGCCTCCGGGGAGGATTAACCCCCCATAATGAGCTACAATTTACTGTTCAAACTCAGAGCCGTTGGCCATTGGATTTGGTAATCCGGAGGGAGCTCTACTTGCAGACTGCCTTAGACAAGCTACGCGTGAGATCCACCCAGACATGGGAGAGAAGTCCCCTGTGGGAGCAACGGCACAGCAAAGACTGGGGCCCAGATGGGCTCCTCCCATCTTCTGAATGGGGCACCCCAATAAGTCCAATCGAAAAGGGCACATATATATACACACACATATACATCTTATGTAGAGGTAGATCTGTATTTTCAAGGATAAAGCCCATGGCGATGGCAAGATTCAGAGCCAGCCAAAGCGGCCAAGCGCCTCCTGGGTACACGCGCAGCGGAGCCCAGCACACACAGGGAAATGAAAGGGGCGGTGATTCCCGCATTCCGGAACCTGATGTTCAGGTCGGGCGCTTGCTCGTTCTCGTGTACAACGTGCGAATCCCGTGTTACCAAGGAGCAACCCGCCTGTGCAGCTCCGGGAGGAGGGAGGGCGAGCGGGCTCTGTGCCCGCTGCGGAGACCTGCACCCCGAGGCCTGCGCCGGGGACCCCGGGCTGCTCACACTGGACTACCGCTGCACAGGAAGAGCGCAGGTGAGCGCCTGCAAAAGGACCGCAGAGCAAAGCAAACCAGAAGGGGAAAAGCCGCGTCCGGGATGCTGCAGAACACAAACACCCCCTGGCAGGACAGGAGCCAGGGGCAGACACTCCGGCAACCCTGTCAGCCTGCCGGGGTTCAGACCCACGTTCTGGACCTCGGCGTGGGCACAGCCGGCCCCACAGCTAACTGCAGACTCCACACCTGCGAGGCTGTGCTTTGACGGGCAGGTTCCCTCTGTTCGTCTCGAGCCCTGGGATGTCACTGGGCTATTTCTCGGGGTCTCAGTTTTCTGCTCCCCGGTGGGGGGGCGTGCAGGAGGCAGTTGATCAAGGTATCTAAGATCGATGTTTCCATCTCTCTCTCCCAAAAATAAAAATCAATAAAAAAAAAATATATATATATACACACACACACACACACACACATTTTAAATGTTATTTACAATAGCTAAGATTTGGAAACAGCCCAAGTGCCCACCAGTGGGTGAGTGGATAAAAAAGCGGTGGTACGTGTTCTTATTTAACATAGTACTGGAAGTCTTAGCCACAGCAATCAGGAATAAAAACTAAAAGGGATCCAAAGTGGAAAGGAGGACGTGAAACTGTCATTATTTGCAGATGACATGATACTATATGTAGAAAACTCCAAAGACTCCATCAAAAATTTACCAGACTTAAGTGAATTTGGCAAAGTAGCAGGATACAAAATTAACGTCAAGAAATCAATGGCATTCTTATACACCAATGATGAACTCACAGAAAGAGAAACTAAAAAAACAACCCATTTACCATCGTGGTAAAAAAATTAAGATACCTAGGAATAAACTTAACCAAAGAAATAAAGGACCTATTCGCAGAAAATTACAGGTCATTAAAAAAAGAAATAGAGGAAGATATAAAAAAGTGGAAGCACATAACCTTGTTCATGGATTGGAAGAATTAACATCATTAAAATGTCCATACTACCCAAAGCACCCTATAGATTCAATGCAATCCCCATCAAAATACCAATGACATACTTCACAGAACTAGAACAAATACTTCAAATGCTCATATGGAACCAAAAACGACCCTGAATAGCCACAGCAATCTTGAAAAAGAAGGACAAAGTAGGAGAGATCACATTACCAGATTTCATGGTTATACTACAAAGCCACTGTAATCAAAACAGCCTGGTACTGGCATAAGAACAGGCAGATGGATCAATGGAACAGAATAGAGAACCCAGAAATGGACCCAAGGCAATATGCTCAATTAATATTTGACATAGGGGGCAAGAGCATACAGTGGAGTAAAGACAGCCTCTTTAAATAAATGGTGTTGGGAACATTGGACAGCTACATGCAAAAATATGAAACTAGACCATCAACTTACACCCTACACAAGAATGAACTCAAAATGGATAAAGGACTTAAATGTGACTCATGAATCCATAAAAATCCTACAAGAAAATGTAGGCAACAAAATTTCAGACTTCATACGCAGCAGAATTTTCACTGATACATCACCTAAGGCAACAGAAACAAAGGAGAAAATGAACACATGGGACTATATCCGACTCAAAAGCTTCTGCACAACAAAAGAAACAATCACCAAAATGGAAAGGCAACCCACTGTATGGGAGAACATCATTGCTAATGATACATCAGATAAAGGGTTAATTTCCAATATATATGGAGTGCTCATACAACTCCACAAAAGGAAGACAAAGAACCCAATTAAAAAATGGGCAGAGAACCTAAACAGACACCTCTCCAAACAGGACATACAAATGCCTAAGAGACATATGAAGAAATGCTCAACATCACTAATCATCAGAGAGATGCAAATTAAAACAACAATGAGGTATCACCTCACACCTGTCAGAATGGCTGCCATCAACAAATCATCAAACAACAAGTGTTGGCAAAGGTGTGGAGAAAAGGGGACTCTAGTACACTGCTGGTGGGAATGCAGACTGGTGCAGCCACTATGGAAAACAATATGGTGTAACTCAAAAATTTAAAAATTGAACTGCCATATGACCCAGTGATCCCCCTTCTAGGAATATACCCTAAGAAGCCGGAAACACCGATCAGAAAGAATATATGTACCCCATGTTCACAGCAGCACTATTTACAATGGCTAAGATCTGGAAACAGCCCAAGTGTCCATCAGTAGACGAATGGATAAAAAAGCTGTGGTACATGTACACAATGGAGTACTACGCAGCTGTAAGAAAGAGAGATCTCTTATCCTTTGAGACGACATGTAGGGAGCTGGAAAGTATCCTCAGCGAAACAAGCCAAGCAGAGAAAGACAAATATTACATGATCTCACTTATTTGTGAAATATAATGAACATAACAGACTGAGGAACGAGGTAGTCCCAGAGACGTGGAAGTGGGGTACAGACGGAAAATCCCCAGAAGAGGGGGTGGGGGGAGAGATAAACCACAGAACTTATATGCATGTGTGCATGAACAATGGACATGGACAACAAAGCTGTGGACAGGGTGAGGGGGGTGATGGAGGGGGGAATCAGTGGGGGGGAAAGGAGAAACATCTGTAACAAAAATAAATTAATTAATTAAATTTTTAAAAAACTGTGGTACATGTACACAATGGAATACTATGCAGCTATAAGAAAGATCTCTTACCCTTTGAGATGGCATGGAGGGACCTGGAGAGTATTATGCTAAGGGAAATAAGCCAGTCAGGAAGAAAAACAAATACCACGTGATCTCACTTATATGTAGAATCTAATGAACAAACTAGATCAGAGGCGTGGAAACATGGAACAGACTGACAGGGCTCAGAGGGAAGGTGGGGGTGGGGCCTGGAGGAGAATAACCAAGGAACTTATATGCATATATGTGTGACCAAGTGTAGCCGAGGCAGGGGGGATGGAGGGGCTGTGGGAACTGGGAGGAGGGGCAAAGGGGAGGGTGAAATGGGAGACATCTGTAATAGTGTCAACAATAATATATTCGCGCGTGTGTGCGTGTGTGTGTGTGTGTGTGTGTGTGTGACTTCCTAGCCATGTAGCTACGGATCTAGGAGGTTTCCACATGACCAGACATTTCACCTGGTTCCTCCCCACCACAAGGTATCACTTACACAGCACAGAACTCACTGATGTGAGGTGTGCTGTCTCATGAGTTTGGGTAAATGTATAAAGTGGTGTTTTCACCACCACAAGCATGTCTAACTACAATTCCACTGCCCCAGACAGTTCTCTCTTTTTTTAATTATTGATTTTAGCGAGAAGGGGGAGGGGGAGCAGGAGGGGAAGGAGGGGGAGGGGGAGGAGTAGAAGCAGGAGAAGAAGCAGAAGAACAAGACTGATTGGTTGTTCCACTTATTGATGCATTCATTGGTTGACTCTTGTATGTTGATTCTTGTCCTGACCACGGATCGAACCTGCAACCTTGGCACAGCGGGACGATGCTCTAACCCAGGGAGCTACCCGGCCAGGCCCTCGGGGAGTTCTCTCTCGCTCCAAGGCACGCTCTGTGGCCCCTCCTGAAACCCCTGTAAACAATTCAAGGCTCTCGTCTGCAGGGAGGGCAAAGCTGATTCAGCAGATGGAGGGGACTAAACTTCTCTAAAACCGCCAGCCAGACCACGCTGAAATTATGGTAGGGAAACACCCCACGTCAACAAATTAGAGGGTGACTTTATTGACAACTTCCACAAATTAAGTGTTCCGAGAGCAAAGCCATCTTGGGTAGCGTTTCAGAGTGTGAAATTTCTCTGGGTGTCGGTATTTCCCATTTTCCTCTTTGCTCCACTTACTGAGTCTTAGCAACACACACACGTCTCCGTGGCCGACAGCGTGAAAAGTAGATATGCCTAATGCTACGCCCCCAACTCCCTCCCACCTCGGATCCCCGCCAGGCTCTCCCTCTTGTCTTTCCCCAGCCACCTGCCACCCCTCGGGGGCCACTGTTCCCGGACCACACACTCTGGCGACAGGCCCTTCCCTGCCATCCACGCCTTGTGGTCTCCATAGCGTGGATTTGAGTCCCTCGCCAGAATCCAACACGTGGACCCCATGCCCGGCCTTAAACCCCTTGGGTCTTTTCTCTTCCTGGACCCGTTGACAACGAGAAGCATTTCTTCGCCACACCCCCGTAAAGACTTGATCTCTACCTGTGTGTCCCCAAACTGTTCCGAGTCCATCTGAGTTATTTCCACTTCATATCGCTCATCCTTGCTCTGCCGACTGCACTTACTTGTGTCCTGTCTACGCCCGTGTTCTAGGTCCTAACACAGGGTCTGGACAAAGCCGGGTTCAGCAAAGACTCAGGGAGGTGACAGAAAGGTAGGAAAGAAGGAAGGGAGGACAGGAGGAGGGAGGGAAGAGGGAGGATGGGCAGGGGAGGGCAGGGGTGGGGAGCAAGGCCAGCCAGCTGATCCTCTTGGGCCTTCTGATGACCTAGCATCACAGACATCTACAGCTATGTGATGGGCTGAGAGTGTGTCCCCAAAGGCCAATGCGCAATCCTACCCCCCGCGGGACGGTGTCAGGAGGTGAGGCTGCTGGGAGGTGATGAGGTCTTGCAGCGGAGACCCCACAGAGCTTGCTCCCTCTCTGTTCTCCACATGACAACCCAGCAAGAGGGTGGCCGTCTGCAAACCAGGAAACGGGTCCCGCCAGGAACCGACGTCGCTGGTACCTCGATCTTGGACGTCCGAACTCCACAGGTGTGGGACATCCAGGGGTGCTGTGGACGCCCCTCCCCTGCGGCCACGGGCTAGCCATGGTTTGCCCTGACCACAGAGCACAAGCTCCTTCAAGGAGCGCTCTCGGTCCCTGACTGATGCTGCAGCCTCCGTGGTGCGGAGACCACCAACACAGATCCGTGACCGGTGAGATGCACACCGATGTCGCCTGCACACGTGTCCGCAGAAGGCAGCTCCTCTGATCTCACGCTCACTAAAACGCAGGGACTGCCAGACAGACAAACACCCTTCGAAGGGACATGTGCTGCAGCTGGGTGGTCTGGGCATGACTCATCCGAACAAGAGCTGGACAGCCCCGCCACACCGTCACGACCGCAGAAACACACTCGGCCGCCAGATTCAATTACAGCTATGTGCCCACGAAGGGCCTTGGAAATAACTCCATTTTTCCATCAAGCAATGACCATATAAGCATACGAAGTGGTTACTGACCAGCCCTGTGCTCTTCCGAACACCTTTCTATCTGTACTTGCCAGACCTGTGTTCACTTGGATATAGCGACCCCCTGAATATTCAAATGTTTTCAAGTGGCTGACTCAGGAGCATGGAAATGAACATCCAGACATCCCAACGCGAGAAAATACAAGCAAAGTGGAAAGGCCAGCGTGGAAAGCCACCCAAAGGTGCAGAACCTACACTGTTCGCTGTTATGACAGTTGTGCCTCAAACATGGCCCTGGGATTCCTGTCAGCCAGAGCAAAGAGGGAAAGCAGATGAGCTGAGGTCACCGGGAAGCTGGGTGCCTCTCAAGTCTGGAGCGGAGGCAATCGATCACCAGCCTCCATTCAAAGAGCAGGAGCCCCACGGAGAAAGCACTGGCCCCCCGGCTCGCCCTCAAGGAGGCCGAGGTCCCTGAGCCTCAGTCACACTCGGTCACCTGAGCTGGGACTCGGACATTCCTCTTCCCTTCTGCTTTCTGCCTGCGATACCACATTCGAGAGCTGTCCGAAAGCCCTGGTGTCTTCTCTCGCCTCACAGCGGTGTCGTCTTTGCAAAGCACCGCACAGTATTTCAGCCGGCGGGCGACACCTCTGAGGAAGCCCATGACACAGACCCGTGGTCATGCTTTCTGCACCAGCAACGAGGAGGACCACACACAACCGCCAGGTGTCACCAGAACACAGAATCGACTGCACCAAGCTCCAGATGCAAGGACAATGACAAGATTAAACACACTTGTATGGTAAAAAAAAAAAAAAAAAAGCAAATCTCACCCAAACCCACCAGCAACATTTGAGAAGTGCACAACCCACTTTGGGGATCAATGGTGAGAATTTTCTCCGGTGGAAACTGGCATTTCAGAGCATGGATCCTTCGCTACAAGGAGTCCCCCGGGGTTTGGTCTGTAACTGTGACACGGGAGACTGCCCGCGACGCCCACGGAACATTCTGGGGGCAGCCAGATCTGAGCACGTCATCGTCATGCATGTACGGATCAGAGAATGCAGTTTACACCCCACGTGTACAGGCTGATCACGTGTGTAACAGGGGATACTGTGCTGCAGAAGGACTCAAGCAGACCCACTTCGAGATTCCACAGTGGGAGAATTGTGCCGCACCTCAACTCGGCGCCCGGACTTTTTCCGAGGAAGTGACATTTAAGAAATCCAAGAAGCACACCCGGCCAGCGTGGCTCAGTGGTTGAGTGTCGTTAACCCTGCACCAAGAGGTCGCCAGTTCGATTCCCGGTCAGGGCACATGCCCAGGTTGTGGGACCGATCCTTAGTGGGGGACATGCAGGAGGCGACCAATCTGTTCTCTCTCATCGATGTTTCTCTCTCTCCCTTCCTCTCTCTCTAAAATCAATAAAGACAAAATATTAAAGAAATCCAAGAAGCAAAGCCTGGTGAGCAGTTAATACCGGGCTGAGCCAGAGACCCCTCCACACACATGGTGTCCGTTGTGATGTCCGAACCTTGTGAGCGGCTGCCGGAACCGCTTCCTCTTCTCGTCCGTCCTTGTACCGCGGGCGACATCTGGGCAATGTCTGCTGCATTTGGGCGCTTTTGGGGGCTGAGGATACAAAGATAAATACCACCCATCGCTGCGAGTCTAGGAAATCTTTCTGAGGAGGACTCTCTCCACATGGAGAGAGACGGCTTAAGGACACGCTACCCCAAAGCACGGCTCCGGGGCATACTGACCATTTCAAGCTGACGGAGTATGAGAAAATGGCAAATGCAGAGAGGTCGCTCTCATCTTCCCTCCTCCCGTCACCCGGGCAACAGGCCATAGAACCCTCATGGCGTACGCGGGAGGTGCCTCCGTCTACCCAGAGGAAAGGAGCATCCTTTTCCCCCTAGAAAAGGGCTACAGAAGAACCCTAACACACCCTCATAAACAGACCTTGCTAAGTTCCCAGCTCACTATTCTTACCTCATACTTTCCCACCGATCATAATCCCACACAAGCGCCCACTCTTCATTAAATCTAACTTAGAAGTAAAAAAAAATGCCCTGGCCGGTTTGGCTCAGCAGTTAGAACATCCGCCCACAGACCTGAGAGGTCCGGGTTCGGTTCCCGCTAAGGGCACGTACCTCGGTTGCAGTTTGTCCCTGGCCCCGGTTGGGGTCATGTGGGTGACGACCAATGTGTCTCTCTCACGTCGATGTTTCTCTCTCTCTCTCCCTCCTGCTCTATCTGAAGATAAATGTAAAAATGTCCTCAGGTGAGGATAAAAAAAAAAAAAACAAAGAAGAAAAGAAGAAGATTCCACAGTGGTCTCTTTTCCATTTGTGTTGTGTTGTTGATCCTCACCTGAGCATATTTTTTCCACTGATTTTTAGAGACAAAGGAATGGACTGAGGGAGGGAGGGAGGGCGGGCGAAACGCAGATGTGAGAGACACAGCATTGGTTGCCTCCCTCATGGGCACAATGGGGGGGCAAATATTAAACCTGCAACCAGGTATGTGCCCTTGACTGGGAATCGAACCCACAACCCTACGGTTTGAGGGCTGATGCTCTAACCACTGAGCCAAACTGGCCAGGGCTCCAATGTGGGTTGTTTTTTGCAGTGTTTTTTATTGTTGACACTATGACAGATGCCCCCCACCCCCGGCTCCCCCTTTTGCGCATCTCCACCCAGCCCCGCCCCCGCTCCCCTTGGCCCTCACCACACCAGTGTCTGCGTCCATGGGCTGTGTACATGTGTTTTTCAATAATCTCCTCACCTTCTTGCATCCAGTCTGCCCCCCTCCCTCCTCTCTGACAGCGATTAGTCTGTTCCATGTATGCAGGCCTCTGGTTCTAGTTTCTCTGTCCGTTTACCTTGTTCATTAGATATGAACACATGAGTGAGACCATAAGGTGTTTGTCTCTCTCTGGCTTGCTTACTTCACTCAGCATAAAAATCTCCAGGTTCCCCCATGCTGTCACAAAGGGTAAGAGTTCCGCCTGGCCGGTGTGACTCAGTGGTTGAGCATCGACCCATGCACCAGGAGGTCGCCAGTTCGATCCCCAGTCAGGGCACATGCCCAGGTTGTGGGCCCGATCCCCAGTGGGGGGCATGCAAGAGGCGGCCGATCCATGTCCTCTCTCATCCATGTTTCTCTCTCCCTCTCCCTTCCTCTCTCCCTAAATCAATAAAGGGAAAAAAAGTTCCCTCTTTTTTAGAGCTGCATAGTATTCCACTGGGTGAATGCAATTGGTCCATTTTTAATGTCTTCATTCTGCTTTCCAGAACTTTCCACATATTTTCAATACCAATGTCTTAATCAGTAAAACAGATCCTTTTTAGAAAAAGGAAATGTAATTAAAAATTGTATATGACAGCCTAGGAACCTGTAACCCCATCTTCAAATAAATCCCGGCTCTCAAAAGCATACGTCAAGCTTACAAAATGAGGGGCCATTTTGAATTGTGGGCAACCCTTGGAAAAAGGCATTAAAATATAGTCAGAATAGCATGTCATCGCTGTAAATTAAGTGAAAAACCATTGGCTTCTGGTGTCTTCCCTTTGATCACAAGTGCGCACGATCCCAAATTCTGAAAATCGCACATCTCGGCTTGTTGTCTGGTCACTGTTACTCAGATTACCCGTATTTGCAAATGGATGATTTACCCAGCAGTCTTCAGAGATTTACTGCACGGGAAAATTCACTTCATACGCTTTACTACCACATACAATGTCTATGACACACAGCTGTGTGGTGTGCACGGATACATGTACACACAGACATACACACAGGCATGCGTGCATGTGTATAAATGTCAAATGTCTTGTGAGGATTTCCAGTTATTCCATCTTTAACAGCCTCCAAGTACGGTTAAGGACACACTGGCTAGATGTTTTAGAACAAAATCATTCAATAAGAGATGCCATGTGCCCTGGCCAGTTTGGCTCAGCAGTTAGTGTCCCCGGTTTGGTTCCCGCCAAGGGCATGTACCTGGGTTGCAGTTCGTCCCCGGCCCCTGATGGGGTCGTGTGGGTGGCAAGCAGTGTATGTGTCTCTCTCACATCGATGTTTCTGTCTCTCTCTTCCTCCCTCTCTCCCTCCCGCTCTATCTGAAGATAAATGCACAAATGTCCTCGGGTGAGGATAAAAAAAAACAACTACACAAGAACAGGCATATAGACCAGTGGAACAGAACTGAAAACCCAGAAATGGACCCAAGGCAATATGCTCAATTAATATTTGACAAAGGCGGCAAGAGCATACAGTGGAGTAAAGACAGCCTCTTTAATAAATGGTGTTGGGAAAATTGGACAGCTACATGCAAAAAAATGAAACTAGACCATCAACTTACACCATACACAAAAATAAACTCAAAATGGATAAAAGACTTAAATGTGACCCGTGAATCCATAAAAATTCTAGAAGAAAATGTAGGCAACAAAATTTCGGACATCATACGGAGCAGAATTTTCACTGATACATCACCTAAGGCAACAGAAATAAAGGAGAAAATGAACACATGGGACTACATCAAACTAAAAAGCTTCTGCACAGCAAAAGAAACAATCATCAAAATGGAAAGGCAACCCACTGTATGGGAGAACATCATTGCCAATGATTTATCAGATAAGGGGTTAATTTCCAATATATATAGAATGCTCATACAACTCCACAAAAGGAAGACAAAGAACCCAATTAAAAAATGGGCAGAGGATCTGAATAGACACCTCTCCAAACAGGACATACAAATGGCCAAGAGACATATGAAGAAATGCTCAACATCACTAATCATCAGAGAGATGCAAATTAAAACAACAATGAGGTATCACCTCACACCTGTCAGAATGGCCGCCATCAACAAATCATCAAACAACAAGCGTTGGTGTGGAGAAAAGGGGACTCTAATACACTGCTGGTGGGAATGCAGACTGGTGCAGCCACTATGGAAAACAATATGGTGCTACCTCAAAAAATTAAAAATTGAACTTCCATTTGACCCAGTGATCCCACTGCTGGGAATATACCCTAAGAAGCCTGAAACACCAATCAGGAAGAATATATGTACCCCCATGTTCATAGCAGCACTATTTACAATCGCTAAGATCTGGAAACAGCCCAAGTGTCCACCAGTAGACGAATGGATAAAAAAGCTGTGGTACATATACACAATGGAGTACTATGCAGCGGTAAGAAAGAAAGATCTCTTATCCTTTGAGAAGACATGGAGGGACCTGGAAAGTATTATCCTAAGTGAAAGAAGCCAAGCAGAAAAAGACAAATACCACATGATCTCACTTATATACGGAATATAATGAACATAACAGTCTGAGGAATACAGTAGACCCAGACACATGGAAGTAGGGCACAGACTGACATCCCTCAGAAGAGGGAGTGGGGGGTGGGGGTGGGAAGAGATAAACCACAGAACTTATATGCATGTATGCATGACCAATGGACATGGACAACTAAGCCGGGGACGGGGGTGGGGGGGTGGGGGGGTGCCAATGGGGTAAAAAGGTAAAATATCTGTAACAAAAAAAATAAATAAAAATTCATAAAAAAAAAAAAAAAAAAAAAAAAAAACAACTAAGAGATGCCATGTGCGTTATACCCAAGAGAACGGCACTGTCGGCGGCCGGCTGTGTGGCGTGGGCAGGGAACACTGTCGTGGGTCATTGTCCAGGGCACAGCCTCATACACCCTGCAGGCACACAGCGAGTCTGCTGACAAGAGCTCATGTTATTGGTCAATGCATCTCAAAGGTATCACGCGTGTCTCGTGTATATTCATGTCTTCATTCACACGAGTGTCGACAGCAAGTGACTGCAACCCCAGAGCCCACAGGGCCGGATGTGTGATGTTTCAGAGGAACGCAGGTCCCTCCCCGGGAATACAAAATGATTACCTCTGAAAGGGACCTTAGGCATCGTGTCACCCAGCTCCCTATTTTACCTCTGAAAGGGACCTTAGGCATCGTGTCACCCAGCTCCCTATTTTACGGAGGATGACACGGAGGGCCGTGTCCAAGCAGGCTTGGGACCCGTGTCGCGGCCTCTGTGCCTGGCGAGGGGTCTGTTCTGGAGGCCCCCGCGGTGCCCCCTCACTGCACTGTGGGTGCACCGGGCACGCGGCGCGACGGCCATGACAGAACAGGCTTGGCGACTCGGTCCAGCTTCAGGCCCCGCTCACTGGCCAGCATCGGAGCTGGGGTGAGCTCGCAGAGACCCGCCGGATTGAACACCACCGCGCTGCACGCGAGGGCGCTCCAGAGCCGCCGCGTGAATCCCCTCCCTGAGGCCAGTTGCTTGTCGTGAAATGAACCCGGTGCCCCTGTTGGGAGGCTCGAGACACAAGCGTGAAAAGGCTTTGTGAACTGCAGGAAATTAACACAAAGCATTCTGTAAATGTTTTCTAACATGGAAAAACTAAATAACTCGAGCGTCCCTTCAGACCTCCAGGGGCGTCTCCAAGCCTCCCAGACGTGACCTGGCGACCCACCCGCTGCAGGCAAAGCAGCTGGAAAACACAAGTGCCCCACGGCCGGGACAGTGGACACTGTATGGCAGCACAGGCTCTTCCTGCTCCCCCTGCACCTTCTTGGGTTTGAATGCAGGCGAGAGGTCAAGACTCGAAGGTGGTGAGAGCCAAGCCAATGCATTCTCCAAGGCACGTAAGATCCTCGCTCCTCCAACCGCCTGAACGGAGACGCGGACTGTGGGGTAGCAGCTGGTCCACACCACCCCAGCCGCAGCGAGGGTGCCTTCCGCGGGGTCATCCGTCACTCCGCAGAAGCCTGTGCAACCCCCACGGCCAACAGCAACACGTACCCTTCTTTCTGGTACTCTTTAAAAACTGCTGTGTTCAGTTCATGCATGTACGAATACTCCCGCAGATTTTTCCACAAGGTGTGTGCATGTGTGTGTGCGAGAGAGACCGAGATCAGAGAGAAAGCGTAAAATTGTTCCCACCACGCGTGACAAAAGCACAGACCTCTCCCTCCGGCTACCATCCCTGAGACACTTCTCTGCAACAAGAATCGTAAAAAAAATAACGTGTGGAAGACGCCTTCAGAGACGCTGCCTGCAACGGAAAGAAATATGCCGATCGTTCCTGAAATCCGTTCCAAAGCTTCAGTTATTTTACGTGATGTGTGGAAATGGGATTTCTTCCGCACACACGCTGTCGGTCGGCAGAGGGCGTGTAAGGCGGTAGGCTCTTGGGTTACAGATGTTGCCAGGCAGATTTCGGACTGCCCTTCTTCCCCTCCCTCCCTTCCCACCTGTCTGTCTCCCAGGATGAGCAGTGAACATGCCTTCCCCAGTGCCTCCCACCCCCGCGAGTCCGTGCATGGAGACGACCGGTGCGTGTGCACACAGATCTGTGCCGCAATTTCCCCGGGCCCGGCTCCCTCCCCGCACACACACAAAAGCCCCCTCCAACAACGACATCCCCTCATTTAGAAATACGGCCAAAATGAATCACAACCTGCTTCTTCGATCAGACTCCAAAAGGCAAAAAGCAAAACAGAAACCCCGCCATAAAGCCACGAAGCCACAGCACAGCTACAGAAAACGTGCGAGGAAATGCTTGCGTGTAAACGGCCGCTGCAGGGAGCTCAGGACCCCGCCGTCCGCTTCCCCCGCGTACGTTCGTCCTGGCCGTGAGCAGCTGCCCGTGCAAACTGCCCCACAGACCTTCTTCTCCGTGACTCAACACGGACACCTGACTTCACGGCTGCTCACAAAAACCTGGATGCAGCTGACTCACCATTTCCTTTCGGGATCCACATTCAGTGCCTCCGCCGTGAAAAATGCTCGGTGCTCACTGCTGCAGAAGAAGAAAAGGCAGAAAGCCGGGAGGACAGGTCCTCCTGCTCCGCAGACATCCCAGCCGGCCTCCTGCTGCCCCTCCCGCAGGGAAGGCGGGTCCGCGCGCCCCGCAGCCCGGCCCCCAGTCACAGAGCTCACAGGCAGCCCCAGCGCGGTGCTGGGGGCCAGGCCACTGCCTGCCTGTCCCCGTGCGCTCTCAGCCGCCGGCCCCCAGCACAGCTGCAGGGCCGCCTGGATCGACAGGAACGCACGGGGCAGAGCCGCGCGTGCCCACACACACGCGTGCTGAGCGCGTGCACGGCACCTGCACCCCGATGTGCGTGACTTCTCATCTCCAGGCGGAACAATAAACCCGGAGAACGTACGCAGCTCCCCCCAGCTCCCCCCTGCACTGCCAGCTGTCTGGCCGCTCTCACACACAGGAGAACAAAAGAGACCTGGGGAACAAGCCCGGCACAGGGCACACGGCAGGGGTCCACTCCCGTCTGGATGAGGTGTGCCGAGAAGGACACAGGACGCTTACCGGGCCCGCCGCCTGCTGCACCCAGGGTGGGCTGCCTTGGGGACCGCAGCCCCCACAGCTGGCCGCCGCAGCGGTCTCGCAGCCAAGCTCCCCACGCCGCCTGTCTGCGCCTGCCGCGTCGGCCGGGCAAGTGCACGCAGGCCCCCTGACTCTCACCTCCGTGACTCAGGCCCTTGCCCTGCGTGTTCTGCACTCCCAGCTCCTGACCCAGGGCACGTCCCCAAGGCTCCTCCGCTCAAGCCCCACAGGCTCCCTTGTCACCCCCAGAGGCCTGGGTGCGTCCTCTTCACGACTTAGCAGAGGGAAACCCAGAAAAGCCGACCGCATGAACGTCGCCGTCTTTCTCTGTCAAGGAAGCTAGATGACCCTATGACCCGTGACAGGCAGCTGCCAGGACCCCAACAAAGTCACACGGAGGAACAAGGACGCGGAAAACACTGAAAGGCGTATTTGACAGCTCTGCGTGTGCTCCGGTGTATTGCACGCTCGTTAGGCATGAGATGCACAGAACAACCAACAAAGTTGCAGACAAAGAGGTGGCGGGCTGACCCTGACCTTCCCAATCTGCCACTTGGCAAGGACCTGCATGGAAAGGCCGGCTCCCAACTCCCCTCCCAGTTCCCCGAGATCCCGGTGCCCCTCCCCTCCCCCAGGCAGTGCCCCTCCCCCCAGGTCCCTAACAGCCCCTTCCGGAGTCCTGCACTTAACCTTCAGGGCAGACTTTCCCTTTCCAACCTGCTTCTGTCAACCTCTTTCTTCTAAGTTCACAGCGATGATTTCTGACTCTCGCTCACTTTGCGGTGCCTCCCGTATCCCTGCCGTTCAGTAAGAGTTTTTTATGGTTTCTTCCCCCGCACCTACTTGATCTTAGGCAGTGTGCTGATGCTTTTACATTATGTGCATTAAACACTGAAATAAGTCTGCAGGGAACAGTGCTATGGGGACCCCACCATCCAGGGACAGGAGCTATGAGGCTCTGTCGGTGATCTCAGACAATCGCGTTGAGAAAGACAAGGACAATTTCAACCTTTCCTCCTTTCCGGCACTACGAGCCGTCCAAGCTCCTTCTGTGTGTCCCCTGCCCCTGCTGCTCCTCCAAGGAGCCCTGGTCCCGTCCCCGGGAGAAGCAGACCAGAATCCAAGCTTTTGAGGAATCCACTTCTATTTTTTTAAATTTTTTTATCCTCACCAGAGGACGTTTTTTTCCATTTTTATCCACACAGAGTGGGAGGGAGAGAGAGAAAAACATCGACGTGAAAGGGACACACTGACTGGCTGCCTCCCGCACCACCCCAACCAGGGCCGGGGACAAATCGCAACTGAGGTGCGTGCCCTTGGCGGGAATCGAACCTGTGACTCATTGGTGTTGGGGACGACGCTCCAACCGCTGAGCCAAACCGGCCAGGGCAGGAATGCACTTTTAAAGGAGACGCTCACTGAGGTATTTCTAAAGAGAAAGCATTTCTATGCATCCTAGACTGAGGCCTAATTGTCGAGGCCCATCGATGCTCAATTCTTTGCATAGCTTGTGCTTTTGCACAGCTGAAGACCTTACGTCATCGATACGTATAATAAATTGCACACAAACATGCCTTTCATAGGCGCAGAACATTTGTGCCCTTGGAGGGAGCGGAAAAGTGGGCACCCTCATACATGCTCCTTCCAAGAGAGCTTCCCTCCAGCCTCAGGCCCCTCGGCGAAGCCTCGAACCTCCCAAGTCACCGCCCCTGAACCCAGCAACGGGCCTGCCCTGAGGTTCCCGGGCGCCCGGTACCCCACACTGTCCCCACAGCCAGAACACTGCATGGCGTCTGCTCTCCTCCACCCTCACGCCCTGAACACCCCACCGCCAAACACCCCCAAAGCCAAACAACCAAACGAGGAAATAAAGTGCAGGTCACAAGAGAAACGGATTTCACGTTGCAAGAGAATCACAAAAAAAGGCCTCTTCACAGACGCCCGGGCAGGCCACGCTTCTGGTTCCGGAAGAACCCTCGCTGCCAACCAACCCCTGCAGCCTCGACCCAATGCACGGCGGGCAAACCTGTTCTGCCAGGTTTCGCTGGAGCACAGCCACACGCCCTCCTTGATGGACAGGCTGAGGCCCCGTCCACGCCACCCCAGACCCGTCTCCGCCACCAGGACCAGGCTCCCCGCAGGCAGAGTCCCCATCTGCGCCTTTACAAAGTCTGTCCAGTCTGTCCACCTCTGAGCTACAGCGGCATGTCTCCGCCTTCAGGGACGCACAGCCTCATTTCAATGATTTTCTCTGTGTGTGTGTGTGTGTGTGTGTGTGTGTGTGTATGTGTATGTGTGTGTATGTGTGATTTGGGCCTTTTATTTATTTGTCTATTTGATTTGATTAATTTATTTCTTTTTGTTACAGATGTTTCTCCTTTTTCCCCCACTGATTCCCCCCTCCCGCTCCCTCCACGCCCTGTTCCCAGCTTTGTTGTCCATGTCCACTGTTCATGCACACATGCGTATAAGTTCTGGGGTTTATCTCTCTCCCACCATCCCGTCTTCTGGGGATTGTCAGTCTGTACCCTACTTCCACGTCTCTGGGACTACCCCATTCCTCACACTGTTATGTCCATTATATTCCACAAATAAGTGAGATCCTATGATACTTGTCTTTCTCTGTTTGGCTTGTTTCACTTAGGATGATACTCTCCAGATCCCTCCATGTCGTCTCAAAGGATAAGAGATCTTTCTTTCTTACCGCTGCATAGTACTCCATTGTGTACATGTACCACTGATTTTTATCCATTTGTATACTAATGGACGTTTGTGCTGTTTCCAGATCTTAGCTATTGTGAATAGTGCTGCTATGAACATGGGGGTGCATATATTCTTTCTGATTGGTGTTTTATGCTTCTTAGGGTATATTCCTAGAAGTGGGATCACTGGGTCAAATGGCATCTCCATTTTTAAATTTTTGAGCTAACACCATAGTGTTTTCCACAGTGGCTGCACCAGTCTGCATTCCCACCTGCAGGGTACTAGAGTCCCCCTCAATGCTTTTCTTTTAAAACTCTTTTTCCTTGTGGATTCCCAGGGTGGGAATTAAACACTGACATACAGTTTACACACACTTGTCCACGGCGTTATGTTCCAAGACCCCCAGTGGACTCCTGACGCCGCAGGCAGTACCACACTGCACGCGTGCGCCGCGTTCCCACGCGCACACCGCTCTCCACGACCAGGAGGCACTTCCGGCCTGTCTTCGGCACGTCCGAGGGGTCAGCAGCACCACTCCCGCGCTTTGGGGCCGCCACTGAGTGAACACCAGCCCTGTGACACCTCACAGTCAATGTGCACACAAGCCCTGCGAACCTGGACAGCCGACCTGGAACCCCAGACCGGTCCTGAGCGAGTGACAGGCGGGAGGCGCACACAGCTCAGACACTGGACAAAGCGACGAGTCCCGTCCCGGGTGGAACCGAGCAGGACAACGGAGATTTCATCACCCGCCTCAGCTCGGCGTACACTTTAAAATGCACGACCTGTGGATGCGTGGAATTTTCCATCTCAGAGTTTTGGACCACAGCTCACTGAAAGCGTGGTCAGGGCGGGGGGCGGACTACACTACCATAAAATGCACCCTTTAAAAGTGTAGTATTCCACAGTCTTCATATATTCACAGGCAGGACAATCATCACTGCTCTCTGATTCCAGGACATTTCCATCACCCCCCCAAAGAAACTCACACCCATGCCGTCATCCCCAGGCACCGCACCCCTGAATTCCTGCAAACCACTCGTGAATTTTCTGTCTCTGGATTTGCCTGTTCTGGGTGTTCCAGACCTGGAATCATGCAATGCATGGCTTCGTTTATTTTTTATTATATCGTGAAATATGTCTAAGTAGGAAATGTTTATTTTCCTTATTTTTGTAGTTCTTGAGGCATAAGACACAAAATAATCCGCAAGTTGTATGAGAGCAAAACTATCAAGTTACTGCTCCTTTAGGCAAGGGGCAGGGCAGGACACCTGGATGCCGCAAGCCCAAGGCTGACCCCGCCAGGACGGGGGTGGGGGTGGGGTGAGGGGGGGGGGCTCGGCGGTGCCCATCTTCCAGGGAAGCTGCTGGCGTAAGAACAATAACAAATAAATAAGGGGACGGGTTTTGTGGCTTTGCTGGAAATGAACTATTATTCTTGTGGCCCCAGGTAGAGCAAGGGGACTTCTCTGGGGTTCAGCTACCGTGGTTTCCTGATGTCACAAGAGGACTGGTCACTTATCTTTGACGGACAGGACACAGAGCTTGTTGGCTGGGCACCCTGACGTCTCGTCTCTCGTCTGGACCGAGACCTCAGTTTATGGGTCAGAACCTAGATTTACTCTTTCTCCCCCCAGGGACAATTCAGTTATCACCACCGACAATGAGACAACCCCCCACCCCCGTATACACACACTGTGGTCATGCAACCCGCTCAGAATAGCCGGGTAAGGCTTTCAAGATTAGCACAGAAACAAAGACAGAAAAAAGTAAACTTGCAAGGACAACACAAACCGCACCCGAGGTACGTGCCCTTGACCGGAATGGAGCCCGTGACTCTTGGGTCTGGGGGCGGATGCTCTAACTGCTGAGCCAAACCAGCCAGGGCTGATCTTACCACGACTAAAAAATAAATAACAAATTCTTTAACAACCCATGTCAAAAATAAAATATAAAGCAAGCAATATAGAGCCATTTAAAAATTAAAGGAAGTCATTGACATCACCTCAAGGACAAATAACCTCCAATGCAGCCCCTATTACAAACACCTCCGAGCCTGCGCCCCAAGGAAAGAGGTAAAAATGAGAACCAGATGGCATGAATTGTGAGGGAGCTTGACCTCCATGGACTTGAGATCCCCAAGGCCTTCTGTGCACACACGGTTTCAGAGTTATCATAGAAAAATGCCAAGGCAGCCCCAGCCACTTTGGCTCAGCGGTTAGAGCGTCGGCCTGCGGACCAATGCGTCGCAGGTTCGATTCCCGTCAAGAGCACGTACCTCGGTTGCAGTTCATCTCCAGCCCTGGTCGGGGTCCTGCAGGAGGCAACCAGTGGATGTGTCCATCATGTAGTTTCTCTCTCTCTCTCTCCCTCTCTCCCTCCCTCCCACTCTGTCTAAAGATAAATAGAAAAATAGCCTCGGATAAGGATTTAAAAAAAAAAAAAAAGCCAAGGCAGAAAAGAAAGGGGCCTAGGAGAGTGGGTGCGCTGAGGCCGCCTTGCTCTGGCCCCACACAAAGAGGCCTCCTGCATTTGGTGGCCTTGGGGCAGGAGCAAGGATGTGTCCGCGCGGCCAGGATGCTCAGGGGTCCGCAGAGACGACCCCCACCTCTGAGAGGCCAGTCCCCGTTCCTCCCCGGGTCCGTGACGCCCGCCTCTCGGGGTGCAGTGCCCATCACCGGCTGCACCATTTAAATCCGTATGGCCACGCGAGTGGGCACGGGGTCGACCGTCTCAGCCCTGAAACACGGTGGAGCGGCATGGAACACGGCACCGAGAAGGACGCCCGGCTGGAAGGACGAGAGCGACGGGGGCCTGGCGCAGGTGGATTTCTGCAGAGTCGAGTCCACTGAGTACCCTCCGGGCCCCGCCAGCCCAGACCGACCAGCAGGCCCGGGCTCGGAAGACAGCCGTCAGCGGAGAAGACAAGGCACCAAAGGGTACAAGAGCCAAGGGGTTATCAGGCACACAGGGAGCTCGGGTGCCCCCGGGGGGCGCTGGGAAGGGCGCTGCTCTCTGCAGGCCTGCGGAGTACCCTGGGAGAGCAGAACCCCGTCAGAGAACATGCTGCCGCCCCGCCCAGAACCCCGACATCAGGGTTCCAGGTTCCCCGGTTCCTCCATGGAGGCTGCAGCCCTCCCTGCAGAGATTACTTCCAGCCTCCTCCGCCCACCTCCTCCCTCCCCTCTTCCTAGCCTCGCGCCCCCCCCCCCCAGTCCACGCCCCACAGCCCTCAGAGGATGGCCTTCAAAAGCTTCCCCCCAAATTGTGGGAAGCCACGAGACCCAACCAGCAAGCCAACAAATCTGGGGTCAGCTGTCCTGACTCTGCGTCTCCGAAGGCCCGTGGTCAACACGGGGAGGAAACAGCTCCAAGTGAAGGGAGCCAGACTGGCCGTCACGCCCCAGGGGCAGAGTTTGCGAGCACCCCACGCACAGAGAGGCTGCCCTGGAAGGACGCGACCCCCCCAGGCTGGGCTGGACCCTGGACAGCCCCCCAGCTTCAGCTCCGCCTTGTTGTTCCCGCTTCCCAACTACCCAGGGGAGCAGTTCCCAACAGACAGACTCACTTGCCGCTCCGCTCATCGAAGGCCAGGAAAAGGGACCGTTGTCCTAAAGCCAGGAAGGTGACGGGGCTTGGGCGACACACCTCCCTTCCTTGGGAATGGACTGGCAGACCCAGCACCCGTCTCTGGCTACGTTCTGCCCATTGTCAGGGCTCGGGGGGGCTTCCCTTGTCCATGAAGAGGAGAACACATTTCCCCAAGGAGTGCAATTTTGTGCCAACTCCGCTCTGCGGCTGTTTCGGGATTTAGGGCGTACTGCCTTCTCCCCTTCCTCTCCCACCTGTCCCCAGGCAACACAGGCCTGTTGGTCAGGCCCAGGCCACCTCAGCCGCCAGTCAGGCAGCGTGGGAGGGGCTGGAAGGAGAGGAAGAGGGGACCGCCACCGGCTGCACCCCCAGGGCCCCTTCAGCATTGGCTCCGCCTCCCAGAACACAGGGCTCAGGAACGCGTCCCACGCGGGAGAAGCAATAATCAAAGGTGGAGCGCTGAATCCGCCACAGGTTTCCATACTGTACTGGAAAGTGAGCCAAGCGACCAGCTGTATCCCTCCCGAGCTGTGCGCCCATGGCCTGACATGCTGAGCCGGCAGAGACAGCTCCGCCCGCCGCGCCTCCTGCACACGCGGGAGGGAATCTAAGTGGGGTTCCGCCACCCCGCGTGCCCACAGGGCCCAGCCTTCATCGACGCCACGAAGACGTGACTCAAGGACTCTCACGCTGGTGTCCATTCATTCACCTACCCATCCCGCCTTCCACCCCCACCCATCCGCCCCCTCCCCATCCACCCGCCTGACAGCCGTCCGTCCTTCTGTCCCCCGCTACGCGTCCACAGGGGCCCCCTCCCAAGCTCAGCAGGTCCACCAGCTGCCATTTGCTAGGCAAACACCTTGAGGAAGGCTCGGGACACCCCAAGGACAGCTTTATAAAACTTCAAGGCGCCCTGGCCAGTTTGGCTCAACGGTTAGAGCATCGGCGCGCGGACCAGAAAGTCCCGGGTTCGGTTCCCACTAAGGGCACGGACCTCGGTTGCAGTTTGTCCCCGTCCTGGTTGGGGTTGTGTGGGGATGTGCCTCTCTCACGTCAATGTTTCTCTCTCTCTCTCTCTCTCTCTCTCTCTCCCCTCCTCCCTCTCCCCCTCCCGCTGGGTCTGAAGATAAACACAAAAATGTCCTTGGGTGAGGATTAAAAGCTCAAAGCCCTGAGGGAGAAATCAGCGGCTCGTGGAAGGGACAGGAAGGTGGGCCAGTCCCGAGCCTGGGGAGGGGAAGGCAGAGGGACAAAGGCCTCGGCAAGGGAGACCCGCGCAGGTCAGAGCCGGGACTTTGCACGTGGTTCCAAGTGCAAGCAGAAGCCACGAGGCAGCGGCTGGGGAGGGCCTGCGGGCTCAGCCAGCAGTGGAGGCCGTGCCCGGGCACAGGCTGGCAAACAGGAGGCCTGGATGGTGACGGGACAGGAACGGAGACGGGGAGAGGAACACAGGCCCCACAGAGGATCTGGAAGCAGGGCTCCGGGAATACTGGGGGGAAGGGGGCGCATTGCGGCTGGAAGGAGGTGCAGCGCCTCAGACCAGAGCCCGGGCACGGAGGGTGTGGATGCACACAGGGATCACAGGAGTCCTTCCCACTGCCCACCCCAAGGAGCTCCCGGCCGTCCAGGTGTGTACGGCAGCACGAAGCCGGGGGCAGCCCAAGAGCACCTGCGCCGTCCCGGAGAGCTCACCCCCCATGCGGGCGCCAGTCCCCATCCTCCTGTAACCCCTGTAGGCAGAGAGTCCCCCTGTACGCGGAGCTGCGGGCGTCCACTCGGAAAGTCAGCGCTTACGGGAGGCATTGGCCGGAGGCGGGCACACAGCCAGGCTCAGCTGCACGGGCCAGAGCCCTCCGGAGAGCTTTCTCCAAATGCCCGGCTTCCCCATCCGCTCGCACATGAGGCAGCCCCTGCTCCCCGTTATTTTCACTGCCTCCCCATCAGCTGCGACCGCATCCGCTCACACAGCGCACAGCATTAGGGCAGGACACAGAGGCGCTGTCCCGATGTGGGGGACGCATCGTGCTCCCCCCGCCCCGAATCCTCAGGCTGACGCCCTAAGCCCAGGACCTCAGCACGCGACGGTCTCTGCGGATGGGTCTTTCAGGAGGTGACCAAGTGAGGCCACCAGGGTGGGTCGGCCCTCCTCCAATGGGACCGCGGTCCTTATGAGACGGGGACAGCAGGACACAGACCGACGCACAGGGGAGACTGGCGAGGACACAGACGGGTAAGACAGAGAGGCCTTGGGAGGAGGCACAGCGGGCGACATCATGGACGTCTGGCCGCCAGACCGCGAGAAAGCAGATCTGTCCCGTGCACGTGGCCCACCCTGCTACAGTGTCACCTCAGCCCCAGCCAACACCTACACCCAGCGTCGGGGTCCCCAGGGCGGTGCCGGGAGCACCTGCGGAAGTAGCCTCCTGTTGGTCATGGCCAGTGAGCCCGGAGAGCGGTGTAAAACCCCAGAAAAACCGCGGGAGCCGGTGGATGTTATAGTTGGGACGGGTAGGGTGGGCTTCGCATGAGGGGAAGCTAGCAGCGAACCAGCGCTCAAACAACACCTGTCTTCCCCACCACCGAGCCGGAAGTCGCCCATCCCTCCTCCAAGGTTCCAAAGCACAGGGGACTTTTTTGGGTTTTTTTTGAGAGAGCGAGAGCGAGAGAGAGAGCGAGAGAGAGAGAGAGAGATCGAATGGTTGCCTCCCACACAACCCCGACTGGGGCTAGGCATGGAACCTGTAACCAAGGTACATGCCCTTGACCGGGAATCAAACTCAAGACCCTTTGGTGCACGAGCCGATGCTCTAACCACTGTGCATGCAGGCCAGGGCACACCACGGCACTTTTTACAAATATTATAAGTGTGTCACCACTTCCACAGTAAGTACTGGGTCTGTCCTTCCCTCCTACGCTACGAAGAACCTCTGTCCCATTGGTTTTTTTGTTTTTTTAATCCTCATCCGAGGACATTTTTCCATTTTTTGTACAGACAGAGTGGGAGGGAGAGAGAGGAAGAGAGAGAGAGAGGGAAACATCGATGTGAAAGGGACACATCGAGTGGCTGCCACCCTCACGACCAACCAGGGCCGGGGACAAACGGCAACCGAGGTACATGCCCTTAGCGGGAACCGAACCCGGGTCTCTCCGGACTGAAGGCCGACGCTCTGACCGCTGAGCCAAACCGGCCAGGGCTGTCCCATTGGTTTTCATAAAGAACACAAAACTGCCTCGGCCGGGTGGCTCAGCTGGTTAGAGAGTCGTCCTGATACACCAAGGTTGCAAGTTCAGTTCCTGGTCAGGGCACATATAAGAGTCAACCAATGAATGCATCAGTAAGCGGAACAACACATTGATTCCTCTTTCTCTGTCTCTCAAACCAACCAATCAATAAAAATTTTCTAAAAAAGAACACAGAATCTTGAACCCTACAAAAATGTTCTCAGATTGCATGAGCAAACACTAATTCTTTATTTTTTTTTAATCCTCACCCAAGGACATTTTTTTTTTTGCATTTATCTTCAGATAGAGCAGGAGGGAGAGAGAGAGAAAGAGAGAGAACCGTCGATGTGAGAGAGACACATCGACTGGTTGCCATGCACACGACCCTAACGGGGGCCGGGGACAAACCAAAACCGAGGTATGTGCCCTTAGCGGGAACCGAACCCAGGACTCTCTGGTCCACATGTGGACACTCTAACCGCTGAGCCAAACCGGCCAGGGCAATAATTCTTACCTTGACACTTTTCTGTTATCCCAACAAAGTACAACAGAAACCACTTTTTTATTATCATGCACTGCGTCTGAGATCTGCAATGTATACTCTTCATACAGACAAGTTCACATTACATGTACGCAGAACATGGAGCTCCATGCAGTCTCTGCACAGGTTTTGTGTTCAGAGAGGAAAGGACAGTCCCTTGCCCCATTTCATTCCTTATTCTCCGATGTAATGTTTCCAGCGCACCGTTTCTTGCCAACACTTCAGAAAAGAAACAGTCTCTCAAAAGACTTGGAAATGACGTCTCAACATTCCTACCCTAGAATTTCACCGAGGCCTGCCACTCTTTAAAAGCACCCACAGATCCTGAAAATTGCTGGTTTTGCAGCTCAAAAGCAGAAAGCTTCTGGAACTAATTTCTGCAGAGTGGTTACGAAGCCTGCTCGGCGACACAGCAGGACAGGCGGCCGGAGACACGGCCACGGGAGATGGAGCACAGCTCCCGCCCACTTCCTCTCGACCCTTCCACCGCTGACAGAGCCAATACCACACACACAATTTACTCTTCACGGCTGTTCACTAGGACACTTCACAGCAGGGCAGCTAACTCCAAGCACACGGAACTGCCCGCAGCTTTGATTAAACGCTCTCAGGGCAAGTGCAGGAGCAAGCCAGAGCCCAAGTGTGCAGGGCACACCCACAGCCAGAGACACACCCTCAGCCACAGCTACAGCCACAGCTACACCCACACTCACAGCCACACCCACACCCACACCCGCACCCACACCCACACTCGCACCCACACCCACACCCGCACCCGCACCCACACCCGCACCCGCAGCCACACCCACACCTGCAGCCACACCCACAGCCACACCCGCAGTCACACCCACACCCACAGCCACACCCGCACCCACAGCCACACTCACACCCAAAGCCGCAGCCACACCCACACCCGCAGCCACACCCACACCTGCAGCCACACCCACACCTGCAGCCACACCCACACCCGCAGCCACAGCCACAGCGCGCCCTCCCAGCACAGCCTGGGAGCAGGCTTTAAAAAAGTCCCCCTGCTGCTCAGCCTGTGACTTGCTGGGAATCCACAGGGATCAAGCTAATTGTGCTCCTGGCCCTCCGCTGACCTTCGTAGGTGTGTTCTTTCTCGGCCTCGCCCTATGACCCGGGGCATCTTGGTTTTAGCGGTGTACACGGTGACTTCCGGCGCAAGCACATAAAAGACTCTGCTGCCGGTTCCTCAGAGCAACGCAAACATTGGATCCTCGTGCAAGGCTGACCTCATTCAGTGTAAAACCAAAGGACATCGAACCCGTGACCAAAGGCTCCCAAAAGGAAACACTGAAGTTGGTTATTTCTGCAAGGGAACCTTGAGTTTTGAGGTGTCTACTTAGAATGTCACAGCGATGACCACAGATTCTCAAGATGTTAGAAAAACCTGTACACATGTATTCCCATCCTTCCATTGGCCTAGTTATTTATTTTTTAATTTTTTAAATTTTTATTTAAGGGGAAGGAAGGAGAGGGGGAAAGGTGGAGGAAAAGGAGAGGGGGAAGGAGAGGGGGAAGGTGGAGGGGGAAGGTGGAGGGGGAAGGGAAGTGGGGAAGGAGACGGAGAAAGGGGAGGGGGAAGGAGAGGGGGAAGGAGAGGGGGAAGGTGGAGGGGGAAGGGAAGTGGGGAAGGGGAGGGGGAAAGGGAGGGGGAAGGAGAGGGGGAAGGTGGAGGGGGAAGGGAAGTGGGGAAGGGGAGGGGGAAAGGGAGGGGGAAGGTGGAGGGGGAAGGTGGAGGGGGAGGGGGAGTGGGGAAGGGGAGGGGGAAGGAGAGGGGGAAGGTGGAGGGAAAGGGGAAGGGGAAGGAGAGGGGGAAGGTGGAGGGGGAAGGGAAGTGGGGAAGGGGAGGGGGAAGGAGAGGGGGAAGGTGGAGGGGGAAGGGAAGTGGGGAAGGGGAGGGGGAAGGAGAGGGGGAAGGAGAGGGGAAAGGGGAGGTGGAAAGGGAGGGACAAGGGGAGGGACAAGGGGAGGGGCAAGGGGAGAGGGGAAAGGTGGAGAGAAAGGAGATGGGGAAGGTGGAGGGAAAGGAGAGGGGGAAGGAGAGGGGGAAGGGGAAGGGTGAGGTGGAGGGAAAGAAGAGGGGGAAGGACAGGGGGAAGGAGAGGGGGGAGGACAAGGGGAAGGGGAGGGGGAAGGAGAGGGGGAAGGAGAGGGGGAAGGGGAGGGGGAAGGAGAGGGGGAAGGTGGAGGGGGAGGAGAGGGGGAAGGTGGAGGGAAAGGAGAGGGGGAAGGAGAGTGGGAAGGAGAGGAGGGGAGGTGGAGGGAAAGGAAAGGGGGAAGGAGAGGGGGAAGGGGAGGGGGAAGGTGGAGGGAAAGAAGAGGGGGAAGGTGGAGGGAAAGGAGAAGGGGAAGGAGAGGGAGGAGAGTGGGAAGGAGAAGGGGGGAGGTGGAGGGAAACGAAAGGGGAAGGAGAGGGGGAAGGGGAGGGGGAAGGAGAGGGGGAAGGAGAAGGGGAAGGGAGGGGGAAGAGGAGGGGGGAGGGGAGGGTGAAGGAGAGGGGGAAGGGGAGGGGGAGGGGGAGGGTGAAGGAGAGGGGGAAGGGGAGGGGGAGGGGGAGGGTGAAGGAGAGGGGGAAGGGGAGGGGGAGGGGGAAGGGGAGGGGGAAGGGAAGGGGAGGGGGAAGGGGAGGTAGAAGGGGAGGAGGAAAGGCACTTTGAGAACCCCATCAGCCCATTTAAATAGGGTCATCCACAGCTCCTACAAGGGCCTGTCCTTGCTCCTCCGCCTTCCTCTGGGGTGAAGCACACTATGTATTCCATGCAAATCCCTCCCTGGCTACAATGAAATGGCTACTCTTGCCACAATGAAAGGGCTACTCTTGCGTGGCTTTAGAATTACGGCGGCGCACACACTGTCATTCACCGCCCCGCCCACATTCTGACAGCTGCTCTGATCAGCCCTGGGGAGCCAGGGGACTCGGCGTCTATTTCAAAGCTCAAAATTAACTCCCTGAAAACATCCAATTTAGAGAGGCTCACCCTATTCCTTTCTGACCGACAATCCGTCCAGGCCCCTCTGACTGAGACCCCCCAGCAGCCCAGCTGTGCTGGAGGACAGGCAAGCACCCCCCAGCCTGGTAAAGCATTTCATTCAAGAGCATGACACTGGGTTTCTCCTTCGGTCACATAAACAACCTCACTGTGCAGAAAACACGGCAGCTGTTTTCAGAACCAAAAGTACCACGACGGTGTTGGGAGGCATCACCGCTCCTGGGGTGCCTCTCCCGGTAGCACGTGGGGCCCCGGATCCGGTCAGGCCGCGGGGTGGGTGGGCTCCCGAACCCTGGGACTCTGGACCACCAGGTTAGTGGCCCCTTCAGGTTTCGCCAAACCCAGATGCCTGACCGTGTCAACCAAGCATTCACCCACCATACAGAACCCCCCCCAGGAGCCTTCTTACTACCCTCAACCCCAAATTCGCCTACCTTGGGGTGGAGCATCTCTCCTGCGCTTGGACTGTGGAGGCGAGTTCTCTGGGCTCACCAGGGTCCTCTGCCTGCCGCCGCGGTTCGCTGGGAGCTTCCTGCCAAGGGCACACAGGGAGACCCAAGTCATCAGGCCGCCTTCTTCAGGACACGTATGATTACGAACCCCCTCATTGTGGGTTCACCCTGCAAGCCTGGACCACGAGGCCGATGACGCAGCCTGCTGCCTGCTGCGGGCGCTCGGCCACGGGGCTGGCGAGCTCAGCCCTGCAGACGCGCCGCACCACGATGACTCAACCAGACCCTGTGTCCGCTTCCGTTCCGGGCAGGAAGCACAACTCCGCCATGAGGTCTGTGACGCCAGGGGACGTGACACACTGGCCAAAACGACCCCGAATCAAATGCAACCCAGCTTGGCTACAACTCTCTGCAGCGAAGCCACAAGCCCCAGGACTTGCCCGAGTGTGGGATGCTTGTGTCCGCACAGGGTGAGCGTGGGCATCTCAGAGGTCACGCTGTGCAGGCCCGAGGCCAAGGCTCCACCAGGGCAGAAGCAAACGCCCCCGGAGTCCCCAGCCCTCCAGAACCCCGACTCTGTGGGAAATGGGCAGCTCCCTTCCCCTAACACACCGAATACTGTGCACTAATGCTACTGCTGGTTCTTTCTAAGGAAAACCGTCCTTGGTGCTGCAGAAAACGTTTTGTTAGGCATACACAGATGCAGGTTTAAGAGGCGCAGAAAGCCCTGGCCGGTTTGGCTCAGCGGTTAGAGCGTCGGCCTGTGGTCCAGAGAGACCCGGGTTCGGTTCCCGCTAAGGGCACGGACCTTGGATGCAGTTTGTCCCCGGCCCTGGTTGGATCATGCGGGTGGCAGCCACTCGATGTGTCCCTTTCTCGTCGATGTTTCTCTCTCTCTCCCTCCCACTCTATCTGAACAACAACAAAAAAAATGGAAAAATGTCCTCGGGTGAGGATAACAAAAAAAAAAGAGGCAAACAAAGCAGGGAGAGAGGGAGAGAGAAACGAGCGACGTTGAAGTACGGACAAAGATATGCAGCTTCTTAGAAAGCGTGATGTCAACTTTGACCATCAAAACTCTTCCCTTTAAATAAAAGGGCAGTAGTGTAATGAAGCATTGCTTTTTTAAATATGTTTTTATTGATTTCAGAGAGAGAGGAAGAGAGGAATAGAGAGGGAGCGAGAGAGAGAAACATCGATGTGAGACAGAAATATCGATGTGAGAGAGAAGCATGGATCGGTTGCCTCCCATATGCACCCAGATGAGGACCAAACCCAACACCTGGGCATGTGCCCTGACCAGGAATCGAACTGGTGACCTTTTGGTTCACAGGGTGCCACTCAACCAACTAAGCCACACTGGCCGGGGCTGCACTGCCTTTTAATTACATTTGCCCCACAGCAATCTTTAAAAATATTTGCAAAAAGCCCTGGCTGGTTTGGCTCAGCGGTCAGAGCATCGGCCTGCGGTCCGGAGTGACCTGGGTTTGGTTCCCGCTAAGGGCACGTACCTCGGTTGCAGTTTGTCCCCGGCCCTGGTTGGTCGTGCGGGTGGCAGCCACTCGATGTGTCCCTTTCTCGTCGATGTTTCTCTCTCTCTCTGTTCCTCTTTCTCCCTCCCACTCTACCTGAACAAAAAATGGAAAAATGTCCTCGGGTGAGGATGATTAAAAAAAAGAAAAGAAAATCAATAAATAGAAAAGAATACTAAAAAGGCCAGAAACTAAAACTATCAAATGATTCAACGACATCCCCATTTCAAAAGCAGCTGCTAATGTTGTCTTCACTCTACACAAAACTGCTCTTCATTTCGGGGGACAGCGGACCATTTCCTCGTTGCCCCCAAGTCCCTGGCTTGGTACCAAGGCAGGGAGAGCTCACAGGGGACAGGGAGACAGCTGCAGCCTGCCCTGAGTCTGGGAGCTCCAGGCCTGGGTCACATTACGGCACCCAGAACCGCCTCCGAGGTGCCCCCAGACCCTCCCATGCAAGTCGATGCCACGATGCCCAGAGATGCAAGTCTGCTGACACTGGCCCATGACATTTGGGGGTGTCCTAGACTTGCCATGCTCACCTGTGGGTAGAGGTCGGTGGACGGTGATGACCGCGACCTCTCGTGAACGAAACGCAGCCTCTCCTGTTGGTCCAGACCCACCTCCAGGATGTCGTCGGCCGAGTGGTACCTCCCCGAGCCCCTGGCGTCTGCGCCTTTGCTCTGTTTCCTCCAAGAGGCCTGATACTCCGCAAAGGTCCCTAGCCTCTGTGGGGGTTGCGATTTTGCTGTCTTTCCCGCCTTCCTGGGACCACTGACGTTTTCCCCCAAGGAGGTGCCGCAGGCCTTGTCCTGGGCCGGAGGCTCGGCGCCCGGGTCCCCGTGGCCCGTGGCCCGCGGCCTGTCCAGCTTCTCCTTCGGGGCTCCGGAGAGCGCCGGCCTCGGCCCGGGCCTCTGCGCAACCAGCCTGCTGGATTCCTCGAAAAACTTCCACCTGTCCGCAAAGGTCCCCACGGTGTCCTCGGCGGGCGGGGCACGGCGGCCCTCCGACAGCCCAACCTCGTTCATCTTCTCCGGCTCCGAGTACGACTTCAGCTTCTGCTCCACCGTGAACCGCCTCCGGCCCCCGACGCGGGCCACGTGGGACCCACCACCTCTGGCCGAGGGCGGCCTGGCCGGGCCCACCTCCCAGGAGCGGGGGGCGGTGTCCGGATCGGGACCGTGGTCCCCGGCTCTGGGCTCCGGCGACCCCGCGTAACGGTCCGCTGGGCTGGGGTCCAAGTCGCGGCGCTTGAACGACGTGGCCCTCAGGACACGGGCTTGGGCCTCTTTCAGGTGGTCCTTGTAGGTGCCCAGGAAGGACGCTGCCGGGGCGGGCACCCCCAGGGCCCCCCGCCAGCTGCCGGCCTGTCCCTCGGCCTCCTCTGGCTCAGCCAGCGTGGCCGAGCTCCTGCTCTTCTGCAGCCTGGCCCGCCGCAGCTGGATCTCGTTGCGCAGGGTGGTGGCGAAGCGGTCACTCCGCCGTGTGGGTTTGCCCGCCTGGGCGTCGAAGGGCGCGGGCCTCTCCACGCCGCCCTCCTGGCCATCCTCGGGCCTCCCGGCCCCCTCCCGGGTCAGCGAGTGCAGCATGGGGGTCCTGTGAGCGGAGATCTGGCCAGTCTCTCCCTCGGCCCCCCTGAAGCCGTCACCGACTTTCTTCACCCTGGCTCTGTCGCCGTGGCTGGCTCGCTGCAGCTCTTCCGTTCTCGGGGAGCGGGCCCCCACTCCGCTGTCCCCTAGGTCACCCCTCTCCCCTTCCTGGGCCTCCGGGGCCTCCTGGTGCTGAAGGAGGGGACCACGGGGTCTCTGGCCCACCGGGTGTGTGGCAGGACACGCGTGGGCACCCAGAGACGAGCCACAATGCCAGTGGTCATCGCGGAGCTGGGACACCTGGGCATTCCCCTGTCTTGTGCTCACCAAGTGGGGGTGGCTCTGCCCTCCGCTGTCCCCCTTCCGATCAGCAGCACTGGGCCGTCTGGCCTGAGGGGGGCTGCCGTCCTGGAAGTGGGGGGCAGGGGGCTCCTGTCGGGCTCCAGCCAGGGCACCCCAGGGCACCTCCCTGGGCCACGCAGCGGCCCTGGGGCCCTCGTGCGGGAAGGGGCTCTGGTCGCTGCGCTGGCGTGGGTGCTGGCACCCGTAGGACGTCGGTGGGAAACGCACGTCGGTGCTGGACAGAGAGGCCTGGAGCCCACTGGGGGCCCCGAGGGTGGGGGACGGGCCCCCGCACTCCAGGGGGGCGTCCGCTCCACAGGCCGAGCTCCCAGGTCTCCTCCGGTCACCCGGGCGCACCGGCTTCCACGGCTGGTCGGTGGGCTCCGGTCTCCAGTCACTGCGGGGCTGGGCCCGGCTCAGGCCCGGAAAGTGCTGTGTGGCGGCCGCCTCCGGGGAGGCAGGGCCCGGGGCCTTCCCGTGGCTCTTGGTGGCCGCGAAGCTGTGACTACGGAGAGGGGGAGGGGGCGGCGGCGGGGAAGAAGGGGCTTTCTTCTTATCGGGAACATACCAGACGGGCCCAAAACTGGACCTCCCTGACGGGGCCAGCCTGGGCTCGGGCGCGTTCTCCGGCGTGGGGCTCCCGCTGCTTTCCCGTGGGCCCCGGGCGGGGAGGCACCCCGGCCGCTCCTCCGGGCCCTGAGGTTCCTGCCGGCTGCCTCCCGGCCGGGACGCCTCCCACAGGCCCACTTTGTAGAGGATGTTCTCCGCGGACGACGCGTCCGCCGTGGGCAAGGTGTGCTCGGGCGTGCTGGAGCTGGTGGAGAACGAGCCGTAGGCCGAGTCCCGCTTGCCGGAGCCCCCCAGGTGGTCGATGCTGCTGCTGGACTTGGCGGCCGAGAGGCGGCCGGAGGGGTAGGACGGGGAGGGGTGGTCCAGGCTGTCCACGCTGCCCAGCGAGCTGAAGTGGTCCGAGGAGCGCTGCAGGCTGGGCGGCTCCCACGCGCCCGACAGGTCCTGGGAGGAGGAGCTGGACAACGAGAAGACAGCCTGCGTTAGAGCCGATCCCCGCACAGGGACGGGCCTCAGCTCTGTGACCAGGGGCCCTGCGGACACGGGCATCCCGGTGCAGGGCACACGGGGACGGTCCCCACACCCGTCAGGTCCTGCGGGAGGAGCTGGATCACGAGAAGACAGCCTGCATTAGAGCCGATCCCCGCACAGGGACGGGACCTCAGCTCTGTGACCAGGGGCCCTGCGGACATGGGCATCCCGGTGCAGGGCACACGGGGATGGTCCCCACACCCGGCTGGGAAGCTCAGCACATCTAGGTTTTACATTTCACACAGCGAGAGGGCAGGTGAAGGGCCGAGTCCTACAGACGCCTGGCCGGACGGCTGGTCCGTCAGCACCGCACACCCACAGGCACAGGCGTCCCCAGTGGGCAGGCCGGTGTGGACAGGCCCTCCGTCCATCACGAGTGAACCACAGCGGTCAGCATACTGAAGCCCATGAGCCACAATCGGGTTTTAGATACGTTAATGGTTTGGGGGGTGCGGTATAGAATCGAAAGAATAATATGGCTTGACCCATGAAAATGGTATGAAGTTCAGCTCTGGACAGTTTGGCTCAGCGGTTAGAGAGCTGGCCCACTGACCAGAGAGTCCCGGGTTCAGTTCCCACTAAGGACATGTACCTCAGTGCCAGTTTGTCCCATGCCCTGGTTGGGGCCGTGTGGGTGGCAGCCCGTTGATGTGTCTCTCTCACATGGATATTTCTCTCTCACCTCCTCCTCCCTCTCTCCCTCCTGCTCTATCTGAAGATAAATGAAGAAATACCCTTGGGTGAGGATAAAAAAAAAGAAGGAAAATGGTATGAAGTTCAAATCCCAGTGTTCCTAGGTGCAAACAGTCACAGCTGCTGTTGACGCAGTGTGGGGCGGCTTTGGGTACAGGTGAGGGGTTGGAACAGCCCTGGCTGCAAAGTCTGGAACAGTTACCCTCTGCCGTCCACGGAACACGCCGTGGACCCTGGTTTACAGTTACCCTCTGCCGTCCACGGAACACGCCGTGGGCCCTGGTTTACAGTTACCCTCTGCCGTCCACGGAACACTCCGTGGACCCCTGGTTTACAGTTACCCTCTGCCGTCCACGGAACACGCCGTGGGCCCTGGTTTACAGTTACCCTCTGCCGTCCACGGAACACGCCGTGGACCCTGGTTTACAGTTACCCTCTGCCGTCCACGGAACACGCCGTGGGCCCTGGTTTACAGTTACCCTCTGCCATCCAGAGAACACGCCGTGGACCCTGGTTTACAGTTACCCTCTGCTGTCCAGACATGCTGTGGACCCTGGTTTAGTGTAAGAGTGATTTTATTACAATTAGGAACACAAAGGCAATCAAAGAATGGATGTAAAACGAAAAGGGAAGTTCAGAAGGTCCCTGTCCCACGCCCAACTATTGAAGTCGTGACGGCACACCGTCAGGGTGCAGCCGTGGGACAAGCACCTGGCAGAGGACCCCACGCAAGTGACAGGCCTCATCCGCGCCACCGGCCGCGGCTGCGCTCAGGTGCTGAGCAAACCGGGCAGGGGCCCATGGAATCTACCTGCACACCCGGAACGCAGGTTCCTAACCAGGATGGGGTCTGAGGGCAGGAACGGAAAAATCCAGGTCTTCCAACCAGGGCAGACAGAAAACAACCAAACAAAAACATCTGTGGCTACTTTAAGTTTGGGGAGAACCAAGACGAGAGAGAAAACCGTCTGACCAGGAAAAGCCACACCAGTGACCTGGCTAAGGCCCCTGAGGGAGGAGGCTGGCATCTCCCACCCCTTCCTGTGAGGACAGACCAGGTACCCCTCTCAGACATGGGCCGTGCCCCCCTACACTCCTGCGGTGACTCCAGGAGAGCTTGCCTCCGAGGAGATATCAGTACTGCAGCAGGACTGTTTCCACACGGAGGTGGGCAGCGTGCCTGTGCCTTTAATGCAGAAGCCTCCAATCGGGCTTCCTGGAGAGCCCACCACAGTGAGTCAGCTGAATAATGAATAAGAGGTCTGCTTGTCGGCTGAGGTCTCATCACTCAGCTGACAATCTGCGGTTTTTCAAAAAGGCCCTGGGCTCCCATAACCACCGTCTCTGGTCACATTAAACTGCGAGTGCTATACTGGACACGTACAGCCTTCACGTCACACGAGTACATTTCCAGTTCTGCAGCAGACCAGTACTGTCAGAATCTCTTCTGACACGGTTACGTTGGCCCCAAACACACACACACAGGTACAAACACACTTTTATCAATAGCATGCACACCCACACAGGTACACACATGTGTAAACAGATGCACAGATATATGTGTGCAGATATGCATGCCCACGCACACACGCACACCTGCATAAACAAATGCACACCGATACATGGGTGCAGATATGCATGCACACACACACCTGCACACACATATTCATGTACAGGTACATGTGTGCAGGTGTGTGTGCACACCCACACATGCACACGGGTGTAAACAAATGCACACAGGTACATTTGTGCAGATATGCATGCACACGCACACCTGCATGAACAGACACATGTATACAGATATGCGTGCACTCACGCATGTACACACATGTGTAAACAATCGCGCACACATGTGTGCAGATACACATGCTCATCCACACATGCATGCATAGAGGTATGCATAAACAAATGCACGTGGATACAGGTATGTGTGTATATACATGCACACACATGCATGCACAGGTAAAGGCACACACATAGATACACATTTAAGCACACACAGATACACAAGCATGCACGCGGACACATAGATACACATGCACACATCCGTGCACACACATTAAAGCCACACTGTTTGCTATTGCTATTACTGTCATCCTTCTAACAGGACAGCGGTGAGGACACTGGCCACTAAACCAAGGTGACCAGTCAGCTCCCTATGACTAGCAGGAGCCTCATCACGCCAACACCACCACGGTCTGTCACATGCTCACCTGGCATTAGCCCTGTGACCGTGAAATGTGGGTCCCAGGCAGGCTGGGCCAACCAGCACTTCCCTTCCCCCAACCCATAGCTGCCACCTCCTGTCTCACACTCAGAGGGTGACTCCTGCTGGGCTCCAGGCTGGTCGGCCCTGGCTTCTCGACCTGCACAGCAGCACCTTGGGCGCTGTTTCAAATACACCTGCCCAACCCACGGAGCTCTGGCCTCTCAACTGCATGCCAGCCTCTCACAGGGCATGGCTGTGGGCGCAGGGGTGGCTCGGCACTGCCGAGTCGGCGGGCCGAAGGAATGCAGCCCAGGCGCGCGGGTCATGCCCTAAACAGCACACCAGGAGAAGCAATCGGTCCGTGCTTGCTCCGGGTGTTGTGGTTCCGCGGCCCACCATCGCTCGGCTGCCTGCGCGGGACCATGTCTAACAGCCGTGGTGTGGTAGGGGCCTTTCCTCTCCAGGAGCACAAAACCCTTCCGACGCCCAGGAAGGCGCCGTCACCCCGGGGCCGGGAGCTCCGAGTGTCTGCAGAGCGGCAACCCCCCGCCCAGCCTACCTCACGTGGTGTCGGCCGTGCCAAGAAGGGCAGGCGCCGGCGGAGGACAGCGGACAGGTGGGCGTCTCAGGGTGGCGGTCGGAGAACTTGGTGGCGTGCCAGGACTGAGGCCTCCCGCCGAGCTCATTCTTCCTGAAAAAGAACGCAGAGACTCAGGGACGTCGGCCAGAGGACGACGTCGCGCCAAGGTGGCGAGACGCCCCCCGCTACCTCCATGTGATTTAGTGCTGTGTTCCGGTGCTGCCCACCGTCCCTGGGCACGGGTGCTCTTACACTTTTGTTAACGGAGGACTTACCCCAGTGCAGAGGGACAATCGCAGGCTCCAAAGATGAGCCAGCCCTTAATTCTTCTAAATGGATTCTAACGAACTGCATCTCGTCCTCCACTCCCACACTAAGACCGCAGACAGAACCTTCCACCCTTCCTGGGTGGGCAGAGCGTGGCACGGGGTGCCAAGAGGCGCTGGGCTGGAGAAAGCTCAGGGAGCCCCCAGCTCGGCTGGGGCAGCTTGGACCGCTTCTCTCTGTTTATTCACTCACTTAAATACGGCTCTGTTGTCGTTAACCGAGACTAGCAGATACATACATCTCTGAACCTCTCAGAGGCTCTGTGACGTCAACTACAGGTCCCCATCGTGCGACTCACCATGCTTATGAACACGTGTGAGTCTCCCCTGGGTGCCTCTGCACAGTCCCTACCATCCCGTGGGTGGTCTATGAGTTGTCTGGCCACACCTGCCCAGGTGTGACAGGTGTGCCCAGGTGGACATCCCTCCAGCTGCTGTGCAAACACGGCAGCCTCCATGAACCTCTGCACGGCCAGGCCTTCAGCTTACGACAGACAGAACCTCCACGTGGACGCCGGACGGCCCGTCCACGGAGCCTGCACGCAGCCTCTGTGGGAGGCTACGGGAGATCGAGCATTCTCCCCAGCAGGCAAAACCATTCAAGAAGACCATGCCGTAAAGAATATGAAAGGGAAAGCCGTATACCTAAACCACCTGACAGCTGGTTGGTGAACGAGGACAAATACCTGGGGGGCAGAAGGTGGAACGTGTTTTGACTTTGGGGTAGTTTTCCATGAACTAGAGCAGACGAAGGCATCCCGCCACAGGAGGACAGGGGTCCTAAAAGCAGGGCTGTACCTCTTGGCATGTCTCAAGATCCCGGTCAGCCAGGTCCTGGCCACGGGAATCTGCCTTTCAGACGGCTTTTTCTGTGCTGGATTATCCACAGCTTCTTTCATCTTCCTCTAGAGCAGGGGTTCTCAGCCCTCCCAAGGCCACGACCCTTTAACACAGCTCCTCACGCTGTCTGTGGGCGCGTCTGCATGTGGGCGGACCCGCCTGGAGACGGACAGAGGAGCGGTGTCTCGGTTCCTAAGACCATCGGAAATATGTGTTTTCCGATGGTCTTAGACGACCCCCGTGAAAGGGCCATTCGACCCCCAAAGGGGTCGCGGCACACAGGTTGAGAACCGCTGCTTTCGAGTTCACGATGGAAGGAACTCAACTAGACTGGTTGGAGGAGGCGGCAAGGAGAACAGGAAGGCTTAGGGAACCCCTCTCACTCGGACAGCATTCCCACCCGCCGCCGGGTGCCCGGCAGGGCTGGGTTACCCACTGGACCAGCGCTCCAGGGGTACACAGTATTCTTCCCCTGCAAACATGACACACAGCGCTGGCCGGTGTGCTCAGCGGTTAGAGCATTGGCCCGTGGACCGAAGGGTCATAGGTTTGATTCCTGGTCAAGGGCACATACCTGGGCTGCAGGTCAGATTCACACCAACTGGGCTGGGGAGGCAATGGATCGATATGTCTTTCACATCGATGCTTCTCTCTCTCTCCCTCCCTCCCAGTCTCCAAAAAATAATAATAATAACAGAGATATACGTCTCTCTTTCAAGAAGACACAGCCAACAGTCACAGTACTGATCAGGGCTGTTTTATAACAGAATAAACCAAGGAAACCCGGTGGGAAGGGTTACACCTACAAGAGCTCACTGAGGATGTCACATCAGTGGGGACAGGGACATTTTCCCGAAATACATGGGCTGTGGATCTGGGGATCGGAGAAGGTTCCGGGTGTTCCCAAGCACCCAAGGTGTGCAATGGCCGGACCTGACAAGAACAGAAGGCCACTCAGCAGCTGTGTGCTGGCCACTGGGTCACCATCCTGTGCGGACGCTGGACAGGAAGCCCCGGGGCCGGAGAGCGCTGGCGCCACCTAGAGGCAGCACAGACTCATCGTCCCCTCGGTCAGCCTCCCACCAGCAGATGGAGCAGACGGGAGCAACAGGAGCAGATTTAGGATCCTCGTGCCAACAGGATGGCGGTGTCTCTTCCCACAAAGATACACGCACGGGTGGCTTTAAACCACCAGTCCCTGGAAGTGTGGGGCCATGAGGGGTACACAGACGGGCCCCAAGCTGTACCAGGAGAAGAGAGCAGAACACCCGGCGGGGGGGAGGAACTGGGAGACCACCACCAGGCCTGCCACGTGCAGGGTGAGACCCTTGCTGGCTGCGGAGCCGTGTGCACGGAGACCCCAGAGCTGAGGGAGGGAAGAGGGTGCAGAGGACCCGAGGGACCATGTCGAGGGGGGGCCGGGGAGGGGAGGGACGCTCTGCAAACACCTGTCATGCTTTACAAACAAAACGGGGTAAGACAAGCAGTTCCTGCGTTCCACAGTGGCTGAACTGAGAAAAGAGAAAAATCCCCCGATGCCCTAAACAGCTGAAACCGGTACGAGCCACCAAAGCTGCACCTCAAACCGACGCCAGGGCCCGGCAGCCTTCCCGCAGGACGAAAGCACCGGGCTGGTCTCCACGAGGCCGGCACCCCTCCTCGGCCCCAGCAGGGGCTCCTGGGGCCCCCCTGGCTGCTTAGGCAGAAAAGACCACGTGGAAATCTCACGGAGCGAACACAGGCGCAACCGAAGCAGACCCAAAATGACTTGGTTTGGGTTTTTCCAGTTAACTTTTATAATCTTCCCATCCAGACACCTGTCCGTGTTAGGAGAACAAAGTCCAGCTCACCAGCACGGCCCTCGCTAGCATTTGTCCAAACCACCGACATCCACAGAGCAGCCTGGGGACCGTTTCCAAAGGCCTCAGCACCCTTCCCCGCGACGTTTCAACAGAACAGACCGGTAGGCAAGGCGGCAGGACACTGACATGTGCAACCACTAACACGCCTAATTCTATGCAGCCGACAGCGTTAGTGGCTGGGCTGAGGACCGCTCTCTGTAAGAGCAAAGGGACAAAGATAAGCGGACGTTTTCTGCGTGTCTGCATATATTAGAGACCGGCGATGTTTCCTAAAGATCTTACAACCATGCCTCCCAAGAGAAAACATCTTTCTACCCGTCCCGACTTGACTTAGAGGGTGAAACATTCTCACGTAATTAGAGATTCACCTGATTAAATGCTTCAGCCAGACACGAAGTCTAAATCGGAGGAGAGGCAACTTTTCCCAACATAAAACAATTCTGACCTGTGTGGGGTTTGTTTGGTTTTTTTTCCTCCTGCTTTTACTAAGAAGCAAAACTGTTCTCGTCCCAAGAAAAATATTTATAAGTATGCATGGTAAAGAATGGGACCGAGACTGACTGTGATCCTGTGGCAATATGGACACAGAGCGAATCATTATGTTGTATGTCTGCAACTAATATATGTCAATTATATCTCAATTCAAAAAACAAACAATATCTCTGCTGGTGTGGCTCAGTGGCTGAGCATCGACCCTGCACCAAAAGGTCACCGGTTCGATTCCCGGCCAGGACACATGCCCAGATTGTGGGCCCGATCCCCAATGGGGGGCATGCAGGAGGTGGCCCATCGATGTTCTCTCATCGATGTTTCTCTCTCTCTCTCCCTCTCCCTTCCTCTCTCTCTTAAATCAATAAACAAAACAAAACAGTACCGGAGAACATCCCAAACAAGTCAGGGTGTCTATCTCGTACAAACCTCTAACTGTACCGTGTTTTAACAAGAATAAATCCCCAGGAGCAACAGGCTATAACGTCCAAAATGCTCACAAGACACACTTTCCCCTGAAACTTGAAGAAACAGTCTCAGACCACCCTCCCCAAGCACCGGATTTGCCAGCTCCCACCTGCGTCCCCACTAAGAGGCACACACTCCCTCGGAACCAACATGTTCTCCCCCAGGTAGAGCCCTGGAAAGGGATCGGGTGGGGAGGGGGACAGAACCAGCCAGTGCCCGAGCCATCCCTGTCCCCCATCCCTGCAGAGCTGCTCCCAGGGACATCAATGGGGCCCCACGCAGAGCTCCCTGCTCAGCCTGGGGCACGAGGCCATGGCACAGTGCTGCTCGCCGCAGAAGTCACGCACGCAGAGACACCAGAGACCAGTGCACGTTGTCAGAAACCTGATCCTCGCAAGCCCGGAGCTGTCTCTGGGCTCAACACCTCCTTTCTTCCAATGCATCTGCGGCCAGACAGTCTGGCTGAACCTGCAGCTCCTGCTAAGAACCTCCTCCCGGGGTGGGGGTGCTACTCCCTCATCCGCTGCCAGTGCCACCACAGGGGGAGTAACCAGAGTCACCAAGGGCTTTAAGGCAAAGAAACAGGAAATGACAGGAATCCACCGTGTCAGTCATTTGGTCTCGGCCACAGGGCTTCCCACACCGGCTGGTGCAAGAAGAAGATTCGTGACGAGGTGGTGGGCAGACTTCGTTGTAACCGAAAGGAACATCACCCCGTACCTTCGGGAGATAGAAACAGGAATTACAAGTGCTGGAAAATAGTGTTTGGCATGACAGTTAAAAGACATGCCCCCCAAGGCGCTTACGCTTATATGTGCTTTTCAGGAGCTGAATTTGTGGTGAGTGGCCTCTGACACGAGAGACACGGGGGACTGTCCCAGCACTCTCTGCGCAGGGCACAGTGACTGCAATCGGTGCCAACGAGGGGCTCACCTTCTGAGCCACTCTGATGTGGGCAAGGCCGCAGGTGACCCAGTTCCTGCTCTTAAGCCTCTCCAAGCACACTGGCCTAAGCCGACCGACAGCATGACCACCAGCAAAACAGCCCCGGGCCGTCTGGGAAAATACCCGCGCCTGGATCCGGGCACCAGGGTCTCCGGGGCGTGGCCTGGACACCCAGGAAAAAAGAGCAGGTGACAGCCAGACAGAGAGACAAAGAAAAGGTCAGCACACCCGCCCTGGACCTTCCGGGGAGGAGCAGTTCCTTGGCCAAACACAGAGGGAACAGCGAGGCGGCCGGTGGGAAGGACAAGGCAAACGCCTTCTGCTAGCCGCTCCTCCGGGCCCGAGGGGAGACCAACAGCGGGGCGGACGCCCCTCCCCGACGCCTCACGGGGCTCGGACTCCGCCTGGGCACCCCGGAGGAGAACAGACGTGTGCGTGTGGGGACTCCTGTATGTCTTTGTTCCAGCCAACACGGCTCTGGGACAAAGAAAGCGAGACTGCCGTCTGTCCGGGACAGAGACTTCGCTGGGCAGACACAGCGGTCCTGTGTCCCCAACGCATCGCGCCCCCGCCTGGCGTCCATGACAAGAGAGGCGCTGCCCAGGCTCCGTGAAACGAGACACCCCCGCTTGGTAAGAGCGGCCCACCGGAACCCTACCCTGGCTGCTCCGTGCCCTGCCTGCCTGCCCCCTGAAATCAAACCCACTTGCAGAACAGAGGACAGAGCCGCCGTCACAGGCGGGCGGGGTCCGTACATGGGCCACTAGTCCCATTCTGCTTGCAAAACTGCGGCAAGTTTATCCAGAGGTGCCCAGACCCCTTTCCCCAGAACAACCACACCTGCCCTGGCCATCCTTCCACCAACCAGTTCCCATGGCATCAGTTCTGGCTCTGAACTAAATTCAGGTGGTCTGGTTTTTTTAAATGTATCATTAAGATTCATTCCTTTATTTTATTTTTTAAGATTTTTTGTTTTTGTTTTTGCTGATCTTAGAGAGAGAGAAAGGGAAAGGGAGAGAGAAACATCCATGTGAGAGCAGAACCCGGATTAGCTGCCTCCTGCACGCCCCCTACTGGGGATCGAGCCTGCCACCCAGGCACGTGTCCTGACCGGGTATTGAACCGGCAACCTTTCGGTGCATGGGACGACGTTCAACCAAGTAGCCACATCAGCCAGGGCAAGATGGTCTATTTCTGTACCCTTAAATATGTCCCTCTAGTTCAAAAACAAGCTTCTAAACATATGGCATGCTGCCCAAGTCCACCCACGACAACAGAACACCCATTCGGACAATGAAGCCATGTTCTCACCTGTCACATTCACAAAGAGAACCAAACAAACTTCACCAAGAGTAAAAAGTTACTCTTAGAGCCCACGGTAGCCGGCATCCCAACGCCCACCCAAGACTTTCTGTCTCGATAAACGAACCTCTGCTGGGTACAGCAGGACAGAGTCCACACGGACAGCTGCTGGGAACCCACCCCTGCAGGCTCCAGGGAGCCCAGGCCACCAAACCCGCTCTTTAAAAATGCAGGTGCTGGGCCCTGGCCAGTGTGGGTCAGTTGGAGTGTCGTCCTGTACATGCACGGGTTTCGGGTTCGATCCCAGGTCGGCTTGCATTCGGGAGGCATCAATCAATGCTTCTCTCTCACATCCAAGTCTCTCTCTCTCTCTCACCCCCTCCTCTCTCTAAAGTCAATAAAGTAATTTTTAAAATAAATAAATAAAATGTAGGAGTTCGATATTTTTGCTGTTATAAAAGTAATATGCTACTAAACAGTAGATCTACACATGGATTAAGATGGTAAATCTATTACGTCTTTTTTGCCACAGTTAAAAATTAATCTTCTTTTTAACGGGGTGTATCTATAAATGCCTGACGGGTTCCACGAACCGGATTTTCGGGGCACCCTTATATGTCCAGAAATGTGCCACCACTTATAATGCCAGCGCTCAATGTAGGGATGTTTCCATTCTGATCCCTTCCCTTTGCTAGATGTCTGGGATCCCAGACATGAAATTCTAGGTCCAAGATATGCAATTTTTTTAAATCCTCACCTGAGGGTATTTTTCTATTTATCTTCAGATAGAGCGGGAGGGAGGGAGGGAGGGAGAGGCAGAAGAGGAAGAGAGCCACATGGACTGGTCGCCTCCCGCACGACCCTGACCAGGGCTGGGGACGAACCGCAACCGAGGAACCGAACCCACAACTATTTGGTCTGCGAGCCAATGCTCTAACCGCTGGGCCACACCGGCCAGGGCCAAGGTATGCCCTTTAAAACGTGCTGCCAAAGTACTCAACAGGAAAGCGGTCTAATCTGTAATCCAAGCAGCATCCTATCAAATAAGTCCCTGTCTTACCACAATCTCACCAACAGGGGGCACTGCTACCCTATTAGATAACTTGAGAGACAAAACCCAGGGTCTCGTTTGTACCTAACCGCACAGAGTCCTCAACACCCTTTCACATGCTTGGTTCCTACTCACGCTTCTCATTTTAGGAACTGCCACCCCGGGCTTGCATCCGTCTTTCCACTGGGGTGCGAACCCCATTCTTTATGTCCTTCTCTATGGCACCCAGTTTGTCATGCACCTGCTCTTCGGACGTACAAAAAGAGCTCACATGGACCACGATTTGGTTTGACTGAAAGCACCTTGGAGTCAGCGGCCCCATCGGATCCCCAGTGAAGCCCATCTACCTGCAGATCTAACCAAATCAGCAGACCCGAGTCCTTCCTTTGCCCTCGGGCACCAAGCGCTCTAGCGAGCAGCCAGAGCTGGCCTGGAGCATCAAGGAAGCCCCGTTCTCTGCAGCAGAGACAAAACGGTCCCCACAGTCAGCCAGCGAGCTGGCTTGGTGTTCCGGGGGCTCGGGCAGCCCTACCATGGAGACTATGGGAGAGAGAAGAGGGGCCCCAGTCAGACAGGGGCTGCGCCATGATCCCAGGGATGGTTTCTAACACCTGTCTTCCCTCTGAGGGTCGGGCTTCCCTTACCGTCGTCGTCACTCCACCACATCCGCCTAGATCCCGGGAGGACACAGGTCCTGCCTTGGGAGGCTCCATCGGGTGACCACAGTGGAATAATTCCACGCTACGACACTGCGTCTCCCGTCCCGCCCTCCCCAGAGGGCTCCAAAACTGCTCTTCTGGGATTTTAGTTTTCTGATTCACAAAGAGGACAGCCTATACCCCTTAGAAATGAGGCTGCTAGAGCAATTTGGCAAAGGATGAAATTTTTTCCTTCTTTGTTCATGAACCTCCTCCTCGAATGTTCTTTTGGCCCTGGCGGGCAGCTCAGTTGGTTAGAGCACCATCCCGATACGCCAAGGTTGCGGGTTTGACCCCGGGTCTGGGCATACACAACAGCTAACCAATGAATGCCCAAATCAGTGGAACAACACATTGATGTTTCTCTCTTTCTCCCTTCCTCTCTCTGTTTCTCAAATCATTTTTTTTTTAAATGTTTTTAATGCTGCTTTGCCCCTCAAAAATAGTGAAGCCCTTTGGGAATGTCTTCAAGTCTGTATGAAAAAACTGAAGAAAGTACTGGAGTCCACACATTTTTTTTTTTTAATTTACAGTCCACCTTGGAAAGACCACACTAATGCTCAAAGGGGCATGCTTCCTTATGAATGAGCCCACTACAACATGCAAGGCGGAGAATTATTTCTACGTGGAAATAAGTCAGAGATACCTCTGTGGTGCCAAGAAGTACTGTTCTCGTTCCCGGGTGTCTTCACTTTCTAACCTCGTCAAATCACCCACATCTCTGTCAACAGTCTCATTTCTAGGACGTCAGCACAGCCGTAGGAACACCTGGCCACTGACTTTCCCGTCCACTTGCGTGGACACTCTATTTTCAGCATAAAACACAGTAGCCTGTCACTTGTGCAAGCAACAGGCAACAGCCTATCGCTTCATTTGGAACAAAAGCTGAACTCTTTCCTCTGCCAAGAAAAGAATCTACACATTGCCCAAGGAAGATACGACGACTCAAGTTCACTTAGTAAGCCAAAATAAAGTCAGTAGTCATAATAGAAATATTTTACAGTTTTGAGGCTTCACTGATCCTTGGCCAAGAGACAACCATCCTCTGTGCATGCATGCACACGCACACGCAATTTAAGTCCACACTGGGGTTGTTACAGTGATACAGATGAGCCCGGCAGCTGTTGTACCCCATAAACAGAAGGCCTGGGTCTTACCTTTTCACCACTAGCTTCAGGGTCTTATGGGACCCCTTCACCAGGCAAATCGCTTCCTGTCTGAACCCTGAGAGACCGATGTCATTGATGCCCACGATCTCGTCCCCAGCCAGTAACTTGTCCACCTCGGCGGCTTTGCTCCCCTCTTCAACCTGCAACAAAGAAGCGTGTGGAGTGAGCGCCTCGTGAGCAAATCAAGTGGCCAGACCGGGGCCAGGAATACAGCAGGCCCTGTGGCGTGCCGCCTCCCACGGGCTCTGGGATCCGCCTCCAGATTACAGAGGAGGGAAGGGGACCACCTGAGCCCCCAGGCTGCCCTCCTTCCCTGTGGGGGTCTGCCCCTGTCAGGATGTGGGCGACCACCCACCGAGGGAACAGCATGAAACACTCAGGAACACACAACCCAGAACCGGGATTCCCTTTCTGACTCTCCTTTATCCAAACAGTAGCGAGAGATTGCTTTTATCCTTTGCCGATTTTCTCAGACACGAATCCTGTACCTAGTGCGATGATCTTTGTAACAGCTTTACTGCTTGAGATACAATGCAAATACCACACAATGCACAAAATAAACATCCAAGTGGATGCTTTCTGGTGTCCTCCCGGCATTGTGCCATCATCACCGTCGTCGGTTTCCGAACATGTCGCCAACCCAAGAGAAACCACACGCCGGTTTGCAATCCGTTCCTGAGCCTCCCAGGCCCTGGTACCTCCTCGTAGACGTTCTGTCTCCAGGGATTCGCCCGCCCTGGACAGCTCACAGACAACGCAGGATACAATGTGTCGCATTTTGTGTGGCTGCTTTCACCCAGTGTGAGAATTAATTCCTTCTTATGGCTGAATAACATTCCATTGTGCGGAACCCACATGTTATGTACCCACTCGTCAGTTGGTGGCTTTGAGCTTTTTTTCTGATTTCGGCTGTATGCGGTATGAACATCCGTGTACAAGTTTCTGTGTGTGTCTTCATGTCCTTTGGACACAGATCTCGGAGTGCAGTTGCTGGGTGATATGGGGACCACGGTGAGTATTTTCAGGAACTGCCAGACTGCTTGCTTGCTTTTTTTCATTTTTACTTATTGATTTGAGAGACAGAGAGAAAAAACATCAATTTGTCGTTCCACTTATTGATGCATTCCTTGGTTGACTCTGACCAGGGATCGAACCCGCAACCTTGGCGTATTGGGGCGACACTCAACCAGCTGAGCTCCCTGGGCAGGGCCTGCTAGACGGCTTTCTAAGGCTCACCACTTCCAACCCACATCCACGTCCGTGGCTCCCGTCTCTCCCTGCCCTTGCTCTTCACGTCACCGAATTCCCTGCATCCCGTCCCCGATGAGACAACTATATCAGCTAAACACATATGCATGAACTTGTATTGACTGACTCCTAAGAGCCTGAATCCGACCCATCTGATAACTTTCATCCTGAGAAATCTTGATCTTTAAATCCTTAACCTAGTTTTTCCTATGTAGCCATATTCCAATTCCAGATCAATGAACCCCGCCTGTCTGTGTACTCGTACCTGTCAGCCTTCGGCCCGTGAGCCAAACCCAGCCAGCTGCGTTCTCTTTTGGTAGCAGGGCGGAGGGGGGTAACTAAGTTTATGGGAATACGACCACACCCATTCGTTTACAGAATGGCCACAGGGCAGCATGGAGACCTTTGGCCCACAAAGCCACAAATATTTACGACTTGCCTTGGCTTCTCACCAGAAACGTTTGCCAACCCCCGTTTCGTACCCAAAAGCCATCTTGACAAACTGCGAGGAAAACGCGTGAACACGTGAGCGGTCGGCGCGTACCAGGGTACGATGGGACAGCTCCCAGCCCTCGGCGGTCCCCCACGGCGAACCCCGGAATCCGCTGCAGTGCGCACAGGCCGCTGAAGCAGGCGGCTCGCCCTCTGGGATCCAGCAGCTGGACACCGGCCCCGGACGGCACCTCCCTTCGGAAACCACACACTTGCCCCCGATCTGCGCCCAGATCCGAGGACCGCGAACCCTTGGTTCATAAAGCAATGGTTCATTCGGCGTGCACACACCTCAGCGGAAGTCCACTCCTGACAAACACGGGGGCAACCGGCCAGCCCAGCGGTCCTCAGCCTTCCTAAGGCCGCGACCCTTTCATACACGTCCTCGTGTCGTGGTGACCCCCACCCATAAAATTATTTTCACTGCTACTTCATCACTGTGATTTTGCTACAGTCTTGTCTTAGGTAACCCCTGTGAAAGGGACGTTCGACCCCCAAAGGGGCCGCGACCCACAGGTTGAGAACCGCTGGTCTAGACGCTGTTATCCCAACGTAGTCACAGGCGGATTATAAATACGTTTCCACCCGCCCAAGATGACACCCTAGACACGTGTAGTAGCTAAGGTGTCGGTGCCGTGGGGTGGAGGGTTCGAGGTCTGACATGTGTCATGGAGAGGCCAAGGGGCTGTCCAGGGGGACAGTGCAGTGGGCAGCAGGCTGTGGCAGGAGGGTGCCCCGAAAGCTGCCCGACACATGGAGTGGCCCCCAGTGGAGGGTACTGAAACATGGGGGGGGGGTGAGAAGGCCACCTGCGCAGCAGACAGACCCACAGACAGGTGCGCACCCAGGACAGAGCCCCGGCCTCTGACATGGCAAGGTCCGGTGGGGGAGGGGCTGGCCCAAAGGGCAGGACAGGGACGGGGGAGCCCCTCGGAGGAGGTCGTTCCCACCCGGGCCCCAGGGGCCGCGCGTGTCAGACAGAACGCGCAGAGACGGCGCCCGTACGGGAACGGGGACAGTGGTGGAGCAGGTGATGGGACACGGAGAGGACTCACCGTAAAGGACGCACCGCCAAGGGATGAAACACTGTTTCGCGTTCTGCGTCTTCTACCGCGGCGAAAGGTACGCACTCCTCAGTGTCCACACCCCAGAGGCAGGTTCTGAGCCGGCAGGAGAGGGAACCAAGGCGTCCTCCTCCCCGCGGCGACAGCGGGGGTTTGAGCCCCAGGAAGCCCTTCAGGTGAAACCGCCGTGAGCAGGACTGCGTGGGGACAGGTCTGGGGGCAGCACCTCTGCTGGCGTCCACTGCCTCAGCCCACAGCGCTGCACGGAAACAGGTGCTCGGGAACCGCCCTCGCCACCCTTCCTGTCCCTCTGGTCAGCTCTTGTCATCCGCACAGACTGCTACAGCTCCCCCTCCGTTCAGGAGGACACACTGCACGGTCTCCGGCGGCCTCGACCTCCCCGCACCCGCCGCATTCCCTGCAGCAACGCACGTGGGGCTGGGAGACACAGGGGCTGGGTCGTTCCTTGAAGTCTCTCGTGGATCTTTATCGTGCCCCCGGGGAAAGTAGCCGGTACAAGAAAACGCGGCTTTGCAAACTTCCCTTCCGCACTGCGTACCCCATCGACCGCCTCGCCCGAGAAGAATCCGCTAGGCTCGGACGGGGTGCGAAGCAAAGCGAAGCCTGGCACCGGCTGCCCGGGGCGAGGACCCCGCCGGCTGGCCCTGGGCGGCGTCGGGCACTGCGGACGGCGCGGCTCACCACATCGCGGTCCGTGTGCGCTGCACAGTCAGGACGGCACTGGCCTGGTCACGAGCACACAGCCGCAGTCAGGAGCCACCTGGGCTCGCTGGCTAATTCCACGTCCCTCTGCCCACAGGCAGGCAGGCAGGCACCGTCCCGAGGGCCACGCGCGCCCACGCACAGACCCAGAGCCCACGAGGCAGGCCCGGGAGGCCCGCTCCAGCTACTCCTCCACGCTGGACGGACACCCCCCTCTTCCGGTCCAACGAAGAGTTAAACATCCCACCGTGTGCAGATGCCTTACTGTTGTCACGGAAATGTTTTCTCTGGAAGCAGCGGGGAAGGGTGGGGGGCGGACACGGCTGATGAGAGTCTTTTGGGAACAAAGTTTTCATACTTTATTGACGGGATGTTACAGGTGATGAAGAACGAACCCCCGCAAAGGCCAGAGAACCTCTGCCCAGCCGGGGACCAGGTGCAGGTGGGAAGGAGAGGCCCCCGGTGGGGGGAGTGTTTGGAGGACGCTCACCTCCGTCTCGGGGCGAAGATAAAGACTCGGGGACAGAAGCGCGGGCGAGCGCAGACGGGAGGACTTGGCGAACGGGGCTCCGGTGTGAAGACAGAAGCCCAGGCCGTGAGCTCTCGCAGGGCAGGGTGTGAGGGTTCGGGCAGAAAGCGGACAATTCGGAAGCTGCCCTTGAACCAGAATCTGGACCGTATCCCATCGGCAGCGGGGCCCAGAGAAGGCGAACGTGGACGGAGGGCAGTGATCTCCGGATCTGAGCCGGGCCGTCTGCGCAATGAGTCCCCCAGCCACACCTACGGTGACGTTCTCCCGTCTGAGAACAAATGGCAGGAAGGGATCCTGCCAGGTGTCCGCACGGGACAGAAGCCAGGGGCAGGAAGAACCAGTCCCGCAAGCAGCGAGGACCTGAAGGGCGGAGCACAGAGGCGTGTGGCCATGGGCCCACCTTGACCTTGAGCGACAAGCAACATCACCACGGCCAAAATGAAAAGACGAAGAACCACCTTTTTTTTTTTTCTTTTGAAGTCCAACAGCGTATTTCAAAGCCCAGGAATCACAGCTGCCACGTGTCAGCGATCCATCTCAGGAATGCCTGACTGTCCAGAGGGTGACGTACATGTCTGACAGAGCGACACCTTCTGTTGGAGGACACCACCCAGTCACCCCTGCGTCGGCCTCACTGAAGCCCTGGACGCATTCCCCTGAGCCCCGCAGCCCCAGAAGGGGACCTCACCGCACCAGGTAAAGGGTCAAACTGGGATCGAGTCAGAGCACGTCTCTGATCACAGAGGGCCCGTCGGGAACGGAACGCCTGCAGCCAGGTGTCCCGAGACATGAACGGATGTCCCTACTGGCCCCACGCTGGGTGATGGCAGCCAGGCAGCCCCAGAGCCACTGACAAGGCATCAGCAAGGAGCAAACCTCCAGACAAACACAAGGAAAGACCTCAGTCAAACAAGAGGGGCGCAGACAGAAAGACACCAAAGCAGGTCCCTGTGCAGAAAGCACACCAGAGCGGCTCCCCGGCCACTGTTTCCGTGGAGGAGGAAATCGCGGCCGGTCAATAATGTGCACGAGTCTTAGCACGGTCCCCGCCTGTGTCCCTTCCTGCACCACCACCCACAGGCACCCTGTCCCACGTGCTTTAGAAATGCACGTTCTATAGCTGCCCTAGAAACATGTTGAGGGGCGAGGGAGTCCCTTGTCAGCCCGTTCCAGCGTAAATGCCCCTTTCTGTTTTGTGGGATGAAATCGTTTGTGCTTGTTTATTTCTTGGTGGCACCAGAGAAGGGTGGGCCATGGAACCCAGGACTCCGGTGGTCCTGGGGCGTCGGCCCGCAGACCAGAGAGTCCCGGCTTCGGTTCCCACTAAGGGCACGGACCTCAGTTGCATTTTGTCCCTGACCCCCGCTGGGGTCGTATGAGTGGCGACCACTCAATGTGTCCCTTTCATGTCGATGTTTCTCTCTCTCTCCTCCTCCCTCTCTCTCTCCTGCTCTATCTGAAGATAAATGCTAAAGTGTCCTCGGGTGAGGATAAAAAAAAAAAGACCAAAAAAAAACGGGGACACATCACGGCAGGATATGACCTGGAGGGAGTGGGACAGTGTGGTCACAGGTTCTCGACGCGGGAAGACATCGGTGCCTCACTGGCTCCGGGGGGCTGTGCTTCCTTCCACCTGTTACCCTGCAGGTCGCAGGAATAACTCCTTAGACCAGCGCTGCAGCCACAAGGCCTCTGCCCCTCCCGGCACGCACGAAGGTTAAGAACGACGCCCACACCGAGATGCTGTGCGCCGAGCCTCCAAACAACCCATAAAACCCCGACCACAAGAGAAAAACTCCTTTCCTCGTGGTCGACCGCCATAAAATACCAGGAAGCAAGAAAAACGAAGGGACGACGTTTTTACAATCTAACACAGAAGACTCTCGTAGATATATTCCTTTCAGCCCGCCCTAAGCCCGGGCTGGACGGGTCCTCGGACGACGAGCGGCAGATATGGCCCTGGCCGGTGCGGCTCAGTTGGCTGGGCATCGCCCCACGCATGGAAGGGTTGCTGGTTCAAATCCCGGTCAGGGCACATGCCCGGGTTCCGGGTTTCCCTGTGCAGGAGGCAGCCAATCGATGTTCGTCTCTTACCTTGATGATTCCCTCTCTCTCTCTCCCCCTTCCTCTCTCTCTAAAAATCAATAAAATATATATTTTTAAAAAAACAAGAAACAAAGACAGACAGATGTGTCCTGGCCAGGGCACAGAGCCAGGCCAGTGACATGTGCACAAGGAAGATGACGGTGGGTGACCAGCTTGCGTGCACGCGGGGCGCGCGGCCACCGAACACGTGGAGGGAAGACTCCGTGCATGACAGGACAAGCGCTGCAGACGGTGGAGGCTGCGATCGGCCACCAGAAGCCACACGGAAACACCGAAGGGCCAACCGCTCTTAAGAGAACATGAGAAACAGCGAGGGAAGGGACTTGGCCGTCAGAGACGGCTCCGAATCCAGGCCAGCCGGGCAGGGAGCCCAAGGAGCAGTCATTCCGCGTGAGAGCCACAGCCCCCTGGGGCAGGGCCCAGCCCAGCTGTGCGCCTCCTGTCCAGCTGCGGGGAGGGGCCGGCGCCTCCGAGCTTTGCAGAGGGCAGGGACGGGCCAGCTTCCGGACAGCAGCATTCAGGGAGCATTTCTGAACACCACGGCCTGTCTGTCGGGGAAGCTACAGCCCAGAAAGACAAAGATCTGCAGAGGACCTACGCCAGCACTGTCTGGGTTATCGGCGTGATGACTCTCCACGGCAAACACACCCTTCCTGACCCCGCTGGGAGGCTGGTGCAGGGCCTGCGGGCATCTCTCCTTGGCCGGCGGGCGCGTGGTAAGCGTGGCTGGTCCACGGAGGGCACTGTCGGGACACAGGGGAGGAGAGGCTTCCGACTGCAGCCTGTGATCCTGGCAGACGGCTCCAGGGCCCAAGGTAGCCAGGTGGAACAGTGTGGCACTACCCACATGGCTGGGTGGCTTCACCAGCGGCACCTCCGGTGGCCTCCCAGGAGGTTCCACTGGCATGCCAGCCCGCTGCCTGCCGCTCCCCCGCGCCCTGGCCCGCAGCCCAGTGAGCTGCCTGCCAGCCAGCTGCCCGCGGCGCTCGGTGAACTCGTCCCGTCCGAGGCCGCAGTCCCACGCCCGCTCCACGGAGACACGCATCTCCGCGGGGCCGTCCCCACTGTCTTCCTTAGCTCACCGGCCTCGGCCTCGGAGTGGGGGGCGGCTCCTCATCGCCGGGGTACTGCTCTCCTCCGACTTCGCTCCCCGCAGGGCTCCCTGGTTAATCATTACTCAACCCCCCATCCACAGCAAGTCGTAATCTGTTAATAGTTAATTCTCTGCTTTGGGGCCGGCACACTTTTCCACGCAGGATACATATTTTGGCTTTGCGGGGCCTCGGGTCTCAATGGCGACGGTCGAGACGCAAGCCCGGGGCTGTGCTGGTACGGGGGCAGCGTGCGGACTCCTGCTCTGTTCCAAGCACCCCGTTCAAAGGTGCTCTGTGGTCTCTACCTCCCAACGACCCTTGCGGGTATCAATGCCATGTGACAACTGTGGTCAGAGACCTGCACGGGCCCTGGCAGCCCAGGGAGGAAATGACAGAATCATGGGGTGCGGAAGGGGTGGGGGAGGAGCTGAGTATCAGGGAAGGTTTCCAAACGAGAAGGGGTGATGAGCCCCCAAAATTCGCCTCCACCTCTCACTTAACGACGAGATTTGGGGAAAGTCACTTAATGCTTCTTTGTCTCAGTCCGTCACCCCCAAGAACGGTGGTAAGAATTGCTCGTCCCACATCCCCGGACCATCAGGAGAACAAAAGTGAGCCCGTGATGAAACACTCTGTAAATGCTCAAGTACAGGACACGTATGTTTGCAAACCATGCCCATGGTGTTCTCACTTGCGAGTGTCCAAAACACAGCTAAGCGTTTGACGGTCAGTGGAGAATGATCCCACTCTTTCATTTATTTATTTCTTGGTTAATCCTCACCTGAGGATATTTTTTCCATTGAGTTTTAGAGAGTGGAAGACGACGGGAAGGGGGGGACATCCAAATGAGAGAGACTCATCAACTGGTTGCCTCCAGCATAAACCTCAACCAGGGCCTCGGATGAAACCTGCAAACTTTGACCGGGAATCAAACCTGTGACCCTTCAGTGCCCGGGCCGACGCTCTGTCCACTGAGCCCCACCGGCCAGGGCATATGGTCCCACTCTTGACTTGAACACCAGGAAACCGGAAGCTTCAATGGTAAAGGGACAGCTTCCCATACAAACTCCACCCTATTTAGACAGAGTGGTTTCTAAGTCGTTTTATATAAGATTGTTTTGGATGAAAACTCCCAACGCTGAATTACCCTAGATGTTCTTATTTGTTTACTTTAAACGTAAAGCCCCCTCTCCCCCTGCTAAGCCACTGTAGCATCACGGAAAACTTCTCAAACAGAGACAGCTGCAATTTATACGCCGGGTGTTTTTGTAACAGCTCAGCCTTGGTCATTCATTCCGTGGAAGCCAGGCGCGCTGCCCCCGTAAAAACAACATGATTTAAGTGGTGGTTAACGTCTCAGGCTCACAAACACCTCTTTAAAACATGCCGTGGTTGCGCCCTGGCCTGTTTGGCTCAGCGGTTAGAGCGTCGGCCTGCGGTTCAGAGAGTCCCGGGTTCGGTTCCCGCTAAGGGCACGTACTTCGGTTGCAGTTTGTCCCCGGCCCTGGTTGGGGCGTGAGGGTGGCAGCCACTCGATGTGTCTCATTCACATCGATGTTTCTCTCTGTCTCTCTCTTCCTCTCTCTCCCTCCTGCTCTGTATGAAGATAAATGCACAAATGTCCTTGGGGGGTGAGGATGAAAAAAATAACAAAATGCGGTGGTTTAAATAGTCGAGACTGTCATCCGGCCAAGGGAGACGAGGAAGCGTGCGTGTCCCCCACTGGCCCTGGGAACTGCACCACACGCAAGGCCAGGAGTGGGCGACTCAGGCCAGAGGACGACGCTTCCCAGAATCCCACCCATATGGGTCTGCGAGGCCGAACAAGCTGTCCCAGGACGGCAGGCAGGAATGACAGATCCAGCAGCCGTTGTTCTCAGAGACATCACGGGCACAACCAGGGACGGCGGCAGAGGTGTCCGGCTGGCTGCATCGAGTCTTCACACTCCTGGCTGCACGCTGCGGTCTTCCTCCCACTGGGGCCCTGGGGCCCTGGGGCCACGGGAGACGCCTGCCTCGGCCCATGGAGGGGGCTCTGCAGAGGGCACGGGCGGCCCTCAGCTCCTCAAGCTGGATGGGGCGTCTGAGGGGCCCTCCTTCCATCCTAGGCCCCCACCGTCTCGTGCGGACCTTCTCTCACAATCTAGGCTCGGATCCCCTTACCACGTCCTCACCCCCACATCTTTTACCACCCCTAGCACCCTGCTCCCTGTGTGCCTGGCGGGAAGAGCCCACTCCACGGAAAGGACCCCACCGTCGCGGCCCAACACTGCGTAGCTAGAAATGAAAGATAGGAGGGCGGCCAGGATGTTGTCAAATGCAGTGAAAAAAAAAACACAGAATACAGCCCTGGCTGGTGTGCTCCGTGGTTAGAGCATCCGTCCATGGGCCAAGGGCTGCGGGTTCGACTGCAGATCAAGGGCACATAGTTGCATTGCGGTTTGATCCCTGAGCCCTGGTTGGGGTGTCTATGGGAAGCAACCAACAATCTCTCTCCTCTCTCCACCCCCCCCTTTCCTCCCTCCCTCTTGCACTCTGTCTAAAAATTCAATGAAAAAATATCCTCCGGTGAGGATTAATACAAAATAAAATAAATAAAATATTTACCTTCACAAGCCTTTTAAAGTATACAGTTGAGGAGTGTCAACTATCTCAAGGCGGGTAACAGCTCTCCAGGGTGTCTGTAACCAGTGACTACTGTCCCACCATCGGACGGCACCCCACCCGCTCCCCCAGCCCTGGCACCCACTCTCTGTCTGTGATCTGGACTCCTCTAGACATCTGGTCGTCAGAAAATATGAGTCCTTCTGTGTCTGGTCACAGCACAGGACGTTCGTCCACGGACGTGTCGCCTTCTTCCTTTTTAAGGCTGAAGAATACTCCACTGGCCCTGGCCGCGTAGCTCTGATGGTTGGAATGTTGTCCCCATAGGCCAAGGTTGTGGGTTTGAGCCCCAGGCAGGGCACATACAAGGAAGAACCAATGCCGGGCCAGTGTGTCTCAGTGGGTTGAGCATCGTCCCATGGGCTGAGAGGTCCCAGTTCGATTCCCAGTCAGGGCACATGCCAGGGTTGCAAGCTTGATCCCCAGTAGGGGGCGTGCAGGAGGCAGCCGACCGGTGTCTCTTTTTCTTTTCTTTATCCTTACCCAAGGACATTTTTCCATTTCTTGTTCAGATAGACTGGGAGGGAGAGAAACATCGACATGAAAGGGACACATCGAGTGGCTGCCACCCGCACAACCCAACCAAGGCCGGGGACAAACTGCAACTGAGGTACGTGCCCTTAGCAGGAACCGAACCCGGGTCACTCTGGACCGCAGGCCGACGCTCTAACCGCTGAGCCACACCGGCCAGGGCCAATTGGTGTTTCTATCTCTCTCTTTAAGAAATCAATACAAACATATTAAAAAAAAAAAAAAAAAAACAATGAACGCAAAAGTGGATCAACAAATCGGTGTTTTCTCTCTCTAAAAATCAATTTCAACATTAAACCGGACAAAGAGTATGCAATTGTACGTCCAGGCCACTTTTTCTGCATCTTCTTGCCTGTCGACGGGCACCCGGCCTGCTTCCAAGCCCTGCCATGCTTGTAGCCGGGCACATGCGGGCATCGCCAGGTCCACCTGGGCAAACAGACCCAACAGCTACGGTCAGGGATGCGTCTCCGTGGGAACCAAGGGGCCCGCACAACCGCACTCGGGCCAGCGTCATTCATAACAGCTCAAACCAGATACCGCCCAAGTGTCCAATAAGTAAAATACGGGGGAGCCGAACAAAAGGGGGCTGCTACGCCCTAGTCCTCCACCGGAAAACTGCTGACATCTGGAACAGGACGGCCTTTGTGGTGAGCCTCCGGTGCACTGCATGGGGTTTGGTAACAGGATCCCTGGGCTCCACCCACCGACGCCAGCAGCACCCCAGGACCCCGAGTTGTAATAACCGAAAACGTCTCCAGATATTACTCAAAACTCCCGGGGGGGACAAAAAAAAAAAGTCCCACTCCACCCCCAGTTGAGAACCAGTTTCTAGAAAAAGGATCAAGTATCCGAGACAACCAACACAAAACAAGACGCCTGTAAGAGCCCGTTTAACCTCACGCCCTGGGAAACCCACCGTGCACCATGGAAGCCACCCACCGGGCAGGCAGCGCCGGCCCCCTCTCTGTGGTCTCCGGCCACAACGCAAAAGGCCGGCGATGGGGCCGGGTGGAGCCGCTGTGTAGAATCCAGTCCCACCGCCGCAGTGCAGAACACGCCCTGTGGTTCTAGACAGCATCCGCCCTGACCCAGCACCACACATCACAACAAGGCAGCCTCTGTCCCCAGAGAAAGGTCTTTCTGGCCTGCAGGCCTGGCTGACAGGGTCCTCTCTATACACACCCCACTGCCACGGTGGACACAGCTCACAGGTCGCCTGGCTCGACCCTGCTCAAGCTTTGGGACTGCACACCAGGCCCCCATGGCCACCGCGCGCCAGACCCGGCCCCTGCCCTCAGGGACACCTGTCACTGCTCCCTGCTGGGCCCCGCAGCTCCTTCTGGCCCCACAGCAAGCTCTCAGCTCCTGCAGAAGAAAACCGAAACGGTATCTTTGTTCCTTCCCATCTGATGCCAATGTGCGCGGCAGGGCAGTGGGCAATGTTTCCGCAAAAGAATCCGCGGAGACAGCCATGCTCCCGCCTACCACCCCGTCCTCATCCTGTGACTACGGAAGGCAAAGTGCCGTGCAGCCCTGCTCCTTCCCGCCGGTGTTAGGGGTGTTAGGGGTCCCGAGCACCGTCGGGGCAAAGCGTCCCAGCCGCTCCCCACCGTGCGGGGCCGGCGCTGCGGCTGCTCCCCCTTTCTGGCTGCTCCCCCTATCCTCGGAGCCCTTTCGGAAAGCGGCGGTGGGAACTGGGGAGGGCTGGACCTCCTGGATCCCGCAGTTATCGGAGGGAACAGCCGTCGGAAGGGGCGGACAGGCGGAGGAACAGGAAAGGGAACTGCCACACCGGAGGACAAAGCACCCCGCTTTCCAGCACACACGCTGTTTGTTTTTCAGGGACGTTCCCAGCCGGCTGCTGTTTCAAAGGAAGAGCCGCTTGTGCCTTTAGATATCGCTGCTGCTGGGGGGCAGGCCATCCGGGGGCGCCCCCGAGGGAGCTTCCCCTTCCTCTGGGCGGCTCAAGTCCCCTTCGTCTGTTCACTGGCCAAACTAGGGGCGAGCTCACCGGCCAGGACGCTACCGTTCTTTTTTGAAAAACCCTTTTCACGGACTGAAATGTGTGTCTGTCCCAAACGCACAGTCTGAACCCCAGTGGATAGTGTGCGGAGGTGGGCCTGCAGCCGGTGATGAGGCCACGCCTGGAGCCCTCCTCACGGGCCTCGTGCTCCTACGAGAGACCCCACTGGCCAGCCAGCCTCCACACGCATCAGAAATAACGCTCTTGTTTCAGACACCCAGCTGGTGGCATGGTTTACAGCAGCCCAGACGGGCGTGGACAGACGTCAAAGACAGTGTGGAGGGTGCACGAAGGTCTGGGTTGCACACACAGGGGGCAGCCACCGCCACGTGGCCCCATGCACACCCGCCCCGGCGGGGGCCGGACTTCCCACTTTTCAAAGAAGGTGAAAACCTGGATTCCTATGGCTCCTCTCCCCTTGGCACGCCTTTGCATTTCAGACGCACAGCGACCACAGGACAGTCACGTTGGAAGGACACACGCGGCCTTCCCCTGGGCAGCCCCTGGTTTGGGGAATGCCTGCCCCCTCTGCTGTACACGTTCCTGCTCGTGTGAGAACCACGGGGCCACGCGGGAGCCCTACCCACTCAGGTGGCCTCCTCAAGACTCCCTGCGATTTCTCTTCGCCCAGGACTTCGCCGAGAGTCCCACTTTCGAGTCCTCTCTCCACCTCTCCAAAAGACGCCTCGCTGGTGGGGTTCGCTGAAGTCCCAAGCCCTCCCGCAGCCCGGACGGAGTGTTTCAGAAGCAGGGCGCCCCCACCCTGACAGGAATCCGACCCTCTCTGCTGGACACAGCCCTGCTCCCTGGACAGGAGCCGGAAGACAGCAGCCAGACGCTTGGAAGGAAGCCTTGGTCTCGGCATCGGGGGCCACGCTGTCCCCTTTCTTCTGACTGTGAGCAAAGACACGTGCCTACGAGGCAGTAGCTCCTGGGCAGCCAGGAGGCAGAGGCCTGAAGCATCACGGAGCTGGGATGTGAGAGGCACCAGCGGGGCCGCAGCCAGAGGGCACCAGGGCTGGGGCTGCGGAGCAGACAGCCTTCCCCGGCAGGGCCTGGGCCCAGGTGGAAAAACCACAGCAGTCCATCCACAGACACCAGCACTGCAGACCACATCGTCATCCTCATCAGTCCCGACCACGTCCCTTTAACGTGGATAACCTCTACAAACCAACGCCCAAGCCCTGGCCGGTGTGGCTCAGTGGTGAGAGCGTCGGCCTGCGGTCCAGAGAGACCCGGGTTCGGTTCCCGCTAAGGGCACGGACCTCGGTTGCAGTTTGTCCCCGGCCCTGGTTGGGTTGTGTGGGTGGCAGCCACGCGATGTGTCCCTTTCACATCGATGTTTCTCTCTCCCTCTCCCTCCCACTCTATCTGATTTAAAAAAAGAAAAAAATCAACACCCAATGGAACTCATTCGAAACAGCAAAACGCTGTTAGCTTTCGGAAATTCAATAAACCATGGAGGGGTACACTTGATTACCGTGTCTGAGAAACAGGCGAAGAAAAATCACGTCTTGCTGGATTTGTGTTTTCATTGAAGAGCGAGACACACTGCATGTGCCTGAAAAAACCAACCAGCTACAAGTCATTAGTTTTCTGCTCGCTAATGCTGTCCTCCTGGGTGACACAGCAATAGCCTGGTAGGATGCACTTCTTACCACGATCTCCCGGCACAGGGGAACGAGGGTGGGGTGCTCACAGCATCTCAGTACTTAGTTTATTTATTTTTTATTTTAATTTTTTTCTTTGATGATTTTGGAGAGAGAGGAAGGAAGAGGGAGAGAGAGAACATGGATTGGCCACCTCCTACATGCCCCCCACTGGGGATCAGGCCCACAACCTGGGCATGTGCCCTGACCGGGAATCGAACCGGTGACTTCTTGGTGCAGGGTCGACGCTCAACCACTGAGCCACACCGGCCGGGCGCGTCTAAGTACTTCAAATGCTACAGGACGACATGGCAGCAGGCTTTCTATCACACTAAGCCAGTCCTCATCTCGTTCGTACGAGCTCTCGGCCACAACCGAAGCTACAATCAAACCGAAACAGCCAAACTATCAGTCCCTTGTGACCCTCCCGTGTCCCAGAAACAGCAGAAAACAGTTGAGATCTACCCTCCGCCAACCATCACGAGACTGCCCCCGCCACTCTTTGCTGACTTTTTTCACAGGCAAAACTCACCCTCGCTACGTTTATTTCTCCCGAGTTCCTTCAGGGCTTAGGGAAGAAAGGGAAACAGTGTCGAGTCTGTAAAGGAAGAAGACGCAAAATGGCTTGATTTTCACTCGCCGGCGACCCGCAGCCCCCACCGAGGCGGGGCCGGCCCAGAAACCTCCGGGCTGTGCAGACTTGGCCCGGGATGTCGGAATTCACCGAGTAGCCCACCTCTGCTCTTCCCAGGTGCGGGACTGACTCATTCACCAGCCAGCGGCGAACACGGAGCGAGTTCCGTGCCTGCTAACGACGGGCAACCGGGTGCCGAGCCCTCGACACACCTTCCGGCATCGTTTGCTTGGGTCCAGGCCGGTCAGCACACGTCATGGGGAAGGTCAAGGCCACTTGGCAGCTGGCCGCGGCCTGGCTTCATTCCACCTCCTGTGCTTTGTTGCATCCTTTTAGGAATAGAATTGGATGCAAAACACACTTCTCACCCTGGCCGGTTTGGCTCAGCGGTAGAGCATCAGCCTGTGCACCAATGAGTCACGGGTTCGATTCTGGCCAAGGGCACGTACCTCGGTTGCAGTTCATCCCCGGCCCTGGTCGGGGTCATGCAGGAGGCAACCATGTCGATGTGACCCTCTGACATCGATGCTTCTCTCTCTCTCCCCCCACCCTCTCCCTCCCGCTCTATCTGAAGATAAATAGAAAGATATCCTTGGGTGAGGATTAAAAAAAAAACCCAGACACTTCTCTTTCAGAACTGGCATGGAAATATTTGAGATTTTTAATTACTGTGTCCAAAAGGGGGTGGGGGGGCGACAGGTGTCTCCCATGACGGACTCTAACATAATGTCTGCCTGAGGATTCAGAAAACCAAATCCACACAGGTTCCTGAGAGATTCCCAACTTGCTAAAATACCAACGCAACCGGGCAAAAGTCCTTTTGCCCCATGGTGACGTTGAGGGCACAACTGTAAGGTGGGAAATGGTAAGTTCCAGGGTTTTCCTTCCAAAAGAGGCCCTCGGCCACCTCGGGACCACGCGTGGCCTTCCTCCCACAAAACACGATGAAGTGGTCTGTGCCCTTCACTTGGAAGCAGACTGCGGAGGACGAGTTAGCAGTCGGCAGCAGATGAGATCAAACCCTAAAAGCACAAACCCGCCCTGGCCGGTTTGGCTCAGCGGTTGGAGTGTTGGCCTGTGGTCCAGAGAGACCCGGGTTCGGTTCCCGCTAAGGGCGCGTACCTCGGTTGCAGTTTGTCCCCGGCCCTGGTAGGTCGTGCAGGTGGCAGCCACTCGATGTGTCCCTTTCACGTCGATATTTCTCTCTCTCTCTTCCTCTCTCTCCCTCTCACTCTATCTGAACAAAAAAAAATGTCCTCGGGTGAGGATAAAAAAAATCACAAACCTGACTGAAGAACCCGGGGAAGCGCTTTCCACCAGAGGCTTTTACTTCAAGGTGTGGAGCGCTGCTGGCCGTGTGGCTCAGTGGTTGGGCACCGTCCCATGTGCCAGGAGGCCGCCCGGTTCGATTCCCAGTCAGAATTGCAGGCTCGATGCCCAGTAGAGGGCGTGCAGGGGGCAGCAAACTGCCGGCTCTCTCCTCAACGTTGTTCTCTCTCTTACCCTGACCCTTCCTCTTTCCGAAACCAATACAAACATTTAACAACAGCAACAAAAAGGGGTGAAATGCCTTTCTGAGTGCTTGCGGGGTGAGGTGGGGAGTTGTGTCTGTTGGTTGTGTCTGTTTTTGTTTTTAAAGACGTTCTCTCCTATTCCTTCCCCTGGGTAGAGGCTACAAGTGTGGTTCTCCCCATGAACACCCACCCAAGCCTGCAACGTGAGTGCTTCTCTGCATGCAGACTGTATCTCAGGAGAAACCTGTGTTCCCCTCTGGTGGGGGCTGCAGCGTGTCCCTAAAACAGATGTCCACGTCTTAACTCCTCGAACCTGTGCATGGGACCTACTTGGAAACAGGGTCTCTGCAGAGGTGGCCGAGTGAAGGTGAGGCCACATGCATTCGGGTGGGCCCTGCTCCGATGGCCGAGAGAAGCGGTCATAGGGACACGCATAGGGGAGCGGGGCCCCCGGAGGTGGAGGCAGAGGTTAGGAGCCCTGATCCACCAAGGACGCCCGCAGCCCGCCAGAAGCTGGGAAATGCAAGGAAGGGCCCTCCCCTCGAGCCCTCGGAAGGAACACAGCTCCACTCAGACTCCCAGTCTCCACAAGCGAGAGACGATGAACTCTGGCTTCTACACCTTGGTTGTGGGACTTTGTCAGGAGCCTTAAAACGCCCTTCCTTTGACGCAAAAAAAAAAAAAGGCTGGCAAGACGCACACCAAGAACTGATGGCGTGGCCACCCGACGCGTCCAGAGTGGGACCAGTTGTCCCAAGCCCGGGCTTCCCAGAGAACCCACAGCAGGTCCCCCGCTGGGCCCTTCCGCGGGCTCCCTGCCTTCGGATCCTGGTCGGTGGACGGTGCACCCTGCCCCCTATGGGTGCTAACAAACCCGCCCCCAGCAGGAAGGACCCGGGCTCCTGAGCAAGCTGGTGGCACAGGTCTGGGGTGGGTTCCGGGCGAGGCAGACATTAGCACCACACCACCCATCGCCCAGAACGCAGACACGGGGTGCCAGGGACTAAACTTTTAGCTTTCTCCAGACATACAAACACACATGGACCTTTCGTGGGCCTCAGTTTCCTGATCACCAGTGCCATCGGGACTGTCCTCAAGCTCTCTTCTAGCTTTAAAGAAGTCTGCCCCTCCAACTCCACCAGCATCCTTCTTCTCGAGGGCGAAATTCGACAGTCTCAGGCCGCAAGCCGTGCAGACTGTGCACTGAAAGCTATGATGTGTGTCCCAGGGGGGACTGCGTGTGAAAGTTAAGTTTTCCGCCCTGACCGGTTTGGCTCAGCAGTTGGAGCATCGGCTCTCGGACCACAGAGTCCCGGGTTCGGTTCCCGCTAAGGGCGCGGACCTCGGTTGCAGTGTGTCCCCGGCCCCGGTTGGGGTTGTGTGGGTGGCGACCAGTTGATGTGTGGCTCTCACATCGACATTTCTCTCTCTCTTCCCCCCTCTCTCCCTCCTGCTCTATCCGAAGATGAATGCGAACATGTCCTCGGGTAAAGATTGAAAAAAAAAAAAAAGTAAGTTTTCCGCCCAAATTCAAGGTGGTGGTGATAAGCACCAAGCCTCAGATGCTGTGAGGACCCAGCAGGAGATCACAGCAGGCGGTGCCCACAGCAGAGAGGAGGGGGGCACCCTTCTCAGAAGCAGAGTGTGGCGGGGTGGGGAGGCCTGGTCCACGCGACGACCAGCTAATCAAAGCTGCAGGTGACTGTTGCCGGGAGGCAGTAGGTTTTGCAGAATATCACGGGGCGCTTTCCCGGGCGCTCACCTCCCCCGAGGAGGTGAAGGGCCCTGACGCCCAGCCAGCCGGCGTCATGCCCACAGTTTCCACCAGCTCCCGAGAGGCTGCCTTTAACGCGTTGGCCCGTCCACGGGCCGAGCTCCTCGGGGGAACAGAACGAGGCCGTGACAGACCCCTTCCCAGCACAGGGACCTCCTGTTAATCCAAAACCAGGCACCGGCAGGCGGAACACACACCGGGCACCTGGGGGCATCCTCGGCCCCAAGTTCAATGCCAGGCTACACGGTCAATAAGCAACAGTCTTACCACAGAGTAAGGGTTTGTTTTTGTTTTTTTGTGGGTTTATTTTTGGGGAAAAACCCGTTTTTATTGATTTCAGAGAGGGGAAGAAAGAGGGAGAGAGAAAGAGAAATACTGATGAGAGAGAAACATCGATCGGCTGCTTCCTGCACGCTCCCTACCAGGGATCAAGCCAACAACCCGGGCACGTGCCCTGACCCGGAACTCAACCGGCGACCTCCTGGTGCGTGGGGTGACACTCAATCCCCTGAGCCACACTGGCCGGGCCACAGAACAAGATTTCAAACTTTGTCTCGTTATAAAGGTGGCCCCCAAAGAAGCAGCTAGAGAATTCAGAGTAACCAGGAAGGGGGAGCAGCATGCTTTGAGGGGTAGAGGACCCCGAACTTCTGGACCTTTGCACCCATGGACACACGTGCCTGGAGGAAGGCTGTCTGTCTTCACGGGGGGAAGGGATTCCGCGGGAACGGGCAAGAGCGACAGCCCGCACCGTCCCCTCTCTGCACGAGCAGGGTGGAGAGGACCGAGGAATCACCGGGCCCCAGGCCACTGCGGGCTCCAAAATCAAAGTGCCATGTATTAGAGGGAGACGGGGATTCAGGGGAACCCCGGGACGAGGAGCAGTCCCCGGAGGTTCCAAACAGCGGGAAGGACACAGCGCGACATGGGCGATGACCAGGGCAGAAACCAGTGGCCTGGGGTTCCGAGGCGGACTGTGCCTCTCCCCGTCTCCCCACACCGACACCAGGGTTCCGAGGCTGATCCCCGCCTCCCCACATCGACACCCGGGGTTCCGAGGCTGACTGTGCCTCTCCCCGCCTCCCCACACCGACACCCGGGGTCCGAGCCTGACTGTGCCTCTCCCTGCCTCCCCACACCGACACACGGGGTCCGAGCCTGACTGTGCCTCTCCCCGCCTCCCCACACCGACACCCGGGGTCCCGAGGCTGACTGTGCCTCTCCCCGCCTCCCCACACCGACACCCGGGGTCCCGAGGCTGACTGTGCCTCTCCCCGCCTCCCCACACCGACACCCGGGGTTCCGAGGCTGACTGTGCCTCTCCCCGCCTCCCCACACCGACACACGGGGTTCCGAGGCTGACTGTGCCTCTCCCCGCCTCCCCACACCGACACACGGGGTCCCGAGGCTGATCCCCGCCTCCCACACCGACACCCGGGGTCCCGAGGCTGACTGTGCCTCTCCCCGCCTCCCCACACCGACACCCGGGGTTCCGAGGCTGACTGTGCCTCTCCCCGCCTCCCCACACCGACACCCGGGGTCCCGAGGCTGACTGTGCCTCTCCCCGCCTCCCCACACCGACACCCAAGTCCTCGGGGTCGCAGACACAGAAGACTGGCCCAAGGCCCTGCCACGCGTGAGTCGTATGGACCACTGCTCAGCAACAAAGTGAACCACTGATCCACGCACCCGGGGTCCCCAGAGAGCGACACAGTGGCAACGCCCACTGCCTACAGGTTGCACCCTGAATGCTTCCAAATACGAAGCAGTCTTGAAATGACACAGTTACAGGAGTGGTCAGGAATTAAGGCGGGGCGGGAGGGACACCGGTGCGGCTCTAACGGGGGCCCCACAAAGGTCCTTGTGGGGACAGAAGCAGAGCACGCACGCCATTACCCACATCAACCTCCGGGCGTGACACTGGGACTCAGTTTCGCCAGCTGTCACCGCTGCAGAAACAGGGCGAAGGCATCTCTCTACCCACACCCCTCATTTCACTCCTGTTGCGTTATTGCGCTTCACAGATGTTGTTGCCGTTTTTTTGTTTGTTTGTTTGTTTTTTGTGGGTTTTTTTTTTTTACAAATCAAAGGTGAGATCCTCCACCAGCAAAAGGATTAGGACCCGATTTCTCGCGATGTTCCCGTCATTGCGGTACGGGGGTCGGCGACCGGACCTGCCGTATCTCTGAGGTCTTCCTAGACATGGTCACAACTGGCTTGTGATTCCAGTTACCTCAAAATCAATGTCTGATTGAAGAAAGACAGAGGGACTGGTAAGGAGGGGATCATGAGGCTGGGACCGGGGCTGTGTGTGCTGCTGTCAGCCCAGAACGTGGCACTAGCATTTCACGTGACACCCACAGGCCGGCTCCACAGCTGCGAGGGAATATCACACACCCCAGAAGTCACCCTACTTCAGGACCGGCCGAGGCTCGCCCCGCAGACCCAGGGATCGCACGCTTTGTGCAACTGCACATTGATTACTCTCCTGATAAAAACGTTTCCCTACTCTCCCCCTAGCCCTCCGCCACCACACCCTGGTCACGCCCTGCAAAACACTGTTTCCCAAACCCCATTCACACCCAGCCGACCAGGCCCTGTGCCCTGAGCGTCCCTAAAGGAACGTCACTCCCTGAGCGAAATCTTCTGAGGAGAACAAAGTCCCAACCGATGAAAAGCCAGGAGCTGGACATTCGGGACTCTCGAGGCCCGATCCCTCCGCAATGCTATCACCTGGTCAGCCCGGCTTATTCCACCGGAGGTGTGTCGGGTCCCCGGAGATGGAGAAGCAGCCAGGACAAGCACCAGTAAAAGCGGTTAACAGCCACAGGGAACCACAATGAGACAACCCGGCCCATCCGAGGGCACATTCCGGCGGTTCTGTGTCTTGGAGTCCAGGTTGCATGTCTAAGACCCCCCACCCCACCCCCAGCGGACCTTCCTGACCGCCCAGTGTGCCATGAAATGACACGCAGCAGCAGGCTAGCATGACGCCCCACCCTCTATTGAAACAGCTACAAAGTAGCTGGGAACAATGACTTTTCCGGAGGCAGAGCCCACCACAAAGCAGCCAGGCATGGGCTCGGAGGGGACACAGACCCCAAGTCTGTGTTCAGTGTGGCTCTTCTCTGCGGAAGGATGGAAAAGGACCACAGGAAGGTCAAAGGCACGTGTCTTGATTCGGGTCCGAGGGCATGTATCTCGACTGTGGCTCGGCCCCGGCCCTGGTTGGGGTCATACTGGAGGCAACCAGTTGATGTGTCTCTCTCACGTGGATGTTTCTCTCTCTCCCTCGCTCCCACTTTCTCTGAAGATAAATTTTTTTTTAAATGTCCTCGGGCGAGGATTAAAACAGAAGTATACATCCATATCACCTTCTATTTTGTTGTTGCTGTTACTCCTCACCCTCACCCAAACATCTTTTTTCCACTGATTTTTAGAGAGAGTGGGAAGGAAGGAAGGGGGAAGGGAGAGACAGAGACAGAAAGAGGGAGAGAGACAAACATCGATGTGAGAGAGACACATCAATTCGTTGCATCCCTCATGCACCCCAACCAGGGCTGGGGATCGAACTTGCAACCCAGGTACGTGCCCTTGACCGGGAATCAAACACGTGACCCTTTGGTCCCTGGGCTGACGCTCTAACCACTGAGCACAACACCAGCCGGGCACCTTCTGTTTTTTTGTTTTTTGTTTTTTTTAATCCTCACCCGAGGATATTTTTCCATTTTTTGTTCAGGTAGAGTGGGAGGGAGAGAGAGGAACAGAGAGAGAGAGAGAAACATCGACGTGAAAGGGACACATTGAGTGGCTGCCACCCGCACAACCGACCAGGGCCGGGGACAAACTGCAACCGAGGTACGTGCCCTTAGCGGGAACTGAACCCGGGTCTCTCAGGACCGCAGGCCGACGCTCTAACCGCTGAGCCAAACCGGCCAGGGCCACCTTCTGTTTTTTAAGACACAAGTCAGTAAGTACAAAGTACCTGAAAATCCCTCTACAGTTCCAGGGAGCTTCAAGGATGTTCAACAAGAAGCCCGATTCCTAGAAGGTTCCCAGAGCTGAACACATCCTGAAACTGAGAAAAACGAAGCCCTGCCCAAGAACACAGCCCGTGACGTCCGGGCGTGCCCAGGTCAGCCCGTTCCAGCCCAGGGGTGCCCTGAGCTTCGCCCTCCACCTGGATGTGAGAACGAACCAAAGCTCTAGGAAGCACCTTCGCTGCCTCAGTGTCCCCAAGACCCGGGCCAGTGAGAGCCTGGAGTCCCCGTGTTGGTGACGAGGACAACGGGTAAGACAGCTGAGGGAGGAGGAGGTCGGGAAACCGGCCTGGCCCCTGAAGGGGATGGAGCTGCTGCCGACGTTCGGGGTGTTTCCCCATCAGCAGCCTGGGGCCCCCTACAGCACGGGGGGCTCCCGTGTTCTCAGAAATAAACACCTGGCCTCGAATGTCACCAAACACACCTCCACGTGGAATCCAGGACAGTCACCTCCACTGGGGAAGAGGAAACTGTAGGGAGGGCGAACTTAAGGGGCGGCGTTAAAGAAGGGGTGAAGCTCGGCTCTGGGGAGGCCGCGGGAGAGGGAAGACCGAGGGCACAGGCCTTGCTCTGCAGCCCCAGGGGTTCAGGAAGGGGACACAGCCAGCCTCACAGCGCCAGGCGGGCAAGCGGTCCCTTGGTGCCACCATGACGCGGAAGGGTCCATGGCCCGTGGAGGAGGGGCCGCCCCGAGATCTGGAGCAGGGGAGCCGCGTGAACAGAGCCGGGCTCTGGGACACACACCAGGTCCGGGCAGCTGGGAGCTGCTCCCATCGGAGAGGACAGCAGAGGACATGGAACACAGGGAGGACCTGTGAGGCCGCAGCTCACGGGGCGGGCAGGGCACAGGGGCCACAAAGGCTATGCCCTGGGGAGAACAGAGCCCAGCTGCCCATGCCCGGGCTGCAGAGAGGACAGGGCACAGCAGCATCCCTCAGGGGGCAGGGAAAGTGTGCCCGTCCAGAGCCGTCCACGCTCACCCCCTCGCCAAGCCCAACCAAGGGGGAGGAGGGCTGCTGGTCCCCGGCACAGGGCGAGAGCCAGGCTGGGAGGGGCAGGCAAAGGCTGCTGAGGAGCCAGTGCACCACCACCAGCCCGGACTGTCCAGGACCCGTGGGGACAAGTGTCATCACGGCACATGAGGTTGGGAGCCCCGCCAGGCAGACAGCACCCCGGCTGTCTGACCCACAGAACAGTGTCATAAAAGGACAAAGCAGAGTCCAGCCAGTATGGCGCAGCTGTGGAGCCTCGACCCCTGCACCAAGAGGTCACCGGTTCGATTCCCGGTCAGGACACGTGCCCAGGTTGTGGGCCCGATCCCCAGTGGGGGGCGTGCAGGAGGCGGCCCATCGACGTTCTGTCTCATTGATGTTTGTATCTCTCTCCCTCTTCCTTCCTCTTCCTCTCTGTCTAAAATCAATAAAGAAAAAAAGAAACTTAAAAAAAAAAAGGGACAAAGCAGAAAAACTGGGGGCACATTCCAGTTTTCTTTCTCTCTTCTCGTCCCTCCCCCCTCAGACAGACTCCACAGCCTCCAGGAAAGGTGGTACGGAAGGGGTGGGGAGGGACAAGGGGTGAGGGAGGGGCAGACAGACAGACACAGAGACAGACCCCGGTGGACCCAGGCTCCCGCCCTCAGCACCGGAATGAAAGGCGGCAATGCTGAGGCTGCTCTGTCAGCTTTGGGCAAAGCACCAGCCTGCACCCTGCCCAGCTCCCCACAGCCTCTCATTCGCTGCAGACGAAGTGGGGGGAGACCCCTTGGAAATCCCCGATTTTGCTATCAGATTCGGCGCTGGCCTCACACTCAAGGACGGAGCGGGAGGGGTCTGACGGGCCCAGACAGGCCAGCTGCCTGGCGCTGGGAACCCTCCCCCGAGGACCCAGCGCCCACCAGCGCGGCTCCACCGCAGAGAGCAGGACACGGTGTCGGAGGCGTCACTCAGCACCCCACGGCCCCTCAGGAATTCCTCTCTGTCGTTAAGCGGAACAGTAGGGCCAGGAGGGAAATGGGCCAAATCCCCCCATGGACGCTGCGTTGACAAGAACAGAAAGAAAGGAAGCCCGGGAAGTCATAAATAAGACTCGTGTACAACACAACAAGGCTTGTTCGAGATGTTGCCAGAGGGCCCGAGCAGACGCCGCGGACACCAGGCAGTATCTGGATATCGGAACACGACAGATTCAAGTCCCCGGCCCAGCACAGTCCCCTTCCGTGCCGCCTTGTCCAGCCCTCGTCCAGAGGAGCTCGGGCAGTGCCCAGCCAGGCCACACGCAGCGGTTTCTGCTGCTCGCCAAGGTGGGCGACCCTGGGCGCGGAAAGGGAACAGGAACCGGCCCGCAGGCGGAGGGAGGACGCACAGACCCCCGTGCCAAGCTCAGGGCAGAGCAGAGTGACGGACAGCTCTCCCCTCCCGGCAGACGTCTCTCTGTCCCACCCTCCGAGTCCAAGATGGCCCAGATTTCCACCGCTTGTGACATAAGACAAACGGAGAAGGGGTCACTGAACACACCAAAAAGCAGACTGATGGATACACTTTAGGCACTATAAGAATCTTCGCATCCATATTATCCTCCCCCCGTCGCTGGCGTGAAGGATCCGAAGAATTTTTAAAAGAGAAAGAAATCTTTCCGTCTTCAAGGATCGCTCCTTGGAAAAGCCCAGCTTTCGTGCAAAGCAAGTTGTACAAACCATCCGCGTGCTTTTTCCAAAGGAAGTCTCCCCTACGGCTCAGAGTTATATAACAATGTATAAGGGGCAGAGAGCTCCCCCAGATTCCACCTTTTCCTGCTCTTCCCCATGCTCCGTGCAGCGCCTCACCCCAAGCACGTGTCCTGTAAACCTCCCGTCAACAGCCGCTGGAACGGCTGCGGACACTCTGTGCTCTGCATCAGCTCCCAGAACTCTGTCTGTTTTCACTTAGCAACGATGAGCAGAGAAGCCGCCCGATTCCATCCCCGACGTACAGTGTTCGCTTGCTCCCCCTCGCTACAGGGATTGCAGACACGGACCAAGGGCACGCCGTCTCAGGGGACTTTCCTCGGGCCTGGGGGCTGCTTCCGAGCGGGTAGGACGACGCACGTGGCCAGGGGTTTCAGCTGTGGGTTTCACAGACTGGCGGCTGCTTTGCCGCAGGGTTGTGGGGGGGGGGGCCTCTCGAACCTCCAAAAGAGCCACAGCAACAAGCAGGATTTCCTTTCTGGCCAGATTCCCGAGACATACAGGTGACACGAGAAGGTGACCCAGCACTAGAATATACCACACCCCAACGGTAGCAGGTGACCGGCAGAAAACCTCCCCCTCCCCCGGGCCACCCGCGGCTGTGCCAACCCAACACCGGCTGGCAGGCAGGACACACACAATGGCGGGTGCAGGCCAGAGCACCCCTCAGGAGGTGATAGAAATAATTAATATTCGGCGTCACCTGACCCGTCTCAGTGGGATCCCTCCCAGCACCCAGAGCCGCCTGCTGAAATTTCAGCGAGGAGGAGGACTCCGCTGTTGGAGCACAGGAGGCTTCTGCCGGGGCCTCTGCTGTCCCTCCCTGGGGGGACCTGCTGGACAAAGCACCAGGCCCTCCGCCCATCCTCCGAAGGGCTTCCCAGTTCCACCGAGGCAAGAACGGGGTGTCGTCAAATGCTCTCACTTGAGGGGTGTTGGTTCCTTGCGGTGCAACTCTGAGGGGCTTAGGTTTGGACTTGCCGTCAATGTCTAAGACAGGAAGGGTTCACTATGACGAGGGCATACTGTTCTAGGTACTTTCAGGCCCGTTCCTCTAACCCTCTTCCCCGTAGGCGGGACCTGGGCTGGGGTGGGTGTGTAAACCCGTGACACGCAGACCGTAATGACATACACTAGCAGCAGGCATTTCGGGATGGGTTTTCAGCTCTCGTGGGTCAGGGAAGAAGCCGATCCCACCCTGGCCGGTTTGGCTCAGCGGTTAGAGCGTCCGCCTGAGGTCCGGAGAGACCCGGGTTCGGTTCCCGCTAAGGGCACGTACTTCGGTTGCAGTTTGTCCCCGGCCCTGGTTGGTCGTGCGGGTGGCAGCCACTAGATGTGTCCCTTTCACGTCGATGTTTCTCTCTCTCTCTCTTCCTCTCTCTCCCTCCCACTCTGTCTGTACAAAAAATGGAAAAATGTCCTCGGATGAGGATTAAAAAAAAAAAGAAGCTGATCCCACCACCTTCTCCAACCACACTCACCGCTCCTGCTCCCCAGGGAAGTGTCTGGGGCCACTCGGTTCCACTCTGTCACTGACCACTGTGACCCCCTCGCCGGGGAGCCGGACCCACGACGCGGGGACAAGCCTCACCCTCTGCCCTAGGCTGGGAGGACCAACGGCAGAACCTCAGGGAAGGCACCCCACCAGGCCACAGAAGACTGGGGGCCTTCTGCCAAACGATGACCGCATGACGGGGGAGCTGGCACCCGCGGGGCACAGGGCGATGCGGGTCTGACCCCCTCCTGCCGGCTCCAGTCCGCAAAGAACACAGAGCCACACAGATAAGGAGCCCCATCCAGGGCGCAGCCCCTGACCCTCCCCGCGCTCCGCATTCCACCCTGGCAGGAGGGCGAGGCAGACAAGGGCCTGCGAGACAGGCCGGGACAAGTCCACACCCTCTGCCGGCTGGAGGAAACCCGAGTGCAGACGAGGCCCCCCTTCGAAGGGGAAGGCCGTGTCCGCCTGCCTGTCAGCGGATGACGCTGTGCGTTTCTGTCCACACGACAAGAATTCAGAGGTACTTCCTGAGGTCACGCAGACATGACATGAAACACATTTTTCAAATATTTTGTTTATTAGGTTTTTCTAGCAATCCTATGATATTAAAAAACAAAACAAAAAAGAAACCCAGGCCTGCTGACAAGGGACGGACTTGACCTTCCAAAGGCTGGAGCAGCGTGCCTCCTCCAGCACAGAGCCCGGCCAGCTCCCGGTGCCCGCGGGAGGTGGGGACACCACACACATGTGCCATGGCCCGGCCAGCTCCCGGTGCCCGCGGGAGGTGGGGACACCACACACATGTGCCACACAGCTCGGGAAAACGACAAACATGCAGCAGCTCACGGGTGGACAAACAGACCACGGAGGCGGGCACGCGATGGGAAAGCAGCCAGAAAGAGGATCCAAGTGCTGACGCTACAACGTGGATGCACCTTGAACACGGGATACTGAGTCAAGGCAGCCAGACACACAGGCCACGCTGTGCGACTGCATGTGGCTGGCAGGTGCAGAACACGCCAACCCACAGGAACAGAAAGGAGACTGTGGTTGCCCAGGCTGGGGTGAACAGCCAGTGACGGCTTCGTGGGCACAAAGGATCTTTGGGGGGGTGATGGAAGTGTCCCCACATTGGACTGTCGTGATGGACACACACTCTGAACTTACTAAGAGTCACTTGAAATGGGTGCACTTTTAAAATGAGTTTCACATCCTTTATTCAGGGAAAACCACCCATGGATTAGCGGAGGGCAGTGCCTCAGAGCCGTGGAGACTGCTCCTCAAGTTTGGTGGCTCCAATAGACTGGAAACCCTATACCTGCACAGAGCTAGAGCTGAGAGGGGGGGAGGGGAGGAGGGCGGGGAGGGAGGGACAGAGAAACCAGGACAGCGGGGAGCCAGGGAGCAGCAGCCTGAACCCGGGAGCCAGGGGGAGCCAGGGGGGCCAGGGGGAGCCAGGGGAGCCAGGGAGAGCCAGGGGGAGCCAGGGGGAGCCAGGGGCAGCCAGGGGGAGCCAGGGAGCAGCAGCCTGAGCCAGGGATCCAGGGAGCCAGGTGGAGCCAGAGGGAGCCAGGGGGTGTCAGGGGGAGCCAGGGGCAGCCAGGGGCAGCCAGGGGCAGCCAGGGGGAGCCAGGGAAAGCCAGTGGGAGCCAGTGGGAGCCAGGGGGAGCCAGGGGCAGCCAGGGGGAGCCAGGGAGCAGCAGCCTGAGCCAGGGATCCAGGGAGCCAGGTGGAGCCAGAGGGAGCCAGGGGGTGTCAGGGGGAGCCAGGGGCAGCCAGGGGCAGCCAGGGGCAGCCAGGGGGAGCCAGGGAAAGCCAGTGGGAGCCAGGGGGAGCCAGGGGGAGCCAGGGGGAGCCAGGGGCAGCCAGGGGGAGCCAGGGAAAGCCAGAGGGAGCCAGTGGGAGCCAGGGGGAGCCAGGGGGAGCCAGGGGCAGCCAGGGGGAGCCAGGGGGAGCCAGAGGGAGCCAGGGGGTGTCAGGGGGAGCCAGGGGCAGCGAGGGGCAGCCAGGGGGAGCCAGAGGGAGCCAGGGGGAGCCAGGGAAAGCCAGTGGGAGCCAGGGGGAGCCAGGGGGAGCCAGGGGGAGCCAGGGGCAGCCAGGGGCAGCCAGGGGCAGCCAGGGGGAGCCAGAGGGAGCCAGGGGCAGCCAGGGAAAGCCAGGGGGAGCCAGGGGGAGCCAGGGGCAGCCAGGGGGAGCCAGAGGGAGCCAGGGGCAGCCAGGGGCAGCCAGGGGCAGCCAGGGGGAGCCAGGGGGAGCCAGGGAAAGCCAGGGGGAGCCAGGGGGAGCCAGGGGCAGCCAGGGGGAGCCAGGGGGAGCCAGGGGGAGCCAGGGGGAGCCAGGGAGAGCCACAGCGAAGGCAGGCAGCCCAAGGCGAGGCTCAGGCGTGTTCTTAGCGATTTCCAGCTCCAATCTGTTGGCCACTGTCTCAGTATCAGAAGCACGTCTGGCCCAGAGATTATGGGATGAATGCTGCAGGGAAGATTTCCCACCCCTTTTACAGATGAGCACACTGAGGTAGTGTTCCATACTTCCCCTGAGCTCCCGTCAGCAGGAGAGGGGGGTGGGACCCAGGAGCGGGGCAGGGAGGGACGGGGAGGACAGAGGGAAGGGAGGAAGGAGCAGACAGGCAGACTTATGCCCAGAAATTACAACTGACCCCCAGGAAAAGGAGGAGGAGGGAAAGGAGGGACGTGGAGGGAAGGAGCAGGGAGGGGAGTAAGGGGGCAGACAGACTTCTTCCCAGAAACGACCTGCCACAGACTCCCACCTGCCACAGACCCTTGTGCTGGCCTCCCGCAGACCCCCGGTCCCCGAGCAACCACAACGCACCAGTTGTGTTTTACCTGAGGTCACCTGTCGAGGGGAGCAGTGCCCAGAGTCCAGCTCCCTGACCCCAGATTTGAAATGAAAACAGTACGTCTCCCTGTTGACAGGAAACATGGGTTCTGTGTTTTTCCCAAACCGGTGAGCTCTTGCCAGGGCAAAACTTGCTTTCCCGGAGATCAAGTGAGGCCCCACGGAGATGATCTTGACGGAGATGCCCTTGCTGAGAGACCCGGACAGCGCGCAGCAGCCACTGGGTCTTGATGCTGTGGGCGCTGGTCAACATCAGCACCCACCCGGGGCAGCCACCCTGAGCTCCGCCTTACAAACAGCACGCCGTGCCCTGGCAACACCGTCCTCCCCAGCCCGCGGGAGCGGCCATGGGACACCCAGCCCACGCCAAGGCTGACCCCTGGCACACCACAGGGCCTGCCCCCCCCCCCCCCCGTGAGTCTCCCGTCTGCCTCCCCTGGGCCTCTCCCCCCACCTGCACATCGTTCCACACCTCCGCCCTGGCCCTGCGGACCTTCTCCATCCAGCTCCTTCCTGCGGCCACCTTCCCCCCAAACTGCGCCTCGCCCTTGACCTTGCTCCCCCACACCTCCCGACACGACACGGGGCATTTCCAGCTGCCTCGTGGACACCTGCAGCGACAGGCTGGGAAAGACAGCCGCTGCGCCAAGGGCCCGCAATGCCCACGGGCGGGGGGACCAGCCAGGGGAGCGTGCAGGCAGAGAAGGTCGCGGGGGCCGGACGTACAGATGGATCAAAGACAACCATCAACGCGTGGAAGGAGAAAGGACCAACCCAGAGGAGGGGGAGGAACCGGCATCAGAACAGAGGGGCCAGCTGTCCTTTATCTCCGGGCGACACTGTTTAGGGGACGCTGTTTCTAGGGACCTCATGTAGCACCCATGAGAGAGGCAGGAAAGAATCTGCGGTCCGGCCGGAGGCGGGCAGATGGGGGCGGGCAGGTGCTAAAATGCGTCACTTTGTGGACTTACTCTTTTCATCAACGTTTCATTCCATAAGTAGTAACGACTTTCCGCTCCACAGAAAGGCTGAAGATCAAATGTCTGCACCGCTAAACACAAAGGCGCTGCGGGCCGGGCCGTGCAGAGCCAGGGGGGAGCCCGAATGCACATTTCCAAGTGGGAAGAGCCCGTTGGAAACGCTCCTCACTGTAGGGCTGCAGCGAGAGTTACTCTAGAAAAGACCAGTCCGTGGAGACAGTCACAGTCCCTGGCCACCAGGGCTGAGAGGCAGGACTGACAACTGAGCACACAGGCTGCCGGGGCAGCGAACCTGCTGTGATGATCCTCTAATGCCCGGTCCACGGGTCCAAACCCACAGAACACGCCGCCCCAGGAGGGAACCCTCCCGCGCACGGCGGAATCTGGGGGAGCACAATGTGCAGTGTAGCTTCTTCCTTGGGGTCGGGGGCGCAGACAAAAAGCACATGGGAAGTCCGGCCGGTGTGGCTCAGGGGTTGAGCATGACCCATGCACCAAGAGGTCACGGGTTCGATTCCCAGTCAGGGCACATGCCCAGGCTGTGGGCCCGGTCCCCAGTAGGGGGCGTGCAGGAGGCGGCCAATCCATGTTCTCTCTCTTCGATGTTTCTCTCTCCCTCCCCCTCTCCCTTCCTTTCTCTCTAAAATCAATAAAGGACAAAATAAAAAAGTTTAAGAACAAAGTATATGGGAACCGTCTGTACCTTCCTCTCAGTTTTATTGTAAATCTAAAGCGGCTCTAAAGAACAAAGTCTAACGCAAACAGACAAACACCACCCCTATAATTCCTATTTCCAGCCCACACAATTCAAATGGGGGAAAAGTGCCTTTTAATAGAGAGAGGCGGAGGAAACAGGTCTGCGTTTATTTCACGTGAATCGCTCAAATCCTGGGCTCCGATCGCTGGTTCCTATGACTCTTTAGAATAATTACATGATTGGGTACCGTTCCTATAATTTTTTTTTTTTAATGAAAACAGTTGCCGGCAGAACTTCCTTCAGGAACGCTCATGCTCTGTTGGATGTTATCCGGCTGTATACACACTGGCTCTGTGACCTTGGGGCGCGTCCTTTACCCCCCTGGCCTCAGGGCTTTCTCCAGCACCCGAGGGGCATACCGAGATGTCACCAGGGGGTGCAGGTGACCCCGGGAGAAGGGGAAGGGGTGTCGCCGCAAGAAGTGAGATCACCCAGGCAGGGAAAAGGAACGGATGCTAAAATAGCTCCCAGAGGACGGGGCCAGGTTTGTGCACACAAAGGCAAGGTGGAGCAGGAGGATGGGGGGGGGCGCCCAAGGTCCCTGGTGAGCGACCTCAGATGCTTTATAAAGAGCTCATCAGTGACCTTCGAGTCCTCTCCTCCAGGGACACCCCTGGGCACAGCGGTAACTGCCGAGCCGTCCCGCCGCGGGAAGAAGGGGAGGTGGACGGCTCACATCCATTTCTGCGGGTCCATGGAGCCTGTTAGCGCGCACACGTCCAGCACAGTGAGCATGTGCCCTCCGGGGCCCACGCCTCACGTCTGACTCACGCACATGTCTACCGGCCAGCATTCCTTCCTCCTGCCGAAACCACCCGTCCCCTCCAGGTCTTCCCATCACCGCCCACGTCTCCGGCCTCACTCCCGACATCCAGCGCACAGCAGGGAACCCCCGCCAGGGAGGGACCCCAGTCCCTGCATCGATGGGTGCAGGGACGGTTCTCCCCTCGGCACTGCTGACCGCTGGGTCTTGTGACACGCTGTCCTGTGCGTTGCAGGAAGGCCAGCAGCATCCCTGACCTCCACCCACTAGATGCTGGCAGCCACCCCCCTACACTTGTGGTGACCATTGCACATACTGCCCAATGTCTGGGGACACACACGAGCTTGCAGGACAGCGGGGAGCCACGGTGAGACGGGGTAGGCGTGAAGGACCATCCACATCCGGTGGGCACCGTGTGCTGAGAGGGGAAGCCGGCAGGAAGCCAGAGCAGGTCTAAGTGGGTGGGGGAGGGGACACGGGCCCCCCTCCCACGGTGCCTGACGCAGGAGCCTTCCCAGCCAGCCGGCTGGCGTCCCTGCATTGCCCTCTCCACCAGGGTGCGGAGGGACACACACTCTGGTTTCTTACAACTAAAACAGTCCTGGCTGTCTCGAGTCCTCTGTTCCACAGCCCGACACACAGGAAGTGTGGCTGTGGGGGTCTTCCCTGCGCCCACCCCTCACGCTTACGGTCTCCGGAGTGGATGCCTCCGGGTCCCAGGCATCCCAGAGGGCGCTGGGGATGTACAGAGACTCACAAGAGGCTTGAGCAAAAACAACTTGCAAATCACACCCCACCCTGTATTTTGAACCGTCCTCACTCGCCCTGGGTGGGGAACTCCAGGAGTATTGAGCAAGCATGGCACAGAATCCTCAGTCCTGGAGCGGGGGCTGTGGACACCGGGGCCGGAGAGTCCACAGAGCGCCTGCCGTCCACCAAGGGGCCATGGGAACCGGGGCACTGGACGCGCTGCCTGGTGAGGGCCGCCCGCTGCAGGGAGGCTCAGGGGCGGCACAGGTGGATCGCAGGGTGCTGGGGCGGCTCCCAGGGGCGGCGGCTTTCTTCAGGCGTGTCGCTCCCCAGGGAACATAGTGCAGCGTGCCCTGTGGCCTGCCTTTGCAGTAAGGACCAGAAGCCACGTGTCGTCCATCAGTAGCAGGGAACCGGTCCCTATGGGCCGGCAGCTCCCTCCTCCCCTCTCCCCTCTGCCCTCTGCCGGACAGCATCTCCTGAAAACCCTCCCATCTGGCCCTTTCTGCTTCAGGGACAAGGACGGATACGTCCTCGCCCTCCCTTTGGCCCACCCCAGGTGGACTTCCACCGCAGCCTAGACACAAACAGAGACATCAGAGTTTGTGATGTTTGGACGTTGACAGGGGAACACCTGGGGGACCGGCCAGCCAGGTGCCGCGGACGAAGCTGGCTGGGGGTGCAGGGCAGGGAGGACCCACAGCGCCAGGCTCACACCCCGCCCAGGGGGCCCCTGCTGGCTTTTCCGGCTGGCCAGGGCGTGCCCATCACAACCGCTGTGCCCACTGCCCACTCGCCTGCGCTTCTGCATAAAGGGCTTCCTAACCACGGGGCCGCCTGCGCCCCCAGGCGCCCACGACCTGCACATACACTCCGCTCACCCGCGTGGATCACAGGCGTGTGCTGGCCCGCCACCCCCACCCCGCAGGGTGTGTCCAGCCCAGGACGAAACCCAGACAAGTGGCCGCCTTCCACAGTTCAGGTGCAAACCCCCATGAGCCCCTGGGCCTGCCCCAGGGATGTGAATCACCTGAGACCACGAACCAGTGACCCCCAGAAATCGGGGTCAGAGCATCTCCCAGTCCAACCTCCACCCACACCGCTGCCTGAGGGCCGAGGCGTACCTTCTGTCACCCAGAAAACAGGCCAGTCACTAACAGTGGCGCCCACCCCCACTCGAACTGGTCACAAGCATATTCCGGTAACCTCGCGGGATAAACAGGGGTGCACGTTGCCGCCTGAGTCAGACTTTCTATCTGACTTAGATGTGAGCCTCAGAAAACCTGCTGCTGAGTCATCAGCAGCCAACAGCGACTTCTCCACCCTGAGGTTCTCGGTCCACATTTCACGTGTGGAAAACCGTCCTGGGCCCCGGGCAGGTGGCTCAGTTATTTAGAGCATCATCCGATACGCCAAGGTCGGGGGTTCGCTCCCCAATCAGGGCGTACACAAGAATCAACCCATGATGCATCAGTACGTGGAACAACAAATCGATGTCTCTCTCAAATCAATTTAAGAAAAGAAAAGAAAAAATGTCTTATACCAGGACTGGCTCCCCAGTGTTGGCCCTGGAACCCCCAACATGCTCTTACCACCCTCCGGATGAAGAGGAAGCAAAGGGGACGCAGACAGACAGACACCTGCCGTCTGGACAAGCAGTCCCCAGCAGTCACCTCTCCCAGGGTGGTCATTGGTCACTGCCCCACCGACTTGCGCCAGCTGGAGCCAAACAAGCCAGCCACACCTCCTGCCGGGACGTTTAGGAAGCGGGGAACCTACAAGGTTGGCTGGAAATGCCAGCCACGGCGACACTCACTCACACCACCCCGTGAAGCGGTGTTCTCCCCAGTCCGCACATGGGAAGACACGCTCAGAGAGTTTAAGCGACTGCCCAAGGTCAATGCCTGCCCAGGGTCAATGACTGGTTTCCGACCTCACAGTCCTGTGGTTGTGGTGCTAGCCCTTGCTGAGGCTTTGTCTGCCTGTTCAAACGGAAACAGCCCATTTTCCACCTGTAAAAATGTGTGTCTATATGCGGAAACACATGCACACAACTGGTTTTTTAAAAACTCAAGCGCTACAGTTGTGCGTGAAGTAGAATGAGACAGGTACCACACAAACACACACAAGGTGAAGATGAACATTTTTTTTTAATCCTCACCCAAGGATATTTTTCTATTTTATCTTCAGATAGAGTGGGAGGGAGGGAGGGAGAGAGAGAAACATCGACGTGAGAGAGACAAATCAATTGATTGCCTCCCGCATGACCCCCACCGGAACTGGGGAGGAACCGCAACCAAGGTACGTGCCCTTGACCGGAATCGAACCTGAGACACTCTGATCCGCGGGCAGATGCTCCAACTGCTGAGCCAAACCGGCCAGGGCAGCATTTTTTAAAAGTTAAACATCTACCACCAAGTGCAGGCCACACACTTACATACCTGCTATCATTTAGTCTGTTGACCCTGGAAACAACAGCAGTGATGGCGAACTTGGGGTTCAGGGCATATCTAATGAGCAGCCCCACGTCCCGGAGCCGCCTCCAGAGCCAGGGCACCTCGCCCACCTCAGCTCACAGGTCTGCGGTCCACCAGCTTCCCAACTCAGACTAACGTGCCCCAGCCTCGGTTTCCAACATCCGGAACGTGTAAAATCACAGTGATCCCCAGCTGGACACGTAAAAAGGTAAGCGCTCCCCAGAGCTGGCGTGAGGAATACAGGAAATAGTGGATAGACAGCTGGGGTGACCAAACTTGGGCCCCCTAATCAGGATGCCCTGGACAGGCCTTAAGACACAGCTTGTTGAGCCCCACCCCGCAGTTTCAGATGCGGCTGGTCTGGGCGGGGCCCGAGACTCTGCATTTGGGACAAGGTCTCAGGGGAGGCTGCCCCCGCGGCTTCAGACACCCCACTTAGAGAGTCCCTGCTGAAGAGAATTTAGCCTGGTAGCTGCAGGCCCACGGCTGGCAGCCAGCACCCCATAAAACAGCTCGTCACCCACTCTCCTCGTTTAAAATCCCCCGACTCCAGCCCCAACTCACAGGCTCCCTGCGTCGCTTCCCGTGAGCCCGTGAGCCCATGAGCCACCAGAGTGCAGGCACAGCTAGACCCTGCTCCCTGCCCAAAAGGAACCTGAGGCTCAAAACCACCTGTTCACGGTACCCTCAGGCCGGGGAAGCGAATTTGTTGTCTTGAACTTTGCAGAGAACTCTCAGGGCCTGTCTGCAAACTCACACGAGTTAGGAGAGAAATGTAAACCTGTGATTCTCCACCATGGCTGCAGCTTCGACATCTCCTGGGGGGCCTTGGAATCACGGGCGCCTGGGCCCACCCCGAGACCCCGACTTAAGAGGGCTGGGATGCAGGCAGGCATCCACCGCTCTCCGAGCCCAGCACCACCCCACGCCCCACCCGCCCCCGTGACGGGATGTGCAGCCAGGGTTTCAAGACACTGCACTGGGGAACGAAAGTCAGCCCCTGTCCCCCGAGGACCCACACCCACAGGAGCAGCGCCAGGAGTCTGTTTGCACGGGGGTCGCCAAGGCTCAGCACGCTTTACTGGCCACGATTCAAAAACGTGGAAGCCACTGACCACATTTTCCCAAATCTTGCTCCTCCTGTGCAAGGTGAGCATGTGTGTAGTGATGTTGCTGTTACTTCTTTAAAATACGTTGTTATTGTTTTAGAGAGAGAGAGAAGGATGGAGAGGGAGAGAGAGAAACACTGACGTGTGAGCAAAACATCACCGGGCTGCCTCCTGCGTGATCCCCACCGCCCGCACCCCGTGCCGGAAGTAAGCCTGAAACCTGGGCACGTGCCCTGACCGGGAATCAAACCGGGACCTCTTGGTGCCCAAACAGCTGAGCCACATTTGGCATTGTTGCTGTTTTTAAATGATCAATAAGAGGCAAAATAAAGTTTTGCTTAGGAACAGGGCTTTTTAGAAGCATAATGAGATGCCCACCTGGTGTGGCTCAGTGGTTGACTGTTAACCCATGCACCAAGAGGTCTCTGGTTCAATTCCCAGTCAGGACACATGCCCAGGTTGTGGGCCCGATCCCCAGTGGGAGGCATGCAGGAGGCGGCCAATCAGTGTTCTCTCTCATCAATGTTTCTCTCTCTCTCCCTTCCTCTCTAAAATCAAAAAAGAAAAAATATAATTTTTTTTATCCTCACCCGAGGATATTTTCTTATTTCTTTGTTCAGACAGAGTAGGAGGGAGAGAGAGAGAGAGAGAGAGAAACATCGACATGAAAGGGACACATCGAGTGGCCGCCACCCGCACAACCCAACCAGGGCCGGGGACAAACTGCAACCGAGATACGTGCCCTTAGCGGGAACCGAATCCGGGTCTCTCTGGACCACAGGCCGACGCTCTAACCGCTGAGCCAAACCAGCCAGGGCAAAGAAAAAAATATTTAAAAAAAAATAAAGTTAAATAAAATCATGAGAGCTACTGATGGAACGTTATTTGGAATAAACTATACACGGTACAATAACCTTACGTTATTCAAAAGTCTATTCCGTCTGGGCTACCCAAGCCCAGCAGGAATGCAGAAGGCTAGATTTATTCACAAACAGCGTGGCTTTGATGACAGAAACCCAACGTGCAAACAGAACACGAGGAAAAGAAAGGTACCCTTGACTTGGACAAAGGTCACCGCAAAAGCACCGGGGACCTCAAGCATGGCAGGCTCTAGGCAATGAAGTGGGGGCGCTGATCCCATCGGAACTGTGTCCCGAGACTGCCAAGCCCTGGAGTTGCCGGGGGGGAAGCTCCAGCCAGAGGGGTAGCACAGCTGCAGGAGGCCGAAGGTCAAGGTGGGGTCAGCTGGGGGGCTCAGGGCACACCAGGGGTTCTGGTGGAACTGCAGCCTGAGGGCCCCTGTCCCTGTTGCAAGGTGTGCACGAGGTGGGCAACCAGGCTATGAGCGCTCAGAGCTACCAGACCCTTCCTTCGGTCACTGCCACACACTCCCTGCCGAGGGTACCAGGAGCACGGCCTGAGCACACGGTGTCCAGTAAAAACATGCCACGGACCGTCCATTGGTAAGGTGTGTGCAGACTGTCCCTGACACCCCACTTCCTGAACAATGCGCCGGACCGCGGTGCACTGTCCCCGGCGCGCAGTAAACAGGAAAGGGGGGAGTAACAGGAATGCCACCTCGAAATGCCAGCCCGTGCCTTCCCTCCTCCCGGCTCAGTTCGTGGGAACAGGACGCTGGGAGAGTCTCACCGTGTTCTGAGAACCCCTGGAAGCAAAAATTCAAACGTCAGGCTGTCATGGGATCCTTTGTACAAATGTTATTTTCACGAAGCAAGGGCTAGTTCCACAAAGAAACACGGTCTCTGCTGGGAGGGAAGAGTCATAAGAGCAATTACCCCAGTGAATGAAATGGCCTCAACATACCCTTCACGTGATCTCTTCCATTCTGTTCCAAGAGCGTGCGGTTGTCCCTTCTCTCTCACCACCCGGTGGCCACATCCTCGGCCCTGTAACCCTTCCCACCAGCCCCTGTCACTCCCTGCGCTGCCTCCCACACACCCCACCGCTGCCAGGACCCTCTTCGCCTGCTCCTTCCTGCCAGCCCCCGCTTCCATGACCCAGTGTCTCCCTCCCTTCCTTCCTCTACCATGCCTTGTGGTGGTGGTGGTGGTGGTGGTGGTTGATGCCGTTGTTGTCAATCCTCACCCAAGGACATTGTCCCATTGGCTTTTGGGAAGAGTGGAAGGGGGCAGAGAGAGCCCATGTCATCGGTTACCTCCCGCACCACCGAAGGGGCCAGCAGCCCTGCAACCCAGGAGGGCCCTTGACTGGGAAGCCGGCCCTCCAGCCTTCTCCCTTCCCACCGTCCCGCACAGGCCGCCCCAACCCCGGAGCCTCAGGCAGGCCCCACAGCCTCTCTGTCCTCACATCACCCCACGTCCCCCGCACCCTCCTGCCTCGTCTCTCCCACCAGCTCCTGTCTTTCCACAATGCCCCTTTCCCGCCTATGCACCCATCATTCCCACAGTTCAACGTTCCTGCCCAGGCCGCCCCAACCACGGAGCCTCAGGCAGGCCCCACAGCCTCTCTGTCCTCACATCACCCCACGTCCCCCGACCCTCCTGCCTCGTCTCTCCCACCAGCTCCTGTGTTCCCACAATGCCCCTTTCCCGCCTATGCACCCCTCTTTCCCACAGTTCAACGTTCCTGCCCAGGCCGCCCCAACCCCGGAGCCTCAGGCAGGCCCCACAGCCTCTCTGTCCTCACATCACCCCACGTCCCCCGACCCTCCTGCCTCGTCTCTCCCACCAGCTCCTGTCTTCCCACAATGCCCCTTTCCCGCCTATGCACCCATCATTCCCACAGTTCAACGTTCCTGCCCAGGCCGCCGGTGATTCCCCTTTACAATTTACAATAACCCTCCCTCTTTCCTATAATTGTCTTCCCCAAACCCACGGGTTGGGCAATTGTGGGATTACGGGAAGAAGGGGGAATGTGGGAAGTGCAGGGACTCCTGAGAAAGAGGAAGCATTGCAGGCTGCACAAGGGATCATGGGAGACAAAAGACTGTGGGAACGACAGGGGATTATGGGAAGAAAGGGGACTTGTGGGAATGAATCCATCCTGGAATTGGGGGTAAGCCAAGGGATCATAGGAAAACAGGAGCATGGTGAGAAGGACAGGGGGTTATGGGAGAGCATTGGAATTTGGGAACGGCCAGGATTCATGGGAGAAGAAAGTGATTGTGAGCAGGACACAGGTACACAGGAGAGATGGGAGAACTGTAGAAGTACATGGCATCATGGGAGAAGAGTGGACTGGGACAGACACCATGCATATAAGGGCAGGAGGTCACGGGGCCCAAGAACTGTGGGAACGACAAGGGATCATGGGAGGAAAGGGACTGTGGGAATGCCAAGGAATTGTGGGGGAAGGGGAACTGGGGGAGGCACAGGGGGCTAATGGCAGACACAAGAGGTCATGGGATTGCTAGTGGAACGACGGGACCAACTAGGCCACATGGCAACAAAGGAGCATTGTGGGAAGGATGGGATTATGGAATGGTTGAACACAAGGCATTCTGGGAATGATGGGGAGTCATGGGAGCCAAAGCAGAATTGTGGGAACAACTAGGAATAAAGGGTAAAAAATGGAATTGTGGGAAAGATGGGATCATGGGGAACAGATGAACTGTGGGCATGACAAGGCGTCATGGGATAGTAAACGAACTGTGGGAAGAACAGGGCATCATGGGAGAGTAAGAATAATTATAGGAATGTCAAGGTACAATGGGAAATGGAAGTATGGGAAGTACAAAGGATAATGGGTAAAAAATGGAATTCTGGGAAGGGCAAGGGATCTTGGGAGTGACAGTGGGATTATGGGACGGACAAGGTATTATGAGGAGCATTGTGGGAAGGACAGGGGATCATGGGAAAAGAAAGAGGAATTGTGAGCACATCAAGAGTTTATAGGGAAATGGGGAATTGTGGGACATACAGGGTATCACGGGAGAAAAATGGAATTCTGGGAAGGACAAGAGATACCGGGCATGATAGTGGACTGGGGCATTGACAAGGTACTATGGGAAAAAAGGAGCATTGTGGGAAGGACAGGGGATCACGAGAATGAAACGGAATGGTGGGAAACTCAAGGAATTGTGGGAACCGGGAGTCATGGGAGAGACGTGGAATTGTGGGAGACACGGGGAATTGTGGGAAAGATGATGGCACCGGAGCTGGGGGCCTGGAGGGACAGCAGGTGAGAGCACGATGAGCTACTGGCAGTTGAGCGGGCCTACAACACAGGCCTCACGATTTCCTTCCTTTTTTTACTAAGAGCAATGTATCTTGTCTTTTATTATTGAGTTGCAAAGAGCATTTTTATTTTTATTTTATTTTATTTTATTTTATTTTTTCTGCTGGAGCCCCAGGCAGCTCCTCTTTTTTTTTTTTAATCCTCACTCAGGACATTTTTCCATTTTTCTTCAGATAGAGTGGGAGGGAGAGCGAGAGAGAAACATCGACGTGAAAGGGACACATCGAGTGGTCGACACCTGCACAACCCCAACCAGGGCCGGGGACACACTGCGACCGAGGTACGTGCCCTTCGCGGGAACTAAACCCGCGTCTCGCTGGACCGCAGGCCGACGCTCTAACCGCTGAGCCAAACCGGCCAGGGCAGACTTTTTAAAAACGTGGATTTTCTAGATCGAGTCCTTTAAGCTCTTGCCAGCACATATCACTGTGACCTCTGTAGTCTGATGCGTAGGGGTTGTGGTTGCTCGGCTTCCAAAGAGCAGGCAGGAGGGAGGGCTCGACTCTGCGACATCTGAAAACGCTGTCGCCCCTCGTGGAAGCGCACCTGCTCCCCTGCTCTGGAGAAGGCCCAGCCCGGACTCCGCGGCAACCCTGGCAAGTGGAAGAAGTTGGCGTCCCAGCCAGAGCTCGGGGCGCGCCCCACGGACACATCTGGGAGTGTTTGGACTGCAGCATCCACACGCCCCTAACAGGCTCTGAACGCAGGGTTGGGTCCCAACAGGAGAAAACAGCCCTGTTCAGTAGCCTGCGCCGCTCAGACACTGCACAGTTCAGAAGGGCAGAGGCCTGGGCTGAGAGCTCAGCGGCACAGCAGAGCCATCCGCTGGCTGGCACACCCAGGGCGCTCCGCCAGCCCACCCTCCTTGCACCGGGCCGCAGTTCAGCTGCTGGGGAGCCTCTGCAGCTGCCCTGCTGCCCCCACGTGACTCCCCGGGGCGGGGCACTAGCGGAAGGGCGCTAGGTTTCTGTGTCTCAGCTTCCACCTCTCCGCTTACTAGAAATCCACCCTCCTTTCCCATTGAAACAGCTGAACGAAAAAGATTTGAGGGAAAACTCAGAATGTACTGACTAACCTCCTTCACCTAAAACTTAAAGGTTGCTCCTCCACTTAAATGTGAAACCTGCTTTCACGATTACTACCAGAACCAAAACAAAGACCAAAAATGGCTCTGGACAATCCGCACTCTGAGAAAGGTAACTCACACCTGACCAAGTTTTCATGCCATGCTAAGTGCATTGAAGGCTACAAAAATAAATGTCGATTACTTATAAAACAATTCAGAGTAACAACAGATGTTTGAGAACATGCAAAACATATTCGATTACATTCTCGAGTGTAGTTAATTTGACAGTAGCTGCAGAACCAGAATGGTTATTAATCTGCAAAATTAGCGCAGCTGCTCTGGCTCAGTGGATTGAGCGTGTCCCTTGGACTGAGAGGTCCTGGTGTGATTCCTGGTCAGGGCACACGCCTAGATAGCAGGCTCAATCCCCAGTACAGGACAAGCAGGAGGTAGCCGATCCCTGCATCTCTCTCACATCGATGTTTTTATCTCTCTCTCCCTTCCTCTCTTAACCTGTGCAAAATTAGCCAAGTGACTCATTTGATGAGTTATACTCTCCTGGTGATTAACACATTTTATCTGGCAACAGCTTGGGGCTGAATTACAATGCCAAGTCTGGCCTTCAATGCTGCTATTGTAACTGGGTCCCCAAAACTGGTTAATATTCACTCGGTCTCCCAAGCAGACTGAACTGGAAATTACCTTCTTCTCTGTTATGCACACGGGTCATTTCAGTGCCTGGTCTGTACTCCGTTAGAACAGTGAGCACACTTACGGGTACAAACACCCTCCATCACTGTTTATTAGTGACCCTTCCGCTATCTTGTTACTTCTTGTTACTGAAATCGTAATTATGAAACAACCTCCACTAAGAATAGCAGGCTGCATATTATTTTTAAAAAGAAACGGAGTCCACCTGGCCAGTGTGGTTCAGTGGTTGAGCATCCTTCCATGCACCAAAAGGTCCTGGTTCGATTCCCGGTCAGGGCACATGCCCGGGTTGCAGGCTCGATCCCCAGTAGGGGGCGTGCAAGAGGCAGCTGATTAATGTTTCCCTCTCACTGATGTTTAGAGAAACATCAGAAACATCAATGTTTCTCTAAAGAGAGAGAGAGAGAGAGAGTCTCCCTCTCTCTCTAAAATCAATAAAAATATATTAAAATGTGGGTTTTGGTTTTTTTTTGTTTTTAAGAAAAGGAAAGGAAAAAGACTACTCTTCCCTTCCAGAGAAGCCCAGCCACCAACTCTCCAGGATTCGTGTGTGACCTCCTTACCTGCCTCCTGTTTAACAAAGAACCAGAAGGGTTCAGACATGCCTGTTGCTTTTCGTTGATGCTGTTTCTGGAAAGAGAAAGGGGAGGGAGGGGACAGGGTAGGAGCTCATTTCCCAAGGCTGCGATGCCTTGCTGACCTGTTGCTGCCCTTAGACGTGGAGTGGGTCCTCTTGGCCCTGGATCACAGAAAAGGGGCCCTGCGTGACTGGCTTGGTCCTCGAAATACTCTGACCTTCACCCCCAAACTGCGACACCACCGGAAGCAAAGCAGCGGCGTGGGCAGACCCTGTTGCAGGGATGACCCCAGACTCGTGCTTTGACTACGTACCAAAGGGACACCCACGGACACCCAGGACCAACCGCGCCAGGCTGTGCTGCAAGACCCCTGATGAGAGACAGGCCCACAAAGGGCACCACGGGGACACTGTGCCCAGCCACAGGGAGGGCAGGGGCCGCGTTGCCTGGGAGACGCACTGTCACTTAGCAATCCCACAAAACTCTGACCAGCTCAGGGAGGATGCAGGAGGAAGCGCCTCTGTGAAGCCTCGAACAGCACAGGCCGTTGGAGGCCAGCAAACAGGTCTGGGAAGCAGCGCCTGGCAAACTCGACCTGCTGTGCACATAAATCTCTCGGATCCCGCGGGCCACACTTGGAGAGACGTGAGTCTAAAGCAGAGCCGGCCAAGGAGAAACAGAACAAGAATCACAGGGATGTCACCTTCAGCTTTGCAGGAGCTCCGTTTTAAAAACCAAAATGACAGCCCTGGCCGGTTTGGCTCAGCGGTTAGAGCGTCCACCTGCAGTCCGGAGAGACCCGGGTTCGGTTCCGCTAAGGGCATGTACCTCGGTTGCAGTTTGTCCCCGGCCCTGGTTGGTCGTGCGGGTGGCGGCCACTCGATGTGTCCCTTTCACATCGATGTTTCCCTCTCTCTCTCCTCTCACTCTGTCTGTGCAAAAAATGGAAAAATGTCCTCGAATGAGGATAAAAACAAAACAAAACAACAAACAAAATGACATAGGTGACGTTCATTTTTATGAGACTTGATTTATTTAAACCAAAGCGGCCAAACCATTATCAGTTCAACAGGTAAGCGATCCAAAGGAATTAGGAAGGAGGTACGTGACGTACCCATCTCTTCAGACGAAGCCTAGCATCCAGTGTGCATTTTCGCTTGCAGGGCATCTCACTGGGGACTGGCCACACTCCAGGTGCTCAGGAGTGACACGTGACAAGTGGCTACCCATGGGGCACTGCAGGCCTGAAGGACCCAGGTGGGGAGAGCTGAGAAATAGGAGCTAAAAGATGAAGAACGCCCATAGCGGCGAGTTTCAACCTTTTTTTCGTCTCCACGGCACATACACTAATTACTACAATTCTGCAGCACACCGAAAAGAAATGTTTTCGCCGATCTGCTCCCCCACACCTACATAGCTATAAAATTTAGATTCATTCACACCCGACGGCTATTGTCATTGTTTTATTTGACTATCTAAGGGAAAAGGGGTGGCCCTGACTGTATAGGCACGTATGGCCTGTTTTAAAAATCCTTGTGGCACATCGAATGAAAGCCACTGGTCTATACCAGCTAAAGTGTTAGGGGCAGTCACTGAGGTGACATTACCATTACTGAGTTCCAGCCAGAGCATGAGAACATGAGGAGGGTTCTGGCCCCTACACTGTTGGTCAGCGACAGGAATCGGACACATGGCAAGCCCAGAGGCAGCGTGCAAGTTAGAGACCGCTGTGACTGTCCAGGAAAGCAATAATGCAGGTAGTGAGATCACCAGTATGAGAAAGAAGCAAGAAACACAAGACACTCGGGCTCCAAAGGACTTGGGGATCAGCTGTCTGTGGAAGGTCAGGGAGAGAGATACCTCAGGATGAGTCCCAGATTTCGGGATGACGCTATGCACAGGATTGGCAATGCAGGAGAATTCAAAGAGGTGAGGGAAGGCGACTCATCACCCTCTGAATCACTCTGAGTTTGTGGGGCCCTGCCCAGGGTTGGGGTCCGGGTCAGGATCTGGACTGCAGCACATGGAGATTCAACAGTTGTCTGCGTGGACACCCACTCTTTCCAGGGAGCACCAGGGGGCCACACAGGTGAGAGACAAGGGATAAGGAAAAGACCTCCAAGAAACCAACACGGTAAAGGAAAAAGGCCAGGGGAAGCCACATGCGACAAACAATGAGTTTTCGGAAGGAGACCTCCTTTTCCGACGGCCATCAGAGCATGGGCCGTTTCAGAATTAAACTGTGGGAAAGCAAACCCAGTCCCGTCTCAGGGCACAAGGTGGTCAGCGGAGAATTCACCTTGGTGGGTAAAATTTCACAACCATGCAGGGCGCTCTGAGGTTCCAGTTACTTTGCTCCGAAACACCACTCATTGAAAACCGGGAAGGAGCCGGAAATAGTGCCCCCGTCCCCGACCCTGGCTCGTAAACCCGGGTGGCATGCGCCATGGGAGATCTTTGTAGTTAAAGGCTCACAAAATAAATCAGAGTCAAGCAGCGGCAGGACTATCTTTACAAGAACAGATGTTTCCTTTCCAAACTTTCATTCAAGAGTCGGGGCGGCTCAGCATGAAGGAAGATGAAAAGTTTCATATACCATAAAAGCACACAATTGTTTAAACACGGACATACCTGCCCAATGTGAAATACTCCGTTTTCCAGAAGTTAGGGTTGTTTTTCCTAAGCCTAAAAAAAAAGCTAAGTGATCAAACGCAATCTATTCCACAATACAAAACCTGGCATTTTAAAAAAATTCCAAGTGGTGTACAAGGAACTACCCTCCCTTCAAGCCATCATCTGCTTCCAAAGATTGTCGATAATGTAATTCTTAAAAAGGAATTACCCCGAAGCAATGAATAATTAGATCTCAATGTTGTGAAGCAAGGAATCCCACAGACAGGGTGGGGGACAGGGAAAATCAATAGAGCTATACTGCCAGAAATAAGATTATTATGTGTTTTGAGCAATCTTTTCCTTTATTTTCACTTTTCTTTCCGAGATGGTTTTCACGTCCCTACAGCAAGAGAAAAACAGCATCGCTGTGCTTAAAGATTTACAAGCCCCTGTACAATTAGCACAGATAAGCATCGAGGTGCTTCCAGGTTTACAAACACCACAATTAACATAGGCACCAAGCAGTTTCACCCTCTGCAGCGTATTCAAGCCACAGGCCAAGAACTGCCTGCACCTGGCTGAGACTTCCCCAGGCTGCGACCCTGGGCCGCCACCCATCACAACTCTCCCGACTTTCTGGAGCTGTTCCCTACAGGCCCTGCTCCAGGGGCCTCGGCTCCTCACACCAACTCCACCTTCCTCCTGGGCCACTGGACAGCCTCACTTCACCCCCCTCCCTGGACTGTCTAACTCATGTGTCCAACGTTCTGTTCCCCAGGGGAAAACAGTCTGCCACAAGATTATTAATTAATCGCATAAAGGTAGCCCTGTTCATGAGGATTTAATGTGTAACTGTCACAGGCAACGGGAAGGGAATTCAACCAGGCAGGTCTAGTCCCTGAGGTCACACCAGCGGCTGGACGCCCTCCGTCCTCTCTGCTGGCCAGCCCTGTGTGCGGGCTAAAGACCTGGGCTGGGGATGCTCCCTGCGTCCGGCCTCACCTCCCGGGTCCCCACCTCCCAGGTCATCGTGTGCAAGGGGGCACAGCAAACCCAGGTGCCAATCAAATTACTGGCAGAGAGGAAACGCGAAGGTGGAAAGAAGCCAAAACTCTGGGCAGGCAGGTCTCCTTTTCTGCAGTAAGCCACGTGCCGAGTGGACACCCAGAGCCCCTGGTCCACAGTGCAGTCGTCGCTGCTGGAGGGTGTCGGTCAGCACTGCACAGCCGACTCTTCCAGCCCGGTGTGACCCTTTCCTCCAGACCCGGTGCGGGACAGGACAGGACAGGTGAGGCCCGCAAACCGCACGTCCAACCGCGCCCCCCGCGGGGCCCGGGACACGCAGTCCCACGGCACCCGAGGAAGAGGTTGCTGGGCAGACCCCTCCGAGCTGCTGCGGGTCCAGCTACGGGTCCAGCTGCGGGTCCAACTGCGGGCCGGGGGCTTTCCCTTCAACCTCGGGCTTACTAGGCTCACTTCCAAAGCCCCTTTCCAAGTCCATTTCTCTGGTTAGTCTCGATCTAAGAGAGAATTTTTATCCCCTGCGGTCCTCTACTTCCCACGGTAACCGTTTCTTCCCACAACCCCTTGTCAGTCCCGCCATTCCCATCCAAGGGCCCTCCTCATACATACCAGTAAGTCCTCCTGCCTCCCTCCACACCCCTTCCCCTCCCAGGATGCTGTCCCGCCCCCACACCCCCTGTCAGAGGGCCCTCCTGCCTCCCTCCACACCCCTCCCCCCCATGCTGTCAGCCCCACACCCCCTGTCCAAGGACCCTCCTGCCTCCCTCCACACCCCTTCCCCTCCCGGGATGGTGTCCGCCCCACACCCCCTGTCAGAGGACCTCCTGCCTCCCTCCACACCCCTCCCCCTCGCGGGATGCTGTCAGCCCCACCACCCCGTCTGAGGGCCCTCCTGCCTCCCTCCACACCCCTTCCCCCAACCCCCCCAGATGCTGTCAGCCCCACACCCCCTGTCCGAGGGGCCCTCGCATCTCCCGACACCCCTTCCCCTCCCGTGATGCTTTGTAATCCCCACGATTCCTTTCTCTACTATAACCCTTGTCTCCCACAGTCCAGTCTCTCCTGGAAGTCTCCTTTCTTCCTACGATCCTTTGACCTTCCCACGACTCCCCATGGTCCCATGATCCCCTGTCATCCCCACACTGCCCCTTTCTATCCGCAATTCCTTGGCGTGCCTACAATTCCCCAGGCATCCGTGTCCTCATTTCCCCCGAAACTCCTTGTGTGGCCCACAATTCCTTTCCCATAATACGCGTCATCCCACAATTCCCATTTCTCCCCATAATCCCTTGGCTTTGCCACAACCCCAGCATCCATGACTTCAGGGTCCCCATAATTCCATTTCACGCCCATGACCCCTTCGTGTTCCCTCAATTCCCTAGGTCTACCGGACCTTCCCCCCACAACTGCTTGTGTCTCCCGTGATCCCCTTTCTCCATGAGGCCATCTGCCCACAGTTCTGTTCTCTTCCCATAGTCTCTCGGTGTTCCCAACATTCCGGGGCTTGGCCCAGAATCCCCCCTCATCCCCATAACCCCTGGTGTCCGGCACACTTCCGCTCCCTCCCACACCCCCTGTGCTTGGCCACATGCAGCCTCCGGGGCAGCTGGGAAATGTAGTCTAGTCGGCCTCACAGCAAAGGCGATGCCACAGCACCTCCTTCGTGCCCGTGGGTCAGCCCTGGGCCTGACAGATGCCACGTTTAACCCCGCCTTTCTTAGTACTGTCACTTCCCAGATCCCGTTCCTAAAACTCCATTCTTCTGACCTGATCGGAAAGGCTCAGACGGAGCTACCCTTCGACAGCACAGTGTCAAGAGAAACATTACTGGAAATAGTTGGGGGTGGAAAGGAGGAAAGACTCACTCCAGTGGGCTGCACAACGCAGTGAATGTACTGATGCTGGCCAACAGATGTGTATTTTAACTAAATGCTTTCTGTCAAGTCCCAAACCAAATGGTCAAGATCAGTAACAGAATCTCCAGAAGACCCATTAAAATGTTGCCTTACAAAATCCAGACTAAAGTCTCTCCCGAGGAAGTCAGTGGTTCAATACTTTCACATTACTTTCTACACCTTTCCAATTATTGATGATGATGATGATGATGATGATGATGATGTTAATCCTCACCCAAGGATATTTTTCCATTGATTTTTTTTTAGATAGAGTGGGAGGGAGGGGGAGAGAGAGAAACATCCATGTGAGACACACCAATTGGTTGCCTCCCGCACGACCCCAACCGGGCCGGGGTATCAAACCCCAGGTATGTGCCTTTGACCGGGAATCGAACCCTCGACCCTCCGGTCCACAGGCCAATGCTGAGCCAAACTGGCCAGGGCACATTCCAAATTCTTGATGAAGCAGGATGAAGTAGGGAAATGAGAGGGAGAGGAGAGAAGAAATTTAATTCACTAGAGCTCTCTCTACATTTTACCTCATTTAACCCCATAATAATACATTAAAATGGGAATGATTCTAGGTCAGTGATTTTCAACTGGTTCGCTGCAAGAATTTTCAAAACACGCAATACTGGCTATTTAGTCAGGGACATTGACCTCTTTTCCCTTAGATTGTCAAGTAAAAATAATAAAAAGAGAGAGCTTGGCCAGTTTGGTTCAGTGGTTGGAGTATCTGCCCAGGGACGGAAAGGTGGTGGGTTCAATTCCCAGGCAAGGGCATGTACCCCTGGGTTTCAGGTGCGGTCCCCAGCCCCTATTGAGATCATGTGGGAGGCAACCAATCGATGTGTCTCTCTCACATCGATGCCGCTCTCTCTCTCCCTCCCTTCCACTCTCTCTAAAAATCCATGGGAAACAGCCAACACAACAAGAACCCTCAAATGTGAATGCCCTATCTTGAACGATAAATATATAGGTCATATAATAGAGTTGCACCTTATTGGTCACCTCACATAATAAGATTGCATTTGATTGATTAATTCATGGTACCAGAAATCCTTACCTACAAGTATAGACACCTGATTTTTTTAAAAGTCACTTTGTAGCAAAAGGGGTAGCTAATTACTACTGATGCTTTTTGTTTGTAAATCAATGAAAATTATACCTATTTCCTTGTCGGGTCATATCTTTTGGTGTGCCGCAGAATTTTAGTAGTTATGTGCGCCAGGACAGGAAACACTGCAATTCTGGTTTGACAGCCTGAAGGATTAAGGACTAAAGGTTAAGGACAAAGTGACCCAGCCATGTCTACAAGCATTGCCACTTATCACTAGTGAGGACCTTCCTGCCAAACTGGGACCGGTGTGGCCAGAGGAGGGGCAGAGGTGACCACTCTTGCCTCACTGAGCAGAGCCGGGCTCCTCTGAACCAGAGAGGCCCTTGAAACCTGACATGACCTTTCAAATCTGCCTACGCCAGAAATGTACTTTCAGTAGAGCAAAAAATGACTCTCTGACAAAGACATGACCAGCCACAGAGAATCGCTCTTAGCTACGGCTTTCGGGGAGCTGCAAGGAAGCCGCCTGGCCAGGCCACTCAATGGGACACACAGAGCCTGCGTGGAGCCCTGTGGCCACCCACTCCTAACACCTGCCCACGGCAGCAGGCACGCGGAGAGCCTCCCTCTCGCCGGAAGGGAGAAGCCAAAACCAACACCGTGCAGCCGAGCCCGGGAATGCATCTAGGCAGAAAGACTTACGAACAAAGCAGAACGAACAAGAACGGCAAAACGGCTACACAGCCTCAGCGGTAAGAGAGAAGAACCATGAAACAAGATCAGGATGGTATCGACCAGGAACATTCAAGAACAACACAAAACTTGGCAATTGGTAAAAAACTGAGACCACAAATTCAAAACTCAGTGGAAACACTGGAAGACAGAACTGTACACAATCCCCCAAGAAGAACAAAAATACAAAGAAATGAAAAATGCGATGGAAAGAATCAGAGCCAGTTCAAAGGGCTCGGTGACAGGAAGGTCCGTCCTTGCCCCCGCAGTACAGGACACCGGTGCAGAATAGATCACCACCTGCAGCGTGCCGGTGACAACTGTCTCCAACTGAGACTTCGGCGCCAAACAATACATTCACTGTTGAGATCAAATAATGCCGCTTTCAGACACAAAAAGGTCTCAAAAGACTACCCCTGTGTGTTCGAAAAAGTATTGAAAGATTTCTCACAATCAGGGAAGATTTGGAGGATGAAATCAGTGATAAGTACATAATAATTAAGCCAAGAAACCAAACTATCATTAATCTTCCTGATTATGAAAACTTGTGTGTGTTGGGAGGTGGGGGGGGGGGGGGTTCAGGAATTATAGTTTATACCACCAGGCTCAGTACTGATGGATCCTGGCAATTAAAATAAACACTAACTATTAATTCAGTGGTCCTCCAAGAGAGTGATTTTTCTCCCCAAGGGACACCTGGCCGTGTGTGGAGACATGTTTGGTTGTCACAGCTAGGATGGGGGTTGCTACCAGCATGTGGTGGGTAGAGATGCTGCTACACTTCCCACAGTGCACAGCCTCCAACAACAAAGAATTATCTGGTCCAAAATGTCAATCGTGCTAAAGTTGAAAAACCCTCCTGTAACCGAAATGATGACATAAGTGAGTGTGGAGGCCCAGAAGTGTGCCTGGGGCGTTGGTGGGAAGGAGATGTGGGGGGGAAAGGGTAAATCCCCATCTTCTATAGTGGGAAGTCTGGTCACCTCCCAAAGGAAGACACAGGAGTAGTAGCGCTAGAGAAAGCAAGTGAATGCCACCAGAAATCAGCTACAAAGTTTCAACAGTGGTGTCTAGGGAGGAGGAAATGACCTGGGAACAGGGCTGGTGTGATAAGAAGCCAGAGGAGCTATCTGATTATATAAACCCTGCAATAACCACTTTGATAAAAAAAAAAAAAAAAAAAAAAACTACAAAAGATACACTAACATTGTGTCCCTTCCCTTCTATGAATGAGTACAAATGTTGCCTTCAAAGCTCTCAGTCTCTACCCTGCCTGGGCCCTCCTCGCCCTTCACAACTTGCCTTTGATCTGAAAACCTGAGTCCCCTTTGCCCAAAAGAAACACAATCTGCGACCCTTCCCCTCCCACTCCCACCCGGCGAGGCAGAAGACAGTCCCTACAACTCAATACCCCAGAGATCTAAAACACAGCCCGGGGAAAAAAGCGATGCGTTTGCCTTGCAATTCAGAACATCCGGCTTCCCAGAGCAACCTGCTTTGTTTGAACCGAAAATAAGATTAGTCCGATGACTTTTTTAATGGCATTGTAGTATCCTTCTATGGTACATAGCCCCAAAGAGAAGACTTAACTTCACCCTGTTGAACAGAACAGGTTCCATGGACTCGGTGCTCATGTCTGGTCCAACCTGGTAACAGGGAAACAAGCCGTCCAGAGCACAGCCTCAGGTTGGACAATGGCAATGTTTTGAAAAGACCAACTAGAGCGACAGGCCACTCTGAGCTCTTTCAAGTCCTTCCTGGGGGTGCAAGTGGTCAGCTCGGGGAGGTGCCTTGCGGAATTCCTCCTCCCAGCGCGGGGCCCTGCCTGGCTACAGTGTTTGAAAGTAAAAGAGAGGCCTGAATAAAAAGCCTGTTGGGCCTTCAAATCCTGAAATGATCCTGTCGAATGTTTACACTGAGCCGGGGTACAAGGGAAGCCCCACAGAGCCCGGAAGAGACCCACAATCCCGGGTTTATTTGCGGCTGACACAAAACAACCAGGGCGAGAGGGCAGCCCGCGGTACTTTCCAAATAGAAAACCCGGGCCCCTTCCAAGCCGGGAGCCGTTCCTTTGGCCAGGAAACAGAAAGGTGAGTTCAGAAACCCCAGCTCACCGGGACAGGGGGAGACCAACTCGCAGCCTTCCCTTACCCAGTGTGCTACACTCAGCTCTCGGGCGAACTCGTTTTCCTTTCTGCCAACGATGACTGTCGAGGCATGTCAAGGAAGAGTCGCAACTGAACCAGGAAGAGCCAACCCGTCACGGTGGAGAGTGTGGAACCCACCACGGGGGCCTCTGGATTTCTAGATGTGAGCCAAGTGCAATTCATTTCCAGGACAAAGACGCCTCCACCACGTGAACCTCAAAGCCCCAGGCAGCAGGCCTCGGATGGGACCTCAGGCTGTCTGCCCGATTTCCCACCCCACACCCCACACCCCACACCCCCGTGGAGGACCCAGGACGGAAGCTCGCAGGGCCGGGGCAGGGCCACACCGAGATCTGAATGCCAGCCGGCAAGGCAGGCGTGCCAACCGACACGCTCTTTCAGCACAAGAAAGGAGACTCGCCTTTTGCTGAAACCATACTATGACTTCTTCAGTACAAACGAGTCTTCAGAATCGCACGCAGCGAACAGCGGCGGCTGGGACCCCACAGTGGCGAGAGGGGGCCCAGCACCTGGGACTGTGGAGACGGCGGGAGCCCAGCCCTGTGCGTGACCCTTTGTTTCTGCGGGGCACCGGAAACGCGGCAGTGCCCCTGGCTGTGCTCGGACACAGAAAGCCAGCCAAACCCGAGAGGTGGACATCCCTCGGCCCCTGACCAACCGTCAAGTCCACAGACCCCTCGTTCTCACCACTTTCTCTGATCACTGACAGAGGACTTGGCTCTTGGGGACAAATATAAGTGCATCAGGCCTGGTCCATGTGGCTCAGTGGGTTGAACGTTGTCCCTTGAACCAAGAGGTTGCAGGCTGGACATCTGGTCAGGGCCTATGCTGGGGATTTGGGGCTTGATCCCCAGTAGGGGGCGTGCAGGAGGCAAAGGATGTTTCTATCTTCCCCTCTCCCTAAAATCAATAAAAACACATTTTTAAATATATATATACATATGTATATACATATGTGTGTGTGTGTGTGTGTGTGTGTACATCAGGACAACGTGTCCAGACCAGGTCACCACGTCACCAATGTGTGTGACAGCATGGCCCCATAGAATGTAGCCCTCCTCAAACCTCCCAGCCCCGCCCTCCCCGGGGGCCAGTCTTGGCCCTGAACCTTCAGCCATCTGCACCTCCTGCAACAATTACATAGGACAATAGGACACTGGCCACCTGGCTGTGGGCCACCCCACCCCCCCCCCCCCCGCTGATTCCCTTCCATCTCGCCTGCAATATCCAAACCAGAAAGGATGCATTTGTGTCTCACATCCGGCGAAATGTTTCACCAGCCTGAAGCCCCCGGAGAGGGTGAGTCAGGCTGGGGGGCACCCCAATATACAGCTCCCACCCCCTCCAGAGCGGTTGTTTCCCCAAAGGCAACCTGAAATGGGAAGCCCCCCCCCTCCTTGGAAGCAGGCCAGGCCCTCCAGTGTCCCCTGTGGGGCTGCTGGCAAAGGCCCTGGCATCTTAGAGGGGCTCCTAGACCTGCCACATGCCGGAGGGGCCGGACTTCATTCCTTCCCCTTAACAAACATTCCGAGGCCACAGGGGCCTGCTGACACCCAGTGGGGACCCTCAACGCTTCCTCGGAATTCTAGCCCCTCCCCACTCCGCACCTCCTCTGAAGTTTTCCGTCTGCAGAGTGGACGGGGAAAAGGAACAAGCATGGATGGACAGTGGGACCTCGCTCAGGGACCTTGTGCATCGCATCTACTCACAGGTCCCGAGATGTCCTGCATCCAGGTGCAGCCCCAGAAAGACAGACAACTCCAAGTCACGCCGTTTCTCAGGACACGGACGTTGCGCTGCTGGTTCTCCAACAGCAGCTTGGAGGAGCGGGTCCGGGCGTGTGTGTGTTTTGCAGCCCTAGTAAAATGTCATGCTCCGAGTCAGGGTGGCCACCTGCAGTGGGGCCTGGTGGCACTTCACACAGGCACTTGAAATTCCAAGGATGCCACTCCCTGGAGGTCAGGATCCCCTGCACTTCAAACTAGACCCAGAGAAAGACAGTCCCTTTACCCAGCAGCCCCCGCTGAAGGCCAGGCCCGTAAAACACAGCACTGGGCAGTTCCGGCTTTGATTTCCTTTCTCCAGCTACAAAACTGCGGACGAAGCAAGTATTTGTTTGAGTTTTACTATGTAAATAAAGTCTTTTATCAGGGCCTGAGCCTGGGAAGAAAACAGCCCTCCATGCAATCCTGGCCATGCCGAGCATCGGGCCCCACAGGCCAGGGTCTTCAAAAAGAATGAAGCGTGAGCTTTAAAAGCTCAACTTTTTCCAAAGCAAAGGTGACACACAGTTAACCTAGCGAGGGTGATGTTGCATCCAGGGGTCAGCTGGTAGTCTGGAGGTGTTTTTCTGTCTGTCACACCTGGAGATGGGATACCACTGGGCAGAGGCCAGGGATACTGCTAAACATCCTCCAAAGTCCGCGACAGCCCACAGCAGAGAATGACCCAGCCCAGAATATCAACAGTGTCAAGGTTTAAAAATTGTCATCTAATGGATGCGAGAGGGTTACTCAATGTGGCAATCCCACAATGTTCCTTTTTTTTTTTTTTTTAATCCTCACCCGAAGATATGTTTATTGATTTTCGAGAGAGAGAGAAACATTGATCGGATGCCTCCCACATGTGCCCCAACTGGGGATCAAACCTGCAACCTAGGCATGAGCCCTGACCGGGAACTGAACCCACAACCCTTCTGGTGTATGGGGACGAGGCTCCAATCAACTGAGCCACCTGGTCAGGGCTAATCACAAAGCTTTTTAAATGCGAAAATAAAAATCAATGAGAAAAATTACTGTCTAATGAGCCCTGAAGATTTTTCTGTAGCTATACAGGGAAAGAAAGACTCAAAGTTCGGATTCATCCAAATTCTGGTGGTGAAACCATTGTCCTCAGTCTGCATCACAAAAGTCTATTTCCACTCTTTTAAGTGGTTAGACATGGACACGCTTCCCTTCATCCTTTTACAGTGGGATAGTTAGTTACCAGCTGTTGAACTGTCAGCCAGCATCACTGGTAACTAACCCAGGAGAGAAGAGGTATGTGAAACACTGTCAATACCACGCAAAGTGTGCAGGTTCGACCATGCACGTGTACACTTACATACAAGTGTACCTAAAACTTTGCCCTGGCCACTTTGCCTCAGCGGTTAGAGCGTTGGCCCACGGACCAAAGAGTCACGGGTTCGATTCCGGTCAAGGGCACATACCTGGGTTGCGGCTCACTCCCCAACCCTGGTTGGGGTCATGTGGCAGGCAACCAATGTGTCTCTCTGACATCAATGTTTCTCTCTTTTTCTCCCTCCCTCCCACTCCATCTGAAGATAAATGGAAAACTATCCTTGGGTGAGGATTTAAAACAATTAATTTTTTAAGAAACTTAGTACAGAAACCCCAAGCTGCTTCCATCCTAAGCAAAGGAGCCACAAATCTCCAGTCACCCTGAAGCATCTATTAAAAACCAAGCAGCAGTTTGAGGAGGGACATCTCAGATCAGAATCACACGCATTTTATTCTGCAAATCCTGGAGCACAGTCCAGAAAACTGTGCACTCACTGCTACCAGCCCCTCCACAAAGACTGTCCCCCCAAAACCTCAACAACTACCGTGGGAGCTAACCACCAGGCACAAGCGTCCCCGTGAGCCCTGAGAAGGCCCGCTGCGTGCCCCGGGGGTCACTGCCCACCTCCTTCAGTCTCCACCTAGCAGCCTCTTGGACGGGGAGGGCAGGAGGCCACTCGGGTTTTTTAGAACTCGGGGTACCTGCTTGCCAGGTGGGTACTAGATTTATCAGGGTGATCACTTTGTAACTTACAGAAATGTCTCATCACTGCGTTGTACAGCTGGAACTAATATGATATTGGATGTAACTGTGATTGGAAAACGATAACAACAAAAAACACTATTGGGGAAAAAAAGAACTTAGGATACCCATAAAAACGAGGAGGTGCTTTAGGGACCCTTTATCCAACTTCTGGTAAAATAAGTGAATTTTCAAGTGACTTTCAGCCCAGCTGGTGTGGCTCAGTGGTTGAGTGTCAACCCTGCACCAAGAGGTCGCAGGTTCGATTCCCGGTCAGAGCACGTGTTCAGGTTGTGGACCTGATCCCCAGGGGGGTGCATGCAGGAGGCGGCCAGTCCATGTTCTCTCTCATCGATGTTTCTATCTCTCTCTCCCTCTCCCTTCCTCTCTCTCTCTAATAACAATAAGGAAAAAAATTTTTTTAAAACAATGAGAAACTCCATTTTAAAAAAATAAAGTGACGTTCAGCTTTCTCACACTGTATAATGCCAAAAAACAAGACTTCACCTTAAGTAATGTTTTTTTATTGATTTTAGAGAGAGAGGAAGGGAAAAGTAGAGAGAGAAATGTCAATGAGAGAGAACATCAATTGGCCCCCTCCTACATGCCCCCCACTGGGGATCGGGCCCACAACCTGGGCATGTGCCCTGACCGGGAATCGAACTGGTGACCTCTTGGTGCAGGGTTGACGATCAACCACTGAGCCACACCGGCCGGGCTTAAGTAATGTTTTACAACTTCTTCCATCTGCTTCCAAGTCAAATCAGGAACATACAGGGTGGACAAAAGTAGGTTTATAGTTATAAATACACAAAACAGCTTATTCTTGCATTATGACTTATTAATTATTGTATGATTTTCCATACAAACTGTAAACCACCTTTTGCCCCACCGTAAATGTTGTATTGTGTACCTTTTCTTAAAAAAAATGCTAAAGTTCTGAGTAATCTACCCAGTATCTTGGTTAACTTTTACCATCAGGAATGCCCTGTAAAGCCTTTATTAAGAAGATACAGGCGCCCTGGCCAGTTTGGCTCAGCGGTTAGAGTGTCGGCCTACGGTCCCGAGAGACCCATGTTCGGTTCCCACTGAGGGCATGTACCCCGGTTGCAGTTTGTCCCCGGCCCTGGTTGGGCCGTGCAGGTAGCAGCCACTTGATGTGTCCCTTTCACGTCGATGTTTCTCTCTCTCTCTCTCTCTCGTCCTCTCTCTCCCTCCCACTCTATCTGAACAAAAAAATAGAAAAACGTCCTCTAGTGAGGATTAAAAACAGAAGATACAGGCAAGCCTTGGCCAGGTGACTCCATTGGTTGGAGCGTTGTCCTGTACACCAAAAGGTTGTGGGTTTGGTTCCTAGTCAGGACACATACCTAGGTTGTAGGTTCAATCCCCAATCTGGGCGCAAACAGGAGGCAACTGAAACCAATCAATGTTTCTCTCTCTCCCCTTTGTTCCCTCTCTCTTTAAAAAAAAAAAAAAAAAAAGTTGATACACAAGTATATACATATATTTTTTTTTTGGCTCAGCGGTAGAGCATTGGTCCAAGGACCAATGAGTCTTGGGTTCGATTCCAGTCAAGGGCACGTACCTCGGTTGTGGTTCGTCCCCGGGCCCTGGTCAGGGGTCATGCAGGAGGCAACCAGTAGGTGTGTCCCTCTCACACAGATGTTTCTCTCTCTCTCCCTCTCTCCTTCCCACTCTACCTGAGGATAAATAGAAAAATATCCTCAGGTGAGGATTAAAAAAAAAAGGTACAGGCAAAATACACTTTAATATACAAATACACTGGAACAGTGCCCTTGCTGTGAAGGTGTACAATGGCCGCCCACCATCTTTTCAAAGAAGCCAGTTCACCATAAAGTCAGTGCATTCTAAACAGATCCCTCTCCAAGTCCCCAGATGTACAAGTATAAAAATGAGAGAAAATATGGGGAAAATAAGTCTGGTGTCCCATTTGCTATTTGAACAACACAGCCACACCACTTCCTGGAGGAACTGGTGACCGGGAGGGGTGGGCTAGCCGTCACCAGATTTCTTCCTGCAGAGGTGAAGCCTAAAAGCCCAGAAAACCGGTAGGTCACCTTCAAAAGCTTCCAGTAGCCAAGGATTTTTACACTGTAAAGGGAACTTTGTCCCTAGGAATGACCTGGCCCAGCCCTTCCCCAGTAAACTAACCAATCCACACTTTGAACCAGTAGAAAACAAGACGATTCGTTTGCTGTTTCCGTGTTTTTACAGGTTTGTACAGGTTCGGCTGGTCCATTTCAAGGTAGGTTTTCTGTTTAGGGACAGGAGAATTCGGTTCTAAAGCAGCCCCTTTCGCCCACCCCACAGGGGCAAATCGCATTCCTGATGAGACGCATTAGCAGTTCCTTATTGTGGGAGTTGGAACCCCTGTTCCACAGACAGCTGAAAAGTTTCTGTACGGTTCTGCAGGTCTCCAGAGCGCCAAGGAACTGGAGGCCGAAAGTCAGTAAATATTGATGGGCTGATGGGAATCGAGAAGCTGGGCTGGTGGCAGCTGCTGGGCTGGGTTTCTTACTGATAAGGGTGCAGGTCCGAGGGGGGCAGAACCCCGGATCCACAGAGGCACACGCCGGTGGGACGGCTCCGTCCACCCCTGGGCACGTGGGAGCGTTTCTCCCCGACCTCTGGGCAGCCCCACAGGTGCAGGCCGCTGCTGGCGAAACCGGGAGGGACAAGGGACCCTGCCGGGTTTCTTCCCGGAGGGGGAGGGGAGGGGACCCGGAACAGAAGCCATTTAAACTCTGCCCGGCGCCGGGAGCCAGCAGGGCTGGAAGCTGACACAGAGCGGCGGGGGTGGCGCCCGGACCACACACCTATACGTGTCCCGGAACCCAGCTCCCCACAGGTGACCCGCGCAGACGCGCGCCCTGGAGCCGGGGGCGCGATCGCTCCGCTCCCTCCGGTGCCCCCACCCCCTCCAGGCTCCCCGCCCGGCTGGGGGCTGTCACCGTGTGGGTCCCGCGGTCGCCCTACCTTGGTGATGACCAGCGGCTCGCCGTGCTCGCGGCCGCCCTTCAGGGTGAAACCCCACGGGGCGCCGCCGTTCAGCTGCACCTCCACCAGGCGCCCGCCGTCGGCCGTCCGCGCCTCGGCCTCGGCCAGGCGCTCGGGCCGCGCGCGGGGCTCGGTGCCCTCCATGGCGCGGGGTGCGCCGGCTGCGAGGCCCCTGAGCCCCCCGGGCCCGCCCGGCCCGCGCCCATGCACTCCGGGAGCCCCGGCTGGCAGAGGGCGAGGAGACGCCGGGCGCCCGCCCTGCCGCCGGCCACTGGCCAACTTGCGCTGCAACTTGAGAGGAAAGTGCCGGCCGGGCCCGGGAGGGAGCCGGGAGGGCGGGCGGGCGGCCAGCGGGGAGGGAGGGCCCGGAGGGGGCGGGGCGGTAGGGCGGGGCGCGGAGCGGCGGCCGGCACGCTGGGGGCTCGCGCGGCTCGGCGGGCAGGGGGCGGGGCGCGCTCGGGCCCGGGGAGGTGCCCGCGGAGGGGGGGAGGGGCGCCGGGGCGCGCGCTCGAGGTTCCCCGGCTGTCCCGGGCGGGGAGGGGGCGCGCTCGGGGTTCCCCTGCTGTCCCGGGCGGGAGGGGGCCGCTGGCCGCGGAGGGGCGCCGGGGCGCGCTCGGGGTCCCGCGCTGCGCCGGGGGGAAGGGGGCGCGCTCGGGGTTCCCCTGCTGTCCCGGGCGGGAAGGGGGCGCGCTCGGAGTTCCCCTGCTCTCCCGGGCGGGGAGGGGGCGCACTCGGGGTTCCCCTGCTCTCCCGGGCGGGGAGGGGGCGCACTCGGGGTTCCCCTGCTCTCCCGGGCGGGGAGGGGGCGCACTCGGGGTTCCCCGGCTGTCCCGGGCGGGGAGGGGGCGCACTCGGGGTTCCCCTGCTCTCCCGGGCGGGGAGGGGGCGCACTCGGGGTTCCCCGGCTGTCTGGGCGGGGAGGGGGCGCGCTCGGGGCGCGCTTTGCTCGCCGGGGGCCGGGGCGGCCGGGGCTAGTGGCGCGAGGCACCGCCCCTCGGCCCGCGCGGGCGCCGGGGGCCCTGGGACGCTCGGGGCGCGTCAGCCCGCCTCCCGGGAGACCGAGGCGCGGCAGGTGAGGCGGCGGAAGCTCCCGGGCGGGGCGGCCGGAGTCCTGGGCGCCTCCATCTTGGAGCGCGCGGCGGGCCCCGCGCCGCCGCCTTTGTTGGCGCGGACCCGGGCTGCGGGCGGCCGCGCAGGTGAGGCCGGAAGGGGACGCACCTGGCCCCGAGTTCCGGGCCGCGGGACCGCGGGTCCCGGGAGCGCCCCGCGCGCGCCCACGCGGTCTCGGCCCCAGGTGGGAGGGGGCGCCCCCCGCAGCCGCGGGCCAGCGCCGGACCTGTCTCCAGGAGGGACGAACCATCCTCCCAGCAACCCCCTGCAGCGCCCAGCCCAGAGGAGCAGTGGCTCCTTTGTCGGCTCTTTATAGTTACATCGCAGGAGGAAGCTCCCATCCAACCCTGTTCTCACTTTCATGGAATTCTGTCGCGAGGACTTCAGTGTCCCACGGCTGCACCCCTACGAAGGGGAGTGCTGGTCTGCTATGACAGCCCTGCCCTGTTTAAATTCCCGTAGAAGTCTGGAATAAAGAGGTGCCTGCATTGGTCGGGATTTGCATGCTTTGCCAATAAGCGATCTTTTATTGCTAGACGCTGATGAACACCTGTTTCCTCAAAGCAGCTCCATCCGGGGACTTTTCGCAGGTGGGGACGCTGGGAGTAGGCGGCCAGGACAAAGACGGAACAGCGCCGGACAGACTCTGAGAGCCCGGGCCCTTGTCTGGGCTCCGCCACTGCAGAGCCAAGAATTTCAGCTCCGGTCTTCAGCGCTCGGGAGGGATCTGCATTCCGTGGCGCATCTGGGTGACTCATCCAGGCTATTGAAATAAGGGTGCAGCCTCCCCTGGCGCCTGTCCTGTGGCTGAGCGGTGCTTACAGCCCCAGGAATGCCGTCCAGGCGACAGGGTCCCCAATGCCTTCCTTCCGTTAAAGCAATGAGCAGATTTTTCAATCGCACAGAACTAAATACACACACACACACACACACACACAGGAGTGCGTGTAAACTGGGGAAGTAGTGCATGTTCCACTTCTGCATTCGTTGGTCGATTCTTGCACGTGCCCTGACCCCCTGACCCCCTGACCCCCTGACTCCCTGACTCCCTGACCCCCGACTGGGGATAGAACCAGCAACCTTGGCGGATGAGGATGATGCTCCAACCAACTAGGCTACCTGGCCAGGGCCAGTTACTGAGGTTTTTGTTTTGCTTTTAATCTTTACATTAGGCATCCCTCCCCTAGTTCGCATCATTTGAATATTTATAAGGCATCATTTGAATATTTATAAGGCTGCTGTGTATATTGACCATAAGTGTTCTGAAGGGACTGGACCTTGTCCTGTGTGGCCTGCTGAAAGGTAGGTTCCGCCCCTCGGAACCACATAAATCCTTTCACTGACTTGCAGTTATAGAATTGAGCATATCCACCTGTGCTACCGTCACACCTGGACTGCTGCATCTCGTCCGGTGTCTCATCACAAGACCCCATCAAACATCTTCGGAAAATCTCGGAGTCTTGTGACTGAAGCGTCACTGCTGTGTACCAACCTTGGGCCCTTTTGGAAGAGTTTAGTATGACGTGGAACCACTTGGACTTCCAGAGGTGACGGCTTTCTTTTCTAAGAACTCACAACACAGCCAGAATTTCCCAGAGCACCGAGTCTGTCAGCATCAGCTTCGGTTTTTTGGGGTGCACCCTAGTTCTGCGGGGCTTCTGGCTGTCCTGCTCTGGACACAGGAAGGTCGATATAGAGTCCTCAGGACGCAGACAGAACCCTGTGAGTTCCTAGGCATTCAAGAGCTTCGGGTGTGTGAGCTGCTTTTTCCAATCCGGCTTCTTGCCTTTGATAGAAAGTAGGTGAGCCTGGCCGGTGTGGCTCAGTGGTTAGAGCGTCGGCCCATGGACCAGAGAGTCCCAGGTTCTGTTCCCGCTAAGGGCACGTCCCTCGGTTGCAGCTTGTCCCCGGCCCCGGTTGGGATCATGTGGGTGGCAGCCAGTCAGTGTGTCTCTCTCACATTGATGTTTCTCTCTCTCTTCCTCCCTTTGTCCCTCCCGCTGCATCTGAAGATAAATGCAAAAAAGTATGTCGAGTGAGGATAAAAAAAAAAGTAGGTGAAATTCAAGCGACTTCAGCTTTCACTTGATCAACAGTGAATGAATTGATCAATGAATAAAATGTACATGGGGCCAACCATCAGCTGTCCTCCATCGCTGAGCCTCTACGGAACAGAGCTCAGACCGTTTTAGTTTTTGTTTTTGTTTTTATAATGGCCGGTAAGGGAAAGCCAGCAAAATGACTTGGCTGTTAGGCACCAGTGTCTATCATCTGGATTTCTAGAAGCTCTTATTGTAAACATTGGAGTTTATCGAGGCTGCAGATCTTGGGCTCATAATAAAACCCAAAGGCTGCCCAACCCCCCTCCCACACACACACACACATACACACACACCTGCCCTCTCTCACCTCCTAAGGGTTAAACCCTGGATCTTGTTGTTAGTTGAAATATCTCTACCCCTCTAGGAGAGAGACTTCCTTCTGTGCAGGGCATTGAAGGACAGACCCCCTGGTCTGCCCCGTGCTGGCACCGTTACTTATTTGTCACCTCACATCTGGAATTAGCACCCGAGGGCCCCGGGCTCTTAGCCACAGCCACTAGGAAATAGTCATTATTGTTCACAGGGAACCTAGTATGTGCCGAGCACATCATGGAAATGGACTCAGGTCTCAGCACAGTTTCCTGGGGTATGCATCACCCCCTTCTACAGAGGAAGAAACTGAGCCCCAGAGAGATTCAATCGCTGGCCTGGGCCCTGGCCGGTTTGGCTCAGCAGTTAAAGCATCAGATCGCAGACCAAGGAGTCTCGGGTTCAATCCGTGGCTCTGGTCCGGGTTCTGAGGGGGGCAACCAGTCCATGTGCCTCTCTCACATCAGTATCTCTCTCTCTGTCTCCCTCGCTTCCACTCGATCTAGAAAATCAACGGAAAAGTGTCCTCAGGCACTATTTGTTAAAAAATAAATAAATAGCTGTCCTGAGGTCCCTGAGCCCAGCCCCCTGAAGGACTGAAGCTCTTCCCCTGGCAGGAGGACCAGTGCCAGCCTGCCTAGTGGGGGGTAGCTCTGACGATGAGTGTTAAAACCCCCCACTATGGTTGCATTACTGTCCACCTCTGCCTTTATGTCCATCAACAACGGAGGGCAGTTTTCGATGGCCCAGTGGGTGGACTCTACTCTGTAAGATGTTTAGACACTTGGGCACATTTTGAGGTTCCCTTGATCTCTGAACACCAAACAGGAAAGGGGCTAAAATCTACTGGTGGGGAAGCTTTGCCTGCAAAACTGCAGCTCCTTGGGGCCTGCTGAGTTCTGTTGTTAGGACAGCTCTCCAAAGGCTGGTGCGTGGCCGGGCCGAGTTGCCTGCTGGCAGCCAGAAGGCACTAAATAAATGGGCTTAAAACATATATATTGTTTTTTTTATCCTCACCCGAGGACATTTTTCCATTTTTTGTTCAGGTAGAGTGGGAGGGAGAGAGAGGAACAGAGAGAGAGAGAGAGAAACATCGATGTGAAGGGACACATCGAGTGGCTGCCACCCACACGACCCACCAGGGCTGGGGACAAACTGCAACTGAGGTACGTGCCCTTAGCGGGAACCGAACCCGGGTCTCTCTGGACCGCAGGCCAACGCTCTAACCGCTGAGCCAAACCGGCCAGGGCTTAAAGCATATTTTTTAATATAAATTTCCACCAATTGTGAATCAATCAATCAATGAAAGGCAAATTGAACCAACTTTCAGAGAATAATCTATAGCTAGTCCAGTTCATGGATACACACACACACACACACACACACACACACACACGTAATACAAATCAGGAGTATTTAAGAGGGAGCAGTTAGTTGGAGCTAAGATTTGAAAAGTTGTTATGTTTTAAAATGGAGTTTTAGAAAGACATAGGCTATTTTTCACTCTGGCTTTTTTATGAAGTAGCCAATGAGCAGGTACTTCTTGAGCGTTGTGTCCACGCCCCGTCCTGGGGAGAGGTCAGGAAAGACGGCAAAGGATGCAGGAAGCAGGGACCATTAACCCCAGCTGTGAACAGAAAGTAACCAGCAGCCCAGAGACCATCAGAGCGAAATTCCTGCGGAAGGGCTTTTCACTGCCAAAGACCAGGAAAAGGGTGAAGAACATCAGAGGTGATTTTTTTTTTCAATTTCATCTTTTGCTGTGGAAATTGCCAATGGACACAGAAGTAAAACTTTTGTTTCATCCCTGCCCGCTTTTTCCCCTGGAGAATTTCAAAGCCCCTCCAGGACCCAAGGACTGAGCTATTGTCTTGAAGGCCAAGAGGAAGTGGGGCTGGGGGGCATCAGGTGGGAACCCCGGAGTCAGAGGTGCTGGGAAAGCCCTTTGTGTGGGGGGCGGGGGTTGAAGCCTCCGGGCTGGTAGGCAGAGACCTCGTTAGTGAGGGCAAGACTTGCCCGGACCGGTACATTTGACCCCCTCCCAGCCTGAGCCTCAGCTTCCCGTCCCAGGGCCTGTGTGTCTGCTGGGGGTGGGGACTCAAAAGCAAGTGGCTTTCTGGTTGAAGTAGCTGAGCTGAGTGGCTAAGAAACGGCAGTGAGGCCTGGCCGTGAGGCTCAGTGGTTGAGTGTCAACCCTGCACCAAGAGGTCGCCGGTTCGATTCCCGGTCAGGGCACACGCCCAGGTTGTGGGCCTGATCCCCAGTGGGGCGCAGGCAGGAGGCGGTCAATCAGTGTTTCTCCATTGATGTTCCTCTCTTTCCCTCTCCCTTCCTCTCTCTCTCTCTAAAAAAAAGAAAGAAAGAAAAATAAAAAATAAATGGCAATGGGTGGTCCAAGGACATGTAAGGCGAGGTCACCATCCATTGCTTTGGGGCACATTGAAATCTGAGGCGCCCCTGGGATCCCGTTAGTTTCCTAGGGCTGGCTGTGGTGACGGATTACCGTAATGTGTGTAAAGCAAGAGACTGTTTTGCTTGCTGGAGGACAGAAGTCTGAAATCCAAGTCAGCCTGGCCAGACCCCCTCTGGAGGTGGTAGGACAGAGCCTGTCCCCGCCCCTTCCAGTTTCTGGTGCCGCTGGCATTCCTGGGTCTGTGGCCGCATCACCCTGATCTCTGCCTCTGTCACCCCACAGTCTTCTGTCTGGGTCCAGGCTCCCTCTGCCGATCGCTCACAAGGACACTTGTACGAGTGCTGCCGGAGAAATGAGTGGGTGCAATTTCTCCGTTACCAGTGGGAGTGGGGTTCTTGTGATATCTTGAGAAAGGACTTTTCTAAGACCCACATCGGAGAAAGACTGAGTTTTATCAGCGTGAAGTCATATCCCTCCGTTGGTGAAATCCCAGTGCCCTTGAGCCAGCCCTGGAAAAGGGGCAGCTGAGGGTCTGGCGGAGCTAGAAGTAGGGCCAGTGTCCAAAGTTTCCCCTCCGTGGTGAAGCTGGGTCCAATGCAGTAGGCAGCAGGCTCGACTCAGCCCCTTCGCCCTTTCTGTGGGGCCCACACGGCTGGGTGAAGGCAGGGCAGTGCGCCCCCGTGGGAGGTCAGCGCCATTCTCGAACCCAGTGCCCTTCCCGAGTGCAGGGCGAAGCTGCACTGCTTCCGTCGGCCGTCACTTGTGAAGATGCAAGGTCCTCCTAGCGCCGTGCTGGAGAGAAACACAGTACGATACCTACATGCCGCTCCTAGGTAAGGCACAGGGATCTTGCATGTCCAGAGCACCCTTTGAGATCCACAGAACAAAGTAACGCAGCCGGGCCCTGGCCCGGTAGCTCCGTGGGTTCGAGCATCGTCCCAATACGCCAAGGTTGCAGGTGCTGTGCCCGCCCAGGACACACCCCAAAATCAACCCATGAATGCATCAATAAGTGGAACAGCACATCGAAGCTTCTCTCTCTCTCTCTCTCTCTCTCTCTCTCTCTCTCTCTCTCTCTCTCTCAAATTAATAAATAAAAACTTAAAAAAAAACTGTGACTCAGCCAGGAGACTCTGCAAACGGCGGGAGCTCAATAAAGGTTATTTTATTCCTTCCCTCTCACCACACAAATTGACCACGGCCACACACAAACACACACGAGGAGAAAGGACCATCTGTGCACCCTGAGAGCTGAAATAATCCGGGAGCTCAGGGAAGGAGGGGCCTGGAAACCACTGCTTCGTGGAGGCTGCCGATTCCAACGGGGAAATTCCTTCCCTGGCCGCCGGCCAAAATACTTGTTTCAATGGAATGTATTTGATTGAACTTCAAGGGATGTAAAAGTACTTGACTAGCAGGAGAAATGTCAGGAAGTGGCAGAGGATGGCTGTCTGAAAGCCGGTCGAATTTTTATTGCAAAGAACAGATTTCTTCTAGGCCCCCAGGAGAAGTTTCTAAAAAATTTAATTGAGCGTGATAATTCTTGACTTCTGCGTAACGATACAGTGCGGAAAAGCCACGAGAAATACCATACCACCGGCTTTTTTTTTTTTTTTTTTTTTTTTTTTTATATCCTCACCCGAGGATATTTTTCCATTTTTTGTACAGATAGAGTGGGAGGGAGAGAGAGGAAGGGAGAGACAGATAGAAACATCGACGTGAAGGGACACATCGAGTGGCCGCCACCCGCACGACCAACCAGGGCCGGGGACAAACTGCAACCGAAGTACGTGCCCTTAGCGGGAACCGAACCCGGGTCTCTCCAGACCGCAGGCCGATGCTCTAACCGCTGAGCCAAACTGGCCAGGGCCCACCGGCTTTTTAAAACAAGTAAATTGTGTCACTTTGGAATTAGTTTAGGTTTTACGGAAAAGTCGCAAAGGTAAGAGGTCTCGTCCCCTCTGCCAGTTTCCCCAAATGGAATGTTGACATCTGTCATAGCCCTGGTGTTTTCGTCAGAACTAAGAAATTCACATGAGCACATTCCTAGTAACTGAGCTGCCAACGTCACGGGGATGCCCCAGTGTGTACACTGACGCTCTCATTGTGTCCCAGGACCCCGTGTGCACGTAGCTGTCTCGTCTCCTCCGTCTCCTCGGTCCCGGGAGTTTCTCTGTCTTTCCTGGTTCTTCATGACCTGCACCGTCTTGAAGGGGGCTGGTCAGGGATTTTGTAGAATGCTCCCCAATTCGGGCTCCTCTGACTTTTTTTCTCGGGACGGGACCTGGTCACAGATGTGGGGAATGAACACACAGAGGTGATGCTGCCTTCTCAGCCTGCCCCGCGGGAGGTAGCTGCCACCCACATGGCCAGTCACTGGTGACAGTCATCTTGGTCACGGGGGAGAGGTAGTGCCTGCCAGGTTTGGCACTGGAAGGTGACAGGCAAAGCTTGTCCCTCTCCCGATTCACTCTTTGAACACCGTGGCTTTTACGATGCAAAGGCGTTCTGAGGGAAATCGCTTCGACTCAAGGGTAGCCGCCAAGTTAAACACTGGGTGGGGTGTCCGTGATTCATGGAGTCCACTTGAAGCCCTGGAAGAATAAGGGAAAAGGTGCGGTAGGTGGATGCGTCTAGATCAGGATGCCAGCTGGGTGGAAGCCACACCGTCTCCACCTCGTGTTACATGATGGGCATGTCTGCTCTCTCTGTCTCTGTCTGCCTGCCCTGCTGATCCTGCCATCAGGAGGACCAGAGCCAAGGGGATCACAGGTGGGCGGGGCCTGGCACCAGCATCACGACTTTCTCAGACACAAACACCCCGGCGACAGCGGCTGTTAGCTGCCTCTCTCGGGTGGAGGACATGAGTGGCCAGGATGGGTGTCACGGGGGGGGGGGATGTCCAATTTAAGACCGTGCTATTATTCAGAACTTTCGTCTTCTGAACCTATGTATAGATCACAGAAGCTCTACGTGCTTCTACTTCCAACATGTCTCACACACCACTGCTTCGTCACACAATTTCTCTTGTTTTGTAAAGCAGGAGCAAATGCTCTTTAAAAATATACCCCATTACATTACAAAAGCCCATACATATTTTTTTAAATTTTCATTGAATTTATTGGGAGTGATGTTGGCTCATAAAATTATATAGCTTTCACATAAATATATATTTTTTTTATTGTTTAGTTTTATAGGGAATACCAGGGATTGGCACATTATGGCCCGAGGGCCGGCTGTCTGCTTTTGTCAATAAAACTTTATCGGTACAACGCCATACCCATTCCTTTACCTACTGTCTATGGCTACTCTGGGACTCCCATGGTAGAGTTGGGTGGCTTGCAGAGGCTACACTAGTTACTGTTTGTTTCCTTAAGAACACATTTCCTGACCATTGTCATAGACTAAAGAAATGATACAACCTGAGAGGGGTTACACATGCTGTTTACCAGATGTTCGACCAAAGGCAACTCCACGGGCCCCAAAGCCTTGTGGGGTGGGGCAGCCCTTACATGTAAACTTCCTGCCTCCCCTCAGGGGATGACGGTGCCCACATTATTTACACGAGTGGCTTCAGTCCTGAGAAGTGTACTCCAGCGAGTGCCAGATAACTCTGTCCCCAGTGCACCGGGCGGGGTGGTGGGGGCTTGCTTATCTACCGGCCCTGTGCCGACCGCAGCCAAGCCCTGAGGTTAATGTGGATTTCCTGGTCCCCTTTCACGGCCGCTCGAATAACAGGAGCTGTCATTTCGAAATTAGCCCGTCTGTGGTTCACCAGCGGCTCTCGTCCTTTTGGTGAGCGGGGTGAGATTTGCTAGAGGCGTCTCCTGCAGCTGCAGACAGGGCTCATAGCCCTCCCAGAGAGAACAGTCATTTCGTTACCACATGACTGCAGTGTGCTACCAAACGAACACAACTTCAACCCAGTCTAAAATATGTAACGTATCGCCCTGGCCAGTTTGGCTGACTGGGTAGAGTTTGACCCTTGGGCTGAAGGCTCGAGGGTTTGATTCTGGTCAAGGGCATATACCTGGATTGCAAGTTCGATCCCCGGCCCCTGTTGGGGTCGTGTGGGAGGCAAGCAACCCACGTGTTTCTCTCACATCGATATTTCTCCCCCTCTAACTCTCTCCCTTTCCCTCCCTTTCTCCATTCTAAAAATCAATGGAAAATTATCCTCAGGTGAGGATGAATATATATATATACATATTCATATATATAACCACCCCTCCTTGCTTCCTTCCTCCCTTAGCAGGTATCGTCCCATTTGGCTCTCTGTGACCTGCCTCTCCAGCTTCTCAAAAGTGCACGCCCTGTTGGTGCAGATGCATGGCTGAATATCGGGGCTCAAAATCATCACATTCCTTTTGGGTGCTGGAAATTTTCACCAAAATAGACCCTTTTTCTCTATTTGAGCAGAGAGGTCCGGATGTCAGCATAAAGGAAGAAGTGAACTGAACGGAACCGCTGGCTTTCGTCATTGTTAAGGACGATACAGGAATGCCTTTTGACGTGTAAATGTCGGAACAGTGTCTTCTCGGGAAGCGATGGGGAATGAATGACTTCTGCTCCCCAGCACATCGGCCGAAGCACAGAAGGTGGACCTCCATCTCCAGGTGAGAACACCTCTCTCGACCTCAGCTAGGTCACCCCTGAACTACCCTGAGCAGTTCATGGTTGCCCATTCATTTCCAGCTTCATTCTCTCTGCCATTAAATGTTTGTTTGCAAATAAGAGCATTAGCCCTGGCCGGTTTGGCTCAGCGGTTAGAGTGTCGGCCTGTGGACCAATGAGTCTCAGGTTCGATTCCGGTCAAGGGCACATACCTCGGTTGCAGTTCCTGCCCGGCCCTGGCCGGGTCGCGCGGGTGGCAACCAGTCGATGTGGCTCTATCACATCGATGTCTCTCTCTCTGCCTCTCTCCCTCCCTCCCACTCTATCCAATGATAAATACAAAAATACCCTCGGTGAGGAATAAAATAAATAAAATAAAGACTAGCAATGATCCAGCTGAAAAAAACTAAAATAAAATAAGAGCATTAGCTACTGTTATCACAATCAGCGTTGAATGCATTTCTGTGACCTTCTGTTTCTCCTCCGTGTCCTTTCTACCACTCAGATCAACCGCAACTTCGTGCGCTGTTACCTTCGCTGCGCACCACAGCTCAGCGGGCTGGTCAGGGCGGCTCTCTCTTTGGGGAGTGTCGGCGTTCCGGCGAGTTTAGCTGTGATGAAAGCCCAGTCTGTGTCAGGCACACCCAGACCAGCCTTCGACTGGAGCTTTATTTATTCAACCACTGGCTAGCTGGCTTCCAAAGAGAAACGTCTGAAACGGTGTGCAGGGGTGAGGGTCCTTGTGGCTACATGGGCTCGCTGGACGGTGTTGCGCTGCCCACCTGTGCCAGGAGCCCGAGAAGGCGCTTGTCCCTCGGACCCTTGGCCTCTGCTTCTATCTTGACCCCGGCGGACATTCCTTGAGTGTCTTCCGAGAACACTGTCAGGACGTGCTCTCTTTTTCCAACACCAATCACTTTGTTTGTCTCTCCTGGTCCTTATCTGGCTTCTTCCTCTTTCACGTGCTTCCTTTTCCTCCCAGCATCCTGGCTTCTGTCTCAAGTTAGTCCCAGACATGCCTCACTCACAGGGGGCTCGCGAGCAGAAGGATGTTACTCATCGCTGCCAGCCTCGTCCCCGCATCCGTCACCTGCCATTTGCAGTGAGGGTGATGTTTGGTGGAGTCGGATGTCGACGGGTCTATCAGCATCTATTTTGAACGAAGCCCTCCCAATGTCAACATGGCCTGGGTGTTCCCTCTCTCTTTCCGGTCGACACACAAATGCTACTTCAAGGAGGAGCCACTGACCAGCAGCACCACCTGGGAGCTGGGCAGAAAAGGACAGTCTGGGGGCACCCTGAACCGGAGTCTCTTTCTCCATGAGGTCTGCAAGACACTGCCCGGTCAGGTTGATGATTTCTGTTCTCAGGCGGACAGTCTTTACACGCCTCTCCATTCTAGAAAACGTACGCTTTGCTTTTAAACCATACTCGACGCTAACTCTTTCCACCGTACAAACACTGTGATGCCTGGTTCATTGATCGGGTGCCGGCCGTGCCTTTGTTCTTGGCGTGGCCGCCTGGACATACCAGGGGCTCTCACCATGAACTCCAGCCTTTACGGGGAGACCTCTGGTGCCAGGGCACTTAAGGGCAATGCATAAGGTGCCTGGGAGAGAAAGCCCTGGCCTCTCCCCGCAGTCAGTGTATCCAACCAAGTGGCAATGACAGGTAAATGGTGGATTGCAGAGCGAAGAGACAGGGAGACAACAGGGTACTTCCTGGGCAGCCCGATGGAGTAGCTGCAGGATGGGACCCAGGCGCTGAACTGGGCGAGAGGGAGAGAATTGCCCTTCACACCCTCAAGGCTCTGAGCGTTACTGCACAGGTGTCTCCGCGTCCGCGCTCACCGGGCGGGGGCTCTGCAGTGTCACCTTGTACGGCTGACGTGTTTGCGCTTCCAGATGTTCCCGGCTGTGCGTGTGTGCCCGTGTGTGTTCTTTACCTCTTTGCCTTTTTGCACAATGCAGTTGCCCTGTCTCGCGGAAAAGTGCTCATCTCAGTTTTATTCTTCACACTAAGTTCCAGTTGCCTCTTACTTCTTTGACAGTGAGGGACTCTAGTCTTACACCCTGCCTTCCATAGGTTTGCTCTGAGGTCCATCTGCAGTATAATCCTCTGAGCTGTACCCCCCTGGCCTCTGGCTGGTAACACTGTCCTCCCCAAGGGGATTCTGACCATGGATACCCGGGTGGCCGTGCCCGTGAACTCTGGGCACCGGAGCCATCCAGTGCGTGCAGGTTGGCGTGGGGGAGGCAGAGGGCGGTGTGTGCAGCTTGGACACAAGCACAGACTGCATCGCAGCGACACCTCTGCGTGAATCAGCCACCCAAACCCTCGCATCAGGGTTACGTGCAGATGGTCACTTTTCTTTTTTTTTTTAATTTTTCTTTTTTATTGATTTTAGAGAGAGAGGAAGTGAGAGAGACATTGTTGAGAGAGAACATCGATGGGCCGCCTCCTGCACGCCCTCCACTGGGGATCAGGCCCACACCCTGGGCATGTGCCCTGACCGGGAATCGAACTGGCGACCTCTTGGTGCAGGGTCGACGCTCAACCACTGAGCCACACCGGCTGGGCCAGACACTCACATTTCATTGTCATATTTCAAAGCACATTCCACACCCCCTCCGGAAGCAACCTCTGCTTTCTGAGAGGAGATGGGCGCGCGAGCTGGAGGCGGGCTCGGGGTCGCTGCAGCCAGGTCCCGGGAGTAGCTCCCCGGTGCGTTCTGCCTTTACACCAGCAGGCGGGGAACAGGGAAGAGCAGTGAAGGGTCTGACGATGCCGATCCGTTCCGGACTCTGTCACAGCAGCTGCTGAGCTCACCACAGGCGGGGCGGACCTTTTGAAGTGGTGGCCTCTGTGGGCTATTGTTTCAGCCTCTGCTTCCCATCTGGCAGCCAAGGTCTGTCTGCCTCCCCGGCGCCCCGGCCCCTGCTCCTTTGGAAGAAGGCGCAGCCTCGGAGCCCAAAGTCGGCCCCGCACTTCAAACTGCGAAGCTGCGGGGGACCTGCGGGGGCACCCTGGGTGGGAAGGCACCCCAACTGTATGCATTTAAGTGTTTACTGAGAGAACACGGAGGAAAAGGTGGGTGTGCCTCCCCTTTAGTTGATGGGGAGAAAACCTGGAGAGGGGCTCATTTACTGGGGGGAGGGGTCAAAGGGTGTCTGGTTGCCAATAGGCCTCCTGGGTTTACTGAGGATGATAAATATAATAGAGTTTTTTTTCTTTTCTTTTTAAATAAAGCTTTGGTTAGTAAAGCTGAAACCTGGAGACAGCTCTTTCATTTTCAACCTTAAAGAGCTTTTTTTCTTTCTAATCTTCACTCGGTATATTTACCGTCACTAGTCCTGCTATAGTTTTGAAACTTTAATGCAGATAGAATCAAGCCAGATTTGCAATGTATAATACAATATGCAGAAAAATTATAGCAGTTGGAAAACTTGAACATACTCCAATAACTCCTTTTCTAAACAGTTACTCATGAAAGTTCCTTCAAAATGTCAAAAACAGAACCTGAAATCTCTGAGCTGAGTGACAAGTGGAACAGACCTGAAAGAAAGGGAGCAAATGTGTGCGTGTGTGCACATGTGTGTACGTGTGTGCGTGCACCCGTGTGTGCATGCATGTGCGTGTGCATGTGCGCGCGCATGTGCCCGTGTGTATGTGTGCATGTGAGTACGTGCGCGAGCGCGTGCATGTGGACGTGTGGACGTTTGTGTGCGTGTGCGTGTGTGCGTGCACGTGTGCGCGCCAGCCCGTGCGCGCGCGTGCGCGTGTGTGTACGTGTGTGTGCGCGTGTGTACACATGCCTGGTTAGGCCAAGCAGTCGCCCCTTCCTTCCACCCTTATTTGTTGATTTTAAAGGAAAGCCCTGCTTCCGCGGGGTGGTTCCCTTGGAGAGGAACCACAGTAAAGCACTATTGTAACGCCAGTCACACCAGTCTCAGCTCATGCCCGGCTGTGGGGCCTGTGATGCATCCAGGTAGGATGCCAGTCCCACCGGGAAAGATCCGCACACCGCGCAGGCTTTTCCGGAAGGTCGATTAAGTCGCGGTGACAGTTGGGGGGGCCCTACACTCTGGAGAATTAAGCCACTGGGAAGGCTTGGCGAGAGGGAAGAAAGCTGACCCCGCGACCTCTGGCGCTTCTCCTCCCCTCTACCCCTCCTCCCCACCGAGCGTCACCCTCGTGAGGCCTCGTGGCCTTTGCAGAGGGCGCACAGCCCCCACCGAGCCTGGTGCCTTTTCTGCAAGCTCGGGAATGGGGTGGGGGCGGGGAGAGGCCCAGAGCACATGACCCCCCTCCCCCCAGCCGGCCCAGCACATGACCCAGGCCGCCGGCAGGGTCCTGGCAGACCCGGGCCGAGTCTTCCAGCACAGACGATGGCCTCCCCGCGCCTCGGGACCTTCTGCTGTCCCACGCGGGACGCCGCCACCCAGCTCATGATGAGCTTCCAGCCGCGGGCGTTCCACGCGCTGTGCCTGGGCAGCGGCGCGCTCCGCCTGGCGCTCGGCCTCCTGCAGCTGCTGCCCGGGCGCAGGCCCGCGGGCCCCGGGGCGCCCTCGACATCCCCGCCGGTGTCTACCCGCGCCCCGGCATCCACCCGAATCCTACGCGCCGTCGCCGCCTGCGACGTGCTCGGCTGCCTGGGTGAGGGCGCAGGGTCCAGGTGGGCCCTGGTGCGTGCAGTTAGGGGCGCGAGCACCGTGTGTGGGGACCTGCTTGGAGCCTGGGTGAGGGCGCGCGCCCGAGCACTGTGGTGTGCTTGGAGCCTGGGTGAGGGCGCGCGCCCGAGCACTGTGGTGTGCTTGGAGCCTGGGTGAGGGCGCGCGCCCGAGTACTGTGGTGTGCTTGGAGCCTGGGTGAGGGCCCGCGCCCGAGCACTGTGGTGTGCTTGGAGCCTGGGTGAGGGCGCGCGCCCGAGCACTGTGGTGTGCTTGGAGCCTGGGTGAGGGCGCGCGCCAGAGCACTGTGGTGTGCTTGGAGCCTGGGTGAGGGCGCGCGCCCGAGTACTGTGGTGTGCTTGGAGCCTGGGTGAGGGCGCGCGCCCGAGTACTGTGGTGTGCTTGGAGCCTGGGTGAGGGCCCGCGCCAGAGCACTGTGGTGTGCTTGGAGCCTGGGTGAGGGCCCGCGCCAGAGCACTGTGGTGTGCTTGGAGCCTGGGTGAGGGCGCGCGCCCGAGCACTGTGGTGTGCTTGGAGCCTGGGTGAGGGCCCGCGCCAGAGCACTGTGGTGTGCTTGGAGCCTGGGTGAGGGCGCGCGCCCGAGTACTGTGGTGTGCTTGGAGCTTGGGTGAGGGCGCGCGCCGGAGCGCTGATGTGCTTGGAGCCTGGGTGAGGGCGCAGGGTCCAGGTGGGCCCTGGTGCGTGCAGTTAGGGGCGCGAGCCCCGTGTGGAGACCTGCTTGGAGCCTGGGTGAGGGCGCACAGCCTGCGTGTGCTCAGAGCACAGGGAGGGGAGAACCGTGCTTAGGGACCAGACAGGAGAACTAGAGGCCTGTGCACAGATCATCGTGTGAGTTGCTTCTGCCCCCCTCCCCCCTTTCTCTCTCCTTTTCTGTCCATCTGCTAATCAGTCCGTCAGTCTATCCATCCACCCGTGTATCATTGTTCATAGAGCAACAACTCACTTTTAGATCCGAGTTAGGACCGAGTACAAAGGAAGATCTCTAATTCTCGCTTAGGTATCGTCTTCAGGTCGGCGGTGTGGTTAGGATTCCCTGCTTTCGTGGAAAACATCTCTGCCGTGAACGCGACAGACATTTGGCCTGCCGCCTTCTGCGTGGGGAGCGCGGTGAGTGCACCCCCTTTGTTCGCCCCGCCTCCCTCGCGGTGCTCCTGGTATGGCGGGAGCCTCAGAGAAGGTCCCACCCCACCCACCGACCCACTGGAGTTTGTTAGAAACGGAAATCCTCAGACACAGCTCCTTCCCCAGCACTGATGATCAGGGACCCCCGGGTGGGGGCCTCTGGGGTTGAGTGTGGTTTCTTCCTCCTTCACACACCTGTACAGTCCTACGAACCTTATCTCAGCTGGAGCCACAATCAGAACCAGCGGGCCAGAAAAAAAAAAAAAATATATATATATATATATATATATATGCATTGGATGCATTTTGCTTAATGAAATATATATACACGGCTGTGTCCTTGGAGTTAAGGCTGCAGTGAACTATCTCAGAGTCCATGGATGCTGTGTGAACCCCGCCGTCTAGCAGAATTGTCAGCCCCTCCCTCCCTCCCCTCCGTGGCGGCTTCCTAGGTGCCCTGGTGAGCATCTGGTTCAGGCCACACCGGGAGGCCTCTGGGTCCCGTGGCTGCCTCTAGCACAGAAGTTCTCCCTTCCCCCTGCACTGGGAAGGCCGACCGCAGTCTTTCTGGCCCGCACGCCTTCCTTCTCAGCCAAGAGCTTCTCCTTCCAAGACCCTGTGGGTCCTCTCGCTTGTTTAAGCTGCACAGTGGAGACCTTGCCTTCCCCGGTGCCTGCGCACGGAAAGCCTTGCCGTCCCCGGTGCCCGCGCGCGGAGGCAGGCTCCCTAGTGCAGCCCGCTGAGCAGAGGGAGGAAGACACACACACCTGTGTCTGGCCACCCCTGCCCTTGGCTTCCAGGCTGCCCGCGTGTGTCCGGAGGCTGTCCTGTGCGGCCTCGGAATGTCAGCAGGAGCGGTGCCACAGCCCATCTCACGCCCACGTGGGGACCACCTGGCGCCTGTGCCCTGCAGCGCTGACGCCCCATCTCCCTGGCGACAGGTGTGGATCCAGCTGCTGTACAGCGTCTGCTTCTGGTGGCTGTTCTGCTACGCGGTGGACGCCTACCTGGTGATCCAGAGGTCGTCGGGACTGAGGTAGGCAGGGCAGGAGCGGGCTCCCTGCCTGGTCCCCTGGGCGTCGGAAGGCTTTGCAGGACATCTGCAGCGGACAGTCAGACCCTATCGGCCGGCCCAGGCCACAGCCACAGCCACGGCCACGGCCACTGATTTTTATAGAAGGCTGTCGTGCTGTCAGAAGAGTGAGGGTTTTAAAAGCCTGAAAACACGTCCTTCAATACAGTAAATGTTTGGAGCTTGACAAGTGCTCCCCCCCCCAAATTGGCATGATTATTAAAAGATGTTGATTGAATGCAGAGCTTGGAGGACAAGGTATGTGCAAGGTATGTGTTGACACCTTATGCTCAGTACAGACTGGAGCATGCCGACGCTGCGGGGCAGCCAGGTGGTGGGTGCACAGTGGAGGACCTTGGTGCCCGAGCCCAGTGGCTGTTAGCAGATCGCTAACCTCTCCGCGCTTCAAAGCTCACAGAGGAGTAAATGGTCGAGACCGGCGACCCGCGTAGAGCAGGTTCGCGGGAGCTGTGAGCAGGGGCTGGACTTGGGCTGTGCACAGCCATGAGGAGACAGACTCGGAGACAGCCTAAGTGACAGAGAGAAGCAAGAGGGCAGGGCAGGGCGTGTCCAGGTCTCCTGGCTGCAGGTCCTGGAAGCATTTGTCCCTCACCAAGTTCATGGTCCACTTCCTTCAGGTCCCCTAGGATGAAACCCTGCTTGCTTTTTTATTTTGATTTAAAAAAATTTTTTTTCTTCATTGATTTTAGAGAGCGAGGAAGAGAGAGGGAGAGAGAGTTAGAAACATGGATGAGAGAGAACATCAATGGGCCGCCTCTTGCACACCCTCCACTGGGGATCGAGCTCACAACCTGGGCCCTGACCAGGAATCGAACCTGCGACCTCTTGGTGCAGGGTCAATGCTCAACCACTGAGCCACACCGGCCGGACCATTTTACTTTGTAACCAGCAGTGTATGATGGCTCCAATTTCACTACATCTGTGTTAACATGTGTCTTATTCTGTGTATTTGTTTGGTTTTAAAATGTTCAGCCATCCTAGTGTCTGTGAAGTGGTATCTCACTGTGGTTTTGATTTTCCCTGACGGCCAGTGATGGTGACCATCTCCTGCTCTTCCTGGCCATGGGTGCACCTTCTCTGCAGAAATGTCCATTCAGTTCCTTTGCCCATTTTTAATTGGGAAATTGGTCTTTTTATTATTGAGCCGTAAGGGTTCTTGACATACTGTAGATACAAGTACTTTATTATATGTGTGGTTTGCAAATATTTTCTCCCATTCAGTGGGCTGTCTTTCCACTTACTTGGTGACATCTTTTGAAGTACAGAAGTTTTTACTGTGACTACGTCTAATATTTTGTTTGTTTGTTTCTTGTGGTTTTGTTGTCATCAAAGAAACCACGGCTTAACCTGAGGTCGAAAAGATTTATCCTGTGTTTTCTTCTGAGACTTCTTTGGCTTGAGCACTTTGAGTGAGGTCTGCGGTCCGTTTTGAATTGATTTCTGTGTGTAGGTGAGGAAAAGCTCCACCTTTATTCTTTTTTATGTAGGTATCCAGTTGTCTGAGCACAACTGGTTAAATGAATTCACTTTTTTTTTTTAATCCTCACCCGAGGACATTTTTCCATATTTTGTTCAGATAGAGTGGGAGGGAGAGAGGAAGAAACAGAGAGAGAGAAACATCGATGTGAAAGGGACACATCGAATGGCTGCCACCCGCACGACCAACCAGGGCGGGGGACAAACTGCAACCGAGGTACGTGCCCTTAGTGGGAACCAAACCCGGGTCTCTCTGGACCGCAGGCTGATGCTTTAACTGCTGAGCCAAACCGGCCAGGGCTGAATTCACGTTTAAAATCAATACAGTCATCAAGTAAGGATGTGGTCAGGCTATAGAACACACTGGGCAATCTTAGAAGATCCATGCTGTAAAATCATTCCTATTCCTCATGCATAGGACGTCATTAACTCTGGTCTCCCTGAAGTTGAATGCTTACTTCGTTTGTGTGCCTGCGCCTTCCACTTTTTATTTTATTTCCCAAGCTCTTAAACACCTGTACAGAACCTACCTCTCCGGTTGTGAAAATTCTCTAGGGAAGGTAGCTGAGGTCAAAGGCAGCCAACCAGATGTGTCAGTGAGGAACAGTTTTGGCTAACAAAATACATAAAGTAATAATGACTTAAACACGATAGAAATTTCTCTAGGCAATCTAGGCCTCATGACGGACATCAGGGACCCAAGCTTATTCTATGTGCCTGCTCCACCATCCTATTGTGTGACCTCTATCCTCAAGGTATCATGGCCCAACATAGCTGCTGAAGCTCCAGCCATCACATCTGCATTCCAGGCAGCAGGAAGGGGGAAGGGAGCCATGCAAAAGAGGCCTCCCTTTAAACAGCCTCCCTGGGAGTTTCACACAACAATTCCACATTCCTATTTTATTGACCACAGCTTAGTTTCCCGGCCACACTGAGCGGCAAGGCGAGGTGAGAAATATAGTTGGCTGGCCGAGCATGCTGTTGCTGCACATGCCATCCAGGCTACTAAGAGAAAAAAAGGAGAGTGCAGCTAGCAGCATGAGCAGGCCTTGTCCCTGAAGCCCAGCCCTTGTCTGATGGCTCCCTCGCTCCGTTTTGGAGGGATCACACCAGCAGAGATGCATAGTCCAGTAGTTCTGGAGATAAGAGGAGCCTTTGGTCACCAACAAGAAGCTGGGAGAACTGTGTGCCTCAGGCTATCACAGGAGGGTCGGAAGGGCAGCCTGAGACCTGTCTGTTGTGAGGACAGGCAGCCGCTGGGCGTGTACAGGGCGTGGCCTTCAAGGCGAGCCCCTCCCAGCGGAGGCCAGTGTCCAAGGATGCAAAACCCCAGGACGCCTCCCAAGGGCAGGAGCCAGGGCAGGGTGCAGGGAGCCTGCAGGTGGCCATGAGGAGACTGCAGCTGGCATGGAGGGGACCCGAGGAATTCCAGGGCCGCCGGCCAGCTCGGCGGGCACGGCGGGCTTAAACCACTCCGCGTGCCCTTCTAGGTCCTTCCAGGCCTCGGCTATTTTCTTTGGCTTGGTACTGTTGCAAGAATTGTTTCTGATAATCCTAACCCTAAGAAAGGTCATTCAAGGTTAACATGAAACTGGCCGCTTTGGTCGCAGGAGTGGGATGCACAAGCTCTGGAGACCCTGGGGAAGGCCCTGAGCTGAACTCCCTGTTCGCTCTAAGGCGAGAGTGGAAGCCAAACCGGGTTCTGGGAGGAGGGGCTTCGTCCCGGCTGCTCCCGCCTGGGGCCACTGCAGTTCAGACTCACGCCCTGCTGTGGGCTTCGGGGTGTTTCAGTGATTGGAGTGGCTGCTGCCTGTGTGACCTGGTCCCGAACGGACCCCGCCCGCGGCCCTTGAGGCCAGGGAACCATCGGCAGATGTAGGGGGGATGGGGCCCCGGCCTCGCCTGGCCCCACCCCCGGCCTGCTCTCCCCACCCGAGCAGCCTGCAGCCCAAGGGCAGGGTCTGGAATGTGGACGCTCCGCTCAGCTGTCCGGCCCTGAGAGAAGCTGGTGTTTTCTGAGGCTCCTGCAAAACCTCTGGCTTCAGGACAAGACACACCCGTTCCCAAGCTGCTGCAGACTTCCAGTGTGGGGGCTGCAGGCCGCCGTTCTCTGTGACCTCCCCGAGAGCCCCGCGCCCCTCCTCCTGACGCTGTCCTTCCGCTCGGCTCCTCGCTTCCCTCCTGTGTCCCGGAGAAGGCCGACCTTCCCCTCTCTCCCTGGCGCCCCCTCCCTCTCCCCCCTGGCCCTGAGTTCAAACCCTGAGGAGGCTGGGCTGCACTTTGCCAGGAGCCTGGTGGAGCCGGGACCGCCGGTGCCACAGCCTTGCGCCCTGCCCCCCCCCCCCCCCCCCCCAGCCCGCCGCGCGGATGGGCACCGGCCACCCTCCCCACCCCCCACCTGCACGGCCGCCTGGCCGCCTTTGGGGCCCCAGGTGGGGTGTGTGGGAGCACAGAGCTGAATGGTGGAGACTGTCCAAGCAGGCGCACTATGCAGGGTCGGTGGGTGCAGGACCTCAGAGACCTCCTCCGTGTGGACGCCCTTGCTTTCGGGCACTACGGCTCCGGCAGGGGTGACCTGGGGAGACTGGGGATAGGAACGCCTTGCTTGTTGGGTACTTGATCCCCTCCACCTCGACAGGCTTATGTTGATTGAAAGAAGCCAGACACAAAAGGCCACGTAGCGTGTGATGTCATTGAGATCAAGTGTCCGGGACGCGTGAACATCCCCAGAGGCAAAGTGGACTCGTGGTTGGCAGAGGCTGGGGCAGGGGGCTGGGGCACCACTCCACGGGAACGGGGCTTCCTACGGGTGGTGACCACAGTTTGGGGCTGAAGGTGCACCGCTGATTGTTCCCTTGCAAATGGTTAGTTTTGTTTTTACCTTATATGAATTTCACCGCAGTAAAAAAAACCTGAGAGGCGCATAAGGCCCGAGTTCCGGGAGCACGAGCGCGGGTGGCGGCGTGTGCGGGTGGCCTTCTGCGCCCTCAGCTGTGGCCCGTCTGCTGCTCTCCTAGCATCATCCTGCTGTACCACATCATCGCCTGGGGCCTGGCCGCCCTGCTCTGCGCCGAGGGGCTGCTCATGCTGTACTACCCCTCCCTGTCCAGGTAAGCCAGCACCGCTGCACCTGGCCGGGGCGGGGCCTCACCTGGCCGGGGCGGGGCCTCCTGCAGGGGATGCTGTCCCAGCCCCCAGCCCTGGCATGTGCGTCTGTGCCATGGCTGCAGCGGAGACGGGCGCCCCCCAATACCTCGTGCCCTGAGAGACCTCCCTGCCCCAGGCTTTCCCTCGGTGTGGGTGCTGCCTTTGCACGCAGCATGTACCCCGACTTCAGGAGTGTGTGCTCCACAGAGGCAGGTGTGCAGGGAGGCAGGCTCAAGCCTGGCGCGGATAGGGCGTTCTTATGCCCACTCTCATTTTCATTCTTTGCTCTGGCTTCCGGACGAGTGGGTGGGTTTCCCGTCCCAGCGCGAGGTGATGTGGGGAGTCAAACGGCCCCTCTGGGAAGCGCTCACTCCCAGCTTCGCTCTGCTGGCCACCCTCTCTCACGTGGCTGTCCTGAACACACACGCAGGCCCTAGCTGTGGCCTCGGAAACAGTCCCAGGCACGTCTTCAAGTTGAAAGTCCCACCCGTGAAAAATAAATCCCATCAACGCAACCACCTTTAAAGCATCAAGGTCCCCCAAGGACATATCCTCTAACATCCAAAAGAAAACAGAAAAAAACAGGCTGCACAGGGTGTCTTTGTGAGCTTAGGACTGTGTGGGCTAGGAATCAGCACAGCGCAGCCCTCAGGACAAATCCGGCCCTCCGCCTGCCACTGTAAATAAAGTTTTATTGGAACGCAGCCATCTCCACTTGTTCACAAATTGCACATGGCTCCCTTGGCATGACGTGAGAGTTGAGACGTTCTGACGGAGTGTGTGGCCCATGAAGGATGGAATATTTACCATCTGCTCCCTCCCAGGAGAGGTTTGCCGAGCGGTGCTATACGGTTTCTCCCTTCTCTTTGGACTTCAGGTTGGACCGCTCCACTTGGCGCTGGCTCGTGGTCCTGGATGCTGCATGGGTCTGTGCACATCCAGCCACAGCCTGCGCTACCAGGGACGCTCAGAGGACACCCAGGGTGCACGCCTGTTCAAACGGGGTGCACTTAATGGCAAAGGGACACTTTGTCCCTCCCCTTCCCCTGTGCAAGTTGGGGACTCTCAGGAAAGTGGCAGCTGGGTGGGAGGGAGCCTTTCGGGCAGGGCTCCCTGGAGGTCCCAGGTGCCCTGGTGGTCTTTGGGAGGCCACTGCTGTTAAGCACCTTCATCCTTAATCATCCGAATCCTCGTGCCCCGTGACCCAGCGCCCTCGGCATCATCCCAGCTCCCTTCCTGACTCACTCATCCTTCACTTTGTCTTGGCGGCACAATCCTGGCTCTTCCTCCGCGAGTCCTCCCTTCTCCCCTCAAGCCTCTCCAGACCACACTGTAACCTTCACAGCTGGTGACGCACCTTCCTCTCCCAAGGAAGAAGGTGGCATCGTTTGGAGGCGTCGTGGTCATTCCGAGGCCGGGAAGGCTGGGCACGGCCTTCTTCCCACCCCATGTTTTGATTTTCCTGCCGTTGTACCCCCTGGTGGTTGGAGGAGACATAAGAGTATTTGCATTTTTGCCATTCCGCCTTCTGTGGCCACAGACTGTTCCCTTGTCCGCTTCTTCTTTCTTTTTTTTTTTTTTTTATCCTCACCCGAGGATATTTTTCCATTTTTTGTACAGATAGAGTGGGAGGGAGAGAGAGGAAGGGAGAGAGAGTGAAAAACATCGACGTGAAGGAACACATCGAGTGGCCGCCACCCGCACGACCAACCAGGACCGGGGACAAACTGCAACTGAAGTACGTGCCCTTAGCGGGAACCGAACCCAGGTCTCTCCGGACCGCAGGCCGACGCTCTAACCGCTGAGCCAAACCGGCCAGGGCCGCTTCTTCTTTCTTTTAAAGACTAGTTTACTGATGTTCGAGAGAGAGGAGGGGAGAGAGGGAGAAGAGAGAGAGAAACATCAGTGTGAGAGGGAAACTTGGATCGGCTGCCTCCTGCACGCCCCCTAGTGGGGATCAAGCCGCCTGTGCCCTGACGGGGAATCGAACCACCAACCTCCTGTGGGAGGACCACTGAACCACTGAAACACAGCGGCCAGGGCCCCTGTCTGCCTTTTTACCTCCTTTTTGGGCCTGAGCTGCCCTTGCCCTTGAGTGTCTCCTCCTCTTTGTCATTTTCCCTCTACCTTATGCATTTCTCACCTGACACGTTCCTACCTTGGTGACATACTTGCGTAGCTCCCTCAGGCATCTAGGGTTCCTCTGACCTGTCAGTAGAAATCCTGGCCCCGGGCCCCGAAAAGAGCCCCTGCAGTGACTGTCTTCACGCCCCGCGAGACCCCGGGTGCGCTGATCGCTCAGGCCTGGGTGTCCAAGGTGCTGAAGGAGGGACCCAGATCTGTTCACGTCGGCCAGGCGAGCCGGGCAGAGCGCATAGGAAATGCACACAACCCGACTGGTTTCTTGAGTGTCCTTGTCTTAGTGGAACTGTGTGTCTTCCCTTGAGCAGAGCCTGTGGGGGACATCCCCACCCCGAGGGTCTTTTCCCGTTTCCCGGCGAGCAGGGAGCGTAGGGCCCCCCGCAGGGCAGCCCTGGGGGTCCTCCCGGTCCCCGGGACCACAGACCCGTGACTGATCTCCGTCGTCCCTCCTTCTGCACTTTACGGCCGGTCCACAGACACGAGAAACGAGTCGCATGTCCTTGGGGCAGAGCCAGAGTAGATTTGTGCATTTCCGTGCGCTGTCATGCTCTGGTCTCGGCTCGGCGACAGCCCAGCGTCTGGCAGAACAGCCGGTGTTCCTCCCCAGGTGTGAGCGGGACCTGGAGCACGCCGTCCCGCACTACATCACCACGTACCTGCCTCTGCTGCTCGTCCTCGTGGCCAACCCCGTCCTGTTCCGGAAGACAGTGACCGCAGGTAACGGGCAGGAGGGCTCCCCGTGTCCTCGGCCCCGGGGGCGGCCGGTGCCTTGGGTCCAGAGCGCGGTCCCTGCTGTCCCCCTGGGAGTCTCGGGGACGGATCACCTCATTCATCGTCACCCGGAGACACGAGCGAGGACGGTTGCAGAAAGGGAGCCGCTTTCATACCCGTCAAGGCGCCAGCCCGCTCACTTATGGGCCACGCAAGTCCATGGCCGCTGTTAGCTCACGGTCCGCCCTGCGGACGCGGCGTGTCCATCTGGGCTCTGCTGGTGCCCCTGGTGTGACCTGGAGGCCCCAGCGTGGCTTTGGGAACGGAGAGGGAAGGGGAGCGGAGGGAGGCCCGGAGGACGGTCCGAGGCTCAGGGCCTGGTCACTCCGGTACCAGCTGGGCCTGTGTCTTCGCTCAGCTGAGCAGGAAGCAGGAAGGGGAGGACAGGAGATGAGTCAGACCAGCCGTAAGACAGGTAAGGGGACGCTGGACGCCAGCAGAACGCACTGGACAGACATCGGGGCTGAGGCAGGGGGCGAGCTCCCGGGACGCACGAGCCGGGGCGCATCTCCAGGCCCCTCCGGCGGCCGGGACGTGCCAGGTGCGGACTGAGAATGAGAAAGGCCACTGAGCATCAGCCGCAGAACACTTCACGTTCTCCCTCCGAGAACCGGGATCAGGACGGTCTTCGATCCCTCCTTCCACACCTGCATCCAACCACAGTGCACGACACGTAGCCGCGGTTACCAAGCCGCGGTTACCAAGCCGCGGTTACCAAGCCGCGCACAAACAGTGGTTCAGTGTGTGGAGCAGATGACAACCCAGGGACACACTGGAAGGAGCAGCAGCTCCCTCTGTCCATGTGTTCCAGCCGGTCCATTAGGAGACATGTTCAATCCCCCAACACTTTATTTTTGTCCCGTTTTTAATCCACACCCGAGGTTTTTTTTTTTTTCTATTTTTCTTCAGATAGAGTGGGAAGGAGGGAGAGAGAGAGACATCAATAAGAGAGACACGCCCTGGCCGGTTTGGCTCAGCAGTTGGAGCGTCGGCCTGCGGTCCCCAGAGACCCTGGTTCGGTTCCCGCTAAGGGCACGTACCTCAGTTGCAGTTTGTCCCCGGCCCTGGTTGGGTTGTGCGGGTGGCAGCCACTCGATGTGTCCCTTTCACGTCGATGTTTCTCTCTCTCTCCCCCTCCCACTCTATTCTGAACAAAATATCAAAAAAAAATTAAAATAAAATAAGAGAGACACATGACTGGTTGCCTCCTGCACAACCCGGACCAGGGCCGGCGGTGAACTGCAACTGAAGTACGTGCCCTTGACCAGAATCGAACCCGCAACTCATTGGTCCGGGGGCCAACGCTATACCACTGAGCCAAACCAGACAGGGACAATCTTTCAACACTTTAAAATAGCAACATTGCATCTTTTTTATGATAGAAAGTGTAAGTCTTTTTTATTTATTTTTAATTTTTTATCCTCACCCGAGGACATTTTTGCACTTATCTTCAAATAGAGCTGGAGGGAGAGAGGGAGGGAGAGAGAGAGAGAAACATCGATGTGAGAGAGACACATCGATTGGTTGCCACCCGCACGACCCCAACTGGGGCCGGGGACAAACTGCAATCGAGGTATGTGGCTGGAATTAAACCCAGGACTCTTTGGTCTGAGGGCAGAAAGTGTACGTCTTTAAAAAGAGTTCCTGCCCTGGCCGGTGTGGCTCAGCGGTTAGAGCGTCGGCCTGCGGTCCAGAGAGACCCAGGTTCGGTTCCCGCTAAGGGCACGTACCTCGGTTGCAGTTTGTCCCGGGCCCCGGTTGGGGTCGTGTGGGTGGCAAACAGTCGATATGTCCCTTCACGTCGATGTTTCTCTCTCTCTCTTCCTCCCTCTCTCCCTCCTGCTCTATCTGAAATGCAAAAATGTCCTCAGGCCAGGATAAAAAAGAAACAGTTCCTGAGCGAGTAAAATACAACCGGAGTTTCATTAGCAGTCACGACCACTGATCCTTTCGTCCTTGTGACAGAGGTTGCCGTGTACAATGACGACTTTGTACACGTAAAACTGCTTCGGAGTAAACGTGTCAGATGCCTAGATTCCCGCGAGTCTGGGAGACCTGCCACCTGCACGTGGTGCGCAGAGCGGCGGGGTCTCGCCCGGCCTCACCCTCGTCCGGCTTTGCCACCGGCTCCTGTGGGTCACATGCCCCCCGCCCCTCAGCAGACGCCAGTCATGGGCACCACAAGCCTCCTCTCCTTCACAGTGGCTTCCCTGCTGAAAGGGAGACAAGGCATCTACACGGAGAAGGAGAGACGGATGGGAGCCATGATCAAGACCCGCTTCTTCAAAATCATGCTGGTCTTCGTGATCTGGTAACTTCCCGCCTGTTCTTTCTGAGTGTCCCGGGGAAGGGAGGTGCAGACCGCCGGCTGTGTTCTCTTCCACGCGTGACCTCCAAGTTCCAGCAGGAACAGTGTGTGCAACGGAGATCTTGACATCGACGCTGGGGGCCCTCGAGGCTGTGCACGCAGGGCGGGAAGACGGGTCCCCAGCCCCTGACCTCGGGGAACAGTCCACTCTACAGAAAGGGGTGGGCAGCCCCAGAACCGTCCCGAGGTCGGCTTGCCCGCGGCCGAGCCTCATGCACCAGCCGTGCCCCCCCAGGGTCAACACGGATGCACACCGCTGGGTCCTGCCTTCTTTTTCATTTAATCCTCACCGAGAGGTCTTTTCTCCATTGATTTGGAAGGGAGGGTGTGGAAGCGAGAGACAGACAGAGAGACAAACATCCATGTGAGAGAGACACATCCATTGCTTGCCTCCCGCACCCGCCCCGACCTGGAATCGAACCTGCAACCCAGGTACGTGCCCTTGACCAGGAATCGAACCTGTGACCCTGCCGTGCGCAGGCTGACGCTCTAACTACCGAGCACACCGGCCGGGTGAGATCCCAGGTTTTCCATCCACCCACGGGCATCAGTGTTGAGCCAGGAGGCCTGACCCCCGGAAGATCCAAGGACTAGGACTCGTCTTTGGTGTGATGGCTCCGAGCACAGGGCAATGTTCCTCTGCTCCGTTTCCCCATCGAAAATCGTCCTGTGACCCACGCAGAGCAGCCTGGAATCAGAAAACTTCACCTGCCGCCAAAGTCATGCCCGCGCGGGGCTGGCCACTCATCTGCTACGAGGAGGCTCGGACTCTGTCCTGGGAGAGGCGCGCACTCTCTCTCTCAAAACGCCCCCGGCTTGCCCTGGCTGCTGGGGTTCAGTGGTTACAGCAACCGCCTGCAGACCAGAGGGTCACGGGTTCGATTCCTGCTCCAGGGGACATGCCTGGGCTGTAGGTTTGATCCCTGACCCCGCCTGGGGCCGTGCAGGAGGCAACCAGTCGATGTGTCTCTCTCACATGGATGTTTCTCTCTCGTCTTTCCTCTGTTCCACTGTATCTAAAAATTAATGGAAAAATATCCCCGAGTGAGGATTAACAAAAAACAAAAACAACCCCCCCCTGAGCTGGCCCTGCCGTCTTCCTGGGCCTCCTGACAACAACATCAGAACATGCGAACATCCAAAGTCAAGACGAGATTTGCTTTGGTCTCGGGTCAACGTCAGGTTCCCCTTCAAATGAAGACCGACTTCTGGGCTATGATGTAGGGTTTGTCTGTCTGTCTGAGCCGCAGAGAAACCATCACAGCTCTTCTGTCCATGATGAGCGGGGACCTTCCCAGCCACCCGTGCAGGACTGTTGGTTCTTGGGGGACCCCCCCTCCCCTGAGCTCTAACAGCCTATCCCCGTGGGCCATTTGCTTCCTCACAGTTGGTTGTCCAACATCATCAACGAGTCCCTTCTATTCTATCTTGAGATGCAGCCGGATAGCACCGAAGGGGCTTTGAAATATGTCAGAAATGCGGCCAAGACCACGTGGTTCATTATGGTAGGTCACTCCGCATTTTAAACTTTCTTCTTGGGGGGGAAAAAAAAAGAAAAAGCAGAAGGAAAAACTGCTCAGAAGTCTGATGTCCTGTGATTTAAATAGATGTGACTTGGTCGGGTTGCTGGACACCTACAGGCGACGCCAGCTCCTTGAATTTTTTTTTTAAAAGGCAACAGTTCAGTGAATTATGGTCTTTCACCTTCATGGATTGTTGTGCAGATGTTAAGAATGACAATTATGCCCTGGCCGGTTTGGCTCAGCAGTTAGAGCGTCGGCCCGCGGACCAGAGAGGCCCGGGTTCGGTTCCCGCTAAGGGCATGTACCTCGGTTACAGTTTGTCCCCGGCCCTGGTTGGGGTCGTGTGGGTGGCAAACATTCGATGTGTCTCTCTCACATCAATGTTTCTCTCTCATCAATGTTTCTCTCTCATCAATGTTTCTCTCTCACATCAATGTTTCTCTCTCACATCAATGTTTCTCTCTCAGATCAATGTTTCTCTCTCACATCAATGTTTCTCTCTCTCATCAATGTTTCTCTCTCACATCAATGTTTCTCTCACATCAGTGTTTCTCACATCAATGTTTCTCTCTCTCTGCTTCTCCCCCCCTTCCAGTCTAAAATATCCTCAGGTGAGGATTAACACACACACACACACACACACACACACTGACAATTGGGAGTGTGTCATATTAAGTGAAAAATGCAGGATATAAAAATTACCCTAAATTCAACAGCAGAATCACACACAGGAGAAAAGACCAGCCAGAAATACACGCGGTGACAGGTGGGAAGTCTGTGGGTGGGCCCCCGGTGGGCCCCCTCCCAGTGTGTGCACTGGGCCACACACACGCACACGATCTGCTGGTGCAGATGCCCGTGGCCTACCGAGCACAGACATTGGTGCCGCTTCAGAAGGGGGGGAACGTGATTCACCAGGACCAGAAAGTGAGAGCCGGTGCCCCGCCTTGCTCCCCGCTGTGCCGCCGCGCGGTGCCCTGGGCTCGGTTCAGTGCAGGCTCCACACACGAGAGAGGACGCCTCTCAGACCCTTGTCGCCTCAGGAACCGTGTTGAATCCAGCTCAGCGGTCACTCCCGGGGCCAGCCCGTGGGCATGCTGAGTGGCGCGTGGCTGTGCAGGCGCAGGGCTGGGGCGCCTGCTTCCCCCACTCACCGGCCATCTCCCTGTCCCCTGCCCAGGGCATCCTGAACCCAGCCCAAGGCTTTCTCTTGTCCCTGGCCTTCTACGGCTGGACAGGCTGCAGCCTGGACTTCCAGTCGTCCCGGAAGGAGATCCAGTGGGAATCCATGACCAGCTCTGCCGCCGAGCGGGCCGGCCCGGCCCACGAGGGCTCCTGCGCGCCCCCCGACGGCCCCGCGGCCAGGAAGGGGGTGCGCGCGGGCGGGCACACCTCTGACGAGGCCCTGAGCATGCTGTCTGAAGGTAAGGCCCGCTGCCGGGCCAGGCTCTCCCAGAACCCCTCGCGAACAAGGACGTGCGGTGGGCGTGGTGTCATGGGATCTGCCATGCAGGCCAGGGAGTCCACGGGGGTCTCAGGGGCCCACGTGGACGCTGACCCTGCATTACACCCTCTGCTTTCAGCTCAGCCCAGCACTGGGGCCTGGCATTAACCCTCTCTGGTCCGCAGGCTGCCCCTCGGGCCAGGGCCTGGCATTAACCCTCTCTGGTCCCAGGCTGCCCCTCGGGCCAGGGCCTGGCATTAACCCTCTCTGGTCCCAGGCTGCCCCTCGGGCCAGGGCCTGGCATTAACCCTCTCTGGTCCGCAGGCTGCCCCTCGGGCCAGGGCCTGGCATTAACCCTCTCTGGTCCGCAGGCTGATGTTCCAGCCAGGGCCTGGCATTAACCCTCTCTGGTCCCAGGCTGCCCCTCGGGCCAGGGCCTGGCATTAACCCTCTCTGGTCCCAGGCTGCCCCTCGGGCCAGGGCCTGGCATTAACCCTCTCTGGTCCCAGGCTGCCCCTCGGGCCAGGGCCTGGCATTAACCCTCTCTGGTCCCAGGCTGCCCCTTGGGCCAGGGCCTGGCATTAACCCTCTCTGGTCCGCAGGCTGATGTTCCGGCCAGGGCCTTGTGTTAATTCTCCACGGCCCCCTCGGGCTGCCCTCACTCCCCACGGCCCCCTCAGGCACAGTCACTCCCCGTGGCCCCCTTGGGCTGCATGGCATTTTGAATAGGACATCACTGTCACTAGGGGCCCCTCGCTAACATCTGCGGGGAAGCTGGACAGGAGGACACGCCTTTGCCGATCGCGGCTGGGTTGATGGGTCCGGCCGCCTGGGGCATTTAGGATGAGCAGCCCGTTAGCACTGTGGCCTCTTCGCATCTGTCCTTGTCACTTAAAGACCAGCGCTGCGATCTTCAAAGTGCGCCTTGCGGAACCCTAATGTGGTCTCAGGCATCTCGGAAATGATTCAAATCCCGTCCCCAAACAGAGGAGAGAACGTGAGAAAAAGTGCCCGCGGTCAACTGTGCCTGTCACCAAATACGAGCTCGGAACCCGTCTGACCAGCCAGCTGGCGTCCGGAGCCCAGCGTCCTGTGCAGACCATCCTGGGGGGCAACTGAAAACCGTTACCCTTAGACCTCAGCCGTGACAACCAACTCTGCCCCGTCGGCTGCAATCAAACCAAAACACGACAAGCTGACGTTTCGGTGGCTGGAGACATCTCGGGACGCCCGGCTTCTGGTGTTAGAGTCTCAGTGGGCTCGCCTGGCCGTCACCGGTCCGATGGCTCTTGTGATCGTAAACAAAGCTCATTGGGACGGACGAAGTCAACCTTGGCCAATGGACCACTCTCTTCCGCGAGTGTTGGGGTCCTCGTAAGCTCGGTCTCAACAAAAATCTGTCTTTTGATGAAAAAAAAAAAGGTCTGAAAGTTGCCTCTGTGACACCCACAGAGTTTGAACGGACCCGACGGTTTGGGACGGACAGACAGATGGACCCTGGGAGTGCACTGGCCGTCTGAAAGGGCTGGGGAGCGGAGGGTTAGGATGTTGAGGGACAGTGAGGGAGTGTCTGGTGCGTCCTGGGTGCTCTCCCCTCCTCAGCCGGCGCTGGGGCTGGGCAGGGGGACCCGAGCTCTGTGCTCAGTGCCTGCCCCTCGGTCTCTGCCCCTGGAGAGCTCTCGTCCTCAGTGCCGTGCGCAGACGCACTAGTGCTTCCCCGTGCTGAGGGTGTCCCGCGTGCTGGGGGGTGTCAGCAGCACCCTGGCCTCCACCCACCGGGGGCTAGGAGCACCTTCCCAACTGTGCCGACCAAAACGCTCTCCCGATGGCGACCAGTGTCCCCCAGGGAGCACAGTGACGTGAGGTCAGCACCAATGTCTCCGAATAATGAGGCTTCGCAAAGCTCGGGTCCACAGTGTGCTTTTCCCAACACACTGTCTGAGCTACATGCACACACGCACACACACACGCACGCACACGCATGCGCACGCAAACGGAGCCCAAAGCAGGTGGTACAGAAACAATGTCATCTGCAGCGAGGAAGCAGGCCCAGGACTTCCGAGTTTCATTTCCGTCTTCGCTCCTACTGTTCGGAGACAAGGGAGGAGCGTTCGTTTTCGGTACCTGTCGTAATGCAGACGCCCAGGGCCCCAGAGTGTGGAGCTGAATTGATTGCTTCCTGGAGACAGGTGCCATCTGGTTGTCATGGGCACCTCGAAGGGACCCAGTAGTTGTGGCTGAGGCTCCAAGACAGAGGCGGAGACCATGAGGTGACAGACTGTCCATCCTTCCCCAAGGGCGAGGCCACACTCGGGGCACGGCTGGTCGCCTGGTGCCTCCCGGGAATGAGCCAAAGCTTTTATCTCAAAACTCCTGTTTCCTGGGCCCGCCCATCCTGGCCTTGGGGGGACTTGAGCCCATCACCGGAGGTCAAGTACACCCGAGGTCAAGTACACCGGAGGTCATGTACACCCGAGGTCATGTACACCCGAGGTCAAGCACACCCGAGGTCAAGCACACCGGAGGTCAAGCACACCCGAGGTCAAGCACACCCGAGGTCAAGCACACCCGAGGTCAAGCACACCCGAGGTCAAGCACACCGGAGGTCAAGCAAACCCGAGGTCAAGCACACCCGAGGTCAAGCACACCCGAGGTCAAGTACACCGGAGGTCATGTACACCCGAGGTCAAGCACACCCGAGGTCAAGCACACCCGAGGTCAAGCACACCCGAGGTCAAGCACACCGGAGGTCAAGCACACCCGAGGTCAAGCACACCCGAGGTCAAGCACACCGGAAATCAAGTACACCGGAGGTCATGTACACCGAGGTCAAGCACACCCGAGGTCAAGCACACCCGAGGTCAAGCACACCCGAGGTCAAGTACACCCGAGGTCAGGCACACCGGAGGAAAAGCACACCGGAGGAAAAGCACACCGGAGGTCAAGCACACCGGAGGTCAAGCACACGCAAGGTCAAGCACACCCAAGGTCACGCACACCCGAGGTCACGTACACCCGAGGTCAAGTACACCGGAGGTCATGTACACCCGAGGTCAAGCACACCCGAGGTCAAGCACACGGAGGTCAAGTACACCCGAGGTCAAGCACACCGGAGGTCAAGTACACCCGAGGTCAAGCACACCCGAGGTCAAGTACACCCGAGGTCAAGCACACCGGAGGTCACGTACACCCGAGGTCAAGCACACCGGAGGTCAAGTACACCCGAGGTCAAGCACACCGGAGGTCAAGCACACCACTACCCACAACGAAGACCGCCCCGCCTCAGTCCCACCAAGAAATGGGATCAGTCAGCAAGGCCCCACCTGCCTCCTGCCCAGCAAGCTGGTGCATGGCTGTGCCCCTGGGTTGTGGGTTCGAACACGCAGGCCTGATCCGGAGCCGACGGAGCCCCGTGCAGGGAGGACCGGGCCCCAGGGCCCCTGGCCTCCTCCGTGAGAGCCCTTGAGGCTGACGCGGCGTCAGGACGCATGGAGACTGTCTCTGAGCCTGGAACGCCGTCCTTGGTTAGTTTAAGGTCTTACCAGTCTTGGGGTTGGGCCCGTGTCCCACCTGCTGAAGTCGGACGTTGCACAGCGAGCTCCTGCCTTCCGCCTTCCAGCCAGGGGCAGCGCCCCGAGGCCTGGTCTCAGTCACAGGCTGCTGAGCTGTTGGTTTCATTGAGATCTCATTCACACCTCATCGAAAGCATCCTTGCAAAGTGTGCGGAGAAGTCCTTCCGGAACGCGGGGTTCTTGGAAATGCGGGCGAACGAAGCATCGTGCCCCGGACGTAGTCGTGGGCGCCTGGAGAGAAGCCCCCAGCAACGTGCGTGCACTAGTCTCGACTGAGCTGTGGGCAGGGCTCAGCCGCTACATCACGGGCTGTTCTGCCGCTGAGGACACCAGCCCGTGTACGAGCTCCCACGGGGGACTGGGCTGTGATCACCATGCTCCCTGGGGACAGTGGCGGGCTCGCCTCCAACTCCGTGATTCTCAACCAGTGTGCCGCAAAGATGTAAAAGAATGTTTTTCCTTTATTATTTTTTTTTAAATTCTCACCCGAGGACATTTTTGCATTTATCTTCAGATGGAGGGAGAGAGGAAGGAAGAGAGAGAGAGAAACATCGATATGAGAGAGACATATTGACTGGCTGCCACCCACACGACCCAACCAGGGCCGGGGACAAACTGCAACCGAGGTGCGTGCCTTTAGCGGGAACCGAACCCGGGTCTCTCTGGTCTGCGGGCCGACGCTCTAACCGCTGAGCCAAACTGGCCAGAGCTCTCTCTCTCTTTTTTTTTTTTTTAAACTTTTTTTTCTTTCTAATCCTCACCTGAGGATATTTTTTCACTTATTTTCAGACAGAGTAGGAGGGAGAGAGTGAGACATCAATTGATTGCCTCCTGCATGACTCCAACCAGGGCTGGGGACCAAACTACAACCAAGGTACCTGCTTTTGACCAGACTCGAACCCACGACTCTTTGGTCCACAGGCCGATACTCTCACCGCTGAGCCGAACCGGCCAGGGTGGCTGGTTTCTCTTTAAATGTCGCTTGTTCCTGCCTGTCTGGGTGCTGGCCAGTCTCCAAGGTGACGGGTGAAGGCTGCATCCAGGAGCGGGGAGGCCACACACCCGACCTCTCCCCCGCCGGCCTGGGTTCACCGAGCACCCGTGCGTGTGGTGCCACGTGAGGCAGTGCTGCCCGGTGAGCACCACCGAGTGCCTGCCACTGAGACTCTCCATCCGACTGGCAGAGAACCACCCCTCACACCTGTACTACTGCCGGTGAGCCGGCCGCGAAGACACACGCAAGGGACAGGAGGGTGATTTCAGGGAGGGTGACCTGGGCCTCCCTGAGGGGGCGACGCTGGAACTGAGACCCGAATGACGTGTAACGGAGCCCTGAGCACAACCTGGACAAGTTTTACAGGCAGAGGAGACAGGCAGCGGCCGGTGGCCCAGGTGCGCTCGGGGTGGGAGACACAGAGAGGCCAGGGAGCCCGAGGGACCCAGGAGGAGGCTGCAGCAGGCACCAGGCCCCGGGTGCATGGAGTTCAGGTATGGGCCATTCCCACCAGGGGCCGTCGCTGCCCCGTGCATGGTGGCAAAGGCAGGCGTGTTCTTGGAGTGGCAACAGGATGACGCTTGGCAGGAAGAACGTTGGTTCTACTTTACTGATAACACTGCCCCTGAAAACCCTGGTGCACCATCGAGGAGACCCCTCGGAGGCGTCACAGTCGACAGAGGTTGTCTTCCTCCCTTTGGGCGCCTGCTGGGGATGAACGCAGGTGGCCGGGCAACCACAACAGTGCGCTGTGACCTCGCTCCCCAGCGCGACATTTTGGAAGCGCGTGGAGCAACTTCCAGGACACGGGCACCATCGCAACCTTTTCTCTCTCCCTCTGCAGGTTCCAACACCAGCACCGTCGAGATCCACATCGCGAGTGGGCCCCGCGCCGTGAGTGAGGCCGACGGTGTTCCCAGGGTCCAGGGAGACCTGTGAGGGGCATGGCAGGGTCCCCAGCCCACATCCTCCACGCTGTGCTCCTCGTCCTTCAGACCCGTGTTCGCCCCACCCCCCTCTCTGTGGAGACAGTGTGCACTTGGGGACAGAAGATGTCCTTCTAGACCAGCGATTTTCAACCAGTGCACCACCAGAATTTTTAAAACATGCAACATCAGACTAGTCAAATAGAAAAACTAGATTGTCAAATAAAAAAAAGTGACAACAGTCATACAGCCATAGTTGTCTGGTGTGAATGGATCAAAGTTATACCTATTCTTTTGCTCAGACTGGCAAACATATTTTTTGGTGTGAAGAATTTCAGTAATTAGTTTGTGGGTGCCATGAGATGGAAATCACTGTTCTAGACCCCCACTATTAGGCAGCTTCTGTAGACATTGTGATGTAATACCAGGACCAAGTCCTTGGGAAAGTTAATAAAGTCATAACTAAGCTCCTACTCTGGTTTGGACTCTGTCTGAAAATACTTCCAGGAAATGCTCTTGGGTCAAGTTACTGATGGTGTCAAAAGGGCAGCAACATGGAGAAGCAGCTGATGAACAGGGCACATGGGTGGCTGCGCTGCATGTCCTGCATGTACCACCCTAGGGTGCAGAAGAAGCAGCTCCCCCAGGAATTCAGCCTCACTGCATGTCCTTCATGTACCACCAGAGGGCGCAGAAGAGGCAGCTCCCCCAGGAATTCAGCCTCACTGCATGTCCTTCATGTACCACCAGAGGGCGCAGAAGAGGCAGCTCCCACCAGGAATTCAGCCTCACTGCATGTCCTTCATGTACCACCAGAGGGCACAGACTGTCCTGCATGAACCACCCGAGGGAACAGAAGAGGCAGCTTCCATCAGGAATTCAGCCTTGCTGCAAGTTTATCTTTTTTCTTTTTCTTTTTCTATTGTGGTACGTGCCCCTAGCGGAAAACTGAACCCAGGACTCTCTGCAGGTTGACGCTCAACCGCTGAGCCAAACTGGCCAGGGCTCGCTGCATGTCCTGCATGTACCACCAGAGGGCGCCAAAGAGGCAGCTCCCACCAGGAATTCGTCCTCACTGCATGTCGTTCATGTACCACCAGAGGGCGCCGAAGAGGCAGCTTGGTCGCATCAAGAATTCAGCCTCACTGCATGTCCTGCATGTACCACCAGAGGGCGCCGAAGAGGCAGCTTGGTCGCATCAAGAATTCAGCCTCACTGCATGTCCTGCATGTACCACCAGAGGGCGCCGAAGAGGCAGCTTGGTCGCATCAAGAATTCAGCCTCACTGCATGTCCTGCATGTACCACCAGAGGGCGCAGAAGAGGCAGCTTTTGCGCATGGAGGGCGCATCAAGAATTCAGCCTTCGGCCCCCACTGTGAGCAAGGCCAGTGTCAGGAATCTTGGAACCTGGTTTCTGCTCACATCGTTGCCTAGGCCTCATCTTCCCACCCGTTGGAAACACCAGGGCACGACTGTCTCAGCAGCAACACTACATGCGTTGGAGTTGCGAGCCGGCGAGGCTGTAGCTACGGAGAGATATGTCTGGGCTGCAGACCCCTCTGCCATGGGACCTTCGACAGGGCTCGGTCTCCCTGTCCCGTGCAGCAGCCGTGCGGGCTGCTTCTGACTTTGTCCTTCTGGGGTTGTGGGGCTGCAGACCGATTCCGGGCGCTGCGCCCTGGGGCCCAGGCTGGCACATTCCCAAGCCCGGAGCGGCCCCCAGTGACGGGCGTCAGGCGTGTCCGCTTCCCTGGGTGGCACTGGCATTCTTACTGTCTGTGCTGACACCGCCCCAGCAGCGAAAGCCCCTCCTATTGAGGACCCCCTACCTGGGGGTTACAGCCGCACCCCCATTCTAGGGGCAAAGACCCCAGCCGCTCGCCTTCCCAGCCTCCCTCTTGGGAAGGGGCTTGGGGGTGCGCGAGGGCCGCCATGTGCAGGGTGACCTGCAGGGGACCGTCCTGCAGCCCGACTTCGCCGTCCCTGCCTGCACGGCCTCCACACCTGGTCCTTTGGAGACTCTGGAGCTGCCCGATATCCCTGCTCCTTCCTGGATGACACGAGCCAGGGCCGGGGTCGGACGCTTGCGAGGGAGAAGGTGGCCCATCTGACTGTCCGCTGGCACGACTCCCCGGAGATGGGGTCCCTCGGCCCTGGCTCGGGGGTTTTGATTGGCATGAGCCCAGAGCGAGAGCGCACGGCCGCCTGGGCACTGGGGACACAGGCTGCAGCGTCCCGGGCCGGGGGTGCCAGCAGCTGGGCATCAGTCACTGAGCACACACGAAACGTGAGAACGCTGGTTAAGGGGTTCCCTGTGAGGCCCTCCCCGCCAGTGAGGTTGGCGGTTCAGATGGTGGGCACCAGGTCCGCTGGGGGGAGGGCGGTGGCCGCAATGATGATGAGGTGAGGGGAAGGACCCAGGGACCACCCTGAAGCTGCAGGAACCGGACCCACACAGGAGTTGGGGTGGCTGGGTGGGCAGGTGTAGCCGGGGTGCAGTTTGGGTGGAGAGATACTCCTATCAGGCCCTTCTACCTCGTTCTAACACCTGGGGCTTGGGTCACACCCTAGCACAGGTCTGCCTGAGTCTGCTCGTGTCCCCTCTTCCCCAGGTCCCCTCCCCGCCCATTGTCCTGTGTGGCTGCCCAGGGCCCGCGGCCAGTTCCCGTGACCGCCGGCTAGTGAGGACGACTCCTACCCCAGCCCCCAGTTCCCAGGGCGGGGGCTTCAGGGTTCCCATCTGCAGAGAACTGTCCTGCCCAGCCCCACCTGGCCACGCCCTGTCCGCTCAGCCCTGCCCTGCCCTGCCCGGTCCAGCCCAGCCCAGCCCAGCCCAGCCCCCGCTCTGCCCAGCCCCGCCCTGCCCAGCCCAGCCCAGTCCGGCCCTGTCCGGCCCAGCTCTGCCGAGCCCTGCCCTGCTCTGCCCTGCCCACCCTGGCACAGCCTGGCCCTGCCCGAGGCCCAGGGCTGCCCTGCCCTCCTCCCAGCGGAGCCCGGCCTCCTGCCCGGATACCTTGCAAGTACACAAGACGCTGCAGACCAAGAGCCAGCCGGGGAGGCCATGTGGCCACATGCCGTCCTTAGAGGTGTGCCCGACCCCACGCAGCTCCCCGCTTTGCAGGTTCCAACGGCCACCCCGAGTGTGAACTTCCCGTGGACACGGAGGGTGTTCTCCATCCCCCGTAGGGAGAGCACCGAGATGTGGGCCATGCACAGAAAGCCCTCTGCTGGGCGAGGACACGGAGCCCCAGATGCATAGACAGAAGCCCAGTCAGGGCACAGAGCAAACCATGTCGGAGCCCTGCAGAGAGGGGTCCGTGGTACCTGCAGAGGGAAGGTACACAGTGTGTCCCAACCCCCTCTCCTCTGCGGTACCAAGAGCCCCACGGGACGCTGCCCACGTGCTACAGCATCGTGGCCGAAGCCACGGGGGCCACGGCCACACACACCTGCACCCGGGGCTGCCCTCCTCTACTTGCAGCCACGAGTCCTTCCCGGGACCTTCCTGAGTCCGTTAGCAGGGCCGGGGCTGCTCAGAACGTCACCCCAAACCCACCCGTGGGAACGGGCTCGGTCAACTGGGCAGGGTTCAAGGAATACAAAGTAGGCGGGCTGCACCCCACCACCCTGGGACCGAAGAGGGGGGCCCGGCCTTGCTGTGATGTGGGCGGAGGAAAATGACACTGTAACCCACGTGCTGACTCCTGCAGAGTGAAATGCAGCCTGTGTCCCAAAACAGCGGCCTGGCACATGGCGGGGACAGGGGCACCCATCACAACGAAGCATGCAGCAGCCACCCAGGGCTCAGGTGGCGTCGTTGCAACACGCGGCCAAGGCTGGGTCAGGACTCACCGTCCAAACTGCCCCGCGCCCTGGGCTCCGCCATCTGCAAATGCCCGCGTTCATCCCGGACCCCAAATCACAGCCAACCCGCCCTGGGCAAGAGGACACCCAGACTGACTTTCAGACAGCCAGCCTGAAATAACATCACGGAAAGAAACTGCGGAACACGCCCCGAGGACCGGCCCCTCGCACACGGCTGCTGTTGTACAGCCAACGGCTTCCCCCTTCAACGGCCGCCCTGGGAAGAGGGCCCCTCCGGTGGAGAAGGCGCACCTTTCTCCTCGTGGCGCCCGCGGGCCCACAGATGGAGCGGGGACGAAGAAAGGACACCCACCACGTTCTCTCATATCAAAATAGAGCAATTTATTCAAGACACTGAATATGATCTGTTGATTCTCTCTCAAAACAAATGGGCTGCGACACTCAGGGTGAGTCTGTCCTTCAGAGCGTGAGGGTGAGCGGCGGGAAACAGAACGGGCCACGTGGACGGGCGGGCGGAGGCGCCGACAAACGACATCTGGCTGGTACGTCTGACACAGACAATAAAAACCGCGGAAGCCAGAAGCCAGAACCTGGGCGAGTGCAGTGGCGGAGGGGACACGCCTGCCTTGGACAAGAACCACGATGTAAAAAAAAAAAAAAAGAAAAAAAAAAAGGCAGAACAGGGTTAAAAAGAGGAAAATGACCAGAACGAAGCAGACCCTTCCGTCGGACAAAGTGCAGGTGGCCGCTCCGTGACCGATCTCAGGACAGGAGGACACGGAGGTCCGCGGGCTCCAGTGGGCTCAGCAGCCGCGGGCGTGGCGTGCGGGGCGGGCCCTCGTTACGTCCCACCCACCGGAGAGGCGGGGGCTGGGCGTGGGCGTCTGCGCGGGATCCAGGTCACTTTTGGTCACGGACACGTAAGCATCCCCCACAAAGTCTAAGAGCTGTAAACAAGGGCAGTCACAGTACGCGCGGCCCCTGGGTCCCGCAGGCGGCCTGCTCCCGGCGACATGCTCCCGGCGCGAGCGCTGGACAGAGGCTGTCCCCGTGCCCGCTCGGGGATGGTTCGAGGTCGCGGTGAAGTCTCCCACTTGGTCCCCGTGGCCTCGGCAGGCTCTCAGTGGTGGCCAGCGATCCGGAACCAGAGACGTGGACAGTCCGCCTTCACACTGCCGGGTCCCCGCGTGGCCGCCACGGAGCCGGTGTGGTGCGCGGCCTCACGCCCCTCGGCTCCGACCTCACATGGCCAAGAGGCTCCGGTCTATCAAGTGGCCACGCGGTCACCTAGACCCTGGCTGCCGACCTTCCCTGTGAGGACTGTCTCCTGAAGCTCTTACCGTGCGCCCCGAGGCGCCCGACGGGTCCGGCCCAGGCCGACCCTCCGCAGCGCACCCTGTAGACTCGAGCACGTTTCCATTTGCGAGGGGACAGTGGTGGACTTTTGACCTTCGCCGAGGACCAGGTCACAGAGCCCAAAGAAAACACCCAAGACGTAAACAGCGCTCTCTGGTCTTCTCGGGTGGGGACTCAGGAACTCGCGTCTCCAAGGGGCGCCCAGTGCCGGGGGCTCAGGTACGGCGGGGCCTGGGCGCGCTCGCCGCCCTGACCATCCACGTTCAGCTCCGCAGACAGAAGCCATCCTCGGAATAGCACCGGGCGGAGCTGGGACAAGGCGGCGGAGCCTGCCCGCGGCCCCCTCCCGTCCCTCGTCCCTCGCTGTGCCCACGGGATAAGCCACGGTCCTTCTCCCAGGGCGAATCTCGAACACAGGTCCGTGTCGGGGTAAGACAGCACAAGGTCACCCGATCCTACGAAAGGACACTCCCGTAGGAACACAAAGCCATGTTTAATTGTTTAAAAAACAGTAAAAAGATTCAGTATTAAAAAAAGAAAACCTAGTCCCTTGGAGACGGTCGAAGGGATGGGTGACCTTCGACCGTTCACTCCCTTTCGGCTTGAAGGGCTGTCCTTCCCCGTTGGTGTCTGTCGCTGTCCGGCCAGGTGAGACCCGGAAGCCGCCAGGGGAGCTGTGCAAGGGCTCACCCAGGTGCTCCTGGGGCACGAGCGTCCTGTGAGTGACTCGCCACCAGCGGGGCCCCGAGCTGCCTCCACGGCTGGCTCCGTACCGCTGGGTGTGGGGCATGCCCCTTGGGGTCCGCTGCTGCCTTCATGTCCCTCCTGCGGCCACCCAGGTGGACACCCAGAGGTGCAGCCCCGCCCTCCTCCAAGGGCGGGGCCCTGCGGCCCGGAGGATACTCCGCTGCGCCCCCTGGTGCTGCCCGCCAGCGCCCCACCCGCCCGCGGCCGCAGGCAACGGGATCCGCCCCCGCACGCCCGCGCGTGTCTTCCTAGAATCTTTTAAAAATACGAAACCACACAGAGCTCTCTATGTCTGATGGCCATTTTAGGATTTTAAAATCGTTTTAACATAAAAATATTTTTTTTTTCCAAAAATACTCCAGGCTCTTTCTCTTATAAGTCATTTTTTTTTTCTCCTGTAAAAAGTCCCCCTGCCCTGCCTTCCTCCATAAAGCACTTGATTCGCGCCGACAGTGCCCTTGAGACCTAAGATCTGGAAGGGGCGTAAAGGGACCAGTGAGGGGGGCGGAGGGGGGATGGGGCGGGAAGGGGGCGGGGCCGGCAAACTGCGGCAGACTTTGCCCGGTGTCCTCGGTGTCCTGGAGGCTGACTCTACACCCACACGCGGTCGGAGGAAACAGGGGGAGGGGCGGTGATCAAAGGAAACCGGCCCCCTCGCCCCCACGACAGGACTGCCGTGGGCAGAACAGCCCCCGCACAAGGGAGGCCGCAGGACACGCACCGCGTCGGGACCCCGAGGTGGCGCATCTCATCGCTGCAGACTGGTCTGCGCGCGGCCTTCGCGCGGCAACCGCGGTGACCGCCCTGTTGGGGAGCAAGGCAGCACGCAGAGGACACCTTTTCCACCCCTTCTGGTTTATCACGGCATTTTCCTCTTTTCCTCGGTGTTGGCGCAGCTGTCCCCCTCCCTCCGCAGTCCTCGGAGCCTGTCTGGGGGGACCAACGGCGCAGCGTCCGGTGGGTGGCTCCGCTCTCTCTAAGCTGATGTCCCCGGTGGAAACCGTTCCCCCCCTGATAGGACTGTGTGTGTGTGTTTGAAACGTTTTGATGAGGACTATGACAAAACAGGCTCCCGTGGCCGGGGATGGGTTGGTTTCCAAGTCCACGCCCACGAGCCCGGCCGCCACGGGTGGGAGCCCACAGGATCGAGTCTCGGGTGCCAAAACGCCCACGCCCACGCCGGTCCGTCGGAACTCTCTCCGCTCCCGCAGACTGGTTTACTTCCGCAGATCCAAGACACACACCTGCAAGGAGAGAGCCTGTCACCTTCATGCCAGGACGGCTGCAGGGCCAGGCTGGCCAACCACAGAGCCCAGGGCGCACCAGGCCCGCCAGGGATGGTTTATGGATAAAGTTGTATTGGCACACAGTCAGGAACGTTCAGATGTTCAACAGGCTAGTGGGCGGCTGGGCCTCTGACCCCATCCCACCCCTGCAGTCACTAGCACAGAGGGACAGCAGGTCAAGGGCACAGCCGGGAACGAGCAAGGTGGCGGCAGCCGTGAGCAGGTGGCAGCGGCCCACGCACCTGGTGGCAGAGCAGAGGGCTACACAAGCCTGAGCTCACGGCCTCTGAGGACACCTGGGGCTACACAGACGCTCGGCCTCGAGCTCACGGCAACCCGAAGTGCAGGGGCCACCAAACAGCCAGACCCTCCTGGGGTCACCACAGGTGCCCGGGGCCCAGGATCCTGTGCAGCCCACGTCCTGCCTTTCCAGGGCGGGGCGCGAATGTGGGGCTGAGACAGGAACAAGCTTCTCGGCCTGGCTCTCGGCACAGCTGCCCGGCTTCTCCCCGCTCCGCCCGCCCCCTGCACCCCGCAAACCCGGGGCCGCTCACCGAGCCGTCGGAAGCGCTGGCGCCCACTTTGTCTCCCCGGGCGCTCCAGCACACCTCGAACACGCCGCCCGTGCCGCGGTAGCTGTGGACGAGGCTCCCACTCTGCAAGGCAAAGCAGTCCCCGTGACGCGAGGGCCCCGGGGAGCACGGGGGAGGGGGAGGGCACGTCCCGCTCCCCGCCCCCACGCGGCAGCACCGAAACTCAAACCCACAGGAGGGAAAAGGACCTTCGGCCACACTGGGGCTGTGCACGCGCCTCTCAGACTCCACCAGGGGGCTGACCCGTGACAACCTGCGGGACCCGCCTCTACGGTCCGGCCAGGACAGGCCTCCCGAGGGCCACTCCCAGCCAGGGACGGGGTGGTGAGCCCGCTAAGGAGGCGGGGAACCGGGGAGGAAGCACGTCAACAACATGAAGTAGATTTCTGTATTTCGGGAAGGCACCCTCTCCCCGAGGGTCAAGGAGATCTGGGATTTATAAAAAACGAGTGAGATCGTGTGGCAGGTTCTTGACAGCGGGCAGGAAGTACCTAATGCCCTTGCTCGATGCTGTCCCTTCACGAATCCACCCATCACCGTGTCCAGGGAGCACCTCGTGAAGGGACAGTTGAGCATGTTCTTCCCGGGCTGCATGTTCCCTGGGTGGCCCATCTGCGGGGCAGCAGGCTGCTTCCACTTAGGGCCCGCGCTCGCCTCTCCCGCCCCAAGAAGATGTAGTTTGTATGAGGCCGACCCGGGGAAGCCTGAGGTCTCAGTGGACCTCTGCCCCAGGGCGGTTAAGTTGGCTTGTGCACTACCAGCCCTTGCCACAAGGGGGCGTGGCTCACTACACACGTGCGGAAAGGTCAACTCAGCCAGAGAACCAGGAAGGAGGATGCATTAGAAGGGGGGCCCCAGGCCATTTAATCCATCCCAAGATCACAGAAAATGGGTCTCTGGCTATCTGCAGCAGCTCTGACCATTTCTCTCTCCCCTCAAGAGGAGAGAGCACAGGACAGAGGGTCCCCTGGGGAGTCTGCTGGCTGCGGCTCCGTCTGAGCGCACCGTCCCCACCGCACACGCCCCAGCTGCTGTTTGCAGCCCGGGTCACCAGACGTGACTCTGGGCGTCCCTCGGAGACAGGAATCGGGGTTACCTGAGTGTTCCAGATGTGCACACACTTGTCGAAGGAGCCGCTGGCCAGGTACTTGCCGTCGGGGCTGAAAGCGACGCTGTAGACAGGCTCCTGGTGCTTGGTGAGCGTGTGGATACAGACGCCACGCTCCACGTCCCACAGGCGGACCGTGGAGTCGAACGAAGCACTAGGAAGGCGGGAGGAAACCAACACAGACACACAGGGGTTCTTCTCCGTCCCACAGACACGTAACACATCATGCACGATTTTCCTTGTGCAGCCTTTATGGCTCCAGAGACAGCAGAGATGCTCTGTCGCATCTAAAACGTGACAGCGATACGCTGCCAACAAAGTCATACGTATAAAACCAACCCCTGCTTGCTGTCTCTTCTTTTCGGTGCTGTTATTGGGGAAACCTTGATTCCATGTCCATTTGTTTCTGCATTTCCTGTACATACACGCACAATAGATATGTCTGTAGAATCCATTACATTTTCTAAACTGCTCCTGCAATTTTATCTTATGTTATTTTTTTATCCTCACCCGAGGACATTTTTGCACTCATCTTCAGATAGAGCGGGAGGGAGAGAGGGAGGAAGAGAGAGGGAAATATTGACGTGAGAGAGACACATTGACTGGCTGCCACCCACACGATCTCAACTGGGGCTGGTGACAAACTGCATCTGAGGTACGTGCCCTTAGTGGGAACCGAACCTTGGTCTCTCTGGGCCACAGGCCAACGCTCTAACTGCTCAGCCAAACCAGCCAGGGCCTGGCTCCTACAATTTTAAACACAACCTTTGCCCGGCTGGTGTGGCTCAGTGGATTGAGCACCGACAGGTCCGGGCTGGATTCTGGCTCAGGGCACATACCTGGGTTGCGGGCTCCATCCCCAGTAGGGGGCGTGCAGGAGGCAGCTGATGGATGTTTCTCTCTCTCATGGATGTTTGTCTCTCTCTCCCGTCCTCTCTCTCTAAAAAGTTAATAAAAACATATTAGCCCTGGCCAGTTTGGCTCAGCAGTTAGAATGTCGGCCTGCGGTCCAGAGAGACCCGGGTTCAGTTCCCACTAAGGGCACGTACCTCGGTTACAGTCTGTCACCGGCCCTGGTTGGTCATGTGGGCGGCAGCCACTCGATGTGTCCCTTTCACGTCGATGTTTCTCCCTCTCTCTCCCTCCCCCTCTATCTGAACAAAAAAAATGGAAAAAAATATCCTCAGGTGAGGGTTAAAAAAAAAATTAAAAATAAATAAAACACAACATTTTTCGTTACCAACCGAAATATATGGGAAAATGGCAAATTAAGAGAATAAAAGTTTAATGCAATGGGAATTCAAATACAAGCACAGGCAAACATGCGATGGTACCCCCGCGAGCGGCACCTTCAGCTCTTCCTGTTCCCTCGATACAAGTACCATCTCCTGGCCATAACTTTCACGGGGTAACTTTTCTGTCCCCGCTGATAAAATAATTTCACAGCCACCGTGAGCAGGGCCGCCCGAGGGCCGCGCGAGACCGCGCTGGGAGTGAGCGTTCCCCTCTACCTTGCTAGCATGATGTTGGAGTTGGGGTTGCTGGTGGCCGGCCCGGTCGGACTCCACTTTATGGTATAGATCTCTTTGCTGTGAGCCTGCAGGTCATGGACACACGTGTCCTGCTTCATGCTCCAGATCTAGAGGACACAGTGGGAATCACGTCAGCAAAGCTGTTTCTCCAGCCAGGATCGGTTCAACGTCAGGCGTCCTGTGAGCACTGGTCAGTCTGGGGCCCCCGAGAGCTCGCCGGCCGGCGGGTCGCTGCCCAGGCCGGGGACGGGACAACGTCCTGGGTGCTGGTGGGAAGGCCACGGGGAAGGGGAGGCTCTCAGCATGATCCTCGAATGACCGACAGGCGTTAACCAAGTGACAGCGAGTCATCGAGTCACCAGCGGGGAGAACTTAGTGCAAGGGGAAACGTGTTTGTTATACAACGACCAGCCAGAGCAGCAGAACAGAGCACACACCCTGAGAGTACACGGGGGAGTCTCGGACGAACAGCCCACCCCTTTGGGCCCCGTTACCTTTAACGTCATGTCGTCCGAGCAGGACGCTAGCAACATCCCCGAAGGATCCCACTTGATGGCGTTGACTTCGTTCTGAAAGACAGGCAAGGATTTTACAAAGAAATACAGGTGCCTGAGTAGGTACCAGGACTGTCCAGCAGGGGGCAGGAGCACGCCATCATCTATGCAGAGTCTATTCATAGTCACCCTGGTCTAGGCACCAGGTGACCCTGAGGCTAAATCCTGGAGGATGAAGAAAAATATAGCCCGCGGGATGCCCGGCCAGTGTGGCTCAGGGGTTGAGCATCAACCCTGCACTAAGAGGTCGCCGGTTCGATTCCCGGGCAGGGCACATGCCCAGGTTGTGGGCCCATCCCCAGTGGGGGCGTGCAGGAGGCGGCCAGTCCATGTTCTCTCTCACTGATGTTTCTATCTCTCCTTCTCCCTTCCTCTCTCTAGAATCAATAAAGGAAAAAGAAAACAGCCCGCAGGCAAGACAGAAGGGGCCACAGGTTTTAAGGACACGGCAGCCTGGGGGTGGGGACGGCATGCCAGGCACGGCGCACTCAGGAACAAAGGTGGGAGCAAGGCTTCTAGTAAAAGCATGGGACAGTCCAGGGTTCGAGGACAAACAAGCTTAGACTGGAAAAATTTTAAACATAATAAAAATAAAGAGAAGGCTCAGCTTATGGCCACAACGGGATGCCTAACAGGACAACTGGCATCCGGGTCCAAACAGCATCTTTCAGAAGCAGGGACCCGTGGGGACAAAAGTCGGAAAGGGTCCAGCAAGCAGGAGCCGGGGACAAGGAAACGTGTGAGTCCTGTTTGTAGGAAGGGGTGTGGCGAGAGTCGGGTGTGGGCACGCTGCAGGTGTGAGGGGTTCAAACACAGCAGGACGCCCAGGGTGCTGAGCTGCCGGGGTCTCGGCCACCACAGGGTCTGCTCCTGCGAGGCCACGACGAGCCTCAGGTGTCACACTAAGAGCTTCGATGAAAAGCCAGCCGGCGCCTGGCCTTCCTGGACTGAGTGTTGACATTTCCCACCAACTTCAGGAACATTGGCTACGCCTACGATCTCCCTTCAGATGCCTTAGCCTTTCGTTTGTCATCTCCAGTCTGCCGTTAAACCCGCCCGCAGAGATTTTTATTTCAGACACTACGTCCTCGTTCTGAGATTGCCACCTGACAGCTTTGTAAGGATATAGTTTTCCTTTCTCTGCTGACATTCCCCATCTGTCCACTCATTCCGAGCAGCCTCTCCTTTATGTCCTCATGCATCTGCCCGGTAGCTACTTTAAGTCTTTCCTCCAACATACAACATCGGGCTCGTCTCAGGCTCTGTGTCTTCTCCGCTGCAGGCCCAGAACTGGGTTCATCCACCGACCGGAGATACTACGGCAGCCCCGGCAGCAGAAGGCTGGGGATGAACTGGTCGGCCGTCCGGCTGGGCCCGCGCCCAGGAACGCGAGCCCGCCACCAGGACGGGCACTCACCGTGTGTCCCTGGAAGGTTTTGACGGGGCGGTCGCAGCCGAGCCTGCACACGTGGATGCACATGTCTGTGCTGCAGGACGCGAAGGTCGTGTTGTTCTGCCAGTCCACGTCCAGGGCGGGCGCTGTGGGCAGGAGCAGAGGGCTGCACTGGCCACCTGGGCACACAGCTCGGGCGTGCGCAACGACAAGCACAGTCCCAGAGGCTGATCTGGTCACACGACACAAACGGCGGTTCCCCGTGTGCACAGAGCCTCGGCCCACACAGGACGCCGCCTGCATCTGAAGGGACGACCGGACGCTCTGCAGAGACCCCCCCCCCCGAGGCGTCACGTGCTCAGGGCGCCGAGGCTGGCCGCCTGGCACAGGTAAGAAAGGGCAGGTGAGCAGCGGGAGCCCCCGCCTCTGCCCCTGGCTGCGTCCGGGCGGACCGCTGTGGCGGGCTGAGGTACGTGTGTTACAGACGCAGGACGGAAAGGGAGAGGGAAGCAATTTCATGCCCTATGTTCAGGATATCCCAATTTAAAAAACCTCACAGGGTCCGGCCACTGTGGCTCAGGGGTTGAGCATCGACCCTGCACCAAGAGGTCGCCGGTTCGATTCCTGGTCAGGGCACATGCCCAGGTTGTGGGCCCGATGCCCAGTGGGGGGCGTGCAGGAGGCGGCCAGTCCATGTTCTCTCTCATCGATGTTTCCCTCTCTCTCTCCCTCTTCCTTCCTTTCTCTCTAAACTCAATAAAGAAAAATATTTAAAAAATAAACAGTCACAGAACACATTACCACACCCCAATAGTTGAAAGGTACTTAAGAGTTTACAAGGACCGTTGGGGACACACTTGGCCCCTGTGAGTGTTCTCGGGTCCAGGTGGCTGAGGGTTTTGTGGGTGAAGCCCCCCGTCACGGCGCCCCCCTCACTGCCCCGACCTCCCTTGGCCTACTCGGCATGCTCATTCTCTCCCGAGCCGTCCTCGCTGGCAGAAGCAGAGGGTGAGGTTCCTGCCCGCCCTGCTCCCAGGTTCCCATCCGCCGAGTCCCTCTCCGAGTCCCTGTGGGCTTCCCAGAAGCAGGTCAGCAGGGCCGTGTGGGGAGCGCTGGCTGCCTCGGGCCACGCCAACATCAGTCCCCTCTCCTCCCGCAGGCGTTAAACAAGAGGCACCCCGTCCGCGTGTCCACTGTCCAGAGCTGCGTAACCGCAGGGACGGGCCCGTAGCTCCCACGTCCACGGCAGGCCCGCGTGGAAGTTGTGGGTGGGAGGATGTGGCTGGGTCGGCCCTGGCGTGTTCAGCAGCCACAGGCCTCCCTCCGTGGCCCACCCCAGGGCGTGTCTCATGCGGCCCCGGGCTCCCGGCACATGGCCCACGGGTGCCCAGCGGAAGGAAGGAAGGAACCAATCAGCTTGGACAGAAGCAGGACCCGTGGGTCACGGGGAAGCCACGTGGAGGATGCCGGGGCAGCCAGCGCAGCCCAGATGAGCCTCAGCACGCTCGGAAGGGGGCCAGCTGGGAGGCGGCCGCACCGGCTGTACCCGGGGGTGCCTGCTGGCCCTTATCATCCGAAGAGGGGGCCCTCTGCACTCCGGTGCTGGCCCCGCTCTGAGTCGGCCACCAGGACCCTGGGGGTCCCCCAGGCAACCTCGGCCTTCAGTGTGGGTGCCCGACAGGGACAGGCTCAGCCACCTGCGGGTCTGCACGCCCTCCCTGCCCACCGTGGGCCGGCTTCGAGTCAGCACCCTTCTGGGCTCGGCCGGGCTGTTCTTTGCTTTCCCCCAATTTCCAACTCTGGAATGCTTCCGGAGTACAGGAAGTGGAGGTGACGGAGAGGCCGTGCCCCTTCAGCCGGCTCCCCAGGGGTTGCATTTCCTGGCCCTGAAGTAGGACGTCAAGACCAGGGTGCTGACATGGGTACAGTGTCCTTTACCACGGGGGCCCCATGTGGGACCGCCACACGCCGACGTGCACAAAGGTGTCCCTCTGACACTCAGCCCCCACGGCCCTCCCCGCCCCCCGGACTCAGGCTCGAGCCCCGTTCATTTCCACAACTCCGTCATCCCCAGAGTGTCACACGGATGGAGCTGTGCAGCCCGCGGCCTCTGAGGGCGGCCGTCCCCGCAGCCCGGCGCCTGCGCGACCTCCCCACGCCACCCTGGGTCATCAACGCGCACCAGGGCTGCCTTTCCTCCCGGGCTGAGGGGCTTTCCACAGCCTGGCTCGGAGCCAACGCTTCCTGCCCACGGCCACCGAGGGTGCCCAGCAGGCCCGCGGGGGGGAACCGACCCCGCCAGGCCCTGTCTCCGGTGAGCCCGGCAGAGAAGTTCTCAAGGCTCCGGAAGGACTCCCACAGCCCTCGTGCCTGCGCCCCGCCTGCAGAGCTCACTCCCTGCCCGCCTTCCACAGTCTCTGGCACACCACCCGACACACGCACACGTGCACACCACCCGACACACATGTACACACACCACCCGACACACACGCACACGTGCACACCACCCGACACACATGTATGCACACACCACCTGACACACATGTACGCACACACCACCCGACACACACGCACACGTGCACACCACCCAACACACATGTACACACACCACCCGACACACATGCACACGTGCACACCACCCGACACACACGCACACGTGCACACCACCCGACACACATGTACACACACCACCCGACACACACGCACACGTGCACACCACCCGACACGCGCACCCCACCCGACGCACATGCACCACCAGACACACACACACACACGCACCCCACCCGACACACGCGCACACCACCCGACACACGCACACACACCACCTGACACACGCACACGTACACACCACCCGACACATGCACGCACACCACCCAACACACACGTACGCACACCACCCGACACAAATGTACGCACACGTGCACACCACCCGACATACACACACACACCACCCGACGCACACGCACATGTGCACACCACCCGACACACGTACACACACCACCCAACACACACACACACGCACATTACCCGATACACACACCACCCGATACACACACACCACCCGACACACACGCGCACACCACCCAACACACACCGCCCAACACACATGTACATACCACCCGACACACACACACCCGACGCACATGCACACCACCTGACATGCACACACCACTCGACACACATGTGACACACACAAGCACACACCACCCAACACACGCATGCGCACCCGACACACAAGCACACACCACCCGACACACACATGCACACCACCTGACGCACGCACACATCCGTCAGGAAGACACTGCCCCTTGTGAGCCCCGGGGCAGGGACACATGACGTATCTCCTGAGAGCTCACGGACTCTCAAGGGTGGTCACTGTCTCTGTTTTCCTGCCTCTAATGACAGGATTGAGTCACAGACGTCGGGGAGCAGGTGCAAACTGGTCTCCGGATCCCTCGCTGCCCCACACACAAAGGGCCGTGGCTAGGGCCACACCAGCAGCCACACACACACACACACACACACACACAGGAAAGACTTTCTGCCGCAGGGCTGACCCTACTCCCTTGGATTGCATCTGGGCACTAGGTTTCTGGAAGGTTCCCAGCATTCCCTAACCGATGCCTAACTTCTCTTCTGTACCTAAACGCACAGATGTAGCGGATGCTGGGTTCCTTCCAGGAGCCTGGAGTCTGGTACAAGCCAGGCAGAGTGCCTACAGGACAGCCCGCGACTAAACCCCGACATCGGGCTCCAGCCAGCGCCCCTGGAGGACTACCCTTCACTCGGACTGTCGCACCTTGCTGCTGGGGGCATCTGGCCGCCCCAGGGGACTCCCCTGGGAGAGGATCCCAGGAAGCACTGGGCCCCCCTGTGCCTCTCCCCCTGGCTGATTCTGCCCTGTGTCCTTTTGCTGGGATAAACCTGAGCTGTGAATCTCCGGATCTGGCCAGGGTCTCGGGGACCCCAGCACAGCCCCCGGGGGCCTGCAGGAGAAAGGCGGCCACACTGGACTCAGGACCGGTTCCCCGCAGTGTTCCTGACGTTCCGATGCTGTGCAATGTACCCCTTGTAAACGCAAGGGCAGTGCCCACCACAAAGTGGGTCTCCTCTGGCAGCTCCACCCAGGGACACAGCCCTCTGAGCAGTCAACGTTCCCTCACGGGGCACTTCTCAGGGACCCGGGGTTATGACCTTCGAATTACGAAACAAAGACAGAGACTCACCGGAATGAAACGGAAACTGCTGTTTGGCTTCTCCCGTGTGCGCATCCCAAATTATGGTCGTCTGTGCCCGCAAACAGAAAGACAACGTTAGTGACCACCCTTCTCGCCGAGTCTGCTCTGGAAGAATGCACCGCAGACGAGGCATGAGCCCTTCTCTGTGCCCGCTCTGCCCAGCGGACAGGAAGTGACCACACAGGGGCTGTTTCCTAGGAAGCACTCCAATGAGCCCTGGCCATGTGTTCAGTGGTTAGAGCATCGGCGCACGAACTGAAGGGCTGTGGGTTCAATTCCCCGTTCCCCAACCCGATCAGGGCACGTGAAGGCGGTCACGCATCCATGTCTCTCCCTCCCTCCCTCCCTGCTACTCTCTCTGACGGGCAGCATTAAAATATCCTCAGGTGAACATTAACCAAAAAAAAAAGAAACTGTTAAAACTATTTTAATGACACATTTTAGTTCACTCCAGTATGGCTGAAACATTGTTTCAACATGCGATCAACATGTATCTGTTCATGAGATACTCGGCAGTCTTTCTGGTCGAGGTCCGTGGAAGCCAGTGTGTTCCCTGTGTAACAATTCCCCGGCACGCGGGTTGGAGGCCATGCCACGAGCCCCAGCCGTGGTGACTGATCTCCGTGGGGGTCCCCCTCCCCCATCACTAAAGCTTATCTAAGTGTCTTTTCCAAGCGAAGGGCTAAAGAAGGAAAAGGCGTTTCTGAAAACCGTCCTGACCGTCCTTCGCGCCCTGAACCGGGGACAGCAGACACGGCGGACCAATCGAGTCGCACTGGGGGAGGCACCACCCACGGGTCTGTAAGTCTGCGGGAAATGACCGTTTCCCCGGAAAACAAAGTCAACCATCGGTTCTCACGAACCTACTGGTGCTGGGAGACAGGGAAGCAGCCGGGGGCCGCTCGGTGAAATCACTGGGAACCCATCTCGATCCACCGACTTCACAGAAACCCGCGCACCCCCGCCGCGGACCCCACAGCTCGTGTACACGGAACTGGTGATGCGCTACGCCGCCGCCGCGGACCCCACAGCTCGTGTACACGGAACTGGTGATGCGCTACGCCGCCGCCGCGGACCCCACAGCTCGTGTACACAGAACTGGTGATGCGCTACGCCGCCGCCGTGGACCCCACAGCTCGTGTACACAGAACTGGTGATGCGCTACGCCGCCGCCGCGGACCCCACAGCTCGTGTACACAGCACTGGTGATGCGCTACGCCGCCGCCGCGGACCCCACAGCTCGTGTACACGGAACTGGTGATGCGCTACGCCGCCGCCGCGGACCCCACAGCTCGTGTACACGGAACTGGTGATGCGCTACGCCGCCGCCGCGGACCCCACAGCTCGTGTACACAGAACTGGTGATGCGCTACGCCGCCGCCGCGGACCCCACAGCTCGTGTACACAGCACTGGTGATGCGCTACGCCGCCGCCGCGGACCCCACAGCTCGTGTACACGGAACTGGTGATGCGCTACGCCGCCGCCACAGACCCCACAGCTCGTGTACACAGCACTGGTGATGCGCTATGCTGCCGCCGCGGACCCCACAGCTCGTGTACACAGAACTGGTGATGCGCTACGCCGCCGCCGCGGACCCCACAGCTCGTGTACACAGCACTGGTGATGCGCTACGCTGCCGCCGCGGACCCCACAGCTCGTGTACACAGAACTGGTGATGCACTACGCCGGCCGGTCGTAGGCAATTTCAGAGGAAATACGCAAAGCAGTGGGTGGGTTTGAAACCTGATGCTCTGCGTTTCAGGTCCGCTCTAGGCCAATGACCATCGTTTGTGCCTTTGTTTGGTGGGTCCACCCTTTTCTTCACCCACTCACAAACCAAGCTGGGGCTGCAGGGGACATCTACTCCCGATTCGGACGCAGTTCCCCCACTGCACGGGTCACCGCACCGTGATCGGATGCTCACGTTACACAGACGCTGCACACAGCATGAGTTCCACGGGGGCTTTTCCGAATCTGAAATACCCTTGGGCCCCTCCGGGGACGCTCCCAATGGAGGCCAACGCATGCCCGTAAATTACACTTCCTCCCGGGGTTCGACTTTCTGAAGGTTGTTATTTCTGCCGTGGCGGACCAATAAAGTGATGACCCGAAGACGAAGAGTTTCAATGCTGGCTGGACCCAGGGCCCACTTCCAACCCTCGCCCACGCCACATCAGTGTGCCCAGGCAAGTCCACACGCCTCTCCGGGACCCGGGACCCGGGTCCAAGTGCCTGCCTCCTACCCTGCAGCACTAAATGGACCGACACAGGCGGCAAAGTGCTCGTTAGGTTCCTGATCATTCGCACAAAGTATCTGAATAGCTCCATCAGCAGTGCTGACGGCCAGCCAGGTACAAGACACAGGGGTGTGTGGGGGGAACCTGTGACGTAGGGCCCCTCGGCGAAAACTCATGGTAGTTTCACGAGAGCCTCTATCTGGTGGGTCATCCACCGCTTCTCAGATGTTTATGTTAGACCTGAGGCGGCCAAGTCTGAGCTAAGTGTTTACTGGCTGCAGGGAGCGAGCCGGTGGGGCTCAGTGGCTGAGCATCGACCCTGCACCAAGAGGTCGCTGGTTCGATTCCCGGTCAGGGCAGAGGCCCAGGTTGTGAGCCCGATCCCCAGTGGGGGGTGTGCAGGAAGCGGCCAGTCCATGTTCTCTCTCATCGATGTTTCTCTCTCTCCCTCTCTCTAAAATCAATAAAGGAAAATTATTAAGGAAAAAAAAAAAAAGAATGCACCATTCACTGACCTAGAGGGTTACACAGGACTTAACTCGTTCCGGAAGGCTTGTTCAAGAAGAGAGTTAGGCCCTGGCCGGTTTGAGCGTCGGCCTGCGGTCCAGAGAGACCCGGGTTCGGTTCCCGCTAAGGGCACGTACCTCGGTTGCAGTTTGTCCCCGGCCCTGGTTGGTCGTGCGGGTGGCAGCCACTCGATGTGTCCCTTTCACATCGATGTTTCTCTCTCTCTCTCTTCCCCTCTCTCTCTCCCGCTCTATCTGAACAAAAAAATGGAAAAATGTCCTCGGGTAAGGATAAAGAAGAGAGTTAGTTGCCCTGGCCGGTTTGGCTCAGCGGTTAGAGCGTCGGCCTGCGGTCCTGAGAGACCCGGGTTCGGTTCCTGCTAAGGGCGCGTACCTCGGTTGCAGTTTGTCTCCGGCCCTGGTCAGTTGTGCGGGTGGCAGCCACTCGATGTGTTCCTTTCGCATCGATGTTTCTCTCTCTCTCTCTCTGTTCCTCTCTCTCCCTCCCACTCTACCTGAACAAAAAATGGAAAAATGTCCTCCGGTGAGGATAAAAAAATAAAATAAAAAAAAAGTAGAGAGTTAGTAAAAAACCGAATCATGTTTTTTCCCATTAGAAATCATGAAAACTGAATTAATTCAGTTCAGACCCCCCCAAATGATTCCCTGTTCCAACCTTTCTTATATACAGTACAGGCCTAATGCACTGCTTAATCTAGAAACAAACACTGCTTTCTTAAATGTATCGAACCACGCCCTGCTGGCCTTAGAGGAACCGCTCCCTGTCCGGTCTCAGGGTGTGCTTCCGGACGCGGCACGCTGCCTTGTTCCCGCGTGACTGCCTCCCAAATGCTGTCTCTGGCTGACTGCTTTTGTTTATCCAAACCCACAACAGTTTTCCTACCGCCTCCGCGGCCTTTGATCATTGTTTCCTTCACACCCTTCGCGGCATCAGCCACTCTGACGGCCTCTTTATGTTTTAAAATTGTGCTAATCGCCAGTTCACCAGCAATCGAAGCAAAACAACAACATCATCAAAAAAACCCCGAAGTCGAAGCACAATTTTCCGAACCGTAAACTGACTCATTTTCTGGTTCAAGAACCGAGGTTTGACTGTTCTCCGTTGCGGGTTCGGCACACGTATGTCGGCCCAGGGCTGGGTGGTGAATACTTTTGGCTGAGGCTGAACTGACCAGGCACCTCAAGGAAGTGGGGGCCGCTCTGCCCAAGCCCTGGGGGCCGCATGACAAAGGAAGATGACGTGTCATCACGAGCGCTCGGGTCACAGCCGCCGGGCAAACCGAGCACCACCCGCGTTGCCTCGACTTCTGATGGGGACGCAGAAGACCTCACGATTCCCGGGCTCCGCGACGTCACCTAGGGCTCCAAAGCCAACGGGCGCTGACAGATCAAAGGGGTACGTGAAGCGGATACTCACCTTGTCCACGCCTGCGCTCAGAATGTAATTCCCCTTTTTGTTCCACTTCAACGCGAAGATGGGGCCCTTGTGCTGGCCTAGGGTGCTGGCCAGGTTACCTGTGTGGGAGCAGACAGCGAGCTCAGAGCCGCCGGGGCCCGTTGGCAGCGCGACCCCACGCCACGACAGCTGTGCCGCGGCCGAGGCCGAGGGCGGCAGGACTCACCGTCTTCCGTCCATATCCTTGCAAAACCGTCATAGGAACCGGTGGCCAACAGCGTCCCGTCGCTCTGCGGGCCAGAAAGAAACAGACTCACAGAGTCGGCTTCGCGGGGGCCATTCCCACACCGCGAAGAGAGCCCCCCGCCCCAGGGCTAGAACATCCCGACATCCACGTGGTCCCCAGTTCAGAGACGCAGCAACCCCGATGACGAGTTACCCCCACACCTCTTCTATGAACATGTAAGCCGTGCGGAGCAAGGGGGAGACAAGGAAACCTGGGGGGGGACAAGGAAACCCTGGGGCGGCCATTCGCCCCGATGACATCATGAGAAATACCACACGGAAACGTGTAGTGAGAGACTGGAGACTTTAGTGAGCTTTCAACGTGTTTCTACATGAAGGAAGTGACAGTGTGTGATGAAATGACGGAGCAGAAACACCAGAGAGCAGTGTGCCTCAGCCCAGGTAGCGCTCAGGAACAGGCCCATGACACCAGCACCCCCGGGCCACCTTGGAGCCCCCAGCACCCCTGGGCCCACCTCGGAGGCCCACCTCGGAGCCCCCGGCACCCCGGGCCCACCTCGGAGCCCCCGGCACCCCCAGGCCCACCCCGGAGCCCCCGGCACCCCCAGGCCCACCTCGGAGCCCCCGGCACCCCGGGCCCACCCCGGAGCCCCCGGCATCCCCGGGCCCACCCCGGAGCCCCCGGCACCCCCGGGCCCACCTCGGAGCCCCCGGCACCCCGGGCCCACCTCGGAGCCCCCGGCATCCCGGAGCCCCCGGCACCCCCGGGCCCACCCCGGAGCCCCCGGCACCCCCGGGCCCACCTCGGAGCCCAGATGTCCGGTGCCCTGGCTGGAGGTGCTTACGTTCCAGTCCAGCGAGGTGACGTCCTTGTTGCTGGGCACGTCGTGCCCCCCTTCCCGGATGCAGTGTCTCAGCACGAGCTGCGTGGAGGCCCCGTTGCTGTTCTCGTTCAGGTTCCAGATGCGGGCGGTCGAGTCTCCGGACCTGTGGGCGGAAGCACACGGCTCTCAGCCCACCCACGGGTTTCTCCTCCTGTCCCCAGTGCCACCCTCTTCCGTGCCCTCGAGCACTTGTCACACTCGGAGGCACCCGAGGGAGGGAGGGCAGCTCGGGCGCCCGCCTCGGGCTGCACCCCTGGGACGGTGCCCGGGCAGCTAAGGGGAGGGCGCGCCCCACGGGCAGCACCGCGGAGCGGAGGGGGCGCCCCCGGCTGGCGTCCTTACCCGGAGGCCAGGAGGTCGCTCACGGGGTTCCAGGCACAGATGAACACCTCGGACTCGTGGCCCCGAAGGACCGTGGCTTTGTTGGGTGGGATCTCCACGTCCACATCGATTTCCATGGGTTTCGAATGGTTATCTGTCGTGGAAAACGGGAGAAGACACATGGAGGCCCGCGCGGGAGAAGCGTCACCCGTACCTGCAGGTCTATGAACAGCCTCTTTCGAATTTCATTTTCTTTACTGACTTTAAGAAAGAGGAAAGGAGAGAGAGAGAAGCATCGATGAGAGAGAACATCGATGGGCCGCCTCCTGCAGGCCCCCCGCTGGGGATCAGGCCCACAACCCAGGCATGTGCCCTGACCAGGCATTGAACCAGCGACTACTTGGTGCAGGGTGGACCTCAACCACTGAGCCACACCAGCTGGGCTTTTTAAAAAGAATTTTATTTTCTTTATTGATTTTAGAGAAAGAGGAAGGGAGAGGAAGAGATAGAAACATCGATGACAGAGAACATCGATTAAAACCGCCTCCTTCGCCCTGGCCGGTTTGGCTCAGCGGTTAAAGCGTCGGCCTGCGGTCCAGAGAGACCCGGGTTCGGTTCCCGCTAAGGGCCCGTACCTCACTTGCAGTCTGTCCCCGGCCCTGGTTGGTCGTGCGGGTGGCAGTCACTCGATGTGTCCCTTTCAGGTCGATGTTTCTCTCTCTCTCTCTCTCCCTCCCACTCTATCTGTACAAAAAATGGAAAAATGTCCTCTGGTGAGGATAAAAATAAATAAATAAATAAATAAAAATAAAAAGAATTTTATTTTCTTTATTGATTTTAGAGAAAGAGGAAGGGAGAGGGAGAGATAGAAACATCGATGACAGAGAACATCGATTAAAACCGCCTCCTTCGCCCTGGCCGGTTTGGCTCAGCGGTTAGAGCGTCGGCCTGCGGTCCAGAGAAACCGGGGTTCGGTTCCCGCTAAGGGCCCGTACCTCACTTGCAGTGTGTCCCCGGCCCTGGTTGGTCGTGCGGGTGGCAGCCACTCGATGTGTCCCTTTCACGTCGATGTTTCTCTCTCTCTCTTCCTCTCTCTCCCTCCCACTCTGTCTGAACAAAAAATGGAAAAATGTCCTCGTGTGAGGATAAAAAACAAAAAACAGCCTCTTTCTACGCAGTATCATGTCTGATGACTGCAGCCCAACCCCGGCTGGTGTGTCGCAGGGACGACGTTTCGTTTATTCCCCACGCCCAGGGAGGGCGAACGCAGGTTTACGGCCGGGAGCGAGCAAAACGTTTATTCTCCCGTGATTACTTATTCGCTACTGTATTATTGTTTAAAGTTTTCTTTTGGTCAATCCTCACCGGAGGATCGATTTTTTCCTTTGATTTGTAGAGAAAGTGGAAGGGTGGTGGGAGAGAGGGAAAAATAGAAACATGGATGAGAGAGAGACACAGCAATTGCCTGCTTCCCGCACACACCCCAACGGGGCCGGAGGATCAAACCTGCAACCCAGGTACGTGCCCCCTGACTGGGGACCCATTGGTGCGTGGGCCGGGGCTCTAACCACTGAGCCGCCAGCCAGGGCTGCGTTATGTCCCCAGGGACACCTGTGACCTGCTTTTGCCCCACCTGTATGGTACGAATATTCCAGATTTGACAGAGGAGTAGAAACAGCCATTTGTTGTCCATAAGCAAGTGCGAGCTAGTGTCTAACGATCGTGGGAAGGGACAGGCGTGGACAGAGGACCACGGACAGCTGGCTGGAGCACAGCCCCAGGCGCCCGAGCTCCGGCGGGACACAGCGTTTCTGGGGGCACCGTGTCAGGTGTTAGCTCACCTGTGAAGCTGAACGGCAGATGGCGTCCCTCTCTCGGAATGCCCCCCCGCCCCCGGCCTTCGAACACCCGTGTTTTCTCGAGACTCCAGTGCGGTTTTCTGAGTGGGGCCACCGTCACCTCAGACGTCTCAAGCCAAGTAGAACCAAGAGCCTTTCTAACCGAGGAGGCCCACCCGGGTTGGAGCCTGCCGCCGGGCCCGGGGTTCCTGGCCAGGCCTGGGACGGAGCGGACAAGCCACACTCAGTGACACCAAGAGAATCATCTTAAAGATGGTTGTTCCCACCCAAGTGGCAGATACACCTAGGTTGTGGGTTCAATCCCCAGCCAGGGCCCAGACAAGAATCAACCCATGACTGCATCCACCGGTGACGTTAATCAATTAATGAACATCGACACATTCATGTTCTCTCTCTCTCCCTTCTTCTCTCTAAAATCAATCGGTAAAGAAACAGAAGTTTGAGAAGGTCCTGTCCTGGCAGACACACAGACGTCTCGAAGCTCGCCCGTGGCAAGTTCGTTTCTGCGAGGCAAGGCCAGGAAAAGATGCCGTCTGGGTCCTTCCTGTGATCTTCGAGACCCGAGGGCTGCACGCCACGCCCTGGGGTCCGCGCCACCCCCTTTCCTCCCCCAGCACCGGGAACCGTGTGCACTTGATTCTGGAGCCGCTGGAGGGGAGTCTCCCCACTTCCCTAGACAGGGGGCCCGCGTCACCCTATCGTGCGGCAGTCTGCAGCGCTCTGGCCGTCCGCTCCACGCCACAGACCCGAAGACTCCGCCCGCGTGAGTGCACGTGTGACAACCTGCCACGGGCCGGGCTGTGGCCGCAGCCCCCTCTGAGGTGGCTGCCAGCTGTGTGTGAGGAGGCCACAGGCTGAGATGTCAACACGTGGCCATCGGCACCCTCAGGGACGGTGCGGCTGCAAGGCCGATCCATGGGAAACAGATTCCAGCCGAGGACAAACACACAGACGTCTGCACGATACATGTGCACACATCCACGCGGACACATGCACACACATGCCCACGTGCACATGTACCCGTACAAAAGCACACTCACATGCATAATATACATGCACACATACACATGTACACACATTCGTGTGCATGATATACACACACACTGCCCACGCACACACATACTCCCGTGTGCATTACACATACACACATATACACTCATGCATGTACACACATTTGTGGCATGATATACACACACTTACTGCACACACACATACATACACTCATGTGCATGATACATACGCATATGCATGCATGCACATGTACACACGCACATGCACTCCTGGAACGCAGACCCTGAGGCAATCTCTATGAATTTACACGCAGCATGAGAAGCTGCAGTCAGGGAGCCTGGATGAAAGCTCAACTCTCACCCCTTTGCCACGTGCTACACGGACAGACCTCCTGGCACTTGCCAAGACCAAGCAAGGCCGCGCCCACCGCCTGAGGCCTGGTGACCACTCAGTGACCAGGACCTCGACTGTTACACCAGAATGCAGCCCCAACCCCTCCCCACGCAGGCCGGACGATGGCACCGGAGGCCGCCACGAAGAAACACTGCCCGGGGGACGGTGACCACGCAGCGCGCCTCCTGCTACGCAGGGAGTCTCAGGGGAGCACCCTTTCCTACCACTGAGGACGCACGAGTCAGGGGCTCCGGGTCTCTGGCGAAACGCTGGGGCGTGAAGCCCTGTGTCCGAAGGGCAGCAAACACAAGGAGGGAACTCAGAGAGGGTGCAGCGGGCAGGTCCTGATGGGGCCTTCCGGACTCAGACGACAGAGGGACCCCAGCAGCTCCCCGAGCCCCGGGACCCCGTACTTACTCATCGCATGTGCTCCGTTCTCCTCCCCGTTCACCGTGGCCTCTCCGTTCTTTGGTGGGTTGGGCTGGGAAACAGCTGCCGGGGTTGCCGTGGCCGCTGTGGCCGCCGTGGCCGCCGCTGCCGCCGTGGCTGCGGCCGCCGCACTGGCCTGCTGCTGAGCGAGCTTCTCCCGGAAGGCCTGCTGCCTGGTCTGCACCACGTCGGGCATCACCGCGTCGATCAGGGACAGGGACTCTATGGGGCGGCCGTCAAACACCGTGCCATCCTGGGGGAGCCACGGACAGCCCTCAGCCCGCGGCTCCTGGGCAGGCCTGCGCACCCCAAGGCCACGCCACGGGCGTCTGCGGTGGGCCGGGGGTAGCAGGGGGAGCACGGGCACAGGGCAGGGTGGGGACTCAATGTTTGGTAAATACCACCACGCTGAGCTTGGGCATCAAGACCACCTGCACTCTTCTACCGTATTTCATGTAAAAGCTGCTCTTCCAGAGCCAATGACTCTGGGGGTGGGCGTGCCCCTCAGGGGACTTGGGCAGTGCCTGAAGACCTTTCTGACTGTCCCAGCGGAGACAGGAGGTGCTGCTGACGCTGGTGGAGACCAGGGATGCTGCTCAACACCCTACAGTGCGCGGGACAGGCCATCACAAGAAAGACCCGGCCCCAAAGGCCCAGCGCACGCAGCCGGAGAAACCTGCGCAGAGGCCGGCACAAGCGTGGAACGCCTCGGCGAACTACCCCCTTTCGCGTGGGACAGCATGTCTCCGGAAACCTGCGGCCCAGTGAGCGATGCCTGCACCAACGAGGACGTCACCCCCACCACAGCTGTCCATCGGACTGAACGGCACGCACCTCGGCCGCCCTGGGAATGCCTCCGGGCTGTGGGTGCGATCCCTGGTCAGGGCACATGCCTAGGCTGTGGGCTCAGTCCCCGGCTGGGGCACATACGAAAAGTATGCTTCTCTCTCACATTGGTGTTTCTCTCTCTCCCTCTCTCTCTCTCTCTCTCTCTCAAATCAGTAAACATATCGACACCCACAAAGGCAGCACCATTTAGTTCAGATGCTCTGTTCTTCGAGGTCCTTTCCTCCTCTGCTTCCCGCGGAGGGAGCAGATTTCCACGCGCACCGGACAATGCAGGAGAAGGGACTCCTCACCAAGTGCTCCAAACATCAGCCCCCCGAAACGCAAGGCCCCCGGGCCGCCCGCTGGGCGCGGAGGCCGCTTCTGGGCGCTCCGAATGGGAATCACTTCAAAACCCAAGGGCCAAGGGACACACCGGGGCTGCGGACACAGCTACGGTCTTTCAACCAACCGTCCCCCCAGCTGACTTCTGGTTCCACTATGTGAAACAGACAAATAATACCAAACACAAAACATGTAAAAAGTAGCCAGTCACCTGTCACCCACCCTGGTCAGGCCGACGTAGACGGACTGGTCAGTACACGTCCACATCACCTTCCTCCATCATATTCATACCCCAGAAGGGTGGCTACTCTGCAAGAAGTAGGAACTGCCCAGAGCCACCCAAACATCTAGTTTGAACTCGAAAAGCGTGGGTCTGACTTTTAAAGATGGCGAGCCTAAATGACAGGGTGTTAGGTCTTTGAACTGCCGAAAAAGAGAGGGCAGGAAGGGTTCCCGACACAGATGGAAAAGAGAGGGTTGGGGAAACTGAGTCGCAGCCTCCCACCAGCTGAGGGCTGCCGAGGGGGCTGTGTGCTCCGCAGAAGAAGGGACTAGAAGGGGCCTCGAGGAGCCCGTGAAGACCCCCGGGCATTCACGGTACAAAAAGAGACAGAGACGTCAGCAGAAAGTCAGGTGTCCTGCGCAATGTGGGTTTTCGAACCTCTGACAGGAACGCATGTAACAGAACACGGGACACATTACTCTTGCAGTTCAGAGCTACCGAGAAGGTGGAGGTCACAGGACGCCCTGGGCAGCCCCACAGGAAAATCCTAGAGCAAAGCAGAAGGGGAGGGGGGCTGAGAGGAGCTGTTTTTTGTTGTTGTTTTTTATTTTATTTTTTTATCCTCACCCGAGGACATCTTTTTCCATTTTTTGTTCAGATAGAGTGGGAGGGAGAGAGAGAGAGAAACATCGAGGTGAAAGGGACACATCGAGTGGCTGCCACCCGCACGACCCACCAGGGCCAGGGACAAACTGCAACCGAGGTCCGTGCCCTTAGCGGGAACCGAACCCGGGTCTCTCTGGACCGCAGGCCGGCGCTCTAACCGCTGAGCCAAACCGGCCAGGGCTGTTTTTTATTTTTTACGAGAGATCGAAACATCGATGTGAGAGAGAAACATGGATCGGCTGCCTCCCGCACACCTCCTACGAAGCATCAGGCCCCGCAACGAGGGCGTGAGCCCTGACGGGACTCCGACCGTGACCCCTCAATCTCTGGGACCACGCTCCACCCACGGAGCCACACCGCCCGGGCAAGAGGAGCTGTATTAGAACCAAAATTTTAAAACCACCCATTGGTGTCGAACTGGCCCGACGACACACGGCGCCCCATCTGGAAGGAGGGAGGGACACGAGCCAAGGACAGACTTTTATGTAGTCTGTCATTACGGTCCTGCTCCCCCACCAACCCTGGAGAGCACGGCCAGCGGACGGTCCCTCGAAATGCTCTCGAGCCAACAGCCATCCCTGTCCTTCCCGAGGCTCTGAGGGCGCCTGTCAGGTTCGCTCACAGGACAGCTTCTACTGGAGCGTGTCTCGGGGTCCCTGTGTCGCCAGCCTGCTCAGGGAAAGCAGGAGGAAACACCTCTTCCATGCACGGGCATGTCGAATGCCCACCCCAAAGACAACACAGATGAAGACGTCTCTTCAGAGACGGGGACGCATGTGACACCGTGACGCTGGGCCAGCAGCTGGCCAGCCACGCGTGTACGCGGAGAACACTGTGTGTGCGGGGCCTCGGCGGTCCCTGCCCGTGCACCCCCAGCACCGCCAGCCCTCACCCAGGAAAGCGAAAACACAAACCCCCTTGTGCCCGTCAGGTCGTCAGGTCCGGGGCGGCAGCGCTGGCGGGGGGCGGGCCCCGGCCCCTGGGGTGCACGTACCTCGTTGATGCTGATCTCGGCCTCCACATACTGCAGCCCCTTCTGCAGGATGGAGATGAGCGCAGCCGGCGGCACGAGCGTCCCGTTGATGTTCGACTGGCTGATGTGACTCTCGATACCGAACGTGAACGCCGAGTGGGAGAAACCTGCAGCCGGACGGGAGGGCAGGTGGTCAGGCAGGACGGGGGCGGGGCGCGGCCGCGGACCTCGCGGGGGCACCGCTGGGCTCAGGTGCGTGATGCTGCGTGACGCCGCCCGGCTTCTGGTGTGGGGGGAGTGGGCGGCAGGGGAGATGCAGACCCAGCGAGACCCATGCCTGCCCAGGATGGACAGACAGCCTTCAGGGTGGAGCCGGCTCACGCGGGTGACAGCAAAGCGGAACAGTCTGCCCTGGTTAAATGTCCCTGTGCGGGGAGCTGACACCAGGCTTCCCGCGGGCCCCCCACTCGGTCCAGGAGCGCAGTACTCAGGTCTCCAGGTGCCGGGGCCCAGCTGCGGTGCACACGGGGCCCGGGCCACCCCCGAAAACACGGCGGCCGGCAAGGGGCGGGTGAGTGGTCCGCACAGCCAGACGTCCGAGCTAAGACAGGCTGTTCTGGGCCCGTCGGTGTGGTCTTGACTCGTTTCACGGAAGAGCTGGGCCTTCCCCCTTTGTTGGGAGACCCTGGCTTCCCCTCCCCCATCCACATCCACACCCATCACGTCCCCCGCCAGCCGCTGACGACGGCCACGCCGGGCAGTGCACAGGGCCGGCAGCACGGCCTGGGAGACACCGTCAGGAGAAACGTCAGGACGGGGCTTCGTGTCCGGAGGGCCTGTGGGGGCCACGTGGGGGCCAGGGCCACCGGGAACCTGCAACGACCGTCCTCAAGGGGAGCGAGGGGGCTCCCACCGCCGGAGGTCTGGGGTCTAGGCCGAGGCAGGGGCCCCCGCAAACAGGCACCCAGGCTGGCGGGGCTTATTATCATTATCCCCCGCTGGTCCAGGGGCAGCCCGGGGTGCACGGGAGCTTGCGATCCTTGCGGGGAGGCCGAAGGGGTCTGGGGGCCTGTGTGCTTGGCTCCCGGGCGAGGGCAGGGTGGGGCCCGGGGCCCGCCCACGGTGGCTTTGAACCGGCTCCCTTTCTATTTTCCATCGATGGGGCAAAAGAGAAAGGGTGAGGAGTTCTGGGGGTCGGGGAGCTGCACAAGAACCATTTACAGCAGCCCCACCGTGCAGGCGTGGAACATGGTTACCCCACGAGGCTGGACCCCTTCAGCTCTGTCAGCATTACCAGCCCATTGTGGCTCCCCTTCCGGTGTTTGCCAGCCTCCCCTGTGGGGGCCCCGGGAACCCCGCTCCCAAGGCGTCTCCCCTGACCATGTTCCCATTGCCACGGGTTCATCCTGCTGTGGGCTGCAGCTGCGCCCTCGGGGTCTGTGCACCCTCCCACCCGCGTCCCAGAGCAACACCCTCTCCAGCCACACGAGGGCAGCGCGTGGCCCGGCTCCCATCAGACTCCACACCACTGCACCTGTGCCTCACACGCTCAACCAGCAGGCTTTGCAATAAACAGAACGCTCACCAGATGGCGCTGTTCCCCGGAGCAAGCTCCCCGGGCCTCCCCGCCCAGCCCCCCCCTCCAGGCCACCAGTTCCTCCCCACTGCCCGCGGACAGGGGTACAGAAAACGTGCAGTGTGTGCACGTCACAGAGAAGGAGGCGACCGCTCCTCCGACACTCAGCGACACAGAGTCATCTCTGGCTTCACACGGGGTAACCACACACATGAACTTGGCAGGGGACCCCAGGCCCTCCCCACAGGGCTGCTCACCCCCGCTCCCCGAGAACAAAAGCACAGGCCTTAGTAATCGGCCATACCTTCTGTTGTTTCTGTCTGCACCCCCTCCCCGAACCACCTGCGTTAACCAATGACGCCCCCTGGGTCTCAGCCACACGGCACAGGGTGGTATCTGCGGGCTGTCACCCCTCAGGTCTCTGGCCCGTGGGGACCGGAAAACCCCAGATCACAGGACGGAGTAGACTAGGTGGCTGCGGGCCTGGCCCCCCTCAGGGAAGCGCCGGGTTCCGGGCCCCCGTGACGCCTCTCAAGAACTCCTAACTCTTCCTGAGTGATGACCCCACCCCGGGCTCCTGCCTTCTCTTCCATCCGTGTCTGACCGATGGACGGACAGCACACTGGAGACCGAGGGCCATTTCTTACCTTCCTCGCATCTTTATTTAAAAAAAAAAATTTTTTTTCCCTTTATCGATTTTACAGAGAAAGGAACTGAGAGGGAGAGAGAGATAGAAACATGGATGAGCCCTGGCTGGTTTGGCTCAGCGGTTAGAGCGTCGGCCTGCGGTCCGGAGAGACCCGGGTTCAGTTCCTGCTAAGGGCACGTACCTCGGTTACAGTTTGTCCCCGGCCCTGGTTGGTCGTGCGAGTGGCAGCCACTCGATGTGTCCCTTTCACATCAATGTTTCCCTCTCTCTCTCTCCTCCTCTCTCTCCCTCCCACTCTATCTGTGCAAAAAATGGAAAAGTGTCCTCGGGTGAGGATTAAAAAAAAAAGAAACATGGATGAGAGAGAACATCGACTGGCCGCCTCCTGCATGCCCCCCCCCCCCGGGGATCGGGCCCACACCCTGGGCATGTGCCCTGACTGGGAATCGAACCAGCGACCTCTTGTGCAAGGTCAACGCTCAACCCCTGAGCCACAGACCCTTCCTGGCATCTTTAAAAGGTCTAGTGCGGGGCTATGCCCACTGCGGTGATAATAAGAACCACATACCAGCCCGGCCGGTGCCTACTCTTGGCCAGGCACTGCTCAAGGGCTTCCACGAATCCACACAATCCGCCACGAATCCACGCAATCTGCCACGACTCTGCAGGGCTGCCCTCGCTGCCTCCTCTGCCCTCCACGGGGCAGCTCCCGAGAGCTCCCGGGACAACGGACAGGCCCGTCCCTCAGCTCACGGGGCTGGGGCTGAGCTCCAACCTCGGGCAGCGGGACTCCACGCCATGCCCCCGGGGAACACCCCCCTGGGAACACCCCGAGTCCCAGCACAGTTCCGGGGGCTGAGAGGGGCTCCTGACGAGCAATCCAGCGGCTGGTGGCGCGACTGTGCAGGAAAACGGCTCAGCCGTTCTGACCACTGAACGAGAGTGGCCAGGGCTCAGTCCCTCTCTCGTTAGGACATGCTTCCCTTTTAGCATCTGGCCCGGACCCCCCAGGGCCGTGGCTGAGCACGGCCGGGCAATGACGACGGCGGGGCCCCCGCCCCCGCGAGACTTTTCATGTCTAAGGCCACACAGACTCCTCTGGGCGCCCCCCACCCCACGGTTTGGAACCCTCGGGAACTTTGGGTCTGATGCCTGAAAGTTGGGAAGCAGACGCATAAACTCCAAACTGGACACTGACAATGGGCAGTGCCGTTAAAAATTATTTTTTTGTATTTTAATTTTATCCTCACCGAGGACATTGTTGCATTTATCTTCAGATAGAGCAGGAGGGAGACAGGGAGGAGGAGAGAGAGAAACATCAATGTGAGAGAGACACATGGAGTGGCTGCCACCCACACGACCCCAGCCGGGGCCGGGGACAAACCGCAACCGAGGTCCGTGCCCTTAGCAGGAACCAAACCCGGGTCTCTCTGGACCGCAGGCCGACGCTCTAACCGCTGAGCCAAACCGGCCAGGGTCCCATTACAAATTCTAGTAAAAAGTGACGCAGGACTTTGGGGAAAACAGAGAAAGCCGGTTGAAGACAGAGGAAATGACTCCTATAGTTATGCATCTTCTCCCAGGGAGGGATTTCCTCCAGGTCCCTTTCTCCACAAAGATAAACTTTTCTGGTTGTAATCCTCACGGGGGGGATATTTTTTCCACTGAGTTTTAGAGAGCAGATGGAAGGGGGTGGGGAGAGAGAGAGAAACATCGATGTGAGAGAGATACATCGAAAGGCTGCTTCCCACAAGGGCCCCGACTGGGCCGGGATCAACCTGCAACCTGGGCACGTGCCCTTGACCTGGAATCGAACCTGAGACCCTTTGGTGCACAGAACGGCGCTCTAACCACTGAACCGCACCGGCCCGGGCGTAGGTGAGTTTTTACACATAATTCTGTGGTCCTAGAATGTTGTGTTCCTGCTGTTTTTGACCTAACGCGATCTAAGCATTTGCTACCTGGACCCGCTAGCCACTGTGCTGGGTGGTCCTCCAAGCTCACTGCGTGGCACGTCACCGCCACCCCGGACTGACACCCCTCCGGGCCGGCTTCCCAAAGCGAATCGACGGCTTCTCAGCGGCCCGCGTTCACCCGTGCGACTGCTCCCAGACCGACTTCCCAGTCCGCTCTCCTCCGCCCCACCGAGTACACTTCGTCTCGCTCGCCACGGTGGCCTCTTCTCCTGACGCACGGACTCCTGCTGCGCCTCGGCACCGGCTGTGGACTGTGACGCAACGAGGCCGCCTCCTTGCACCCGTCCTCCCGAACTGGGCACCCACAGGGGCGCCTGCACTGAGCGGACCGAACAGACGAGCCATCAACAGACATTGCTGCAACTCACGGTCATGGCAGCAGCCCTATTCCTGCACCTCAAGGGTTCCCCGATGCCACCCAGGCCTCGGATGGTACCCCGAATCATGTCAGGTCGGGCGGTGGCCAGTAGCGTAAAATCGTTTTATTTTCATGGGTATCATGCACACACAGGAATACATCGCCTGTTCACTTAAGATGCGCAACTGCTTGAACACTAGTAAAAATGTCCCTCGGTGTTGATCAAATACTGCAGGTGTGTGCAAACAGGGAAACGCGACGCAGGTGGTGCACACAGGCGAGGCTGGGACATCGTGCTTCAGACAGCGCCAGGGCTGCAGCCGTGCTCGGGGGGAGAGGAATGAAGGGGAGACGCTCCCACGTGCTGTGAAGAGCCTTGGACCGGGGTGGGCACACGAGTATATCCGGTGTCCAGCCTGCCCACTGCCGGCCAAGGACGCCCCGCGGGAACGCGGCACCTCTCGCTTTTCCATGCGTTTTCCGTGGCCGCTTCTGTGATGAGCAGTTGCGACGGGGACTGACATCTCTTCCCTCTGGCCCCGCACAAGAAACGTCCTCCAGCCAGACCTCGGGGTGAGACCGGGCAGCCGACGGAGCCCGGGGATCCTTCCGGAAGCGGTTTCGGGTCCCCAACTCGCTTCCGGGGGCCAGCACGACCCTGGCACCCAGCCTGCCGAGGACGTTCGGAAAGGGACAGCCCAGCCCCGTTCGCCTCGGTGAGAGGCGTGTGGATCTGCCAGGCCGGCACGAACACACCACGTTCAGCACCAGAAAGGGACACACATCCGAGCCACGCGGGGTGTATTCCCGGAACGCACGGCTTCAGGTCAGAAAGAAATCAGCGATGTCACCACCTTTAAAACAGGAGGATCCTGGGCCCAGCTGGCCCGCTCTGAATCCCGGCTCGACCACTCCGGCTGTGCCTCGACGATGCAACGGCGTCTCCTTCCGAGGGGCTCATCGTGTCACCTGCGAAGTCCCTGGAAGGATGCCGGCCACACAGTCACCGCCCCACCCACGTGGGCTGCAGACAGTCCTCACTCGTCCTCACCGACACCCTCACCGACGAACCCATTTAACCACGGCCAACGGCTGAACACAGCTCGACGGCCTGACGGTCTCAGCGCCGTCACACGAAACACATTCTTCCGGGACCTTCTGCACGGTCTCTGCAGCGAGTCAGTGGGCAAGGGGACGCAGCTGCCAAGACCTAGGGAGACCCGGGGCGATCCAGGTGACAGAGACGTGGGGAGACCCGGGTGACAGAGACATAGGGGAGACCTGGGGAGATCCAGGTGATAGAGACGTGGGGTGAGCAGCCAGAAAGGTGCCATGCGGACGTTTGCATATTGAAGAGCAAAGAGTAGAGGCAGGTTTCTTTGGAGGGAGGGCCGGTGGCGGTGAATGGCGATGGTGATACGTGTGGGATCGTACTCGTGACCACTTGGGAACTGTGCCCCAGAGCAGCAGGGCGGAGGCAATGCAGGCTCAAGGGGGAGTAACATGCTGACCACACACACAGGTGTGGGAGGGAAAGACAAGGCCGTGCCTTGGGGACAATGCACTGAAGAAGTGGAGTCCGGCCGGTGTGGCTCAGCGGTTGAGCGTCACCCTGCGCCAAGAGGTCGCTGGTTCGATTCCCGGTCAGGGCACATGCCCAGGTCGTGGGCCCGATCCCCAGTGGGGGGCGTGCAGGAGGCGGCCCATCCATGTTCGCTCTCATCCATGTTTCTCTCTCTCTCTCCTCTCCCTTCCTCTCACTAAAATCAATAAAGAAAAAATATTTTTTAAAAAAAAGAGTGGATGGAGGAGCAGACACTGGAGAAGGGACACAGACTCTTGGGAGAAAGGGCCGTGCTGTGTCTCCGTCCCCGGGACTAGCTCTCCATCTGCAAGGAAGAAAAGGAAGAAAAGTGTCAGGAAATGAAATCTATCAGGGCCAGACACTCTGAAGGTCACATCAGAATTCCGGACAGGCAGGTCTTACATGGAAATGACGTGTGACCTGTGAAAACAGGCGCCTTGGTACGTGGCGACTCCATCTGGACTAAAACAGGAAACTCGATCGGTCTCCGACGCTCTCTTATCCCCAAACTTCAAGGTGGGAAGCACCGCAGACGCCTTGCCGTCACCAGAATTTCACTTTTTCGATGTTAATACCGACAGAGATTACTGGGCTATGTTGAGCAACACCTGTACTTAAACAAGTGCAATGTATAAACACTCAAGTTTTTCTTTTTTGCTCAATTTCTTGCTTTCTTTTTGCTAATCCTCACCGGAGGATATTTTTTTCCATTCATTTTTAGAGAGAGTGGAAGGGAGGGGGAGAGAGAGACAGAGAGACCTTGATTGGATGCTTCTGGCACACCCGCAACCCCCCTGGGGCCAGGGATCGACTGCATGCAACCCCATCCTTTTTTTATTGATTGATTTGAGAGAGAGAAAAACATCGATTTGTTGTTCCACTTACTTATGCATTCACTGGCTGCGTCTCGAACGTGCCCTGACTGGGGACGGAACCCCAAACCTTGGCTTATCGGGATGACACTCCAACCAGGGAAGCTCCCCGCCAGGGTGAGTTGCATTCTTTTTTTTTTTTTTAATCCTCACCCGAGAATATTTTTCCACTTTTGTTCAGATGGAGTGGAAGGGAGAGAGAGGAAGAGACAGAGAGAGAGAGAGAGTAACATTGACATGAAAGGGACACATCGACTGGTTGCCTGCGGTACAACCCCAATCAGGGCCGGGGACGAGCGGAAGCGAGGTACGAGCCCTTGACCGGAATCGGACCCGCGATTCATTGCTCCGCGGGCCAACGCTCTAACCACTGAGCCAAACCGGCCAGGGCGGTGAGCTGCATTCTAATCGCACCCTCACCCCGCCGACAAACTAATATGCACAAGGATGTCAAAATCTCGGGTCTCAGCTTCCACACACGTACAAACGGGAAGTGAAGACCCGGGGAACGGGGTGGCGGGCTCTGCCACGTGCCACGCACCACGCGCCACGCAGGGAAGGGCGACATCTCCGCGACTCCATGCTGTGATTCTCAGTGGTTGTCACCAGCCCAAAGGAACGGTCTCGGAAAACGCTCGTTTGGAGCGAGGAGTTTGCTTACAACTGCAACATATCGAGGGGGTTTGTGTCGCAACAGGCCCTGTTAGTGCTGATTCGGTCGTGACACCGTGCGGGGAGCCGGGAGCCGGCGCCGAGGCCTGGCAGCCTGCGCTTCCCGGGGTGCGGGATATGCCCCGTGGGTGGAGTAGCGTGAATTACCGCTGCCACGACACTAGCCAGGGGGTTTCACGAAACACACGGGCATCAGGTTCTCCAGCCACATACCCAGCCGCACATTTTTAACACTGAAATACCACACACACAGCTGCACCAGTGCTGGCCAGGTGAGCTCCACCCAGACTTACTCCTGGACCGCAACAAAGTCACGTGGACACCACGTCCTCTCCGAGTTGTCATTCTCCGCCCTCGGCAGCTGCTGCAGGCCACACCACTGCCCCCCGGGCAAACCCTGGCCACCCAACCTCGGGTGGTTAGCCAACAGCGCACATGGGTCATTGTACGTCGGGGCTGGAGAAACAAGGACCTGCACCTACGTCCCCTGGGAGGGGACCCCTGCACCGCGCCCCAGCCCGTCTCCTTTGCTGATTTTAGTCCATATCCGCCCCCCCCCCCCGCCCTGCCCCACCCCGGCTTTGAGAAACAAGCATATAACATGGTGCATATGCAACTGGACAACTGACCCGATACATGGATCTACTGCAGAATGATCACCGCAGGAGGGTCCGTTAACACCTCCATCACCACCCGCTGTTACCTTTTGACGGGTGAGAGCATTTAAAACCTCCTCCCTTAGTCACCGTCACGTATACACGAGGCTACGGCAAAGTGCTGTATGAGGACGTGTCTCTGTGGCGTAACAGACTGAGTGTAACAGTTGCTGGGTCCTGAGAAACCTTCTAGCAAATCACAGACCCTGAGGGCAGAGGACCTGTGCTATACCAGCCGAAATGCCCTGCATCCATCTACCGGAAAAAATTAAAGTGTGAGATGTTACTGTGTGACATGACTTTAAAGGTATTTCTCTCCTTGCCCTGGCCGGTTTGGCTCAGGGGTTAGAGCATCGGCTCGTGGACCAGAGTCTTGGGTCCGATCCCCGGCCCTGGTCGGGGTCACGCGGGAGGCAACCGATCGATGTGTCTCTCTCACATCGATGTGTCTCTCTCTCCCTCCCACTCTACTGAAGATGAATGGAAAAATATCCTCGGTGAGGATTAAAAAAGGTATTTCCATCCTCTAATAACGTGGACAGAGTACTCAAGTCGGCCTTCTTGATTCTCTGATGAAACCCGTATTCTCCTCTATTATTTCTAGAGCAGAGGCTACGGCCGGCACGGACGCCTGCCCTGCTGTTTCCGGAAGGTTCTCTTCGGACACCGGGGCGCACGTCAGCAATGCAAAAGAGCCGCCGCGGCCCAAATGTATTTTTAGAGACGCAGCTGAACAAGGAGCCTGGAACTTTCATTTCAGTTCAGGTAGCAGAGCCAGGACAACGCCTTCCCGGACCCGAGCAAGGCTGTCTCGCATAAGCAAGCGTCCCGCCGTCCGAGGGGACACGCCGGAGCTCATCTGTCCCTTGCCAGGACTACCCTGGGCACAGCCGCTGAATTATTTTCAGAGATGCAATTATTCTCAGATATTAAGAGTATAACACCCTTTCCCGGTGATCTAACCTTCTATACTGGAAGAAGGAAAAAAAAAAAAAGATCGAAAATGGGCTACTCCCAACTATTTTATTCTCTGCCGGGAACGCTTTGAAACCCCTCGCCCACCCTCGAGGGGTAAAGACCCAGGAAAAATGTGATAAACATGAGGAATGCCGTTTGCTCACTGTTCAAGTCTCACCGAGTGCGGCAGAAGAATCAAAACAAAGCCCCAGATCAAGGGTGGAGGAAGGACAGGCCTGTTAAAACTGCAGCTGCCAGGGGGAACTCCTTGCAAGGACCAACAAGATTGGGCCCGGCAATCCCGGGACGGCCCCTCCGGGACGACAAGGACCCAGCCCCAAATGTCCACAGGGCCGCGGCTGAGAAACCTTGACCTTCACCGATGGGCTCCAAGCCTTGACATGACACACGACGCTGCGGCCACTCAGAACCTCTCCGGGGTTAGGGTCCGCTGACCTGCCCACCTGTCTCAGGCCGACCGCACACCTGTTCTAGAATCCTTCGCGCTCAAGCTCTTAAGGGGATGTTTTAGAAACGTTTTAAGAGCCCCCCTTCCCGGAAAGGGGTGGGAAGAAGCCCTGCAGAGACTGTATCCCCCCCCAGTAAAAATGCAGCTTCCCAGCGACCGTGGCCCTGATGCACTGCACAAATGCCCCTCACGAGGCCGGCCAGGAGCACCCGCAGGTGGCCTGGCCTCCACAAAACGCCCGCCCGGCTGGCCGCCTTCCAAGGAGGCAAACATCGTCACTGCACACACGTGACACTTCTCTTCACCTCCGCCGACCCCCCGCGATGCTTCTGTTTCCAAACGCCGAGGGGCCCTGGCAGCCGCCCCTCCTTCAGTGAGCACCGGATCTATGACCCCAGGGCGCTCCCCGCGGAAACCTGGGCCTCCGGCCTGGCTCATGACCTGACAGTGCAATGAAATCGTCTCCGTTGCCTCTGTCTTACTGACCACCCCCTCTCCGCTCTCTCACACAAAGCCCCGCAGACAAGGGGAGCGTAAAATGATGTTCCCGGTTTAATTTATGTTTGATTTAATGGTTTCAGAATCAGGAACTCCCGGGAATTTGAGAACAGGCTGGCATGGATGCTTCACCAGTCTCCCTGGCTGGGGCACCGCCCTTGCTGCAGCGCAGTAGCAAGACCAAGAGGCAGACATCTCGTTGACCGGTCATGCGCTGCAGACCGTTTGGTGTCCAGGGTTTCTGACCTGTGCGCGTGCGCTCCCGCACGCCTGACCATTGCATGTAGAATTCTGGGCCACGTATCCACGTGTCCACGTGTGTGGTCACCTCCACAGCCAGGACACAGAACTCTCCCATCTGCACAGACGAACGCCCCCACGACCCCTCTGCAGGGACACCCGCCGCACCCCAGCCGTGGCAGTGTCTCCACAGTACTGTCGTTTGCAGAATGTTTTCTACATGGAACCACACGGCATGTGGTCTTTGGACAGTGGCGTGTGGTACCCAGGACATTTCTCTGGAGACCCGTTCAGCTTGGGCAGTGCACGTATATAGTTCATTCCTCGTACGCATGCCCCCATTTCGTTCACCCATTCACCCAACCACGGGCATCGGGGTTGCTACTACTGTGATTTCTTTCTTCTTCCTTTTTTATTACTTTTTTTAATTTTAATTTTTGCGTTTGTCTTCAGAAAGAGTGGGAGAGAGAGAGAGAGAAACATAGATGTGAGAGAGACACGTTGAGTGGCTGCCACCCACAAGACCCCAATTGGGGCCGGGGACAAACTGCAACTAAGGTCCGTGGCCTTAGCGGGAACCGAACCCGGGACTCTCTGGTCTGCGGGCCAACGCTCTAACTGCTGAGCCAAACCGGCCAGGGCACCTCTTTTATTTTTTGTTAATCCTCACCCAAGGATACTTTCCCACTGATTTTTAGATACAGTGGAAGGGAAGGAGGGGGAGAGAGAGAGAAACATCAATGTGAGAGAGAGACACTGACTGGCTGCCTCTGGCACAACTCAGACCGGGGCCGGGGATGGAACCTGCAACCCAGGTGCGTGCCCTTGACCAGGAATTAAACCTGTGACCCTTCAGTCCGAGGACTGACGCTCTCACCGCTGAGCCAAACCGGCCAGGGCTCTACCATGATTTCTGGAAAGAACATTTTACCGCCTGCGCCCCCACCGGCGAGCCTCCTCTCTGAAGGAAGGAAACAGATCTTGCCCGTCGGGGTTGTGAACACACCCCCCTCCTGCTGACACAGCCCACAGGTCTGGGCCGACGAGCCGGGGACAGAAAGACCACTCAACACACAGAGCTCAGTCTGGACTGCAGCTGTAAGAAAGATAAGAAGGACCTCTTACCCTTTGAGACGGCATGGAGGGACCTGGAGAGTATTATCCTAAGCAAAACAAGCCAAGCAGAGAAAGACAAGTATCACATGATCTCACTTATTTGAGGAATATAATGAACATAACAGTCTGAGGAACGGGGTAGACCCAGAGACGTGGAAGTAGGGTACAGACTGACAACCCTCAGAAGAGGGCGTGGTGGGGGGAGGGAAGAGACAAACCACAGAACTTATATGCGTGTGCGCATAACCGATAGATGTGGACAACAGAGCTGGGGACGGGGTAGGGGTGGGGGGGAGGGTGTCGATGAGGAAAAAAGGGAGAAACATCTGTAACAAAAATAAATTAATAGAAAAAAATAAAATTTAAAAAAATGTTTTTCTTTGTTGATTTTAGAGAAAGGGAGAGGGAAAAGAGAGAGAAACATCGATGGGCCGCCTCCTGCACGCCCCTCACTGGGGATGTGGCCCACGACCTGGGCATGTGCCCTGACCGGGAACTGAACTGGGGACCTCTTGGAGCAGGGCCGACGCTAACCACTGAGCCCACCAGGTGGGCGACAGTCCATTTGGGCACAAGTGGCAGCCCTGCTCAGGAGTCACTGCGTGTGACGGGCTCAGGGAAGTGTGTGCTCACCGACGGAACGAAACCCCAGAGACCCCAGCTCGTCTGGGAGAAATAACGTTCCAACAAGATGAGCACCGTCAGGGCCGTCTACTCCAACGGCCTCACCCACGGTCGTGCCTTTCGGGGACCTCGCATCACCTGACGGATGGGGGACCGGACGTAACGCCGGGCCGGTTCAGCCCAGCACGGAACAGCCGCAGCAGGTGGCTGTAGCCCCAGCTCCCACACGGCGTTGGCCGAGGTCGCCTTCAGAACAGCTCGGGCATTCGAGGGCCCCCTGCCAGACCCTGCTTCCCACCTGCCCTTCCGCAGGGCCCCCGGGCTCACGGGCAGCCCAGCCCCCTCCCGAAGAACCCAGCTCAGGACGCGGGGAAGGAGGCCCGCGTCGAGGACACACAGGACAGATTCGGGGGCGCCCTCCGGCCAACCTCCCTGTCGCTCAGTCAAGGAAGAAAGGAGCGTCTTCGGCCCCCACTGCCCACAGGTCTGTGACGACCCTGACCCTCGCAGGGACAGGAAGGACAGGCCGACCTCGAGTCCCGCGGCCAGCACGGGCCTTCTGCGGGCTCACGGTCGTGCTGCCGGGCACCGAGAGAGTGTCCGAGGGCCTGCTGCTATTTCCAGGGGAATGAAAGTTTCATAAGATTCTATTGAAAAGAAAAAGCGAAATTCCCAGGATGTCTTCTGGGCTGATTGGAAAAAGCTGTATTTCCCAGGCCCCACGTCCGCCGGTGCTTTTGCAGAGAAAACTCTTCACCCTCGTGGTCTGACGCTGCCTCGGAAACAGCTCGGCCGTGGCCGTGGCCCCTTGGAACACAGGGACCAGCCCTCAGCCCCGTCCCCCGTCTTACAGGGACCTTGCCAGGTCCCCCAGTCCAGCCTGGCTGTTTCCAGCACAACAGGCTTCTTCCCCCTGCCCCCGGGAGGCGGCCGCGCTGACGTGCAGGACTTGGAAACCTCCGGGGGATCTGTGAGTGTCCAGCCCAGAAGCACCCTCCGGTCGTGGGCCTGGTGTGGCTGTGCGGAGGGAGTGGCTCGCAGGCCCCTGTCCATCTAATGTCCTCGCCACACAGAAAAGCAGGCGGTGTCACCGGGCACACAGGCGTACCACCTGCTGACGGCCGCGTGCCTTTCCCCATCACCGGCCTCCTCCACGGGATGAGAAATGTCACCGAGATCGGCGTCAGGTCTCGAGAGCCTGGGCACAGGGTGTTTCACTGCCTCCTTTGCAAGGACGGTGCACAGCACGGAACCAGGACCCGGCTCTGTGGATCCGAGGAAACGCTTCCGTCCATGGAGCTACCGCGGCAGCCACTCGGCCCCCGCCTGGGCGCGGGGCTCGCTCCCATCTGGGAGCTGCGGGCGCCTGAGTAACCCGTACGGCGAGGTCGACAGAAGCAATCCACGGGTATGAACTGGCCTCGCCCTGGCCGGTTTGGCGCAGCATCTGGACCAGAGAGTCCTGGGTTCGGTTCCCGCTAAGGGTATGTACCTCTGTTACAGTTCGTCCCCGGCCCCCGTTGAGGTTGTGTGGGTGGCAGCCACTCGATGTGACTCTCTCACATCAATGTTTCTCTTTTTCTCTCTTCCTCCCTTTCTCCCTCCTGCTCTATCTGAAGATAAATGCAACAATGTCCTCGGGTGAGGATAAAAATAAATGAAATAAACGGGCCTCTCCACCACGGATCAGTCAGACAATACGTGCCCGTGTAGAGGCGTTTCCAACCCCCCTGGAAGACCTTGGAGCCCTCACCAGGAACAGAGAAGTTCCCCACCCTGCCAAGCTAGGAGGGTGACAAGGAACTTTCCCCAGCTGTTGTCACGATCGGCCCTCGGTGACCTACCGGACACAGCCTGCTCCACACCTCACCGACCACCGGGAGGGGCCCCCTCGCGCTTCGGTTCCGTCCTGAGGTCACCACCACCGCCTGCAGGTGTTTCCATTTATTTTATTGTTTTTTTCATTTTCATTTCACAGAAAAAAATAAACAATCGAGGACACGTGCAAGCCCCTTGCCTTGAACAAAAACGGGTCCCCTACCTCCTGCCTGGTCTCCCTCCTCCCCTCCACGGCAGACCCTTGGGGTGGCCCCCGTCAGGTCCCCGACCTCCCCTTCGCCCCCTCAGCACCCATGGAACCTGCTCCTGCCCCCCGCTCTGCAGACTCAGGTCTCACCACGGTGACACCCTGTGCCAACGCCGGAGCTGGGAGCTGAGTCTCTTCCTCACCCCGGGTGGCTTTGATCAAGCGTCTGCCTGCTGCTCGTGTGGCTGATGTCAGTCACAGAACTCAGCTGGGAAACGCTTCTCCAGGCTTCGGGGGACCTGCAAGCCTGGTGGGGACCCGTGCTCGGGGTTCGGCAGGCGAGGACGTTACCCCGGAAGGGCTCTCTGCAGGTCCTGGGGCAGTTTACGCTTCCGCTTGGGGTTCATATTGGCCTTGGGGGCCCCACCGGGGTCACAGCTCCCTCCCGCCGAGACCTGCGGGGTGAGAGGCCATCCGCAAAGCTAAACAACAACCCGTGTTCACAAGAAATACCTCCACACAGACGTTTCTGAGGGCTTTCGGCAAAACCGTCAAAGCCTGGAAACCAGAATGTTCTTCACAGGACAATGGACGACCGGCTGCCGCGGAGCATTACCAGGGGCGAAGGCGAAGCAGTACAGAACGAACTCCCACTGCCCCCCTCTTCACAGGGGGCACTGAAGACCCCCAGGGAACGCCTGGAACAGCGGACAATACCAAACCCCGTGGGTACTGTTTTTCCTACACGGACACACGTGGGATAAAGCTTAATGGATAAATTACGCGCCACAAGAGGTGAACCACGATACCTAATAACAAAACAGAACCATGACCACCAAGGGCTGTAATCACGGTCCGTGAACATTCTGTCTCCCTCCCTGAAAACGCCTGACGGACTGAAGGGCAGGGTGGACACACCGGGCAAAGGGACGGCTCCTGTCGTGGCCGGGATGGCGACAGACTTCATCGGGCCACAAAGATGGCACCGAGTTGAAAACTTATGAACTGTCTGTTTCTGGAATTTCCCAGTTCATAATTTTGGGACCGTGGATAACTAGAACCCCAGAAAGTGAAGTCGCAGGTAAGGGGTGGGGGGCTGGTGGACAGGGTTGGGCGAGGGCCATACGAGAAGCGAAGGTGATGTGAACTCCGCCTCCTGGGGCAGAGAAATGCAATCCGCCCATTTTCGAGAGTCTGAGAGGGCCAGGGTTCCCCTGGGATTGTCTCACCGCAGCCCCACGGGAACGGCTGGTGGGCCCGTGAGAACCGACCGGAAGGACGTCTCCGGCCTCCGGGCACAGAAGCCGGCCTCTTTCCACCAGGCGGGGGGGCTAGGACCGGGACACCGTGATTCGGGGAACGTGGCCCTCCCTGCACCCTGAGGTGGGGGCCACGCTCTGGGTCTACCCCGGACGGTGACGCTCATTCCAGGTCCCACTGCGGGGCCACCGCCCACCTCCGTCTCCCTGCCTCCCCAGCTCCACTTCCTTCCACCCGCAACACCAAGACTCGGCACCCAGAACCCGCCGGAACCTGCCAGCCAGACTGCGAGGAGTCGGGACCAGCTTATCGGCTCTGGGACGACATTTTCCTGTGTTTGACGGCGGTAGGGAGCAGATAACACCGACGCCTGGAGGCAAACCACCGCCCAGGGAGGTGTTGCCTTTTTTGAGGCTGGAAGAGAGATAACAGACTGTGGAGAAGGACCTCCGTGCACTTGGCAGCAGCTCCACATTTGCTTAAGCAAAACTTTCGGATTTGAGCTACACGCATAAAACCACCCTCACATGAACATTCGACACTAGGCATTTCTTCTCTCCCTTCCTCTTTCGAAAACGTTCCGTGGGGAACTGCAGCCAAGCCCTGGGCACACTTCCTCACCGGAGGGACTCGCTGTGGTCTCTCAATCCCCACTCAGCACGCGGGTTTCACCCTCGGGTGCTCGGACCCGTTACGCCCGGAGCCGAGTACCCCTGACGTCAATGGGCCCTGAGGAGATTCTACACACTGCGGCCTCCCGGCTCCTGCCCAGTTGCCCGGTTACAGAAACCATCAACAAACAGTGACCAATGTTAGCAAACACCAAAAAAGGCCGTCTGGACTTTCTCGGGGAGGAAGGGACAGAGGTGTGTGTGTCTCTTCAGAGGCTAGCAGCACCCCGCCTCGGCCCAGGGACCACCCACCTGCTTCTCACACCCTCTGTGCGTCCTGATGTCCAGACACACGGACGACAGTGTCACTGATGATCTGTTCCTTCGCTTCGGCTGTACCTCTGCCTCCACTGCGTCTCCAGGCTTGGAGGGGAGAGGTATTAATTCATGACGGGCCCCGTGCCCGATGGATTTCACTCCTCTGCCCCGGATAACCATTTTCGGCAGAGAAAGCGGAGGCTCGGATGGAGGGATTCACCGGTTTGAGCGGACAGCTCCCACCGCCGTTGGGTCTGGCTGCCATGCCTGCCCAGCTCCCCTCCCCCCGCGCTCTCGGGACGAGCTCAGGCTCAGGGTTCATGCTGGCTCCCTGCAACCCGGCTCCCCTCAACCCTGGTGTCTTCAGGCAGCGGGACCTCGGCCTCCTTCTTGGAAAATCGCGTTGCAGGATATACACAGCATGATACCACATTCACAAAACTTGCACACACACAAGGGCGATGGCTGTGAGTGGTGTCCCCCATCCCCAAATGCACACTGAAGTCCATCCCCGGTACACCCGAGAGTGGACTGTACTTGGAAACAGTCGCTGCAGACCGACTCAAGGGGAGGTCAGCGGGAATGCAGTGGGCCCCGACCCAATGTGACTGCGTCTTCCCTTGGGAAGGAGAACTCGGACCGATTTGGACAGAGACACCCAGGGGGGCCACGGGACCGTAAAGGCAGCTACGGGGTGGGGTGATCCGCCTATAAGCCAAGGAAACCACCAGAGCTGATAAGAGGCCTGAACAGACCCCTAAACGCCCTCAAACCCAGGAGGGCAGGCACCTCTGAGGGGAGACAGGGGGCGGCAGATTCACGGGTCCCTACGGTACCGCCAAAGTCACGTGGTGGGTGGGGACAAGGACATTAGTTCACAAATGTCACTGTGAAGTCTCCAATCAACTACGGCAGTTTTAAAGTTAAAGGAGTATGCCCTTTAGAAACTAACACAAACATTGACCAAGTTAATTTAGAAAGAATCAAGACTCTAGAATTTTAAAAAACACCCACAAGCAATTCTGTACACCGGGTTCCGGCTCCAGAGCTGGGGACACCCCGATATTGTATAATGAGGGAATCAAGGCTCAGCGACGTCCAAGGACTCGTTTCAAAGCTCCTGCTCGTCGGTGACAAGGCCGTGCTGGGCCCCGGGCCCCGCGGCACCCCTCTGTCCCCTTCGCTGCTCCCCGAGGACATCAGCTGCTAACACAAGGTCCCTCTGTCTACACTTGGCCTGCGCATTACTTACCCTAAAGGAAATTCTCGGCCGTAACCACACGTATGGGGGGAAATAACTATTCCTAACTGTCAGAAGGTTGTGTGAGGCCCCCCTTCTTTTCTGGGGGCGGTGGAAGCTCAGTAAATCAGAGGTCCTTGGTCTAAGGGGTTGGTATCTACACAGGAGCCCACATATCCGTTCACGATGGCCCAGGCCGCGGCCGCATCCACCCCGACCCCTCTGGTCTCCACCCGAGCGCGATCTCCCCTGAACAGAAACATCCGGGGAAGAAGGCACACGTCCGTCCCGCCACCCCAGGAACGGGGTGGTCCCAGCCCCTGCTCTCGTCCCCTGGCACCCCCTCGGCCTCGCCCAGAGCCCACTTTTCTCATCACGGGTGGCCCGCGGACCGTTACCTGACTCCTGCAGATACCGGTACACCAGGAAGTTCACCTCGTCACTGGTTATGCTCATCTTAGCCTCGCCTCGCGGCCACGAGGTCCTTCGAAGCGCGAGCCACCCTCTGCGGGAAAGGCGAGAGGAGAAAACGGAGAGTTTTCAAACACGGCCCAGGTCTCTTTCTTCTGCGTTCTTTCCGACACCACTGGGGAAAACACCCCAGAACACCCCTGACGTCCCCCCCACAAAGCGAGCTCACAGCTGCTGCGTGCGCCACGGTCTGATCGCACGGGACGTAGAGAGGTCGTCATGACCCACGTAAAGAACATACATCCTGGGACACGTTCCCACACACGGGAAGTGCCGGGGCATGGCACGAGGCTGGGGCAGGGTCGGGTGACCCACCCAGGGGCAACCGCGGATGAAAACAAGCCGACTCTTCATTCAGTGAGAATCACGTGACGGTGTGATGACAAGGGACTTGACCACGCATTCGGGGCCTGCAGCCCAGGACAGAGGGGCCGGGCTCAGGTGCCAAGTGCCTTCGCAGACCAGGAACGACCAAGCGGGCCAGAGGCCCTGGGCCCGCACACCTGTCACGGGTAAGACTTGACTTGGCGCTCACGGTCTGTCTACCACCGGGCACACAGCACCAAGGGGGTGGCGGAACCAGAGGGAGCCAAATAACTGTCACCATAGCGTCCCCCAGGAAGAGGCCAGGGCTCCGGAAGCGGCCGCAAGGAAGCGGAGAACCTACGTCTTTTGAGTTTTGCCGCAGGCAGGGAACCTGGGGGCCGAGGGAGGTGAGGACTGTGGGCGTCCCTCCAAGGCAGCCCAGAGACAGCGATGTCCTTCCCCGCGGTCCCAGCGAGCCCAGGGGACGAGCCGGCCCAAACCAGCGCAGAAGTGGAGCCCTTGCCCCTGGAAAACCAGAACCCACTGGGGTGACAGCGAGAGCGGCCCCAACCTCCTTCGATCCCGTCCCCCACACCCAGCCCTGCAGGCGCTGAGGGACCCGGATCAGACTCCATGTCCTGTACGGTCGGCATCTTTCACGGTGGCAAACTTACCACTGAATGACAGTGAGGCGTTCGTAGTAATTCATACACATGCAACACAACAGTTACACCCCGATCGTGCCGCAGGGCCCAGCTCCGGGGTGTTGGGGGCACTCACAGTGCTGTGCCCCCCACCCTCACCACCACCATTCCACAACCTTCTCCTCGCCCCCAAGAGAGACTCAGTGCCCACCCCCGGCCCCTCCCCGGGCACCCACGGGTCTACTTTCTGTCCCTATGAACTGAACTCCTCTCCTAAGCCTGCTTTGGCATTCAGACCCATGCAGTCACCAACACGGAACAGCCTGGGATCAACAGGAGTTTGGCTTTCAGAATAAGTCACAACGTGCACAGGCCTCAGGATGTCCCCTCGGGCCCTGGGGACCCCCTGATGTCCCTTTCACCCAGTGGGGCTACCCAGAGTCACCCGGCAACCCTCCCTCACACAAAGCCCGTGACCTGACACACCCTCAGGGCCAATGCACTGTGGCCGGGGCCCCCCAGTCCCTGTCTGAAAGGCCTCCCCCCACTCGCCACTTCAGCCAACATGACAGCCTCCGGGGGCAGGGGGAGCAAGTCCGCCACCCCTCACCTCACCGTGGGGTCCTCCCTCGAAGATTCAGATTTCTGCAATGAGACCACGGTAAGGTCTTTAAAATGGGAAGGCAGGCCCTGGCCGGTCAGGCTCAGCGGTTAGAGTCTCGGCCTGAGGACAGAAGGGTGCAGGGTTCGATTCCGGTCAAGGGCACGTACCTGGGTTGTAGATTTGATCCCAGGCCCCGGCTGGGGCACATGTGAGAGGCACCCAATTGATGTGTCTCTCTCCCATCATGTTTCTGTCCCTCGCTCCCTCCCACTCTCTCTAAAAATCAAGGGCAACATATCCTCAGGTGAGGATTAACAAGACAATGGGAAGGCTGACCCAGTGTGAGGCTTCTGAGATGGAAATCCTGTCACAGCAGGGGTTGCGGCTGTGCACCGGATCAACCAGCATCTAGGATCAACCAGTATCCAGGATAAACCAGCATCTAGGATCAACCAGTATCTAGCATGATAAACCAGCATCTAGCGTAAACCAGTATCCAGCATAACAGCACAAACTGGTATCTAGGACAAACCGGTATCTAGGGCAAACCCGTACCTAGCATAAACCGGTACCTAGGGTTAACCGGTATCCAGTGTAAACCAGCATCCAGGATAAACCAGCATCTAGCTTAAAACTATCGAGCATAAACCAGTATCCAGGATAAACTAGTATCCAGGTTAAACCAGTATCCAGGCTAAACCAGTATCCAGCATAAACCAGTATCCAGGATAAACCAGTATCCAGCATAAACCAGTATCCAGCATAAACCAGTATCTAGCATAAACCAGTATCTAGCATAAACCAGTATCCAGGATGAACCAGTATCCAGCATAAACCAGTATCTAGAATGAACCAGTATCTAGGATAAACCAGTATCTAGGATCAACCAGTATCTAGGATAAACCAGTATCCAGCATAAACCAGTATCCAGGATCAACCAGTATCTAGGATCAACCAGTATCCAGCATAAACCAGTATCTAGGATAAACCAGTATCTAGGATCAACCAGTATCTAGGATCAACCAGTATCTAGGATCAACCAGTATCTAGGATCAACCAGTATCCAGTATCTAACTAGGCTGGGGAGCACCTCCCACAACCTCTCACTCGAGAAAAACCCTCCGTGAAGAGAACGAGCAGCCACCACCGATGCAGAATGGGCGCCTCATGCCGTCCAGATGGACCGTGTTTACTACAATTCTGCTGCAGGGAAATCTGTGGCAGCACCAGGAATCTCACACACACGCACACACGCACACGCACACATGCACACACACACACAGGATTCTGGCTGGCTGGTGTGGCTCAGTGGACTGAGTGTCGTTCCCATGCACCAAAAGTTTGCCTGTTAGATTTCAGATAGGCCGGTTGTGGGCTTGACCCCCACCCAGTAGGGGGCGTGCAGGAGGCAGCTGACTGATGTTTCTCTGTCACACAGATGTTTCTCTTTCCCTCTCCCTTCCTCTCTCTCTTAAAACAAAAACAAAAACAATATATAAATATATATACACTTGAGCACAGCCGGTGTGGCTCAGCGGTTGAGCGTCGACCCATGCACCAAAAGTTCGCCTGTAGGATTCCAGGTTGGGGCATATACCCCGGTTGTGTGCTTGATCCCCAGTAGGGGGAGAGCAGGAGACAGCTGATCGATGTTTCTCTCTCACATCAATCTTCCTCTCTCTTTCCCTCTCCCTTCTCTCTCTCTAAAACAAAAACAAAACAAAACAAAAAGCCAACATACAAAAATACACGCTTAATCTTAAAATAAAAAGAATGATTCTGCCCAGCCAGCATGGCTCGGTAGTTCAGCATTAACCCACGCATGCAGAGATCATGGGTTCAATTCCCGGTCAGGGTACATGCCCAGGTTGTGGGCCCGATCCCCAGTGGGGGGCGTGCAGGAGGCGGCCAGTTGATGTTCTCTCTCATCCATGTTTCTCTCTCTCTCTCCCTCTCCCTTCCTCTGTGTCTCTCTCATATCAATAAAAAGAGCGATTCTGACCTCTAACCATGTACCACACAGTCCCCTGGACCCGGGCAGGAAGCCGACCCTGTGCCAAGGCTGGAAGCGCAATGCCATCTCTGTCTGTCGTCCTGGGGGCTTGGGGGGCACTGGCCTGTGTTTCCTCCACAGAGAACAGTTGACGTGGACACGGAACGTGGAGCTCAGAATGCCCGTGCCCACAGCCGCGGAGCGGGGTACACGATGGGGACGCGGGAGCCCGTGCTCAGACAGCCCGGCCTGTCATCTGCCTCCGGCCCCTTGCAGCCCCTACATGGGGGGCGAGCTGGTGGCTCGGGTCTGTCACCTCCACATTAAGGAGGAGGACGGCCCCTGTGTGTGGGACAAAGGTCAACAACTTCTTCCCCATCCCGACAGCAGGCTCAGGCACAGCAGGTCCCGGACAAGCTGCTCACGGCGTTTTTCCTCCACTGGGCACCCCCCCCCAACAAGACCTACCTGCAAGGACCTCTTCGGGGGGGGGGGGGTCATCAGACACTCCGCCCTCGCCAACATCCACCCAGAGCTGGTGGCCTCGGGACAGTTCATCAGTGACCGGACCACGTAAGCGGCTCTCACAGGCCCGTCAAGGAAGGCACACCCCAGCGGCGGTGTGTGGGTCCGCCTTCTCTCCCGGGGACACCTGGGGACACAACTCCCCCTAACCCTGGCTGGGTTCCGTACACCACCCATTTTCAGCCCCAGGGGACGCGGCCCAGCCTCTCCCGATCTCAAACAAAAGCAAGCTTTTCCGCAGCAACCGTAAGTCCTCCTTGGCCAAGGGAAAACACACCGAACCAAAAACCACGGGCCTAATGAGCGCGTCGTGTTTCTTTCCCTGCCTGGCCCCGTTCTGCTGGGAGACACCTGCAATTAGGTGGTTGGAAGGGCTCTGCACCCCGCAGGCGTGGAGAGGCGAACAGCGCCCTCCCGCTGGGACCTCGTCCCCACCGCCGGCTTAAAACAGAATTAAAACCGAGGGCGGCCGACGGCGTCGCTGGGGTTGCCCGTCGAAAGACACTTATGCCAACATAAATAATAATTTAGGGATAAAGCCCGTGGAGGAACTGAAGAGAAAATTATTAATATTATTTCCTTTTATGATTTAACTTCAAGCTGGCTCTTATTCATCAGAGAGTTCCCTTCGCAAAACAGTGAACCACGTACGAGAACCGTGGTAAAGGGTTTCACTTAGTTCGTACACACTTCGAGCATCCAACATGCTGCCGCTCTTTGGGGAGGGACAGACTGCCCCCAGATCACAAATACTGGCTATTAATTATCTTCTTGTGTTAATCCTCCCCCAAGGGTATTTTTCCATTGATTTTTTTTAGAGAGAGTGGATGGGGGGGAGGGGAGACAGAGAAAAAAACATCGACGTGAGTGAGACCCATTGATTGGTTGCCTCCCACATGCACCCCGTCCGGGCTGGGACCCTGCAACCCAAATACATGCCCTTGACCAGGAATCAAACCCGAGACCCTCTGATGAGCAGGCCGACACTCTAACCACTGAGTCACACCGGCCAGGACTATTTAATTATCTTTTCTTTTTTAGATATGTTTTTATTGGTTCTCTAGCAAGGGAGAGGAGGGAGAGAGAGAAACATTGATGTGAGAGAGAGAGACATCCATCAGCTGCCTCCTGCACGCCCCCTACTGGGATCATCGAGCCCAGAACCTGGGCATGTGCCCTGACCGGGAATCGAACCGGGACCTGTCAGTCCATGGGACGGCGCTCCATGCACTGAGCCACGCCAGTCTGGCTGATTATGTTTATTTATTTTTTTATCCTCACCCGAGGACATTTTTCCATTTTTTGTTCAGATAGAGTGGGAGGGGGAGAGGAAGAGAGAGAGAGAGAAAAATATTGACGTGAAAGGGACACATCGAGTGGTTGCCACCTGCATGACCCAACCAGGGCCGGGGACAAACTGCAACCAAGGTACGTGCCCTTAGCGGGAACCGAACCCCGGTCTCTCTGGACCGCAGGCTGACGCTCTAACCGCTGAGCCAAACTGGCCAGGGCTGGCTGATTATGTTTAAAGATGGAAGCACAGAGCAAACTTGAGAGCTGGCTGGTGGTGGTAGTTGAAGGTAAAACGTACTGAGGTTTCCTCCCAAGAGGAGGGGGGCCTCGTACAGAAAAGACTGAGCCGAGGGCACAGTGCTAGGGGCCGCCCTACGGTGGTGATCCGACCTCCGCGGAGGACAGTCTGAGCATTGTGCCCCGCTGGGAAACGCCATCTCCACGTCTCTTCCAGCAGCCTGCTTCTCCAGGGACGCACACAGCAGGTGTCTCCTCCAGGGACGCAGGCAGCAGGTGTCACTCTCTTCTGTCTGATGTCAACGCAGCTTCGTCTTCCGAAGGAGCTCAGGCTCTGGGACCTGCCTCCAGGCGGACTGAGGACCCTGAGCAGAGTCGTTGGAGACCCCTGGACGGGACCTCTGTGACCTGCCTCCAGGTGGACTGAGGACCCCGAGCAGAGCCGCTGGGAACCGCTGGACGGGACCTCTGGGACGTGCCTCCACGTGGACTGAGGACTCAAGGCAGAGTCGTTGGAGACCCCTGGACGGGACCTCTGGGACCTGCCTCCAGGCGGACTGAGGACCCCGAGCAGAGCCGCTGGGAACCGCTGGACAGGACCTCCTCCTCAAAGGCCGGGTCCCTCTGCACTCATCCCGGGGCACTCACGCTGTGCCCCATGCAAGGCCCCCCCCATCTGCTTTCTTTCTCCTGACGTTTTCTGTCTTCAAACACGAAGTGCGTGGATCCTGCAGCGCGTGCATCGGTCAGGTCGGGACGCAGTGTTCCGCGTCCACGTTCACACTGACCTCTGTCCTTTCTCAAGCCGCCCGGGGGCCCGTGGATCTGGGATGAAACGGGCTGGTGACCCCTTCGGGCACCTCGTTCTCCCGGTGATGGCGCCCGCGGCTGGCTGTGGGAGCATCGTGTCCAACGACAGGACGATCGAGTACATCGTGACAGTCACAGTTTGGCCCCGATTACAGACAAATACACACGTACAAAAGATCGGGGCAGAAACACATAAAAATAAAAACAGTGGTTTCATGTCTCTTGTTTTCCTTCCGACTTACCTTCATTCACCGAGGAGCCCACATACGTTATTTTATAGCAAGAAAAAACGTCCCCCAGAGACAAGACTTTCCGTCAGTCGTACGGGTCTAGTCACTTCCCCAGAGCCCAGTGGCCCCGGATTATTAACAGAATCAGTGAACTATTATTCTAGGGCCTGCACCCTGGTCGTAGCACCACTGAAACCTGGGAACAAACCACTAGAACCAGAGGACATCCTTTAAAGAATGATGTCATGACCTGGGGAAATGTCCGAGGTGTTTTACTATGATAAAAAAGTTGGTTTAAGATGGGACATGCATGACAGTCAATGTTGTTTGATATACAAACACATGCACACACACGTACACACATGTGTACACACGCACACATACACATGTGCGCACACCCACACATGCACACGTATACACACACATGCATAAATGCGTACATGCACACATATACACCTACACATGTGCATACTCGCACGCACATGCACACACACGTACACGTGCACACAGACACATGTGCACACACATGTGCACACACGTACACACATATACACCTACACACGTGCACACATGTACACACCCATCTTTAGGGTGGGATCACATCTCTGCATGTCTACGCTTTGCCATATTTCGCCACCTTCCTCCTGTGAACTTGGACTGTTCTCACTTTCATTAAAATGTAATGAAGACCTGGCAACGCCCTCAGACACAAGGAGCACGAGAGCGACTCCGCCTCCTGAGCAGGAAAGGCGGCCGCAGGGAGAGCAGACGGGGGTCTTGGGTCAGAACAACAATGGTGCTCTTCAGGGAATAAAGGACACCCCCAGGGGGAGGCATGCACAGGGTCCTTGCTGTGCCCGGCTGCCCGGCTGGTCGGGGCCTTCATCCGAAACCCAGGCGTGCACCCTGGAGGATGCTGACGTGACCGAAGATGGCCAGTCCTGCTGTCACCTCCAACACACCTGGGCGCCTCCCGGGTGGCCCCAGGGTCCTCTCTCCAACTCTGTTCTCACCACCCTCTCCCCACGTCTCCCTGCCTGCCCGCCAGGAAGACGCAGAGGACGCCCTCCTGACGACGCTCCACCTAGGAACAGCGCGGCACTGCCACCAGCCAGACGACACGCCTGGGCCGCACGCACGGCACAGCTCCCCACTGGGTCCCAGTCCCCCCCCATAGCGGGACGCAACGCACCCCACATCACAGCAGACTCCCGCAGCCAGCCGGACCCGACGGCCAGCCTGCCCTGCGCGTCTAAGGCCGTGTCTTTTCCCAGTGACTTGGAAACTAATTGAGAGGCTTAAACTGTCCTTAAGACTGACATTTGGAAACAGATTCTCCACAGCGGCACTAGGCCCCCAGATGAATTTCAGAAACACACACAGGCTGGTCCCAGACCCTTCGGACGCGTGATTTCCCCTCCTGGGCAGGATCTATTTCTCCCACGGGTCGAGTCATCATCTCCTCTCATGTGGCCCCCGGAAGGTCTTCACTGGGTTAGTCCTCAGCCAAGGATATTTTCCATAGATTTTCAGAGCGAGTGGCAGGGAGGGGAGGAGGAAAGGAGAGAGAACCATCCATGTGAGAGAGAAACATCGATTGGTTGCCTCCCACACTTGCCCTGACCAGAGCTGGGCATCCAACCTGCAACCCAGGTATGTGCCCTTGACCAGGAATCGAACCTTTGACCCTTTGGTCTGTGGGCCGACGCTCTAACCGCTGAGCAACACAGCCCAGGGCGTCTCCGGAGTTTTGAAAAATAAACCCAGTGACTTTCTCTGTGGATACAGACAGCGATGCCCCGCCCACGGAGGGGGCCTGGACCCCGTAAATCCTGGTGTTCCAACACTCGTTGCCCTTCAACTTCAAGGAATAACAAAAAGTCTTTGAAGACAGAAGCCAAGCACGGTGAGCCCCGTCAGAGCACAGCCCAATGACCCTCGCGTCCGTAGGTCAGCAAACGCAGGGGTTCCTTGTTCAGTCCTGCTCGGCAGTGTCCATGGCCACGGAAATGCAGAAGGAAACACGGACCAGGGCTCGTCCACCTCGCACTGCCCACATCTGGGGCCCGTCCACCTTTGCTGTGTGTCCGTGCTGGGCAGAGTGAGGGGCCTGGCAGCATCCCTGCCTCCGTCTAACCAGGAGATGTCGTCACAGCCCTGAAAAATGACGACTCATGGCCGAGTGGCCCCTGGGTCCAGAACCCCAGAATCAGGGCAGCTGTGCAGGCCACAGCTGCTCATCTGGGTGCAGCAGGCCCCCCTCCAGGTGCCGAGCCTCAGACACCTGCGGAGCCTTGGCGAAGCAGCGCGCCCGCATTCTGACTCGACGGCCACGGGCCTCGTCTCACCTTGACACGTGCCACCCAAGAGGCAGACATCCAGCAGGTGTGTCCTTCTAGGTGAGGGTCCCGCGGCGTCCTTGCGCGGGGCCCGTGAGTTGGGAATGGCACCGACCGTCTTAGATATTTGAAACGAAAACCTGGAGTCGTATCGTGCGCCCCATGACGTGGATACGACTGTCCAATCCAAGTGTCCCTAAATAAAGTCTTGGGGGCACTCAGCCGGGCTCACGTGCTTCCGCGCCGTTGACAGGTGATTGACGGACAGCTGTCTTCACACTCCAGATGGAGAGCCCAGCGGTGGCGACAGAGACGGGCTGACCCCCAGAGGCTCAACTGCTTCCTCTCTGTCCTCTGTCACCTCCTGGAGGTTTTCGGCTTCCACGTCAGAGAACAACAGCCTTGTCCCTTCCCGACCTGAAATCCTCCTGTTGGATCACCTGAAGGAGATGACCCGGCACGTGGACACTCCTCATGGACACACAACCACTTTAAAACCGAGAGCCCAGGAAATAGCACCCACGCTGCTGGGACAGCTTTCCAACGGGGACACGTTGACAGTAGGTAAGTCTTTCACGAACAGGTCCTGCCCTTCCTCACTGAGGCACAGCACCCAGGACGAAGAGCACAAATGCGTCATATTCAGTGACCCCAATCCTATGGGGGCACCATTGGTGCTGTGCTAGGTACGCAGCAGGGTGTCTTCCCCAGCATGACCCAAATGACCGTACGCATGTATAAGCTGCACCGCGACTTATCCGAGGCTCCAACAAAATCCAGCGTCATCCACAAAGCAAGACACCAGTGCCTGACACGCAGTAGGAACTCAGTTCATCTGAGGCCTGTGTTCCCCGAGCACCAAATTCACACCCAGTGAAAACCTCGATGACCAACGTACTTCCGCATCGTTGACAGTTGATTGACGGACAGCTGCCTTCACACTTCAGATGGAGAGCCCAGCGGTGGGGACAGGGACGGGCTGACCTCCAGAGGCTCAATTGCTTCCTCTCTGTCCTCTGTCACCTCCTGGACCTCTCCCCTCTTCCCTCTGACACTCAGAATACGGTTCAAGATAATTTCGACAGATACTGCCAGATGGGGCAGCTGCCCTGGAAAAGCCTAATGATTCCTCAGACAGTTAAACACAGTGTTTCCTTACGACCCAGCAATTCTGCTCCCTCGTATATGCACAAGATAAATAAAGACACAGGTCACAGCAGCAGTGTTCCTAATGGTGGGAAAGTGGCTACAACTCAGTGCCCACCAACTGGTGGATGAAGAAACAAAATGGAGTGTAAACATACAATGGAATATTATTTGGCCATGAAAAAGATTCGTGCAATGTATGGATGAAGCGTGAAAACACGATTCTATGTTAAAGCCAGCCACAAAGTCAACGTAACACGTCATCTATTTTTGTTTCTATGAACACACTACACTTTTCAAATAGTTAAGTAAAACATCAAAATTCTTACACAAGTGTAAGAGAATCTTTTGCCTTTGTTAAGACAATTTTTACGCATTTGGTTTTAAACAAAAGTACCTCAGTAAGATTCTTACTTGGTTAAAATTTAGGTGTGTTATTTACGTTCCGATTGGGTCATTTAAAACAATAAAGTAAAACTTTTTCCCAAATTTCCACCTTTATGTCTTCAATTTTTTTTTTTTTTTTAATCCTCACCCGAGGACATTTTTCCATTCTTTGCTCAGATAGAGTGGGGGGGGGGGGGAGGGAGAGAGAGAGAGAGAGAGAGAAAGAGAGAGAGAGAGAAACATCGACGTGAAAGAGACACATTGAGTGGCTGCCACCCGCATAACCCAACCAGGGCCGGGGACAAACTGCAACTGAGGTACGTGCCCTTAGCGGGAACCGAACCCGGGTCTCTCTGGACCACAGGCTGACGCTCTAACCGCTGAGCCAAACTGGCCAGGGCCACCTTTATGTCTTCAAAATAACAAAGTTCTGGGGGATTAAAAAAAAATTATATAAAGGACCAGAATATAGAAAAAGAAAAAAAAAAATCAAACCATAAAATCCCATCTATCATAAGAAAGCAGTGTTTATAGAACTTTTTTTGGGGGGGGGGGCATCACTTTTAATTTGGGATGTGGGCTTCAACCCTTGACCCCTGTACGCCTGTGACTGGTTGGCTCTTGCGAAAACGTGGTCATCTTACTAGATCTCTATATCGTAATCTGTGTTTTCCTAACAGTTTCAAGGTTAAACCAGCAAATCAATGTGCAGGTAGACACAAATCATATTAAGAAACCAAGACAGCATATAATTAAGGGAGAAGAGCCACATAAAATCTATACGCATGTGCACAATGACAATGACTTTGTCAGCTTCATTGTAACTCACAGTGCTGACAAGAGACGCATTTCAGAAGCTGTCATCCCTTCCCAGGAAGACCTAGAAAGGTTGGTCACAGCTCACCCAGTACCCCAAATTCCTGGAAGGCAGCCAAGTCCAATTCGTCATGGAGAATGGACAATCTAGCCCTTAAAGACTCGATGAGCCCTGGCCAGTTTGGCTCAGCGGTTAGAGCGTCAGCCTGCGGTCCAGAGAGACCCGGGTTCGGTTTCCGCTCAGGGCATGTACCTCGGTTGCAGTTTGTCCCCGGCCGCAGTTGGGGTAATGTGGGTGGCAACCGCTCGAGGTGTCTCTCTCACATTGATGTTTCTTTAAATTAAAGAATAAAAAATAGCCCTGGCTGGTTTGGCTCAGCGGTTAGAGCATCGGCCTGCGGTCCAGAGAGACCCGGGTTCGGTTCCCGCTAAGGGCGCGTGCCTCGGTTGCAGTTTGTCCCTGGCCCTGGTCGGTTGTGCGGGTGGCGGCCACTCGATGTGTCCCTTCACGTCGATGTTTCTCTCTCTCTCTCTCTGTTCCTCTCTCTCCCTCCCACTCTACCTGAACAAAAAATGGAAAAGTGTCCTCGGGTGAGGATTAAAAAAAGAATAAAAAATAAATAAAATAAAATAAAGACTGGATGATGCTCTCTCTTATCCACGCTACCTTCAAGTTCAGCGGGGAGAAAGACCCCTGTCTTCCTCCTGAAGAAATCACCGTCCAACAGAAAGTGTTCCCTTTTGGCAACAGGCAGATCCGTTTCGCGAGAAGATTTCGGTCAAGAGGCAGAGAGGCGGGGTGCTTACCTTCAGGGTGACTTCATGTGTAGACCTCTGGACCAGTGGGTTCCCCAGCATCCGATCATAGGAACCGCAAAGCGTCTGCCTGGGGAGAAATGCGAGATTTGTAAAATACAAACAATCAGAAAAACCACCTCAAAAATCTTCGGCAAGGATTCACCTCTGACCTCTCCTACCCCTTTGTGTTTTCCTTCAAATCGATGCCCGTTTGTCCTTTGCATCCCAACGCAAGCATAACAGCTCACTGCTTCATAACCTCCGTGTGACAGACTCGAACACAGACCTTGTGGCTTCACTTGCCCAGCGAAAAGGGAGAAATGAAAACGGCCGGTCAGGTTATTATTGTACGTGCAGAAGCTCCGAAGGCAAAACGTCTAAAAGTAGATACAATTAATTTTAGCTCCGCTATCGCAATCACTCCATGATAAACGCGCGCCCCTCTGAAATATGTTTTCCAAACAGCGCCCCCTGTCCTCAGTCCTGTGAACCACGGACGCCGTCAACAAGCAAACACGGCACAGCGTGGGCGGTGCAACACGATGAGAGGCATGCCACATGCGTAGGCCACCTCGTACACACCGCGCTCACGAAAACACAGAAACCGCCTTCGAATCCCGGTTCCCTTTTGTCTTCCCTAAAACCCAGCAAGGCAGACGCACTAGGTTGGCTCCGCTTTGCCCTGTTTTTTGGTTAACCCTCGCCCGAGGACACGTCTCCATCGATTTTGACAGACAGCGGAAGGGAGCGAGGGAGACAGAGAAACACGGATGTGAGAAAGACACGCTGTCGCCTCCCACACTGGCAGGTCTGAGGCCAGGGATCAAACCTGCAACCCAGTACCTGCCCTTGACTGGGAGTCAAACCCGAGACCCCTTGGTGCGTGGGCCAGTGCTCTTCCCACGGAGCGACACCGGTCAGGGCTCAACTCTCTCCTTGTACTGACTCTTCCTTCCCACGGGGCTGCCGGCTCAGCGAACCCTGCCCCTCAAACGTGCCCCTCCTTTCCAGCCGACGGGCACCCTGAGCAGCCCGCGACTCGTCCCCAAGGGGTGGGTCTCCTTCCTCTGAAACCTCTCTGCTTGGAGGCCCCCCACAGGGTAAACGACCAGGCCCTTCTCTCTGTAAGCTCAAGGGCTCGAGAGTGAAACGCCCACCGTTCTCTCCAACCTCTTGGTCAATAATCTGAAGTGATGAGAAACAAGGCGAAGTAACGGCGCCAGGTCGACGACCCAAACCCACACGGACGAAGGGGTCTCTCATGAGCGACACTACACAGAACCTCATGAAATGTTTTAAAGCCATTCAACTTATTCCCACTGACTCACGTCTATGGTTATGCCATTTAAAGAAAGCGGATGAGCCCTGGCCGGTTTGGCTCAGCGGTTGGAGCGTCGGCCTGCGGTCCAGAGAGACCCGGGTTCGGTTCCCGCTAAGGGCATGTACCTCAGTTGCAATTTGTCCCTGGCCCTGGTTGGTCGTGTGGGTGGCAGCCACTCGATGTGTCCCTTCACGTCGATGTTTCTCTCTCTCTCTCTTCCTCTCTCTCCCTCCCACTCTATCTGAACAAAAAATGGAAAAATGTCCTCGGGTGAGGATAAAAAAAAAAAATAAAGTGGATGAAGCCCTGGCCAGTGTGGATCAGCGGTTAGAGCGCCAGTCCGAGCACTGAAGGGTCTCGGGTTCGATTCCCAGTCGAGGCACGGTCCTGGGTTGCAGGTTTGATCCCATGCCCTGGCCGGGGTCGTGAGGAAGGCAACCAATCGATGTCTCTCTCTCACACTGATGTTTCTCTCTCTCTCCCCCCTTCTCTCCCTCTAAAAGTCAATGGAAAAAATATCTTCCAGTGAAGATTAACAAAAAAACAAACAAACAAAAAGAACGGAGATTAAAAAAGGTTCCCCAGGCTGGTTCATTACAGTATATTTAAAATAAAAACGGAAGGATCTATAAGGGAAAAGAATCAACCAGGGTGATTAAAAAAAAAAAAAATCTAACACCGAAAGCAAACGATGATATTTAAACATTTCTCTACAACTCTTGTACTAGAAATTCAAGGGTACCAGAGAAAAGCAGGTACAAGGGAACGTTGATTTTGCTTATAAAATAAAAATACACTTCAGGCCCTGGCCGGTTTGGCTCAGCGGTTGGAGCGTCGGCCTGTGGACCAGAGAGTCCCGGGTTCGGTTCCCGCTAAGGGCACGTACCAAAAAAAAAATAATAAATACACTTCAGTGTGAGGAAGTCTGTCGTGGAGATTGGGTTACTCCTTCTAGTAACCCAAAGCAGCAAGCAAATCGCCACTTTCGGGATTGGACCGTAAATACCCAGGGGAAACAGCCTCTGGGTGAAATCACCAAATGCATAAACCATCAAAATGTGAGCAGCTGTCACCACAATAAGCCCCGAATGAAAACGAAAACATTAAAATCCATAATAATTCAATAAGTAATTAATATAGAAACAGCTCTTATTACAAGCTGTTCAGGGGAAAAAAAAAAAAAAAAAGCTTTAGAATCAAATTCTTATTCTTTGGCCCCCAAAACAGATGGCAACTCACAAATGAGAGTCTTGGAACGGAAGATGATCTTTTATATATGTTGTTAAACTCATTAAGCATAATGAACATTATCTATGTGTCATAAACACACACACACAAAAAAGGAGGAATGCGACTTTGGTTAGTAACATTCCTCTGGTTACGCAACACGTCACAATTAATTACTTTACTGTTGGAAACAATAAGTTAAAATGAGAAATCTGACCTTGCAATTAGTCATTACTGATTTCCCCATGATTAGTACCCAAATGAAGCACCATCAGTAAACGAGGACTGGGAAAAAGTACATACATTGCAAAATACTTGTGTGAAATGCAAATAATAAGTGCAATACATTCCTTATTCTTAAAGGTGTTAAACAGAAACAGGACTCATTTTCTGGATGCTGTCAGCCCTTGGCATGGCGTGCCGTGGACGAGACAGGCAGCGCCTCCGGCCATGCAGCACGTGGAACCCCTCAGCACGTTAACACCACGTGCAATTACCCCCTTGTCGAGTTGCAAAGCATTTCCATCCCTCTGCACCCCACCCCCACCCCCAGCCCTGGCAACCAGCAGTCTGCATTCTGTCTCGATGGGTCTGCCCATTTTGGACACAAATGGAAACAGACAATACCTCGTGTGTCTGGCTCCTTTCACTGAGCAGAATGTGTTCAAGGTTCATCCATGTTGTAGCATGGATCAGTACTGTATTCCTCTTCGGGGCTGCGTAATATTCCATCGCACGGACACATAGTCCGGCACTGGGCTCGTGCCCACCTCTGCCTACAGTGAGTGGTGCTGCTATGCCAGCACATGTCTGAGCCCCTTTTCCACCCCTCCAGGTGATACCTCGCGGAGGAACTACATTGTTGCCTGCACCCCAGGGCACGTACCTCTCTCCAGGACTGAAAGAGGCAAACAGGACAGGTGGAGGGAGGCCAAGCTGCAACGAGCCTGGACCTGGGAACACAGGGACCTGGGACAGATGCTCATGGTCTAGCTTGTGGCCCACAAAGGGGAGGAAGCCAGGAACCTGCCGGCGTGACAGCCACTCCTGGCCAATGACTGCCAATTGGAAAGATGACGAACAACGCACTGTTTCTCCCCTTGGACCAAACCGCCTTGCTCTCCCATTCGGAAGCTTTTCAGAGTACATCAGGCAACCAGAGGCAGCGGACTTCTTTGTCTTCAGCCCTGGTTGCCATTCAACAACCCCCACCCCCACGCCCTGTTGAGTTTAGCAGCAAAGTTCGAATTTGCAGTTGCTGGTTACATTCATCCGGACTCTTCCGGTGGTTGCCCAGGTAACTGCTGACCCACACAGGTCATCCCTAATGAAAGCACAAGCTCAGCCCAGTCTGTCCACACTTAAACACAGTGATTCTCCACCAGGGCCAACCGTGCCCTCCACCCAGCGGACAGTAGGCACTGTGTGGGGACGCTGCTCAGAGCCCGGGTGGGGGATGCTACGCCATCGAGGGGGCAGCGACCAGGGATGCCACTAACCAGCCTACAGCACGCCGGGCAGCCTCCCGGCATAAAAGACTGGCCCCCAAATGTCCACGAGGCCAAGGCTGAGAAACTTTATTTTCAGAGAATAGATTCTAGGAAAATGAACTTCATCTCTTCATGACTTCTGCCTGATTCTTGGTGTGAAATATTAGAAGGTGAAATAATACCTCCTGTCCACAGATCTCAGATTCAGGAAGAACTAAGGGACATGTTCACAGGTTGTCCTAACCCTTCCTTCTCGGTTGCCTAAGTGTTGAAAACAAACACAAAAATCCCTTACGGATCACTAAGTCAATGCAGTTTTATTGATCATAAGTTCAATGCTGAAATGTATAACTATCGATCCTGTCTCTTGCTACAGTAGAGTCAAATTTGCGTAATAAAATTCCCTTAGCTGCCGGGGCAGAGGTCAGCATGAAGGAGCACGGAGACCTCCTGCCTAGGGCCACGCCAGCTCCAGCCACAAGAGGGAGCCACCGTGTGGATGCTGCAGCTCCCCGCACACCCTAGAATGATGGCAGCCAGGGCCGACATCTGTCTGCAACCTCAAGACACTGCCCAGCCGGAGCCACCCAGCTCCGTCATTCCGGACCCTGAGGATCTAACCCGATGCGAAGGGCGGGGAGTAGAGATACCTGGGAAAAGGCCTTTCAGCAGCGTCTCTGCATCATTCCCCGTAAGGGGGCCCGGCTGTGCAGGGTGGGTGCCAGGGAAACCTCCAGCCAAATGCACCCGGGAGCTGAGCGACAGTCCGGGAGCCTCTGCCCACGCCCCTTCTTCACCGTGACACTTTCCAGGTCGTTAGGACACGTGTGGTAAGCGTCACCCGAAAGTGGTTCTGAAACCCAACAGGACCAGTCACCCTGGGTTCCATCAAGTCATTAAAAACCAATCATGCCATTCTTCCTACCGTCTGCCTGGCTGTCATCTAAGTGCTTTGAACTCATTCAGCTCCTTCCAACAAACGAAAGAACCCGGCGGCCAGACTGTCACCCTGTGTTTCCACTGAGGTGTGCCAGGCCCCACCGCCACCGGGGCGCGGCAGGTGCGTACCCGCTGTGAGTGATCACGCTGGGTCACGCGGGGTCACGTCTCCGAGCCACGGGCCCCAGCTTCCGACCGACTCTGAGCACACCCAGCACTCACGACCCACGTCCGTACGGGGGCTTTGCGTTGGGAGACGGGGTTCTCCAACAGGAGTATAAAACCCACGCGCACTCCTGTGCATGCTGGAAGCTTCCAGTTAAAGGCCACAGGACGTCGCTGCGACCTATAAAGGTACAGGCTGCTTGTCATATTGGAAGCGTGTCAAGAAGTAGGGCAGCTCCGGCGGAGCCTCTGCCCAGCGGGAATCAGAATGCGGCCACCACCCCCTTCTCCTGCCACTCCAGGGGGCACGCAGGAAAGGGGTGCTGGGAGGTGAGGGTCACAGTGCGATACATCCTCACTTCTCATGATCGCATCTTTTGTTTCTTTTAATGTTTTTATTATTTAGAGAGAGGAAGGGGGAGAGAGAGAGAGAGACATCCATGAGAGAGAAACATCGACCGACTGCCTCCTGCACGCCCCCCACTGGAGATCGAGCCCACACGTGCCCTGACGGGGAATCCAGTCGGGACCTCTCAGTCCAGGGAGCGGCACTCAATGCACTGAGCCCCATAGGCTGGGTGACAACTAGCCAGACACACAAGGGCCGACCCACTTGGTATGGTCCCATGAATAAGAAATACCCAGAGTCATCAGATTGAGAGGAAGGAAGATGGGTGGGGGCCAGGGGCTGGGTGTAGGAGGGGACACACAGGAGTTACACTTAATAGGGACAGTTTTCATTTGGGGAGACAATGAGTTCTGGAGATGAATAGTGCATATACTCAGTACTCAATACACTGAACTGTATATTTAAAGACGGTTAAGGCCCTAGCCGGTGTGGCTCAGTGATTAGAGCATCGGCCCTCACACAGAAGGGTCTCGGGTTCAATTCCCAGTCAGGACCTCAACACACACCTGGGTTATAGGTTTGATCCTGTGCCTGGGTCAGGGCCTGTGTGGGAGGCAACCCATCGATGTGTCTCTCTCACATCGATCTTTCTCTCTCTCTCTCCCCTCTTTTCCCTTCCTCCCTTCCACTCTAAAGAACTGAAAAGAAAAAATATCTTTGGGTGAGGATCTACTTAAAAAAAAAAAAAAAAGATGGTTAAGAATGGTAAATTCCACGTTCTGCATATTTTACTATAATGAAGAAAACAACGCAAAAAAAACAAATCTTCAATACAAACGTCTTTCTTGCTGCTGGTTAAAGAAAAACTCAGAAACAGGAGCCGGTTGTGCCAGTTCAAAGAGCACCGGCCAGTGCACGGTCAGCGAGTCCAGAGTAAAGACGCACTTTCTTTCCGCTCCGTTCCGACCTCTGCTGTGACACCCAGGACGTGCTCAGCTGCCGTCCCTCACAGGGGACACTTGGAGATGCTCTGTCAGCGGAGCCCGGCCTTCCTGGACACAGTCTCAGAACCCGGCCGTCCCTGCCCGTTAGCCCAAACCAGAAATGCGCAGGCCAGCTCCGACCTTGCAGAATCCGGCTCCACGGCAGCAGGACATTTCGGTTCATGAATGAAATGCACGTGAATCTTGGTGCTTGGGAAATGGGACGGATGTTCTCGTTAGAATCAAGGCTAATCATGTCATTCCGAAAATGAACGCACTGTGCTATCACAGCCTGTCCAGGCCCGTGCTGGTGCGGCCAGCAGAAGCCCCGAGGGAGGAGGAAAACAAAGGGGAGGCTCTCGGGTCTGCTCGATCCGGGCTCCATCACGGCCCCACCGCGGACGAAAGCCCCGAGTCACACAGCCGGAAATGGCAGCACGACTCTTACTTAGAAGGGGGGGGGGGGGGGCACTAATAACATAATATTAACATGCTTTCTCTGAAAAAGTTTGCAGATGGCAGGCTCCGCGGATTCTGACGACACACGCGTGAGTCTCCATGAAAACACAAGCTGTTATGTGACTCTGGAAACCCCGTGGGCACCTTACGTTGCTGAAAGGCATCTTTGGGGCCTCTGGGCACCTCCCAGGGCATGCAAAGGGTGTGTTCACCCCGGACCACACCGCCGTCCATTCCCAGAGGACGCGTCCAGTCCCGCCCAGCTCCACGCTCCTCCCTGGACCGGCTGCAGGATGGCTTCCAAGCAGCATCTCACACACAGACCTCCACAGTGGAGCCCTCGTCCATCCGCCCACAGCAGCACCGCCCTCCCCCAGTGAGGACACCGGCCTCCCACGCAGCAGCCCGTGCCACACCCGCCTGCGTGGGCCAGGACATGTGCACGGCCGCCGGCGCCCTCTGCTGGACAGTCCTGGGACTGCATGCTCCTTGCTGCCCGGCCAGCATCCTGAAGGAGCAAGACTGCATCCTGCCCGGGCCCCCTGCAGCCACCTCATTGCCCTCCCCCCCAGCCGTCTGTCAGTGCAGTGGGAAGCCCCTCGATGGTTTCAAGTCCAAGCCCCTTGAGTGTTCTCAGTGCAACGTCATCCCCAGTACTGTCATGTCCTGCAAGGAACTGTATGGCCGTTGCCCTGCTCACAAATCGGACCTCTCCCCGGTCAGGTAGTGCTCATCCTGCGGCCTGGCCTCCACTTCATTCCTCAGCTTCCCGGAGCCCAGTGTCCCCGCCGGCCCGCCGCACATGCTGTTCCCTCCGGTTCCTCCCGGCTGCGTCCTTCGGACGTCGATTTGTGTCTCCCCCTCCCAGCCATGTCTCCGGTCTCATCACCCTGCGGCCTCCCGCGGAGCACGCGTCCCAGACACCAGAGTCCGCCGCTCGCGTCTCTCTGCGCCCTGCCTGCCTCCCAAGCAGGGCAGGGCCGCCTGGTCCCCAGCACCGCTCAGAGCGGGGCCAGCTCCCTCTCTGTACCCACGGAACGCAGGAGGACGCTTCATAAACAGCTGAGCACGTCCAGGTGAGTGGGCGGACCCGGGAACTTGAAAAACCGTCAGCGTGCAGTACGGTGCCCACAACCCCGGACCGTCACTGAATCCTGCCGTCTCCTCCTCGACGACACTTGAGCCATCTTCGGGCCTCACGGGGCTTCCACAACCAGCATGAACTGGGTGTGCAAGTGCGTGGTGTCGTACGCCTCCGAGTCCACCGTCCCGGATGGAAGGCACTGCACCCCCATGGCGCCGACAGAGAAGAGTTCACATCCTCATCCCACACAGTTCAGCCGCGCCAGCCCCGCACGCACACAATGACCACACTGCACCCTTGGTGGGTGAGGTCCAATAGGTAAGAGACAAACGGCAACCAGTTGGCAAGGCTTTGGCCACGCCTGGTGGCTGCCCGTGACCGAGCCTGCTCGCCGCCTGCCAATGCACCTGCACACAGACAGCTCAGGGGCAAGGGACCCAGAAGCCCAGGTCAGCGACACGCACTTGCCCTGGCTTGCACGTCCTCTGTGGAAGCGGCTCAGGGCCTGGCGCCCGAGCACCAGGGCAGACACTCCCCGCGGGGGGCAGCCTCCCTCGCACCTGCATGCCCCCCACCTCTGGCCACGCTGCGTGTCTCCCACCGTGGTCCCAACTTTGCTCCGCCCCTTGTGCTCAGCTGTCCTCGCTCCCCCGACGACCAACTTGTTAAGATTTCACACGCGCGGATGAACCGTGACAGCTCACAGCGCCGGTCCCTGGTGCTTTACAGAAGCGAAGGTGGCCGCTTCACGGACAGGGCGAGTGTGAGTCGTCTGAACCGAGGTCAGGAGCGGGTGTGGGCCAGATGATCAGAAGCGGGGTGGGGGGGATGTGGGGCGATGCAGCTGTGAGACTTCTGTGCAGGCTCCTTACGTTTTCACTGGGGACATCCGGCCACTGTGGCTCCACGGGTGAGCGTCGACCCTGCACCAGGAGGTCGCCGGTTCAATTCCCGGTCAGGGCACATGCCCAGGTTGTGGGCCCAATCCCCAGTGGGGGGCATGCAGGAGGCAGCCCATCGATGTTCTCTCTCATTGATGTTTCTATCTCTCTCCCTCTCCCTTCCGCTCTCTAAATCAATAAAGAAAAAAGAAGTTTTCACTGGGGTGCAACGAGAAAGTGGAAGCCAGGCAAGGCAGCCTGTGGGTGAGGACCTGTGGGCAGCAATGAACGGCAGGCGACTGCATTCAGCTTCAAGAAGCCACACACATAAGACATGTAAGTGCTGTTTTATATAAAAGAAGGCCCAGCATTTTCAATGACTTTTCCCATGAAGCTAGTATCGCTCAGACCAGACCGGGGCCTCTGCCGTTGTTTCACAGGGACCTGCCTACGCCACTTCTGTGTGACAAACGGCCATGTATCTGTCGTGTCCGTGACCCGGGGCCCGCCTGCGCCTACGCCATCGAGGTCAGGATCCTGAACAGCGATTCCACCTTCTGGAGCCCTGGGGAGGCCCACGGTTACCCGGCGACAGCCTAATCACAGAGCAGATACAGTGAAACCACCCCAGTATCCAGACGACCCCCAAAGTCCCGACGCCCCTGTACCAAGTATGGTCTAAATGAAGACTAGGCAACGGAGATGAAGTAAGAGTGTTTTCACAGCAACTAGCTTCTTTTTAAAAACAGTATGTTTGTATTGATTTTTTTAGAGAGAGAGGAAGGGAGCGATAGAAACATCGATGCGAGAGAGACACTGATTGACTTCCACCCGCACGACCAACCAGGGCCGGGGACAAACTGCAACCGAGGTACGTGCCCTTCGCGGGAACCGAACCCAGGTCTCTCTGGACCGCAGGCCGACGCTCTAACCGCTGAGCCACACCGGCCAGGGCACAACTAGCTTCTTAATATCAGAAAAAGAGAGACAACAGATTTGAAACAACTCAATTCCTCACTTTGGTTTGCTGACTACATTAAACAGCTTCTCACATCTCATATGAAACGCTTCTTAAATGCAGGCCTCTGTGGAGTGGGATGTGACACATTTGTACAAATTACATAATGCCGATCCTTTGGGTTTTTTCCAGTCCCTGCCTCCTCCCCACCTGTCCCTTCAAGGACCCGTGTAAACTCTTCTCCTTCAGGAGATCATTACGTGGAGTCTCTCCCAGGGGACATATGGCAATACATTGGTGGTGGTTGTAACTGCACGAGGGGGGGTGGCATCTGGTGGGTGGAGGCCAGGGATGCTTGCTCAACACCCCGCAGTGCCCAGGACAGCTGCCCATCACCCACACGTATGCAGCTCCCAACGTCAACAGTGCCCAGTGCAGAATCCATCCCACCCCGTGTGCCCGGTGGTTTTCCGCTCTCCCTGCAGCCGGTGGTCACGACCTGTACGTTTAACCACTTTTCCTTCCTCCTACGGTACCTCGAAGACCCCTGCCTTCTGCTGGTAGGAGCCCAATCGTGCCTATATTGTCCATCATTGCAACATAACTCTTCTTCACATGGTTATGGGCCTGCCAGGCGGACAATCCAGAAAGCTTCCCGCTTCTACCTCCTAAAGCTACTGCCTAACAAACAACTCTCCTGCCCCCTCCCTTCTCGGTGGGGATCAAATCTACTCCCCCAAATCTCCACAGGCTACAATACTACAGACGGGCCGCTTCGTTTTATTAACTGTCGGTCACAGCATACTCTCGATGCACCATCATTCCCTGACCTTCTACTTGACCTCAAGGGCCCTGTCGGGGGGCTGCCGAGGGCCACCTGTACGTGCTCAGAGCCGGCTCGGTGGAAGGACGGAGGGGAGGGGACAAAGGACCAAATCATCAGATGTACGGAGGGAGGAGGATTACAAGACATCCATCTGACATGCAGTGGACCAATGACCATTAACAATGGCTCGTTCCTCATCACGCCTGCCGTGAACACTGAAACTCCAGCCAATCCAGCCCAAAACCAACCGGTCCAATGAAAAAGAGGGTGTCTTGCCCTGGCCGGTTGGGCTCAGTGGTTGGAGCGTCAGCCTGCGGTCCGGAGAGACCCGGGTTCGGTTCCCGCTAAGGGCATGTACCTCAGTTGCGGTTTGCCCCTGGCCCTGGTTGGTCCTGTGGGTGGCAACCAGTTGATGTGTCCCTTTCATGTCGATGGTTCTCTCTCTCTCTCTCTCTCCCTCCCACTCTATCTGAACAAAATATGGAAAAGAATGTCCTTGGGTGAGGATAAAAAAGAAAGAGGGTGTCTTGTGTTTGACCGGTGTGGCTCAGTGGTTGAGCATTGACCCTGCACCAAGAGGTCACAGGTTTGATTCCCGGTCAGGACACGTGCCCAGGTTGTGGGCCCGATCCCCAGTGGGGAGCATGCAGGAGGCGGCCCATCGATGTTCTCTCTCATCGATGTTTCCATCTCTCTCCCATTCCCTTCCTCTTTCTCTAAAATCAATGAAGGCAAAAAAAAAAAAAAGGAGGGCGTCTTGTACCTATTCATCTGTCTGCCCACGGCACCCTGCTACAGCATTCCAGGGGTCGCTTGGCCACAGTGGTGTCGTGGGCGAAGTCCATGCTGAACCATGAATCCTAAACATTGCGGCTCGCACGTGCCCAGCGGGGGTATAAAAGTCACCGCACACCGGGAGCGACAGCGCCGCCCACCTGCACTGATGGCCGCTCACTCTGCCGGGCACCCATCTCCGTGTAACCATCTCAGTCTCGCCGCGTGGAAATCCGCCGTGGCTGGGGCCCAGAAGGCCACGGAGACCCAGTACGCCGGGCGAGAATCATCACAATGATTGACGCAGCTCCTGGAAAGCACGCCTATCAATGGCTTAGCGATAATAAAAGTGTGCCATTTGCATAAATTGCAACGGCACCGCCACTGTGAGCAAACACCGCCTAAATGTTCCCTGTGGGTCAGAACACGTTATTAAAACAACATCAGGGCCTTCCGGTTCATCAGCTTAGCGCTCCTAAATCACCCGCCCCTCTCAACCTGCCGACCGGACACCTCTCCGAGGTTTACAGGCGAACAAGCCCAGGGAAAAGCCTTCTTTTGCTAATTTTTACACAACCCCGGGGTGAATCCCTTGTTGATTTTGAGAGAGAGGGGAAGGAAGGGAGGCAGGTGGAGGGAGGGAGACAGAGAAGCATCGATGTGAGAGAGATACACTGCTTGGCTGCCTCCCGCACCTGCCCCTACTAGGGCTGGGGATTGAACCTGCAACCCAGGTTCGTGCCCTTGACCGGGAATCGAACCCAAGACCCTTCAGTGCTGGGGCCAGTGCTCTAACCACTGAGCAACACCACCAGAGCTTACCATCTTTCTAATGACCAATGGCACACCAAAAAGTTTCGGGTTGTTTTTTTTTTCCAACCAAGTACTATTACCTAAAGGGAAAGGGTGTTCTCCAACTTCCTCAAACACCAACAAGAATTTCAATGAACTCCATTTTTCTAATTACATGGCTCAACATAAATAACAAGGAATTCAAATATACCGGAAAAACATAAAAATATCCACTCAATCCTTCAACACTTTTACCGGACTCTTCTTTTGGGGGGGGTGTAGTATTGTGAGGACCCCCTCTTTGGTAGACAGGGCCAATCTCTGAAAATTACAAAGAGCAATAGAACTGCAAGTGTCAAAACGATTTCTTACGTTCTCATGCTGGGCACCAAGACACCCACTGTACCCACATCGCCCATGTTCTCACCCCCAGAATGGAGGCGTGTCTGGTGTGGTCACGGCTAGACTCCCTGCACCTACGACTCCCAACACACGTAGTAGGTGCTCAATAAATACCCGTGGGCCCTGGCTGGGTGGCTCAGCTGCTTGGAGTGTCTATCTGTACACCAGAAGGTTGCGGGTTTGATCCCCAGTCGGGGTAGGTACAGGAGGCAACGTATCGATGTTTCTCTCTCACATCGACGTCTCTCTCTCTCTTCCTCCCTGCCTTCTTCTCTCTAAAATCAATAAAAACATATCCTTGGGTGAGAATTAAACAATACATTTATCTGTGCGTTAGCTGAACGCCGGGTTTCGTCACCAACCAAGAGCCTGCTATTTCAAGTGCTGGTTCCTTCCCTTCTTAAGTGAGGACTTGGATGGAGACCTGAGCTGACACATAACTTAAAAACATGAAGGGACACCAGTGAAATTCCATAATCCATCTAAATTTAACCCAACAGATCCCAAAAAGCATCATTTCCACATGAACTCCATTAAAAAAAAAAAAATCACCGAATTCATCTACATTCTTTTTTCCTACTTTGAAATCTTCAGAAATCTATATATTTCCCACTTAGGACACAGCTCAACTCAAAAACGGAATTTTCACCGGACATACAGGACAGCTACTGTTTTCAGGAAACACACAGGTGAAAACGTTGACTCTCGTACCTGTGCGGTCCCCAACACGCCTGAAAATCTTCTTGAATCCAAGACTGATGTTTACATTTAAATCAATTAGCCCTGGTCGACTCGGTTCAGTGATCAGAGCGTCGGCCCTTGGACCAAAGAATCGAGGGTTCAATTCCGGCCAAGGGCACAACTTCACATCAATGTCTCCCCCTCTCTCTCTTTGTCGCTCTCTCTCTTCCTCCCTCCCTCCCGCCCACTCTCTCTGAAAATCCGTGGAAAAATATGAGGATTAAAAAAAAAAAAAATTAAATCCATTAAAAGGACATAAAAGTTTGCGGTGTATATTGTTCCTCACCGACACTAGCCACAGTGTGGGGACTGCACAGATCCACGTGGTCAGTGGCCACCGTAATCGACAGTGCAGGTCACCCCGGTTCCTCGGAAGCCTGATGCCCTTCTGCCCCTCTGCCCTTCTAGGTCACAGGCACTTTTCCTTGCTCCTCACGCAAATCTTGAAACGTCTGCCCACATTTTCTCTTGACCAATTTCAAAAGGATAAATAACCACAAATACCCATGCTGAAAATTACCCCTTCCTAAAAATAGGACAACTGTCTGCTTGAAACTTATTTTTCAGATCATGAATTGATTTCCCTAATTTCAGACAGACACTGGAGCTTGGTGGCTCAGCCTGCACTGGCCGGTGTGGCTGAGATAGACCATTAATTCAAATCACACACAATTTCACAGACAGTCCAAACAGACAAACAGTGTTCAATGTTGTATATATAATCGAAAAACAATAGATCACTTGTATAAATGATACTACTTTGGCTATATAGGGTGAAATAGAATGTATTACTGAGTTATTAATATATGTATTTAAGCCCTGGCCTGTTTGGCTCAGTGGTAGAGCGTCAGCCTGCGGACTAAAGAGTCGCGGGTTCAATTCCAGTCAAGGGCACGTACCTCGCTTGCAGTTCGTCCCCGGCCCTGGTCGAGGTCGTGCGGGAGGCAACCAGTCAATGTGTCCCTCTCAAGTCGATGTTTCTCTCTCTCTCCCTCCCACTCTATCTGAAGATAAACAGAAAAACATCCTTGATGAGGATTAAAAAAAAAGATAAAAGATGTATTTAATACATATTAAAATATGTATTGTGCCCTGGCTGGTTTGGCTCAGTGCTTAAAGCGTCAGCCTGCGGTCCAGAGAGACCCGGGTTCGGTTCCCGCTAAGGGCACATACCTTGGTTGCAGTTTGTCCCCGGCCCTGGTTGGGTCGTGTGGGTGGCAACCACTCCATGTGTCCCTTTCACGTCGATGTTTCTATCTCTCTCTCTCCCCCTCCCATTCTATCTGAACAAAAAATGGAAAAATGTCCTTCAGTGAGGATTAAAAAATATATATGTGTATTGCAATATTAACCTAATACAGATTAAGATATATATATATATATAGTGATATTAATTTCATTGGTTTCTTTTTACTATTTTTTTTTTAAATCCTCACCTGAGGATTTTGTTTTGTTTTTTGAGAGAGAGGAAGGGACAGAGAGAAACATGGATTGGTTGCCTCCCGTATGTGCCCCGACCAGGGATCGAACCTGCAACCCAGGTATGTGCCCTGAACGGGAATCGAACCAGAAATCCTTCCGGTGCAGGGCTGGCGCTCCAACCCACTGCGCCACCCAGCCAGGGCTCTCTTTACCTCTTAACTGTGGCTACCAGAACATGCAAATTCAACTGGTGGCTTACGTTCTGCTTCTACTGACAGCTCAATCTAGACCGCTTCCACAGTGCCTGCCGGCTCCGCTGTGACCGTAGCAAAACAGAGGCACAGAGGCTGGGGCTCGATCCCCAGCAGGGCGCAAGTGCGAGGCGTCCGATCGATGCTTCTCTCTCACATCAATGTTTCTCTCCCTCTCTCTCTACACGTATCCTTGGGTGAGGATTCAAAACAAGTAAAACTAAAAAATAAACGCACCGAGCTTTTTGGGCTCCATGAGGCCCCTTTTAACTGGGTCCCTGCTAATTTTTATGTATGCCCATCATATCTTTTTATTCCTTGATCCATGCCAAACCCATTAACGACCACACACTGCTCTCTTCTGCTTGAGCTGATTTTAAATGTTGTGAAAGGCGAGAAGCTGCATCAGGCTCAGGAGCCAGGCTGAACGCTCAGCCTGCCAAGGTGACCTGCGGGTTGCTGTGCGTGGCGAGCAGGCAGCCCACCCCTCACCTTTGTGTGGTTTACACACTTGCAGGCCGTGTGCTGGGCTGTGACCTCACAGTGCTGGAGGCGGCCTCACCGATAAAATGGGGCGACATCGCCACACCTGGGCCACCCACACGGGAGCGTCAAGAAGATGATGCTTCTCAAGGGCTTTGCACATCAGTCAACACACAGCTCAAATGCCAGCCTGCCACTCATTAGGACTGAACCAGCACCTGAGCCAGCACCTGAGCCAGGACCGCTCTGGTTGACGCTCACTATTATTGTCACGTGACATCTCCTTTCCGAGAGGATGTCAGCTGTCACCTAAAGATGTCCCCCAGCCCCGCCCATCAGAAGCATTGGTAAATCAACACCTACTGCCGGTTGGATATCTAGGACCCGGGTAGCTGTCTGCATCTCATCCATGGTGACAAAATGCACCTCATCAGCGCTGACAAGTTGAGCACCTGACTATCACTGTTTGACTCCAATGAATATTATGGCCACTTTGAGTTCGATTTTGAACTCATCTAAAAAGCACTCAGAGGCCCTGGCCCGTTGGGCTCGGCGGTTAGAGCGTCGGCCCACGGACCAGGGAGCCCCGGGTTCGGTTCCCGCTAGGGGCACGGACCTCGGTTGCAGTGTGTCGCCGGCCCCGGTTGGGGTCGTGTGGGGGCGACCACTCGATGTGTCTCTCTCACATCGACGTTTCTCTTTCTCTCTCTTCTTCCTGCTCTATCTGAAGAGAAATGCAAAAATGTCCTCAGAAGAGGATAAAAATATAAACAATAAAAAGCACCCATAGGACGGGTTGGCAGGAAGGAGAAGTAACTTATTTTGCAGGACAGAAGTTTATGCAACCGCACGAGAGCACTTTTTACCATTTCTGTGCACCCAGCACGGGGGACAACCGGAGCGTTCCTGTCTGTGGGCGTAAAACGAATCCCGACCCCTGCGACGATGCTTGGTAGGGAAGAGATACAGCCATTTCTCCACGGATGAGCTCATCCACGGAAATCTGGCAGGAAATGACTCACTCCAGTCCTGGCTAGACTCTTACCTCGTCGACATACTTCGGAGCAAATATATACAAACATCATTAAGAAGCCGCATCTGTTATGTTGTAAAAACCACAAGACGCTCTCGCCCCAGAATTATCACAGTGTTTGTGCTGAGCACCTGTCAGTAATTTCTGCACCAGCTTTTCCCTCCCCTTGCATTTCAAAGTTTGGAAAGCTTCCTCTGGAGAATAAAAAAAAAAAAAGAAAGAAAGAATTAGCCCTGGTCGGTGTGGTTCAGTGGTTAGAGCGCCGGCCAGCACACTGAAGGGTCACGGGTTCGATTCCTGGCCCCATTTGGGGCACACGCAGGAGGCAACCAACCGATGTGTCTCAGATCAATGTTTTTTTTTCTCTCTCTCTCCCCTCCTCCCTTCCTCTCCCTCTAAAAAGTAACTGGAAAAATATCCTCGGATGAGGGTTCACAACAAAAAGAAAAAATAAACAGAAATTTATACTCAAACACGACAAGAAGAGAACTGGGAGCAACGCCGCAAAGCTTTTGGTGACGTTAGAACACAGTCAGGGTCACAGTGGTAACAGCTCACGCAGACAAGTCTGAAGGACGACTTCTCAGCCACACAGAAAACAAACAATTCCCTCCGTGTCCCAGGGCGCCGTACACCCGCGGTGCTTCCAGAGCAGCACGGGCCCATCACGCGACAGACGCTTAGTGAATTCACCAACACCCAAACACGTGTCACTCACACACCACTCACACCCGCACGCGTCCTTGGGACACTGAGCTCTGGCAATGACAGGTCCAAAGGAACAAGCCAACTGACAGTCACAGTTTATTGTTTTTACTTTTTATCCTCATCCCAGGACATTTTTGCATTTATCTTCAGATAGAGCAGGAGGGAGAGAGGGGGGAAGAGAGAGAAAGAAACATTGACGTGAAAGGGACACATCGAGTGGCTGCCACCCACACGACCCCAACTGGGGCCGGGGACACACTGCCACCGAGGTGCATGCCCTTATCGGGAACCGAACCTGGGACTCCGTGGTCCGCGGGCCGACGCTCTAACTGCTGAGCCAAACCGGCCCGGGCTACAGTCATATTTCTAAAAAATCTTTTATTGGCTAACATCATGTGGTCTCGCACAACTGTCACTGTGCAGAAACACTGTCTGGATAAGCACCCCCGAAAACGTGAGGCGCCGCCCCTCCCATCGGCAGCCTGCACCCAGCAGGTCCCGGCCCCCAGGGCACCTGTGCGGACGCTCTCAGCCAGCACCGGGACTCGCCTCCGTTTCTGCACTGAGACCTCGTTCCGTACACAGCGACGTGCACATCAGAGTCCGGGCAGCGTCGGGACACCCGGGAACCGCACACCTCGGAAATGGCCTACTGAACGCCCTCTCCACCGCCAACACCCTCAAATAGCTGCCGTTTACGTGAAACCCGCAAGGCACAGGCTGGGGGAAGAACCCGCCGTGCCCCGTGGGGTGCACTGTGCGTCCCACGCGCAGACAGACAAATGTGTACGATGGACGAGCGAGATGAAATAGCCCACCTCACCGACCACAGAAATGGAAATGGATGCCTGTTGTCCCCGCTCAGTTGACCACGACTACGGGAGCGGTGTGAGGGGACCGTCCCCACCCTGGCAGTAGCAGACAATCAGCACGGCCTTTCAGGACAGCCATCCACTGGCCTTGACTCCCGGCACGCCAGCCCGACGGAGCGTAAACCCGCAACACTCACTCAGGACCGGCCCGGCCGGTGCACGGAATACACCCTCCACGGCCCGGCTCCGGGAGCTGAAACGGAACACACGTGTGTCAAAGCTCCACGTACAGTGTCACACACACCAGAATATACCAAAACTGATGGGGAACTCCGATAGGAGGGTTTCGGGGGGGTTTATGTTCTTTTCATGCTTAATTTTATTTTGTAAAATGGCTCACAGCTCATTCTTTTTTTTTTTTTTTAATTTTCTGCATTGATTTTTACAGAGAGAGGAAGGGAGAAGGAGAGAGAGAACGTCGACGGGCCGCCTCCTGCACGCCCCCCACTGGGGCTCGGGCCCACCACCTGGGCATGTGCCCTGACCGGGAATCGAACCGGCCACCCCTTGGTGCAGGGTCGATGCTCAACCACTGAGCCACACCTGCCGGGCACAGCTCATTCATTTTAAAATTAGGAAAGACAAGCCCTGGCCAGTTTGGCTCAGCGGTTAGAGCATCGACCTGCGGTCCGGAGAGACCCGGGTTCGGTTCCCGCTAAGGGCACGTACCTCGGTTGCAGTTTGTCCCGGCCCTGGTTGGTCATGCGGGTGACAGCCACTCGATGTGTCCTTTTCATGTCGATGTTTCTCTCTCTCTCTCTCTCTCTTCCTCTCTCTCCCTCCCACTCTCTCTGAACAAAAGGTGGAAAAATGTCTTCGGGTGAGGATTAAAAATACATAATAAAATAAAATTAGGAAAGAGTTACAAAAACCCAGGCGAGCAGGGGACCATCCCTGAGTCCCCATCTGGCGAGCGGTAATAAGATCAACGAGGCAACTGTCTGCCTGTTGACCTCTTTCCAGGACGGCCAAGGATGCTCCCCTCGCACGGTGCCGCGTGGTGGGAAATTCTCCCCTCCCCCGGCTACACAGAGACCGGCCTCCTCTGAGTCACCTTTTTCCAGTCCGATGATGCTATCGTCTATAAACACCACATAAAATATTGATGGTTGATACGTGCTGCTTCTAAAAATACTACGGGGAGGAGGTCTCTCACCAAGGCCTCTCCGTGACCTTCTCGCTGAATCAGCCGAGACTGTCGGTGCCGCCGCTGGGCCGACAGCCGCCCACCACCCTGCTCGATCCGCTACCTGCCTCTTCACAAGACCCGGGTGTCGCCTGGCCCCGCACCTGCAGACTTCATCACACTTAGGGCCCACCAACCTCAACTCCCACTCCCCTTTTATGGAACCACATGGGCGACACACTGATCACCCTGGCATTCTGACACCCACAAGCTCTCGCTGGGCCTCAAGTGCGTGCCCCCCAACTCTGGGAACTGTCGAGGGTGCGCCGTGGGGAGGGAGCCCAAGGAAAGGAGGCCCAAGCTAGAACAGTGGGATCCACACCCCGAGAAATAGCTCGTGGCCAAGAAGCCTGCACGGATGCACTGTAAGTGAAATCAGAAACAGTGTCCAGGACATGGGGCTCACCCCCTCCCCACCCCGAGTGCGGGCCGTGAAGAACAGCGTGTGGACAGGGAGCCCGGTCACGTGGGCGTGGACAGACCCAGCCCGCGCGACCTCACGCAAGCGATCAAGTTCACACATCAGCACAGGCCCCGCAAGGGTGAGATCCGAGAGCCTTGGACTCTGAGGTCTCCGACCCCACAGTCTTCACCCCAGTTTAGCACGTCCAAACATCCGCCCACACGCAAGGTCAGTCTGCAACATTCATGACCAGGATTCCTGACTACATGCAGGGTCGTGAAACACAGGGCCCACCTGAGAGACCAGCCCGGCCCAGAGGAAGTAAGTAGAACCTGCACGGGATTCTGGGACCGACAAAGGACATCCTCGCTAAAATGGATGAAATGTGAAAAGGTCTAAAATATTGTCTGTGCGTGTTTAATTGATTTCAGAGAGACGAAGGAAGAGAGAGAGAGAGAGACAGAGAGAAACATCGAAGCGAGAGAGAAACATCGATCAGTTGCCTCCCACATGTGCCCTGACTGGGTCGAACCCACCACCGGCCAAGGCTAAACCACTGTTACTAAAAACGTAAAATAACGGTGTGTGTCCATTCTTATGAGTTCCTGATTCACCCAATGTCTTCAGAAGAACTGAGTAGCTTCTGGTCTCAATGTTCTGGGTGAGACAGCGGTACCGGCTGCATCATTCCCTGGGTAGAAAGCCGGAACACAGACAGACAACCCAAGCCCACCTGGGCCACCAGTTATAACTGGGACAAAGCCACCGATAATGAGTTCCCCTCGTGGCAAACCTTCAACCTGTCACAGGTCATTTGCCTCGGTAAACTGGAGGAAATACACACACGGCCCTACGGAGAACAACCGTCCAAAGCACACCCAAAAAGCCCCAGCAAACTGGAGGGCTAGATCTCGCCACCACCAAATACTTCTCTTTTAGTAAAATCTGGATCTACCGAGGAAATCATTTACCTCCCAAATTCATGCAGCTTTATCGTCATTTTTTTCCCTTGATTAATTTTAGAGAGAGAGAGAGAGAAAGAGAGAGAGAGAGAACATCGATGGACCACCTGCTGCACGCCCCCCACTGGGGATCGGGGCCACAACCTGGACATGTGATCTGACTGGGAATCGAACCGGCGACCTCTTGGTGCAGGGTCCACGCTCAGCCACTGAGCCACACTGGCTGGGCCATGTAGCTTTAGAAACCAGACTGGTATTTCCACCCAAAACCCCCAGCAAATAACGTGCTCCCCTTGGCTAAACATTTCCAGGTTCAAGAGATTCACCTGCAAAAAAAGACCCCTTAGCCCTGGCCAGTTTGGCTCGGCGGTTGGAGCGCCGGCCTGCGGACCACAGAGTCTCAGGTTCAGTTCCCGCTAGGGGCACGTGCCAAAAAAACAAAAACAAAAACAAAAAAACCCTTTGTGGTCTTTTCCCCTCCAAAGCGAAAGTCCAACTTCTGTCTGGTTCCGTGAGTCTGACATTAGTGCCCAAATTCACGGAACCGACGGGCGCGTGCCCGCTATAACCGGGGTCTATGGCTGAAGCTGATCTTGTTTGGGGGCTATAATGAGGATGAAAAATCGTAACCCTGTTTTTCTGGGAGGTGCTCCTCCAGGACCCCAGGTCTGTCTCCAAGGGGTGAGCATGGTGGCAGGGCAGTCTGGTGACTTCCTGTCTCCCAGCACCCCTGGGAGACAGGGTTCTCCAAGGTCCAAGGTCCACCCAGCTCACTCGGACACTCGCAAACACAGCACCTCTGAGCAGACGTGTTGTCTTTTTAACATGCTCCCTACCAGGAGGCAGGGTCTTGCGAGACGTGTAACAGCTCCAAACACTTACTCAGGCTTTCTTTCTTTTTTTTTTTTTAATGTTTTTTTCGTTATTGATTTGAGAGAGAGGAAGGGAAAGGGAGAGAGAGAGATGAGAACATCAACTGGCCGCCTCCTGCACGCCCCCTACTGGGGATCGGGCCCACAACCCGGCATGCGCCCTGACCGGGAATCGAACCGGGACCTCTCAGTCCATGGGACAGTGCTCCATGCAGTGAGCCACCCCGGCCGGGCATGTAAACATTTTCAGATTTTAAAAGCAGTACAATGTTTCTGTGCTTCATAACACCAGATAATTAGTCTACAAACAAAGGTGATGTATGGAGCCCCGGCCCTCTGGCTCAGCAGTTGGAGTGTTGGTCCTCAGACGGGAGGGTCTCGGGTTTGAGTCCCGGTAAAGGGCACGTCCTTGGGTTGCAGGTTTGCTCTCCAGCCTGGTCGGGACCCTGCAGGAGGCAACCAATCGATGTGTCTCTCTCGCATCCGTGTTTCTCTCTTCTCCCTTCCTCTCTCTCTGAAAGTCCATAAGCTATTCTTTATTAAAAAAACACAAAGGTGTGTGTGGGTTTCAGATGGGTAACAGAGACCCTGGCGCCACGGCCTGGCCCGGCCCCCGCGGTCTGTCACTGAGAGCGGAGCTGAGAACCATGAGCGGAAAGAGCTCCTTCTCCTTCCCGGTCACGAGTCCTTGGAAGGACTCAGTGCAAATTCTGCCGTGGTGCCTCCTCGTGGAGAAAGGGAGGTACTGAGAAGGCTGTGGGCAGCCCCAGTGCAAGCTGGCATGGAGTCACCGGCTCTGGCCACACCTGTCAGGGTGCCTGGAAATCAAAGGAACCTTCGTGTACCCCGAGATTCCTCGGGGACACAGCCCACGATGTATGCAGTGGGGGTCCTCGTTCACGACAGCCCAGCATGGCAAGGCCGTGCGGATGATGACGAACCTGTACTATTTATTTTATTATCATTATTTTTGTACGTGCCCCTAGCGGGAACCAAACCCGGGACTCTCTGGTCCGCAGGCTGACGCTCCAGCTGCTGAGACAAACCGGCCAGGGCCAAACTTTCACTATTTAATCAAGAGCCGAGTTGGCTTTTAGAAGCCCCAGATTCTCCTCTGCACGTGTGCGTCAGCCAGGACCAAGGATCAGAACAGCAGACTGGACCACTGAGCCGTCCCCGACACGGATGGAAGGGGAAAACACAGGCTGTGGTCATGTATTCAACCCATCTGAGAACTGGAACCTGATGAGTTCGGATATGAGAAACCAAATGAGATACTTTAGCCAACTCTACCCAATATGTGGCATCCCCTCGGGGTGCAAGAAGTCACCTCCTGACTTTCTCTAATTCATCAACCACCGTCTAAAAATACCCACTGTGACATTCCCCTTCAAAGGCCACATGCGAAGCAGCCGGGACCAGCCCCCGCGGCTGGCTGGATTTCCTGACCAAGCCTCCCAGCCAGGAATTCTCGGGGCGACGACGACGGTCTCGCAAAGATACACCGTGCGGCTGCGGGCCACTCAGCTCGCTCAGGAAACCGCAAACCGGCACCCACAGCAGATGGACGCAAGCGCTCGGCCGACACCGTCAGCAAAGGGACCACAAGGGGACCGCAGACAGAGCCGGAACTTACGCTGAAGGATCACTGTGCCCTGCGGTCCCCTCCACAGCGACGGGAGCCATCCAGACTGCTCTATACATGACAACTCCGCCTCGCCCAGCGCACAACATGATAAGGAAACGCAGAGAAGCAAACTCGTGGTCGCGTGTGTCTGACTTCCCACAGACATGGCCCGTATTCACTGGCATGTCCTGCGGCCACCTGGCACCTGGCACCTCCTCCCTCGCTGCGGTCAGAGGGCTGGGAGGACGGCCCCCAGCAGAGCAACCAGGGAAAGGGGGTCCCACAATCATGAAACAGGGGCCAGGCTGGAAGACACCCCTCTGCCTGTCCCGGAATGACCTTCACCCCCAAGTGACTCTCGGCGAGAACCGGATGGGTCTGTCTCAGCCACGTGCTTCCAGAGACAAGGTCCACCCCATCGAGGCTGCCCAGAGCTGGCCAGCGAGCCCCACCCTCGCAGGTCACGCCCCGAAAAATAAACATGGGGCCTCACAGATGGTGACCGACGAGTTGACTTTGGCCGGTGGGCACACACTGCAATGTTCAGAGCTTACATCCTAGACATGTACACCTGAAATCTATTCGGTCCTGTTAACCAATGTCCCCCCAGTACATTTAATCTAAAAGAGAGAGAGAAAATTAACCACGTCTGTGTGGAGAAAAGGGGACTCTAATACACTGCTGGTGGGAATGCAGACTAGTGCAGCCACTATGGAAAACAATATGGTGCTACCTCAAAAAATTAAAAATTGAACTTCCATTTGACCCAGTGATCCCACTGCTGGGAATATACCCTAAGAAGCCTGAAACACCAATCAGGAAGAATATATGTACCCCCATATTCATAGCAGCACTATTTATAATAGCTAAGATCTGGAAACAGCCCAAGTGTCCACCAGTAGACGAATGGATAAACAAGCTGTGGTACATATACACAATGGAGTACTATGCAGCGGTAAGAAAGAAAGATCTCATCCTTTGAGACGACATGGACGGACCTGGAAAGTATTATCCTAAGTGAAAGAAGCCAAGCAGAGAAAGACAAATACCACATGATCTCACTTATATACGGAATATAATGAACATAACAGCCTGAGGAATACAGTAGACCCAGAAACATGGAAGTAGGGCACAGACTGACATCCCTCAGAAGAGGGGGTGGGGGGTGGGGGGGTGGGAAGAGATAAACCACAGAACTTATATGCACGTATGCATGACCAATGGACATGGACAACTAAGCCCGGGAAGGGGTGGAGGTGGGGTGGGGTGGGGGGTGCCAATGAGGTAAAAAGGTAAAATATCTGTAACAAAAAAATAAATTAAAAATTCATAAAAAAAAAAAAAAATTAACCACGTCTGCACCCAGCCCAGGGGGCCCATTCCTACAGGGGACAGCGGCCGTCCCTATACCCCTCCCACCGACAGCCCGAGAGCCCACACACAGCCCCAGAACCCCAGCACTCGCTGTCCCAGATGTCCCCATCGGCCCAACCGCGAGGACAGAGATGAGCTGGTCAAGGCCGATGGGCACAGGCCAGGCGGTGCCCCCCTGCAGACCCTGAACGCCCCCTGGACTTGTGCCCCAGTTGCCCCGGGCAGGAGGACGTCCCAGTGAAAGATGCCCTGGCACACTCGGGGTCACCCCAGACACCTAGACCTCACGCTGCGGAAGGTCACGCCTCCAACGCTGACTTATTACGGCATCCCACCACAATCCTCCAGGGTCCCCGTGCCTACTGACCAAGTCCTCACGCCCTGACCTGTCTGTCCCTTCAAGCAGAACATCCTCCGCCGTCTCCTCTGCATAAAATCCCACTTCGTAAAAGCACAGCTGAGCCCTGGCCGGTCTGGCTCAGCGGCGAGAGCGTCGGCCCACAGACCAGAGAGTCCCGGGTTCGGTTCCCACTAAGGCATGTACCTGGGTTGCAGTTTGTCCCCGGCCCCGGTTGGGGTCGTGCGGGTGGCAGCCACTCAATGGGTCTCTCTCGCATGGATGTTTCTCTCTCTCTCTCTTCCCCCCTCTCTCCCTCCTGCTCTATCTGAAGATAAATGCAAACATGTCTTCGGGTGAGGATAAGAAAAAAAAGCCCAGCTGAACTATCAGCACTGTCCTTCAGCATCCATCATCTCCTGGGGAAAACCACACCCTGCCCTCAGCTCCCACAGTATGAGGGTCCGGCCGTGCTCAGATCTGTCCCACCCCCCCAGACTATGAACAGACTAAGCGTCACGGAGCAGAACCTCCGGTGCCTGTCACAGGAGACCCCACGTGCTGGCCGCAGACTTATGAGCAGACGTCACGCTGTCATCCACTGACACACAGCCTGCTTTCCGGGGTCCCAGGCACCGCGCAGGCAGCTGCGGCCCCCACTCCCGGAGCGGCCAGCAAGTATTTCCGAAGAACCAAGCGGGGTCACCAATGCGCACCCTGTTCCCTACGCGCAGAGGGGAGCACTTCTGTTTTATCACAAAGGAACGATCGAGGTGGGGTACGTTTCCCGAGTGCCCTGCCCCGCTGGGCTTCCGTCACTGGCTGTTAATAGCAGATGAAATCCTGCTGAGCTTCGTTGATCCAACTGAAAGAGACACGGGTGGGGGTGCCACGTACCCACTCCCCCCACAGATGCGCGGTGAACACGTGCACGGACACCCAGCAGAGCACCGGACTCCGCAGGACGCTCCGTGGTGACCTCCTTGGTCCTGGCTCCTGCGGGGTCTGGACACCCATCCGCAGTCCAGCGAGGACCACCTCTCCATTCTGTACGATCCCCACCCCTCCCCAAAGAGGTGTGGCAGTGACACCCCAGAGGAGCCCGAAGTTGGAGCATGCCCGGCAGCTACCCCAGTATTCCACTTCCGAAGCGCATGTCCCATCTGGCAGGGCTCCAAGGTCGTGGACAGGACAGTCCAAACCTTCGTCCTCGGCAAGACCAAGTCGGGTCTGCGCACCCTCAGGACGGCATGGAAGCGGTCAAAGTTGCAGCAACACGGTACGCCCTCCTGGGCACCTGGGCGGCTCTGAGTCCTCCCTTTTCTACGGAGCACCCCCAACGGGGGTGGGGGACATCCACGGTCCCCTCCAGTCCACCTGGCATTTTCTGCAGGAAGGTCATCTGACAGCACAAATGCCGCACCTGCAGCTCCCGTCGGCACCGGGCAAGCAGAACCCTGGGGGTTTGTCCGCGCTCACTGTTCCCGTCACCTCTGAGGTCGCCGAGGCCACAGACACCGCCCGTCCTGCAGACACCGGTCTGTCCCCCTCCTGCACCTGGACGGCCTGCCCCATTTCGCTTCACCCACCCAGGGGCGGTGCTCAGCCTGGCTACCCACGACCGTTCGGCGTCACTGCCCAGTGCCAGCTACAGTGATCGAGATGACCAAGACAGAAGGAACCCACTTTCTGGCATGCCCCCTATGACGTATTTTATTTCCCAATCAAGGCTGTGCCCGTCAATCACACGTGCTTATCTATGGACACAATCTGCGCCGTCTTCATGGGCAATCGTTTTTTTAAAGCTCTGGGCAGCCCGATAGCCAAGCACAAATTTGGGGTTACACACAAGTCACTGAGTCAACTGCTCTGGAACTAGGAATTCGGCCAGAGGTTCACAAGAGGAAACGGCGGAAGATACGGACAGAAGACTAGAGACTTGCGAGGGAACACTTCTGAAAAGAACCCAGCGAACGCCCCTCTGAAACAGGCTCGGGGCTCACAGCCCGTGGCGAGGGAGCCCACCCGCTCGGTGTCTCTGTGGGTCCCTCCTCCTCTTTGCACTGATCCAACTCTGCTGAGAAAGACCCCCCCCCCCGCCACCACCAATGCCCGCTGAGCAGTCCTGCCAGCCAGGCGGTGCACAGCCTACCAGGAGAAACACGACCTTTCATTCACAGCGTTATAGGTGGAGTTGTGTGCCCCCCAAATTATATGTCCAAGTCCCATTCCTCTGTCCATGCCCATAAACTGAGGAGATGCCACCCTGTCGTGGGTGCATGAAGGGGCTGGCACACACGAGGAGACCAGTGAGTTAGTTTCCCAGGGCTAACCGTGCATTAGGAGGCTGCCGTCACCAAGGGCCACAAGCTGGGGGGTAAGACAGAGGTGTTCTCAGTCTGCAAGTCTGAGATCCCCCAGGGTGGGGAGGGAGACTCTTTCCAGGCCTCTGTTCTTGGCTTATAGGTGGTCGCCTTCCCTTCCTCCTCACCGTTCTCCAGACTGCCAAAGGGATTCTCACTCCAAACAGCAAAGTCTATAAGCTCATTACAACAGAAGCAGGTGCAGCCCCAGAATCCGTCAGCACCTGCAGGAGAAGCCCAGGCTCCTCCACCCCCAGGGGAAGGGGCGTGGCTTTGCCAAGGGGCGGGGCTTTGCCGAAGGGGCGGGGCTTTGCATCCCTGGGGGGCGCCCTCTTCCACCGTTTGCTGGTCCCCTTCTCAGCGCTCCCCCTACCATTTAAATGCCAGTCACCGGCATAAAGCCAGCAGTGAGCAAATCATCCCGGAATGAATACATCCATTTCAGAATAACAAGGATTTATTGTGAAAATACTTCAATACATCAACGGTAAGAGACAGCTTAAATCAGCTGGGACCAGGAAAGGCAGTCGACCGGGACAGCGAGTGTGACATCGTGACATCGGAGAAGCCACGGAGCCGGCGGGACGTGCCCCGAGGGCATCTGCTCTGCGTTATAAAATGACGAAGGCAGAACACCTGCCGCAGGGCCTGCCAGCGCCAGGCCGTGCTTTCCGGCACCAACACGCGGAATCGTCCTGCGCAGCTAACGGACCCCATGAACGCACGTGGGCCCAGCCCGTGCCACCACCATCACACTGGACACCGCACCTTGAGCCACTGTGAAAACACTTCTCAAACGTTAACGTGCACACCTGCAGCCATAATTCAGGACGTGACTGTCTTGAAACATTGTTGCGTCAGTAGAACTGAACCCGCCTCACCAGTTCCATGCCCCCAGCCCGGGGACACCGCTGGCCACGTTCCCGTAAAGGTGTCGAACCTTCCTGACACATGTATTGATTAGCAAGGGCCGGCCCTGGTTCCCCGAAGCCCCCCACAGGGAACACGGCTCCAGCTGACCTAAACTGCACTGGGAGGAAATGAAATCGGACGGGTGGTCCTGAGTGGGCCCCGCTCAGGAGAAACCTGGGCAAGAACCGAAATGAAGAGGAAGGAGAAGCCCAGCCAGGACTGAATGGATGGGGCGTTGGTCTCCCCCGCTCTGGGAGGACCCTCACGGCCTTGCCTGCAGTTGGCTTGCTTTGAGTTGACCCTCAGACTCCCAGCTTCCCTTTAGAATTCGGACACCTGCGTGTCTGGCTGATCCGGGGACTCGGCCCCCACCAAGCGGATCATCTTTTGGCAGATAACAAGCTTCCTACAGCACTCAGGACTGAAAAGGACCAGGCTACGTCTGCTTCTGAGCCTGGGTACCACTGACCTCTGGAGGGTGGCGAGCAGCATCCCTGGTCTCCCCCACCAGGCCCAGCAGCACTTCCCCATCTGGGACAGACAGACGTATCTTCAGACGCTGACATGTGTGGTCTGCGGGTGCAAAATCCCCCTTCAATGCAAACCAGACTCCCAGACGGGTCCTCGCCCGTGAGCCCAATCCCTGAAATGTTCTGGGGCAAAATGGGAATTCTGCCTGCTTTTGACTCAACTTGGTGGACAAGAAATGGCAGAACCGATCCGTCCCCGCGCCAGGGCCACGAGACAAGAACGTGAGCGTGAGCACACGCGTTTAGTCGAGTCCCTCGGGTGGCCTCGAGGGAAGGTGACGAGAAACCACTTCTGAACAACTGGACCGTCAGGGCCCCTGGGAGAGGGGCCTTCACGTGTTGACCTTCTATGTTGCAACATGTAGGGACTCACGGTGCGGTCCTTCCCCTCACGTCACTAACGACAAGGGCTCGAGCGTACGTGTGCTTTTCACTGACCTCAGGGCGCTGGGTTTCCACGAACCCACAGAAAGAGCCCCCCGGTTACCTCTGTCTCCCCCGCTCCGTTCCTGGGCTTTCTCACGAGCATCAAACCCAGCGGGAAACACTGGCTCGGGGTCCCCTCCTTGGGGGTGTTGCCGGGCAGAGGACAGCAGGCTAGTGCAGAAACGAACGGGCACGAGCTGGGGGCACGAGCTGTGACCAGATTGCCCCCCACCCCTCCCGGTCTCCCGGGCTGCAGACAGCTCTGTCTCCCACAGGGATCTGAGAAACACAGTTTCTCAGGAGTGAAGCGTGGGGACCAGATGCACACCTGCTGGATCCAGAGTCCCCAAGTGCCAGGTAAAGAAACAGGACCACGGCCCAGCCGGTGTGGCTCAGGGGTTGAGCAATGACCCATGCACCAAGAGGTCGCCAGTTCGATTCCCGGTCAGGACACATGCCCAGGTCGTGGGCCCATCCCCAGCGGGGGGCGTGTAGAAAGTAGCTGGTCAATGTGTCTCTCTCTTAGATGTTTCTCTCTCGCTCTTCCTCTCCCTTCTCTCTCTAAAAATCAATTTGAAAAAGAAAGAAACAGTCCTGGCCGGTTTGGCTCAGGGTTAGAGCGTCAGCCTGCAGACCCAAGAGTCACGGGTTCGATTCGGGCCAAAGGCATATACCTCGGTTGCGGTTTGTCCCTGGCCCTGCTTGGGGTCGTGTGGGAGGCAACCAGTCGACGTGTCCCTCTGACATCGATGTTTCTCTCTCCCCGGCCCCCAACGCTATCTGAAGATATTTAAGAAAACATTCTCCGGAGAGGATTAAAAAACAAGAAAGAAAGAAACAGGACAAGGGTGCCTTGGGGGTCACTTCCCACTGGTGCTCCCCGGCCTTGAAGGAACAAGCGGGCAGGCTTCCAGTGAACTCCCTGCTGAACTCACGGACGGCAGCCGGAGAGCCCAGCCCTTACTCGGGTTCCAGTGTCCCCTTCCGTCAGTAAGCAGCGACGCAAGCAATGGGACGGCCAGTCCCTCGGAGGCAAAGTCGAAATCCCGAGAGAGGGCCGCGCGCCCGCTACCCCCGGGGCGGGGCCCGGAGCGCCCACCACGCCCCGTTCCAGACCAGGCGGCGATGAGTCTCTCAGGCTCTCCCAGCACAGACGCCAGACCCAGATGTTGCTCCTGTCCGACCTGTCCCAGCTTCTTGCACCGTACTTTTGCGAGACGGATTGTGTTACGACGAGAGGCTTCAGCTCTGCTGAAAAGGCATTTATCTGAAACCTGCCCCTTTCTCTGCGGTTTCACTCTCCATGTTTGGCGCACAGGGTAACTCACACGTTCCCAAATACATAGGGGGTAACACAATAAACTGCCTGAAACCGAAACGTCATGCCTGCTCCAGTCTCTGCTCCACGGAATTTTACATTAAATACGATCTGAAATCCCCCTGGGGCCTTGGGTTTGCCAGGGAGCCTGCTTTGGGGAATGGTTTCTATGGAACTCCTGGGATGACTGTCCTACTCAGCTGCAGACACGTGTCCTATTGAAATGGACAGGTTTTGCGAACAGGGAACAATGAGGTTGGTGGAAAAGCAGCATCGAGGTTCCGTTTTTTCACCGTCGTCCAATTGCTGGTCTTGCGAGGTGTCTGAGCGCCGTGATGACAGATGCGTACAGGTGGGGTGTCCCCAAAAGCAGCAGCGATCCTATTCCATCACGGCAGCAGCGGGTGCCTGCCCCCGCGGCCCCTCCGTGCGGCCACGCGTGACCGCCTCACCGGTGCTGGGCACAGCACATGGCCTGGTCCCCGCAGCGGGCCTTTCCACCTCACGCCCCCCACGGAGCTCCACCGCCGCCCTCCCCTCTGGGGTCCTCTGCTCTCACCCGTGCTGCTGAATCCCAATCGCAACCCAAGACGTGTGGGTGTTACCGAGCGGGGTGCTGACGGCCGGCGTGCCTCAGCCCCAGGGCCACCTCCAGCCGCCGTGCTTCGGTTTGGGGGGCTGAGATATGGGGGGCCACCTCCAGCCACCGTGCTTCGGTTTGGGGGGCTGGGAAGTGGGGGGCTACCTCCAACAGCAGTGCTTCGGTTTGGGGGGGCTGGGAAGTGGGGGACTACCTCCAACAGCAGTGCTTCGGTTTGGGGGGCTGGGAAGTGGGGGACTACCTCCAACAGCAGTGCTTCGGTTTGGGGGGCTGGGAAGTGGGGGGCTACCTCCAACAGCAGTGCTTCGGTTGGGGGGCTGGGAAGTGGGGGGGTATCTCCAACAGCAGTGTTTGGTTTGGGGGGCTGGGAAGTGGGGGGCTACCTCCAACAGCAGTGCTTCGGTTTGGGGGGCTGGGAAGTGGGGGGTACCTCCAACAGCAGTGCTTCGGTTTGGGGGCTGGGAAGTGGGGGACTACCTCCAACAGCAGTGCTTCGGTTTGGGGGGCTGGGAAGTGGGGGGCTACCTCCAACAGCAGTGCTTCAGTTGGGGGGCTGGGAAGTGGGGGGTATCTCCAACAGCAGTGCTTTGGTTTGGGGGGCTGGGAAGTGGGGGGCTACCTCCAACAGCAGTGCTTCGGTTTGGGGGGCTGGGAAGTGGGGGGTACCTCCAACAGCAGTGCTTCGGTTTGGGGGGCTGGGAAGTGGGGGACTACCTCCAACAGCAGTGCTTCAGTTTGGGGGGCTGGGAAGTGGGGGGCTACCTCCAACAGCAGTGCTTCGGTTTGGGGGGCTGGGAAGTGGGGGACTACCTCCAACAGCCGTGCTTCGGTTTGGGGGGCTGGGAAGTGGGGGGACTACCTCCAACAGCCGTGCTTTGGTTTGGGGGGCTGGGAAGTAGGGGGACTACCTCCAACAGCCGTGCTTTGGTTTGGGGGCTGGGAAGGGGGGACTATGTCCAATAGCAGTGCTTTGGTTTGGGGGCTGGGAAGGGGGGACTATGTCCAATAGCAGTGCTTTGGTTTGGAGGGCTGGGAAGGGGGGGCAGCTTTACGGATTAGTGTTAAGGATGACATCCCTTGATCCACTGAAGTCTGTCCCGGCGAAGTTCTGGAACAGGGCATCACTCGTCAGACATCTGGGTCCACGCTGCAGGCACCCACGTCCTGCTGCGCTCTGACCAGACATGAAGTCCGAGGACTGAGTCCCAAACGCCCTCACAGTGCAGGGCCCGGTACACCCGCCCACACCCTGCATGTACTGAGACCCCCGCTCTCTGCTGGGCCCTCCCGCACCCGCGCCTGCCTGGCCGCCCCAGGGCCGGGGTGCACACTCTCCTCAACCTCCACACACTAGGTAGACTCGAGATTTTGCTTTCGCCACTGGGGCCCTGGGCAGCCTTTCCCAGGCCGGGCTCCTGGGTGAAGGAGGACCCATCACTCCTCTCTGAACAGAATCCCCGTCCTGCCGTCGCTGGGCACTACGCCCACACCACAGGAGACTCCGGCAAGAAGCATCCCCGCCACCCTGATGCATGTCGTCCAGTCTAGAATTTCTCCATCCACAGGTCCGCAACCCACCGCAGCGGCACTTGGAGGTTTCGACAGCCAGAAACCCATCTGCTCCCCACCGGAAACGTGACATTTGCAGCAAAACTACGGCGTTTCGGAGACAGAGAACATTTTGTGCACCAAACCCCGTGTGGTCACCAAGAAAAATGTCCTTAAAGCAGCCGTAAGCAGCATCAAAGGTCAGTAGACACACTGCCCTTTCCTGCGGCCCAGTGCAGGGCCTCCCGTGGGGGAACGTGGAATCAGCACCCCAGGTGTCATCCATTTTCAAAGGGACTACACAGGCTGGAACCAGACTTCGGATGACTCGGCAGTAACATTCACGCGGCCGTGTGCAGGGGCTGGGAAGTCCTCCTGTCCCGAGGCTCTGCTTTCTGTTCACAAAACGGAGGGCACCACAGAGCCCGCTGGGAATAAACAACAGGGCAGGCCTGCATCTTGAAGGGTGTCACGTGTCACTGGAGCTGCAGAAGGAAGGTGACCAAGGTGTCCCAACGGCGTGTCAGCTGTCTCATGGGCTCACTTCTAGCTCCTCGCCTGCCCTGCATACTCCATCCCCGCAAAAGAGCGAAAGAAATCTTCGTGCGGTGGCGCTCCGAGCAGTACGCCCCGCGCCCAGCGCTCACGACACTCCGGGCCCGAACCGGTAAGTCAGTACCCATGCAGTGGTCCTGCTCTGCACCAGAATGTCCGAGACATGCACTCGGGGTCTGCTGCCCGAGTCCAGGTGTGGACTCCAGACGGGAGCGCACGCCGCGGCAGTGAACAGCGGTGTGCGCAGGGACGGGACAAGGACAGACCGGGACAGAGTCCGTCCCCGGCGCGCTCGCGTGGCAGAATCTTCGACAGGCCTTCCCACGCGGACAAGGCTCGCCGTGCTGACGGCTGCATCTCACCCGGCTGAACGGTGGCTGTGTGCGTTACATTCCAATAAAGCTGCTACCAAAACAGGGCCGGTCGGGCACGCGGCGCAACGCAAGGGTCGGTCAGCATTCACTCCCCTTTCTCCCCCGCGGGCTGGCTGTGGGTGACCTCGGTTCCCTTCGGCCCACTGCTGGGCGCCGCCCCTCAGGTAGCAGACGGCAGCTGCGAGGCTGAGAGTCTGAACGCCCTCTGCTCTGGGCACCGCCCCGGCAGGGTCAGGTTTGAGGTCCTCGCCCGCTCACCGTGCCATGCTGTTCCCTCCCTCCTCCCCTCCCTCCCGCCACCCTGGTTCATCGATGTTCCCTCAACCCCGAAGCGCTCTCACCCCGGCTTCCTCTCTGCGGCCCACGAGCCTGCCGTCCACACTTCAGCAGGTGTCGAAATGCCACCAACCCAACTCAAGTGTCCCTTCCACGGAGAGGCCCGGCCTTCCCAGCTGCTCTGGCACATGCTGGCCACCCTTCCTGAGATCCCCACGGCAGTGAGGGCCCACGTCACCCACAGGACACCACCCACGAACGCCACCCATGGGCACCATCCACGGGACACCATGCAGACACCACCTACACCACCCACAGACACCAGCCACGGAACCACCCACGGACACCAGCCATGGACACCAGCCACGGACGCCACCCACAGACACCACCCACGGGACACCATCCATGGACACCAAACAGCACAAACACCACCCACGGACACCACTCATGGACACCACCCATGGGACACAATCCAGACACCACCCACAGCACCCACGGACACCACCACCATGGCTTTGTGCCCCTCACCCACCCGCAATGCCTACCGCGGGACACACACAGCTCCCACCTTCGCACACCGCACACACTGCAGAGCGACAGGTTCGAAGGGCAGCCCGGCCAGGCACAGACACGTGTCACACACAGTGGTCTGCAAAGGGTGCTTTGATTACATGGGAACCAGCCTCGCTGTCACCTGGGTGAAGCAGAGCCACCGATACGGCAGCTGCGGACGCGGGAGGCCCCGTCCCCACGAATCTGTCCGGGACAACGGGGCACGTGGGGCTCAGACGGAAGGGAACGCCTCCAGGAGCCGGCGACACAGGGCAGGGCCAGACAAGGTGTTTCCAGAGCCTTCCAGCTGGTCCCCAGGGACACAGCTGCCGCTTTGCGAACACACTGTGAGAGGAGCAAGCCAGACAGAAGGACCCGTCCCAGACCTGTGTCAGTTCTCACAAGTCAGCCTCCCGAGCGAAACCCAGGACCCGCTCCACACGTGGGAAAGAAACCAGGGGGTGCCGAGCCCGGCAGCAGACACCCTGAAGTCACCATTTCCTGCCATGCCTGCCGGCCAGCAGCTGAGTGACACGCTTGTCGGGACCTGCGGATGCCAGCCAAACCACCTGCACGAGAGGCCTCGAGACACGGCTGTGGCCAGTGCCCACACGGCGTGATCGAACCTGCGGACACAGAACACGCAGAGGCTCCCCACGCCCGCCACGCAGGAAAAACCCCTTTCACAGCTTCACTTACTCAGAGCCAAACGGGGCCCGTCCTGTCTTCCTTCCAGGGTTTGTGTTTACACCCGCGTCCTGTCTTCAGTTACCTGTCAATGAAAAACACCCAAGGTGAGCTACAGTATCAATGGGAATATAGGCCGAAGTATATTCTTTCTTTCTTTTTCTAGAAAGAGAGGGGAAGGGAGATGGAGGGAGGGAGAGCGAGCGAGCAAGAGACATCGATGAGAGAGATACATCCATGAGCTGCCTCCTGCACTCCCCTCCTGGGGGCGAGTCCTGACCAGGAATCGAACCGGCGACCGCTCGGTGCACGGGACAACGCTCAGCTAACTGAGCCACGCCGGCCAGGGCTGAAGTATAGTCTCGACAGCTCCATAAGCAGCCAGGCACCCGAGTTAAGTGCTAGGAGCGGAAGTGACTGTGTCAGGGGGTGGACGACATCACCGTGAGTGCCAGGCTCACGTCTCTGTGCAGAACAGTGAGACCGCACACACACACCCGTTCACTGCAACAAGCTGAGACCACGTCATTTCAGCAACTGAAACCTCTGTTCTACCACCAGGCACGTTCCGCACCAACCCTGAGCACGCTCAGCGAAAACAGGTATTTATTTCTACATGCAGCATACTCAGCCGACTTTCACTGACAAGTCCTCGTTCAGTCGCATGGAAAAAGGGCATCAGGGCTCACGCCCTGGGATTACGGATGCAGAAGGTCTCTGACCTTGGGGACTCGCCCATCTGGCTCCACCTTGCTGAAGGAAGAGCAAGGACCATAAAGTGTACGCAGGTGGACAACGAGGTCATTTAACATGGGAGACCAGGCCGGTCGAGCTGGGCAGTGTGACATAAAGTGACCAGGAAAGGAGTCTGCAGTGGGGGCTGGGGCAGGGCAGGCTGCGGACACGGCCAGTGCAAATGTCCTGTGGTGAGTGGCTTTGAGAGGAGGAAGGCCAGGGGGCTGGGCAGCAGGAGGGAGTGAGTGACGGCAGGTCCAGGACCACAGAGGGCCTTACAGCCGGCACGAAGAGGGCCACGGGGACTACACACCGGATGGGGACAGGAGAAAAGAACCCAGGTGACTCCGAAGTTAGGGCGTGAGTGGCAGCCCGAAGGCGGGGCCACATCCTGCAATGCAGGAAGGCCGAGGGGAGAGACCTCAAGCCTTCCTTTAATGCGCGGACTCTGAAATGTTCACTCCATCGCCACGGTCACTGGTAACTGGGTACTTGAATCCACACGTCCGAGCGAGCGGGAGAGATCGCAATCACAGCTACGTCCGGGAGCCGTCTTGGAACCTCGATCTTGACGCTGTGCCCCTGGCCGGGAACGGGTCCAGGGAGGGCGTGCTTCCCCATCCTCCGCCCTGCCGACACTCGGATCACATCGTTCTCTGTGGGGCCGGCCTGTCCCTGCAGGACGCTTGGCAGCATCCCTGGGTCTCTACCCACTAGAAGCCAGCACCCTCCACACCTCCCAGCTGTGACCAGCAAATCGGCTCCAGACGCTGCCAAGTGTCCCCTGGAGGGTACGTTCGCCCTGCTGAGCACCACTGCTCTAAACACAAAGCTGAGGAGTGAACCCCAAGGGACAAGCAAGGGGTGTGCGGGAGGCAGGAGGCAATCCAGAATGGTGGGGCGTCCCTGTCTGGCAGTGGCAAACAACTCTCCACAATCAGAGAGTGACCAGCAAACAGCTGCTGAGAGATGAATGACAAGGAAGACACGATGGACAGGATAACGAGGAGTCACAGTCTCGTCTTCGCATGTTCCTTGCGCGGGAGAAATCTAGACGGGCTTCCTGGAGGAGGTGGCACTCCTGCCGGCACATGAAGTCAGGTGAGGAGGAGGAGAAAGGGGTTGCACCTTGTGCTGTGCTGGAGACAACAAATGAGGGCGGCGGGGTGTCGGGTGACGCTCTCATGGTGCTCAGGAGAGAGGGAAGGGGTGCGTGGACAGGATGGGGCTGCCCTATGCAGCCTGGGCAAGATGACTAGGCAGATGGCACACTCCCCGCGGGGGCGACTCCCCAGTGCTGAACCACCTGCGGAGTTGCACCCCAGCAGCAGCCAGGGCGCCCCTCGCTGAGACCGCTGGCCAGTCCTTTCCGACCTGCACCCCAGCAGCTGAGCCCCTGGCCTCCCGAGGGGTGCATTCGGGACCAGCAGGCCCTGGGTTCGAGGGGCGCCTCATGGGAAGGTGACAGCCCCTACCCTTCCTGCCGTTTTTCCTTTCATCTTCTCTAACCTCTCAGGGCACACGCCCCTCCCCCCCCGCAGATGATGCCCAGCAACCCCCCAGGAGGAAGCCCACAAGTTCGCCAGATGCCCCATCGGCACGGCCCCGCTCCGCCCTCACCCCGGCGCCTCCCCGAGCACGTGCGTTGCATCAAAACAAGACAACGTTTTAAAAAAGGCAGCGTCACAGGCCTGGCTTTGCTCCTAATTAATGACACGAGACTCCCTCTGGACCAGAGAACTCTCGGCTGTGAAATGAGGGTATTACATTATTTATGAGGTTTCACCCACATCCCCAAACCCAGGGAACCATTCTCCCGACGACTTTCCTCGTCATTCCACGCCAGGACCTGAGGGACAACTTGCCAAGCTCCAGGAGGCACGGGACCGCGGGGACGTGTGAATCCGTGTGTCCCTGCGGCGACTGAGCCCAGGAGGACACCCAAAGGGTGCAGTGCTTCCCCACTTGCACGGACAAGGACTAACATTCCCACTCGGGGAGACCTTCGAAGGGCGCCGTCACGAAACTGACGTGAGAAACAGAAAACATCAGTACCACTGAGCATGCCCGCGGAGCCGCAGTCCCCTCCTGAGTCCTCTTCTGTGTTCCGTGAGCCCTGGAATAATCGGACCAGGGCCAGGGGCCGAGCCGGGTCCTGGCAGGTGCCGGAGATTCGGAACCACTTTGTGGCTGCGGGTCCCAGGGCCGTGTGCCCAAATGGAAAGCAAGCTTGTGACAATCCATCAGTAACAGGTTTGAAATCCTTTAAGCCAGTGGTTCTCCAACGGGATTGACTTGGGCCCCAGGGACACTGGGCAATGTCTGGGGACATTTTTCGTTGTCAGGACTGGAGGAAGGCTGCTAACCCTCCTACGGCACCTGGGCCACCCCCCTTCGCAAAGAACTGTCTGGCCCAATGATCACTACTGCCAGGGTTAATCCCACTAAACTTTCTACAGTTTTACAGGCGGTATGTCCCACATACTTGCATCTTCCAGCACATTTTTATTTTCAAAGTAACACACGTAATAGTTTTAAAAAGTAAAATACAGGTGAGGAGAAAGGCTCCTCTCTCTCTTTTTCTTTTAATCCTCAACCGAGGATATTTTCCCATTTATCTCAGATACAGTAGGAGGGAGAGAGAGAGAGAAACATCGATGTGAAAGAGACACACCGACTGGCTGCCTCCCACACGACCCCTGACCAGGGCTGGGGACGAACTGCAACCGAGGTACATGCCCTTGACCGGAATCAAACCCGCGACTCATTGCCCTGCAGGCCAACACTCTAACCACTGAGCAACCGGCCAGGTTGGGGCTCCTCTTTTTAATTCCACACTTTTTAGCACCATCTACCCCCAATTCTATTTCCAAAACCAAGCACTTTCAAACCTTAGAAGGTTTTTTTTTCTGTACTGATTTTAGAGAGAGAGGAAGGGAGAGGGAGAGACAGACAGAAACATCCATGGGAGAGAACATCACTGGGCCGCCTCCTGCACGGCCCCCACTGGGGATCGGGCCCACAACCCAAGCACATACCTTGACCGGGAACCGAACCGGTGACCTCTGCTTGGGTCGATGCTCAACCACTGAGCCACACAGGCCGGAGTAAATCTTAAAAGGGTTTTTATTACTGGCGTGCCCCCCATGTTTCTGAATAACCTACTTACAACGTGCCCTGTCAACGTAACGTATGACTGGCTTGATTTTCTCCCATACAGACGAGGACTTTGATTTTTAAAATTCCATACAGTCCCCTCCCCCACTTTGCCCACAGTATACCTGCTTGGGGTTAAATCTGGACCTGGCACACGCTAGCTAATCTGACAATGGGGTGGGTACTGCGGAGAAAGCAGAATAAAGGGTATGATTATGACTCTTTCCTTACATGGCTTTTGTGTTTTCCTGCAGTTACTAGTTGCCTTTTTTTTAAATCCTCACCTGAGGACATTTACCCAGTTTTTGTTCAGATAGACTGGGAGGGAGGGGGAGGGAGAGAGAGAAACATCGACGTGAAAGGGACACATCGAGTGGCCGCCACCCACACGACCCACCAGGGCCGGGGACAAACTGCAACCAAGGTACGTGCCCTTAGCGGGAACCGAACCCAGGTCTCTCTGGACCACAGGCCGATGTTCTAACCGCTGGGCCAAACCGGCCAGGGCTTCCTTTGTTTTTATTCCTTCATTTCCTTTGTATTCTTTGCTAATTCTTCCAACATTCTCCACAATCTTTCGATGCAATTTTTTCACCTGATCAAAACTCTCAGGTACTCTATCAACTCCATGTCTTTCTGCCCAAATAGATACACACCACAGCTTCTTCCTGCGATTTCTTGTCTCTGCTCTGCTCACGAGCCCTGAAACCACACCCGTGTCTGGAGAATTCCTTCTGGCTCTTTCTCCTGGGATCTCAAACCTCCGCTTCCTTGGGCTACTGTCCCATTTTGTCGGCACACATTCTTCAGGAACTTCCTGAGAGGTCACGTGTGACAAGCTACATTGTACTCATCTCCTCATTAAAGTGTGGGCCACGAGTAGCTCCAGTTGTTCATATGGGAAAATAACACAGTGATGAGTAAATAATAAAAATAAACTGTGTCACATACTCACAGTGGTGAAACTACTTTGGCCCCACCCCGTATATGCAAATAACTCTGTTCTATCTTAATGAGCCATTAGCAAAGGAATGACTTCCACATTCCAAAGGGAATACTATTTTCAGACTCGTAGGCCCCAGCTGTTTTTCCAATCTCCAATGCCGCTGCTAAGAAATCTGATGTCGCCCTGGCCGGTTCGGCTCAGCGGTGAGAACGTCGGCCTGCGGTCCAGAAAGACCCGGGTTCGGTTCCCGCTAAGGGCACGTACCTCGGTTGCAGTGTGTCCCCGGCCCTGGTTGGTCGTGCGGGTGGCAGCCACTCGATGTGTCCCTTCACGTCGATGTTTCTCTCTCTCTGTTCCTCTCTGTCCCTCCCACTCTACCTGAACAAAAAATGGGAAAATGTCCTCGGGTGAGGATAAAAAAAAAAAGAAATCTGATGTCATTCCTGGCCGGTGGGCTCAGTGGTCAGAGCGTCAGCCTGCACACTCAACGGTGACAGGCTTGATTCTCAGCCCCGGTCGGGGACTGTGAGGGAGGCAACCAGTCAATGTGTCTCTCTCACACTGAAGTTTCTCTCTCTCTCTCCCCCTCCACTGTCTCTAAAAATAATCAACAACAAAAAATATCCTTGGGTGAGGATTAACAAAAAAAGAAAGCTGATGTCCATCTGATTCCAGATCCTTTCTATGACTTTTTTTTTAACCCAGGAAAGTACCTAAAATACTGCTGTATCATGGACAGTCTGAACGGGCGGGATCAGGAACCTGCCTGTACTAATATTTTCAATGCGCTTTGGTTTTGTTCACCGATCGCGTCACGTGGTGGGAAGCTACTCTTCCCCAGATTGGAGATTTTCTCCCTCCACCCCCTGGAATACCCATGAGACAAACGTCTGAGCAACCGCATCTCATCTGTCTGATCAAACTGTCCCGCTGCATTGTCCAATAAGGTATCCACCAGCCCCGTGTGGCCGCTGAGCCCTTGCGGCGTGGCCAGTACAACCGCCGTTACATTTGCGTTCAATTTCCATCGATTCCACTCTAGTCACACGCGGCCAGTGGCTGCCCGGCGACAGCACAACTCTACAGATTCTGACAAGAAACTGTAGAAAGACAACAAACGAAAACCAGTGGCTTCGGCCCCGACCCTAAGATGGCATTAAACAGGTGGGGTGTATTGCACCTGCCGTATAAACAGAGCACCTGCCCTGGCCGGTTTGGCTCAGTGGTTAGAGCGTCGGCCTGCAGTCCGGAGAGACCCGGGTTCGGTTCCCACTAAGGGCACGTACCTCGGTTGCAGTTTGTCCCCGGCCCTGGTTGGTCGTGCGGGTGGCAGCCACTCGATGTGTCCCTTCACATCGATGTTTCTCTCTCTCTCTCTTCCTCTCTCTCCCTCCCGCTCTATTAGAACAAAGGATGGAAAAATGTCCTCGGGTGAGGATAAAAAAATAACATAAAATAAAATAAACAGAGCACCTGAGGCCCCGCCTGCCTCCCGAGGGGACAGAGGAGGGCAGCCAAGAAATCGGAAATTTGTAACACACTGATAACACGAACAGCATGAGCCAGAAACAGCACTAAAAAGAATGAAGCCTGCCCTGGCCGGTGGGCTCGGTCCCCAGTAGGGGGCGTGCAGGAGGCAGCCGATCCACGTTGCTCTCTCTCTCCCTCTCCCTCTCTCTAGAATCAATAATCTTTTTGGATTTCAATAAATAAATAAGTAAATAAAAAGAATAAAACCTAAGGGTCAGACCAGACAACTGGCAAATTCATGATGGCAGCTGCTTTGATCCCCGCCCCCACCCCCAATGCATTCGGAGAGCCCTCCCCCCACCATCACCAGCTTCGCCCCTCAGGCATCCCGGTGGGCGCTCCAGGGAATACAAACCAGAAAGGCAACCGAGACACCCGTTCATCCATCCACACATCTATTCATTCAACACACACCACCGACAAAACCAACCGCCCTCCCGACAGACGACTGGCAAGGACAGAGAACAGAGCAAAACCCAGCCCGAGTCCTGTGCACCCCCCAGAGCCAGGCGTCTGTTCTGTTGGCACACCAAGAACCACCTTCATTCCTGCTCGGGGCCCCGCACGCAGCTGGCACCTCACAGGTGCGTGCGGAAAACAAATCAACAGCAGGATCCCAACCAAAACAAAGGCACCGTGTTTCATTTTAGTTGATCAACTTTGAAGAAAAAGAAACATACTGGCACTGTAGGAACAGAGAAATGAACATTCGGTGAGAACGGTTCCTGTTTTTAACCTAAGGATCGATGGGAAGACGCATTTTCTCATCTGTGCTTCAGATAAGTCATTTTTATAGCCACTGGTTGCTGCAAACTATGCCCGTTCAGCATGCTTCTCGGTGTTCGGTTCGGGGTAACAGTGGGAGCTATTCACGGGAGGGGAAATACAGCCACTGGATGAGACACTTACACGCACTGATCTCTTTTGTAATGTGCCATGAGGCGGACGAACAAATGTTTCATGCTTGTGGCAATGGCAAAATCGATACTGATCAATGCATATTGATGCACGTGAGTGGACATCACAGACACGGCACCATCGACCCACGCCCACGAGTCATGCACCACACGACAATTAAAAGTCACTTCCCAACTCACCCCAGGAAATGCCAAATCCCACACGGAAAGACCAGTGTCTCACGTCGACGTTTCTCTCTCTTCCTCTCTCTCTCCCTCCCGCTCTACCTGAAGATAAAATGCAAAAATGTCCTCGCGTGAGGATAAAAAAAATAAAAGAATGACAGAATCCCATGGAGCTGGGCAGCGGAAGGGGTTGAGATGACAGGTAGGCAGGTGTCATCTGAGGTCAACGGGGTGGTGGCACACACAATGGGTTTTGTTTCTTTTTTCTTTTTAAATTTTTTTATTTTAGAGAGAGAGAGAGAAACACTGATTTATTGTTCCACTTATTCATGCCTTCACTGGCTGCTTCCTGTATGTGCCCTGACCAGGGGTCGAACACCACCTCGGTGTACTGGGATGATGCTCTAAGCAACCGAGCGAGCCCTCCGGGGGGGGCCAGTTCCTTCCCATCACCAGCAAGCCTGGCAACTCAGCCCCCCAACACTCTCCAGCCTGTCTCCATCTGCGTCATGAGCACCGGGGAGTCCGGCTGCCCCCTTTGCCCGGCCACAGTCCCCTCTCCTAACCGCTCCCTCCGCGCAGCGCGGCACCCTCCGAGAGAACGCACGTGCCCGCCGCCGAGGTCTCATCGCCGTCAGCTCCTCTGCGCCCCCCGCCACCTCCCCCTCTCCTGAGCCCCGCTGAACCCCAGCCTTGCTGCTCCAGACGGTTCTCAGCTCCAGGCACACCCTCTTGCCACAGTGGGGAACAAAGCGAGAAGGGAGGCGCAGCTGGCGGGACAACCTTGTGGCTGGGATGTGACACTTTCCGTCGTTGGATCTGGAAGGGGCTGGATGGGGAGGCTGGGGCAGAAGGCGTCAGTCACCTCCCCAGCCCCGTCTATCCTTGGCCTTGGCCACCTCGGCCTCCACCCCCTCTGTACAGTGAGGAGAACACACTGAGCCCTCGCGGTGACACCAGGGGACAGACCACTGCGTACGTGGGAAGAGCTAAGAGCGTGACAACTCAGTAGTGAGCCCTGTGGCTTTCGTCACTGTAGTGCGTGGTGACAGTCACTTAGAGCCGGTCACTCAGTAGCGGTGTGGCCCCAGATGGGCCCCTGTGAGCCTCCCCCTGTTAAGAATGGGGTGAAGGACACCCTCGTTCCATGGCTGAGGGGAGGAAGAGACACCGTGCGCACACCACCCGGCACAGCTCCTGCCCGTCACAGGTGGACATTGGAGCCGTTGTTCCAAGGGATGAACAGCCGGCGGCCGCGGCACAAAAATGACCCCGGAAAACCATTCCAAATCTTTCCTTCTCATAAAGCCAGAAACAGCCCCCCTTTCCACACGAACACTTCCACTTGTTTGGTGGGAGACATCGAAGAACTCTGGAAAAAATGTTACTAAATGTATTGGGGTGACATTGCTTAATAAAATTATATGGGTTTCAGGAGTACAATTCTATAATAGATCTTCTGTGTATTGTAGTGTGTGTTCACCATCCAAAGAGAAGTCTCCTTTGTCACCATTTATCCCCTTTACCCCCTTCTTCCTCCCCCACCCCCCTTCCCTTCGGTCATCACCATGCTATTGTCTGTTTTTCCCTTAATCTCTTCACATTTTTTACCCAGCCCCCCAAATCCTCTCCCCTCTTACAACTGTCAGTCTGTTCTCTATGAGTCTGTTTCTATTTTAATTTGTTCATTAGATTTAAAATAGAAGTGAAATCATATAATACTTCTTTTTTTTTTTTTAAACGGACTTACTCCACTTAGCATAATACTCTCCAGGTCCATCCATGCTGTCTCAAAAAGTGCAATTTAATTCTTTTTCCTAGCTGCATAGTATTCCACTGTGCGAATGTACCACAGCCTTTTTATCCTCTCATCTACTGATGGGCACCTGGGACGTTTCCAGATCCTAGCAATTGTAAATAGTGCTGCTATGAACATAGGGGTGCATGTATTTTTCCAATCAGTGTTTCAGGTTTCTTCAGATATATTTCCAGATTAGGAGTCGCTGGGGCATCAGACAGTTCCGTTTTTAATTTTTTGAGGTAACTCCGTGTACTTCCATACCTTCATTTTCATTCCCTGCCTTCAACCAACGTTAGGAAGCACGTTTGAGGCTGCAGGCCCAGCTTGACACCCTGTAACCACCCTGCTGAATGCCCTACCCCTTCAGTGTGCCTCTGAGCCCAAGGATTTATTTTTAAAGTGCCTTCCCCATTCAGCAAAAGGCAATGATACAGGAGCTTTGCTAATTGTTATGCATCTCTCTCTCCTAAACGGATCTTAAAGAACGTGCATTTTCAGACTTGAAAGGCCAGGAATGTGGCACCTTGGCGCTGCCCACCAGTATCCATCTCACTAAATTTAGAACCACACGTGGTCCCGACACTGTTGTGTTCTCCTTTCAACAGGAAGGGACGAGTTGAAACAAGATGCTGCAGATACACCAGAATTCAAAAGCTACAGTGAGCCAACCGTGTCCAAGAAGCCAGACGGCAATCCTTCCCAGAAATACTGAACTCCCCACCCGGGCACAGACGGGAAGAAAGAGATTTCAGGTAGGTTCCAAAACCACACACAGAAACCAGCGAAAACAAAACCAGAACCAGGTGGCTCAAGCCAAGCAGCGATCACGGCAGGAAAAATGAGCCGGAGTGGAGAGCCAGCCATGACATCAATATGCCAGCCCCTGAAGGGAGCCATGAATGGGATTCCGAGTTTCCCACACACCTGTTCAAAGAAACAAGTATGCCACGTGCTCAAGTGAGTCTCCAAAAAGTACAAGAGATACAAGGCTTAACAACACCGCTTCTAGCAAGTGCACAATTTCTCCCCCAGGTCCCAGAGAGGAAACGGTGGGCTCCGTACAACCCCAGCCGCAGGAACTGCTATCCACGAGACGCCCCATTGGACCACTTCCTAAAACACCCCCAGTGTTAGGTAAGTAAGTGTACAACAGCTAAGCCCCGCCAAGCGAATCAAACAGAAGAACGGACAAGCAATCTATGGGAGCAGCACGCAGACCTCCGCACAGCCTGGTTTTGCTCCAAGGATACATCTCGGAGGCTATAAGGGTGCTCAGTGAACTCAGTGAGAACTTCCAACAGAGAGGCAGACACCAGTCAGAAAAGAAGACTACAGTAACTGGAATGGAGAATGCACGAGAGGGAATGAATCTCAGATTAGTTCATGCACAAGAGCGCGTTAGCGAGCTGGAAAACAGGGAAGTGGAAATCACCCAATCACAACAGCAAAAAGAAAAAAGAAGTTTTAAAAAATGAGGATAGTTTAAGGGACCTGTGAGATAACACTGGAATCAGAGTGGTCCCAAAAGGAGAAGACAGAAAAAGCCAGAAAACCTATTTGAAGAAATAACGGGTGAAAACTTCCCTGACCTAGTGAAGAAAACAAAAACTTAGATCCAGGAAACACAGAGACTCCCAAACAAGATGAACCCAAAGGGACCCACACAGAGACACATCGTAATTAAAATGCCCAAAGTTACAACAAAGAAGGATTTTTTTTTTAAGTTCAAAGTTGGAAACAAACAGAAACAAATAAACTTAACTCTCTTCATCAAATGGGTAAGAACCACATTGAAGAAAAATGGAAAATCAAGAACCCAAGGACTGTTGTTACCTACTGAACATTCACCCCTCCCCCCAGGTCCGAAATTAAAAGGACCAACAGAAATGCTAAGAAAACTTAAATTTCAATTCATAAGTTCGTAGGTTTCTGTGGTGTGGGTGTAGTCATTCTGAAGCAAGCCTACGGGTGCCGTAGGATCGCAGTGAGAGAAAGGATCTGCAAATATAAAACGGTGGATGGCCCTGGCCAGTTTGGCTCAGCAGTTAGAGCATCAGCCCGTGGACCAATGAGTCGCGGATTCTACGCCGGCCAAGGGCACGTACCTCAGTTGCAATTCATCCCCAGCCCTGGTTGGGGTCGTGCAGGAGGCAGCCACTAGATGTGTCTCTCTCACATCAATGTTTCTGTCTCCCTCCCTCCCACACCATCTGAACAAAAGAGTGAAAAAAATGTCCTTGGGTGAGCCCTGGCCAGTTTGGCTCAGTGGTTGAGCGTCGGTCTGTGGACCAGAGAGTCCCAGGTTCAGTTCCCACTAGGGGCATGTACCACACAAAAAAGTCCTGGGCTGAGGATGAAAAAAACAAAAACAAAAAACAAAACGGTGCAAGACCAGCACGCTGTGCAATGGCTACTTCCCCTGTCCATCCACTGAAGGACCTGAGCGATGACACCCCAGTGGCAAGGAGCGCACCCAGCGTCCGGATCTCGGGTTCTAATATCCGTCCCCATCAGAAAGAACCAGGGCCCTTCGCCACATGGAGGGGCTGGGGCTGGGAGAGAGCCCGGGCTACCTGGTGCCGGGACTGAGCCCGTGCCTGAAGGTACTCCCCCTGCCAAGTCTGGGGCAAGCTGAGCACCAGAATCAGTCAGGGGGCGATGGTTCACAACCCACCGAAGGATATGGGAATCCACGGAGGCCTACTAACAGCAGTGAATCAGTAAATAAGGGAGAAGAAAAGACCCTTACAGTAAAACGTCAACAATCAATGCTGGAGGAAAGACAATGTATAAATCGCAATTTGGCAAGCACTATGACGATTTTGTTGTTGTTTATCCTCGCCCAAGGATATTGTTCCATTGATTTTTTTTTTAATCCTCACCCGACAGCATTTTATTTTTTTTGCATTTATCTTCAGATAGAGTAGGAGGGAGAAAGAGAGAGAGAAACATCGATGTGAGAGAGGCACATCGACTGGCTGTCACTCACACGACCCCAACCGGGACGGGGACAAACTGCAACTGAGGTACGTGCCCTTAGCGGGAACCGAACCTGGGACTCTCTGATCTGCGGGCCAACCCTCGAACCGCTGAGCCAAACTAGCCAGGGCCATTCCATTGATTTTATATATATATAAATTTTTTTTTTTATCCTCATCCGAGGATATTTTTCTATTGATCTTTAGATCGAGTGGGAGGGTGAGAGAGAGAGAGAGAGAGAGAGGGAAACATTGACATGAGAGAGACACACTGATTGGTTGCCTCCCGCATGCACCCTGACCAGGGCTGGGGATCGAACCTGCAACCCAGGTAAGTGCCCTTGATCAGAAATCAAACCCTTGGCCCTTTGGTGTGCGGGCTGATGCTCTAACCACTGAACCACACCGGCCAGGGCGCTAATCACCATTTGATTCCGGCAAGAGCCACCTCTGGGGAACAGGACATTCCACAGCTTCACGTAACCTCCCAGTGCTCAGTCCTTTATTAGAAAGGGGCAAACAGGAGCCAAGCAGAGAAACTCGGGGACAGTCCGGGGCTTGGGGATGGAAGTTCACACACCAGCGCGGGAACACGCCCCCGTCGCCAGCCACCAACAGGGTCGTGGGGAGAACACAGCGTCCCTTCCCAGCGTTCATGGCACCTTGCGTAACCTCGATCTAACGAAGTAAGAGACGCGTCCCCCTCGAGGGCATCCTGCACAATGCCGGCCCGGCTCTTCCAGACGTCCGGGTTGAGAAGGACGACGTCAGAAGGACGAAGACAATGCAGAGGAAGGAAGGCCAGAGACACGCGGCAGGTGGTCCTGAGCCACCGAGGACAGGCAGGGTTGGGGAGGCACCCGACGAGTCTGCGGCCGCACGGCACCGTCTCATCCCCGTCCGCGTCCTGCTTGTGATGCATTTCCGTCGCGGTGGTGCAACAGGACGTCCTTGTTTTCAGAAATGAACGCAGCAGGGCTCAGAGGTTAAGACAAGGACGTGCCGCGAACAGCCCCTGGCTGTCCCGTGGAGTTCCCACGGCACGAACCCACGTCGCAGCCCTGCACGCTTGCAGTATCCGCTCCCGGTCTGGCCTCGGGCTCCCAGTGCACACAAACCACCTTCACCCAGAGCCCGGCCGCGTGCCGGCACGAGGAAATGACTGACACCTGTCACTCAGGGCCGGGTGAGCGGCAGCGGGAGCTGAGCGCCCCCCACTTTGCGCCCTCACCCTGGGCGGGCCTCCGTCTCCTCGGCCCCTTCCTCAAACTCCCAGCACCCTCGGACCACAGTCTTCTGTTGCTCATCCCCTCCCTCCCCACCTCCGTGCAGAAACCTGCATCATTCCCGAGGCCTCCAACGTCAGCCTGTCCCTTTCAAAGTCCCAGCAAGTCTGGGGAGGGCTTCGGACATGCAGGACGAAGAGCAGTAACTGGGGAGACCTTCACTCCGTCCAGGGAGTTACCTCCCGGCGGTGAACAACACAGAAACGAGACGCAGGTCCTCACGGATCCCCGGGCCCCAGCCCCGCAGGCCCTCGGTGAGTCACGATCCCTGTCTCTGCTGGGACCTTTCACTCCCGGCCACTCAGGTCTCCCTTTCCCAGAGGGCACGGCGGGCGGGGACACAGACGGACCGCCCGGCAGCTGTCATCAGGGAGCTGGTGGCTTCCAACCCCTGTCATGGAAATCCCCCCCTTCCTACGGCACAAGGGACACCCTGGGGTTCCAACGGCGGTTCAGAAAGTCCTCTGAGAAAAGAGACGTCAACACCTGCTGGTGAGGACGTGGAGAACCCAAGCCGGCCATTCACTGTGGGTGCGCCAAGTCCGAGGACACAGAGTGGACCAGAGCTCTCCGAAGAGCTGACCAGACTCCCAGTGAGCCCCGCCACTCCGCTGCGAGGACAACGCCCACGGGAGAGGAAGACACGTGGTCACCCCCACCAGTGCACACGTTCACAGCAGCCTGATTCGTCACAGCCAGAAAGTGGGAACAGCCCACCAGCCCACTCTCACAACCAGGGGACGCCACTCGACAACAAGAAGGAGCGACGTACCACTCATGCTACAACCCGCGTAAACTCGGGAGCATCGCCCTAAGTAACAGGGCAGACAAGGCACACACCGCGGGACGGCATTTCGGGAAGTACTCAGGGTGGCAAATCCTTCCACACACAGGACAGATTACTGGGTGTCCGGGGCCCGGGGCAGGGGAGGCCACCAATGAGCAGAGACTTTGTTTCGGGGGTGGTAACTGTTCTAAAATTGCATTGTGATGACATCTTCACTAAATTTCCTAAATTTCTAAATTTACTAAAAACCCCTGAATTGTGCATTTACAACACATGCATTTTGTGGCATGTAAATTGTGCCTCAATACAACTGTTTTTTTAAATAAAAGTTTGCTGAGCCCTGGCCAGTTGGACTCAGCGGTTAGAGCGTCGGCCTGCGGTCCAGAGAGACCCGGGTTCGGTTCCCGCTAAGGGCACGTACCTCGGTTGCAGTTTGTCCCCGGCCCTGGTTGGTCGTGCGGGTGGCAGCCACTCGATGTGTCCCTTTCATGTCGATGTTTCTCTCTGTCTCTTCCTCTCTCCCTCCCCCTCTATCTGAACAACAACAACAACAACAACAAAAATGTCCTTGGGTGAGGATAAAAAAAAAAAAAAGTTCACTGAGACCCTTGCAGCAAAGATGATCTAGCTATGTGTGTATAAATTTTAAACAAAATATAGTTACACTCTTACTGTGCAAGCAAAAAACTACACCCCTTCCAGCCCAGTCACCGTGGGTGGGAGATGACGCCACCATGTGTGCAGAGCGCAGAATGCTCTGTGTGCGCACAGGTATACATGTGTACGTGTCTCCGTACACAGATAATGTCTCACATGGAAAAGCACACTCATGAAGTGAGGCTCGAAGACACTTCCCAGTCCGGAGCCTCTCGACCTGGGCACTACGAACACCTGGGGCAGGTCACAGTTTGTGGGGGGGCTGCCACGCCAGCTGGCCGCTGTCTAGCCGCATCCCTGGCCTCCTCCTCCCAGAACATTCCACCCACTCCGCGGCTGCGACAACCAACTGCATCTGCAGACATGGACAGATGCTCTCAGCCACCACGAAGTCCCCAGACCGAGCATGGCCACGGTTATTTCAGGCCTGCAGAGCCCTGGAAAGCAGGACAGTAGACTTTCCCAGCTCGTGACGAACTCCAAGCAGAACTTTCTTTTTTGGGAGGTCTTCACGTGCAATCAATTCCGCATCACACTTTTCCGACCTAGATTCTCATGAAACGACCTAAATGTAAGGCCCCGCAAAGGACATCTATAAAAGTGACTTCCATGCAAAAATAGTCAATATTTTTCCCCAGGATGATTTGGAAGAAGCTAACAGAAAAAGGAATTGGTCTCTCTCATTAGCTTCACACCTGCCATCAGGGACGGACGCGGAGCTGGTCCGGCGTCACCCCACATTCCCTCAGTTCCTCGTGCACCCAAGACTTTTGTAGATGACTTTAAATTACTGTTTAACTCGGCTGTGGACAAAGAGCCGAATGCGCTGCTGTGAACGGAGACGCCATCAAAGCTCGGACCTTCCCCTTTCAACGACGACTCCACGGAGGACCTCCCCGCGTCCGTCTCTGACGCTCTCTCTCCGCGAGCACGGCTGGGACACGCTGGCACAATCGGACAGGAGCACCTCTGGCCTCCCAGAGGTGTTTACGCCGCTCCTTTCGTAAACAGCTGCGGTCACAAGGGAAGGGGCCCTGAGTGGTGTCCAAGACCGACCCTCCAGGCTGGGCATGGCGCCAGGACGTGCCCTGTCTGCCCCTCGCGCCCTGCACCCTCAGCCGTGTCCACCTTCCTCCCGACACTGCAGGCTGCGTAAGATGAAAGCGTCCTTCACGCTGCTCTTAGGACGAGGCAGAGGACAGCTGACTCCTGTTCTTGTGTCCAAACTTCCAAAGAGATTTAACACTGTGCATCGCCAAGTCCACACCTCGAGGTGTCCGAGTCCCACTGGAGACACTCGTCCCCAAGCTCAAAAACTACTGGCGGCTGCAGGCACCCCAGACAGAACTGTGCAGAGAGCACAGGGGTGGGCCTGCAGTGCACAAGGAGGCCTGCTGGGCACACAGGGAGCGAACAACCCCTTCTTGCTGGTGGTGAAAAGTAAGAATTTGAGTGGCCGTTGCGAGAGCCCGGGACGCTCGCTTTCTGACCCATGTTTGGAAGGTCCGATTCCACTGAGCTGCGGTTGGCGGCCCTTCTGGAAAGGGCTCCATGGGAAGCATTTCAGGCTTGGCGAGTTAAAAGGCACAAATCAAGAACAGGAAGTAGAGACCCTGGCCAAGTAGCTCAGTGGGTCAGAGCATCATCCTCGTACAGCAAGGCTGCAGGTTCGATGCCTGGTGGGGGCACATACCAGAATCAACCAATAAATGCATAAAGAAGTAGAACAACAGCCCTGGCCAGTTTGGCTCAGCGGTTAGAGCGTTGGCCTGTGGTCCAGAGAAACCGGGGTTCGGTTCCCGCTAAGGGCATGGACCTCGGTTGCGGTTTGTCCCCAGCCCCGGTTGGGGTCGTGTGGGTGGCAGCCACTCGATGTGTCCCTTTCACGTCGATGCTTCTCTCTCTCTCTCCCTCCCTCCCACTCTATCTGAACAAAATATAAAAAAATGTCCTCGGGTGAGGATAAAAAAAAAAAAAGACCGTTGGAAATATGTGTTTTCTGATGGTCTTAGGTGACCCCTGTGAAAGGGTCATTCAATCCCCAAAGGCGTCAGGACCCACAGGTTGAGAACCGCTGCTCCAGACAAACCCCAACCCCTCAAGGTCGGACAAGCCCCACCACCAGCACTGGAGAAGTCATCCGTGTCGAATGCTGTCCCCAAGGGCACCTTGGCACCCAGACCCTCCCCAGGGTGAAGCTGAGATTCAATTCCACCACGAATCCCAGCTTGGCGTGCAGGGCGCTCACCTGGCCTTCCCTCTCCTCACCCCTGGGCACGTGTGCCGACTACAAATGTCCCTGCACTGGCTGTCTCCTCGACCTCACCTTCCAAGGAGCCGGGGGTCCCCTGGCACCTGGCTGAATGGGGACCCACTGTGTGGGTGCTATGAGACCGAACGCCGAGACCCGGCTGTGATCGGGACGGGGCACGTGGCCACCGTGTCTGTCCTGGAATCGTATGCTCGTGGGGAATTCCCCTTTCTCCACCGCCAGGGACCACACCTGGCTCCCAGTGGACTGCAGGCAGGTTGCACCGAACGGGCCCTTCAGAAAGCGGGTCCAGCGCAGTCCCAATACCTGTACTGTCTCACCACTGCGTCACTCTGAGGACTGCAGAGGTTACGTAAGTCAGATTTGATGCAGCCCCTGTCCTGGTCCTTTAAATGTATACTTACTGATTTTTTTTTTTAAATCCTCACCTGAGGACATTTTTCCATTTTTGTTCAGATAGAGTGGGAGGGAGAGAGGGAGAGAGAAGCATCGATGTGAAAGGGACACATCGAGTGGCTGCCACCCGCATGACCAACCAGGGCCGGGGACAAACTGCAACCGAGGTCCGTGCCCTTAGCGGGAACCGAACCCGGGTCTCTCCAGACCGCAGGTGGACGCTCTAACTGCTGAGCCAAACCGGCCAGGACTACTTACTGATTTTTTACAGAGACGTAGGAAGAGACAGAGAGAGAGAGAGAAATACCAATTTGTTGTTCCACTTATTGATGCATTTGTTGGTTGATTATTGTATGTGCCCTGATCAAAGATTGGGACCACACTCTAACCAACAGAGACACCCAGTCAGGGCCCCAAACTGTCTTTTATCACCACTGAGTCACCGTGAGAGCTGCTAGGGCACCAGGGCCGCGCCCTCACACCACCACGATGCAGGGGGCACACGTCAAAGTCTCTGCTCCCCACAGTGAGCATGTGCTTCCCGCTGCTCCGTCCTGAGCAGCTTCCCTGATTCTCCAGGGCCCCTCCGGCCCCATGAACTGTCTGCTCAGTTTCCGTGGTTTAAAACTCAAACCCCCACGGGCACGCATTTGGTCCACGAGGGCATGCACGGCTACTCCATGCCAACCTCTCCAAGATGCGTGTGCATGCTTTATCCACGGCTCGATTTTAAAACAGAGCTGTATCAAGGTCCGCCCGCATGCGTGCACACGCCAACCTCTCAGAAAACAGCTGAGCAAAGCCACGACCCACTACGAGCGACGGTTATTCTGGGGCGCGAGGTTCAGAGGCTTTTACGTGTTACTCACACCCTCTGGGACTCTTCGAACTTTACATCTGGTTTTGCTTTGTTTTATGAATCCTCACCTGAGCACATTTTCCCATGGATTTTGTTTTAGAGACAGTGGAACGGAGGGAGAGAGGGAGTGGGAGGGAGAGAGGAAGAAACATCTATGTGAAAAGAGGCACACTGACCGACCGATGCCTCCTGCACACGCCCCAGATGCGGCCAGGGATCGAACCAGCAACCCAGGCATGCGCCCTGGACCGGGAATCAGGCCCCAACCATTCAGTGTACGGGCCGACGCTCAACCACAGAGCCACACCGGCCGGGCGGAACGTTAAAATTCTTAACTAAATAAACGGCACGTCCTGTAATAAAAATAAATACATGCCAACCGAACAGGAGGGCCAAACCCGGAGAACACTCTCTCACCCTCGAGAAATGCTTCATCTCTCTGCGCCTTGTTCCCTTCCTTCTAAGGCAACCCTCCGACAAGTCCCCCCTCGCCCTCCATCCGCGGTGACTGCAATCGAACCAGCCGGCGTTTCCGCGAGCCACGCGAACACCTCTCTCACGCACACAGAACCGAGTGGCCCACTCCAGCCCGGCAGCCCAAGTCCAGGGTTCTGCGCCCCACCGGGTCCTTAGCCCTGAAGGAATGGAGAATTCACCAATGAATGGGGGACACCAAGGGGCCGTATGCCACTTTTCTTTCTTTTTTTGGGGGGGGGGGTCTGTACTCCACTTCCACGTCTCTGGGACTACCCCATTCCTCAGACTGTTATGTTCGTTATATTCCACAAATAAGTGAGATCATATGATACTAGTCTTTCTCTGCTTGGCTTGTTTTGCTTAGGATGATACTTTCCAGGTCCCTCCACGTCGTCTCAAAGGATAAGAGATCTTTCTTTCTTACGGCTGCATAGTACTCCATTGTGTATATGTACCCCAGCTTTTTTATCCGTTCGTCTACTGATGGACACTTGGGCTGTTTCCAGATCTTAGCTAGTGTAAACAGTGCTGCTATGAACATGAGGGTACATATATTCTTTCTGATGGGTGTTTCAGGCTTCTTAGGGTATATTCCTAGAAGTGGGATCACTGGGTCAAATGGAAGATCAATTTTTAATTTTTTGAGGTGACACCATATTGTTTTCCATAGTGGCTGCACCAGTCTGCATTCCCACCAGCAGTGTACTAGAGTCCCCTTTTCTCCACACTCTCGCCAACACTTGTCGTTGGATGATGTGTTGATGGCGGCCATTTGACAGGTGTGAGGTGATACCTCGTATGTCACTTTTCTACAATACTGAATCAGGTCAGCTACCACTCAAGTCTGCCCAACACGCGCTTGCCTTCCTGCCTGGTTTAGTTCGGTTCTTGTATCGCTGGATTCCCAAACCTCTCTGTCATCGCAGTGCGTGAAATTGTCCCTTGAACAGTTGGTTCTGTGTGCCTTCGACAAGAAGGACGTTCTGCCTTCATTTCCAATGAGAAAGGAGAAGCCAAGTTAGATACTAGAAAAAAATGAATGCTGTAGTCACCCAACTAAAATGATAGAAAAAGTTGCCCTGGCCATCTCGGCTCAGTGGTTAGAGCATCAGCCCATGCACCAAAGAGTCACGGGTTCGATTCCGGTCAAAGAAACGTACCTTGGTTGCGGTTCGGTCCCCGGCCCTGGTTGGGGTTGTGTGGAAGGAAACCAATAGTTGTGCCTCTCTCCCATCGATGTTTCTCTCTCCCTCCCTCCCACTGTATCTGAAAACCAATGGAAAAATATCCATGGGTGAGGATTAACAAATAATAATAAATAAATGATAGAAAAGGCATTTTTACACCCTTTAGATGACAATGAGAGAGAGAGATACACAAAAAAATAGCAGAAGTGCCCTGGCTGGTGTGGGTCAGTGGTTAGAGCATCAGCCTGCGTAGCAAAGGGTCTCGGGCTCAGTTCCCGGTGAACAGCATGTACCTGCGTTGCAGGTTCAATCCCCGGTCCCTGTTGGGGTCATGAAGGAGGCAACCAATCAATGTGTCTCTCTCACATCGATGTGTCTTTATCTCCCCACCCCCAGCCCCTTCCATACCCTCTAAAACTCAATGGAAAAAAATACCCTTGGGTGAGGATTAACAAAAATTAAAAACAGTATATCCCAGATGCTAGACTGGCGAACAGTAACAGTCCCCAGGGCTTGTCACCAACGTGGAGCTTCTCCCAAAGAGCACAAAAAGCATCCGTGTGTCAGCATGTTCTCTCCAGGTCCCGTTGTTAACCAAACACAGCACGGAGACTTCATCTTCTGCCACGGAGCCACGGCGGAGCCACGGAGGGGCCACGGCGGAGCCACGGCGTCTCTCCACCTGGCTTCCACCTGCCAGAGGAGGTCCCTCCAATATGAAGAGCAGGTTCCAACTCAGCCTGCAGGGCACTGGGAAGGCCCGACTGCCCGTCCGGCTCTGACCATGGCCTCTGGGGTGGTGTCCAGAGTCAGCAGACCTCGGCCCTAAGAATCCACTGCCACCCAGGGTGTGATTTCTGGTGACTTTCCCTCCATGCCTGAGTCTTTGTCTTGGTAACTCATCCCTGCACCAGACCCTCTAGAACCTGAGTCCCGCCTGGAATATAGTAAGTGCTCAATGGAGTGTCAGCTCTGCCCTGGCCGGTGTGGCTCAGGTGGCTGGGCGTCATCCTGTGCACCTTAAGGTCACCGGTTCGATTCCCAGTCAGGGCGCATGCCCGGGTTGCAGGCTCATACCCAGTAGGGGGCGTGCAAGAGGCGGTCGATTGACGTTTCTCACGTCAACGTTTCTCTCTCTCTCCCTCATTCTCTAAAATCAATAAAAAATATAAATAAAGACTTCCTAACTAAAGACAATTCATGGCAGGTAGTCATGTCCTTGGCCAGTCTCTTCCTTGAGAAAGGTCAGCCTTAAACAAACAAATCCTAAAAGGACAGAGAACAGCTGTAAGAAACTGCTCCGCACATCACCCTGCCCGGGTGGGGGAGGGGCTTCCTGGAGCAGGTGACACCGGCCACAGCACACAGGAGGACAAGTCAGTCACCAGGAGGTCAGGGACAGGGGAGCAAACAGGGACCGTCACTGAACTTTGACATTATAACAGAAACAAGTCTTCATCAAGGGCCACCTGTCACCATGCAGGTCACACAACAGCCTTATAAAGATCGTCAACCCATCTCCTGGGGCGGAGACCAAGGCGGAGAAAGGCTCCTGCGGCCAAGTGCTCAGCTATTCCACAGGGGAGCACCTCCCCCGACACCCCCAGACCAAGGAAGTCTCCGGGACACCCGAGCTCTCCGGACACCCGCACTCTCCGGACACCCGCACTCTCCGGACACCCGCACTCTCCCAGACACCCGCGCTCTCGGGACACCTGCGCTCTCGGGACACCCGATCTCTCCCGGACACCCGCGCTCTCGGGACACCTGCGCTCTCCGGACACCCGCGCTCTCCAGACACCCGCACTCTCCCGGACACCCGCACTCTCCCGGACACCCGCACTCTCCGGGACACCTGCGCTCTCGGGACACGCGCGCTCTCGCGCTCTGGGGACACCCGCAATCTCCCGGACACCCGCGCTCTCGGGACACCCGCGCTCTCCGGACACCCGCAGTCTCCCGGGGACAGCCGCGCTCTCGGGACAGCCGCGCTCTCCGGATACCCACCCTCTCCGGACACCCGCAATCTCCCGGGGACAGCCGCGCTCTCCGGGACACCCGCGCTCTCCGGACACCCGCGCTCTCCGGGACACCCGCGCACTCGGGACAGCTGCGCTCTCGGGACAGCCGCGCTCTCCGGACACCCGCAATCTCCGGGACACCCGCGCTCTCGGGACACCTGCGCTCTCGGGACACGCGCGCTCTCCGGGACACCCGCGCTCTCGGGACATCTGCGCTCTCGGGACACGCGCGCTCTCCGGGACACCCGCGCTCTCGGGACACCCGCGCTCTCCGGACACCCGCAGTCTCCCGGGGACAGCCGCGCTCTCCGGGACACGCGCGCTCTCGCGCTCTGGGGACACCCGCAATCTCCCGGCACACCCCCCCCCCCCCACCCCCCCAGCGCTCTCCGGGACAGCCGCGCTCTCGGGACACCCGCGCTCTCGGGACACCCGCGCTCTCGGGACACCCGCACTCTCCCGGAGACACCGCGCTTCCCGGACACCCGCACTCTCCCGGACACCCGCACTCTCCGGGACACCTGCGCTCTCCGGGACACGCGCGCTCTCGTCGCTCCTGGGGACACCCGCAATCCTCCCCGGGGACACCCGCAATCTCCGGGACAACCGCGCTTCGGGGACCACCCGCGCTCTCGGGACACCCGCAGTCTCCCGGGGACAGCCGCGCTCTCGGGACAGCCGCGCTCTCCGGACACCCACCCTCTCCGGACACCCGCAATCTCCCGGGAACAGCCGCGCTCTCGGGACAGCCGCGCTCTCCAGACACCCACCCTCTCCGGACACCCGCAATCTCCCGGGGACAGCCGCGCTCTCCGGGACACCCGCGCTCTCCGGACACCCGCGCTCTCCAGGACACCCGCGCTCTCGGGACACCCGCGCTCTCCAGGACACCCGCGCTCTCCGGGACAGCCGCGCTCTCGGGACACCCGCGCTCTCGGGACACCCGCGCTCTCGGGACACCCGCAATCTCCCAGACACCCGCGCTCTCCGGACACCCGCGCTCTCCGGACACCCGCGCTCTCTGGGACACCTGCAATCTCCATGATGAGGTCACAGAAGGTGTCTGCACCTCAAAGAAGCACAGTCCCTTTTCCTCGCCAAACAGCATCCCCTTCCCTAGGGTGGCCACAGAAAGATCCAGAAAGGAGACAGAAATCAAGATGGCCGTTCCCTGTTCTCAGAGCCTGTGGTCACCGGCCACTCCTCACCCTGTTTTCTGAGCACTGTACACCCTGACAGAGACGCTCCGTCCCTCCACTGCCGCAGGCCTGGACAGATGCAGCACCTGGGCACCCAGCCACGCACCCCTTCCCCGGCCCCCGGCCCCGGCCCCTGTAAAGGCCCATCCCGCAGACCGCAGGTTCCTCGGTGCGCGGACAATAGTACACTCCGGGCTCTGCACCCGTGACACCCTCCAAACAACAAAACATACGAGAGAACCCAACATTAAAACAAACGATATTCTCAATCTTAAAACAAACAAACAAGAGCAAATACCACCCAGGAAAACGGACACATTAAGACAGAGCCAGGGGCTCCCCTCAACCCTGCACGAGAGAGGTAACCGAAGACCCGGGAAAGAGCGGCAGGCTTGCCACCGAGACCTGAACGCTGCAGGGAGGAAGACAAATACTAACCAGACAGATTCCACCTGATCTGCAGTCTCCAACAATCAGTGTAAATCATGAACGGAACCCCACACACCCAACAGCGCAAACCTTCCAAGTGGTCAACCATACCATCTCCTCCACCAGCATGCCGGCCCATCCCTCTGTGGCCCTCAGTGCCAATGACCCTGATCGCAGATGCCCTCCACCACCCACCTCTCCCATGAGTGGCCTCACGACCCCCCACAAGCCTATTCAAAGTTGAATAAACTAAAGATAGACAGACACCCATGTTCATAGCAACAGTATCCAGTCACCAAAAGATGGAGACAAGCCAAACATCCATCTTGGATGACGGCATAGACAAAAATGGTGCGGCTGCACAGCGGAATATTATGCAGCTGTGAAAAAGGAAGGACTTCTGACACCTGGGGCTGGGGAGGCGAAAGGGGAGTTAGTATTTAATCGCGACAGAGTTTCGGTTTGGGAAGATGAGCCCGTTGTGGAGGTGGCCAATGTGATGGTTGTACAACACTGTGAATGCCCACAGAACTCTGCCCTTAGAAATCGTTAATATGGTACATTTTACGATCTATGTAATTTACCCCAGTAGAAAAGTAAATGCACTTAAAATTAGGTTCTTCCGTCCCACAGGCTCCCTAGCCACTTGGACGGCCACCACACTGGATGGCACCGGCTAAAAATGTTTACACCCAGAAATTCTCCAGACAGCGTGTTTCCCTTGACGAGCGAACCGAGCTGACCAGTACACCTTAAAGGCACATTCCCCTATTTAACTGGCCCACAGTATAACACTCATTCACTCACCCATTCATTCATTCATTCATTCATTCAGCAAGCATGTCGACATGCCTGGTAGGTCACTCTCAAAGTTGTCCCTTTTTTTTTGTATAGTCACTGCTCTGGACTGACTGTGTCCCCCCAAAGTCACTTGTTGAAACCTAATGCCCAATGTGACAGTATCTGGAGGGGGGGGGTCTTTGGGAGGTGACTAGGTCATGAGGGTGGAGCCCCAATGAACAAAATGAGCGCCCTTGTAACACAGACCCGACCGCGCTCCCTAGCCCCTTGGCGTATGAGGGCACGCAGCCACAAGACAGCCAACCAGGAACCAGAAGGCGGGTCCTCGCCCAACACCGAACCTGCCAGCACCTTGATCTCGGACTCCCCCCAGCTTCCGGGACGGAGAGATAAATCTCTGTGGTTCATAAGCCACACAACGTACGGTGTTTTGTTATAGCAGTCCAAAGGGAGGAAGACAACGACCCCTGCAGAAATTCAAAACTGTTAGGTGTTTGGATAATAACCAATGTCCCGGATCAGTGGCAACAAAGTATCAAGGCAGGCGTAGGATTCCACAACCCAGTCAGACTGTCCACGTCCACGCTACTCTTCCATCCACTCCTGCCTGTCACAGCAATTCTTCAACATGCCCCAACACCAGGGCATTTCGACTACTCAAGACAGCAGATCTCTCAGGGGTAAGAACCAAGATCACTCAGACGCCCGACCTGGCCAGCTCACTGTGCTTTTTGCTCAATAAATGCACGGGATCGAGACTGCATTGAAAGGTCCCTGGTGACTCTGGGAGGAATTACTGGACTGACTTTTCCGTAACTGCCTCAGACTGAAAAAGAAGGAAGGGAACACCTGGCCATCTCATCCACCTCATGGGGGTCCTGGGCACCCCATGGCTCTCTGCCTCCTCTGGCTGGCCATCACCGTTCCTGCGTGGACATGCCCATCCCTGCTCCAGGATCCCTGTTCCAGGTCCACCTGCTCACTACCTAGTATCACTCTACGCACAGCCCGGGCACATTGTTTTCACGGGGGGTGCTCCGATGGCTCCATGCGAAACGCCCTCCACGCTGGGAGACGCGGAGCGCCTTCTAAGTGAACATGTTGAAACATGGAAGGGGCGTGAGAATTAAGGTCAAAGCATAAAACGTGCCATTCGGAAATACACGCGTTCTGGGGAAAATCCCGCAACGCCGTCCTCTGGCTGCAGTTTAAGATTGCATGGGCGGCCCTGGCCGGTTTGGCTCAGCGGTTGGAGCATCGGCCTGCGGTCCAGAGAGACCCGGGTTCGGTTCCCGCTAAGGGCACGGACCTCGGTTGCAGTTTGTCCCCAGCCCTGGTTGGGTTGTGTGGGTGGCAGCCACTCGATGTGTCCTTTTCACGTCGATGTTTCTCTCTCTCTCTCTCTCATTCCATCTGAACAAAAAAGAAAAAATGTCCTCGGGTGAGGATTAAAAAAAAAAAAAAAAGATTGCATGGGCTGAACTTGACCCAGATAAAGGAAAACCTGTGATGGAAAAAAAAGTATAATTCCTTAAAATTGAGAGGCCAAAAGATCTGCTCACCTTACTCGGAAAGGAAACGTAACTATGTTAAAAGAGGTAGGAAATGTCGTTTTTCAGAAACAGCAGCATTTTACAGCCGTCGCAGAGCATCTGAGAACATAAAAGTGTACCGTGGGGTCTGTTCATGAAAGTGTCGGATTTCGTCTCCATAGAACCTTAAATTATAACTGACCCAGACAATAATTCCAAATGTAATAATTGAATTTGCTTTTATTGCTTTTAGATTGTGCCGAGCGAATTTCAGGAAACCTCATTTCTGCCCATTTATTGCAGGCAGGCAAGCTTAAATTCCGAAGAAAAGTCATTCTAATGAACGTATTCTGGGCTTGGTGTCCTCCACAGGGTCAGGCCGGAAGCTCCGTACATGACAAGAGAAGGCAGCATCCCTAAAGGGCCCCACGTGCTGGGGAAATAACATCCGGCCGATCAACGTGCATCCCTTTCGAGAGAGGTCCTCTGGAAACCGGATTCTTCTCGTTCCTCTTTCAAATATCACTTAAAGTCTTTTTCTTTAAAAGCAATCATGCAGCAAGTCTTATCCAACTCACTTCCTCAACTTTTTTAAAATTTCTTAATTTTAGAGAGGGAGGGAGGGGGAGAGAGATAATCATCGATTTGTCGCTCCATCTATTTATGTATTCATTGGTTGATTCTTGTATGTGCCCTGACCAAGGATCAAACCCACAATGTTTGGGTGCATGGGACAGTGCTCCAACCCACTGAGCCATCGGGCCAGGGCAAATCTTTTCTTTTTTTTAATCCTCACCCAAGGATATTTTTCTATTTATCTTCAGATCGAGTGGGAGTGGTTGGGAGAGAGAGGAAGACAGAGAGAAACATCGATGTGAGAGGGACACATCAACTGGTTGCCTCCCAACCAGGGTCAGGGACAAACCGCAACCCAGGTACGTGCCCTTGGCTGGAATCAAACCCACGACTCACTGGTCCTCGGCCCAATGCTCTACAACTGAGCCAAACCGGCCAGGGCACAAATCTCTTCTTTTAAGCCATAGAGCAATTAACAAAGCAGAGAGGAGATCCCAACGGTAACTTTCCTTAAAGGGTGTCAACGATACAGTAAGTGTGCCTCAGACCCTTTTCCTAACAGTGCCTGTCTTACATTATAAAGAGCCCCGGGTCCCAGGAAACAAGACGATTCTTCAGGGGTGGTGGTATGCTTCCAGCTACGCTCATTGTGCAGAAACCCCCCCTCTCCCCAACCCTGACCCCTCGGCCTGCAAGAGGAGGCGGCTAACCCTCGCAGCAGGGTCTGGAACTGCTTTCCAAGCCGCTGACCCCCAGAACAGCAGGAAGCCCCCCTCTCCTTGGCCCTGACATTGTACCACCAGGCCCAGCATCGCGCAGATTAAGCTCCCAACAGGGATTTAGACAACAGCTAAGTCCACTGACCAAACAATTAACAGAGCAAACACGAACCCAGAGAAATGAAGCGCAGCTTCCTCGCCGACTCATGCCCCGCCAGGACAGTGAATCGAACCCGTCAAGGGACTTGGGGAAGATGGGGCAGAGGAATGACCGGCCCCAGGTCCCTGAGCTAGAACACAAATCCGTGCAGTCAGCATGCTGGAGGCCAGAGGTCGCCAAGGCCAGCCGGCGGGCCGAAGTCAGCCACAAGCTAAGGATGCTCTCAATAAATATCCCTTAAATGCCTGGCGGCGGGGGGGATCCAAACAGGAAGAATGTTTCTTGAGGTGTGAAAATGCTATGAAATCCGAATTCCAGTGGCCATACAGGACATGTCCTGGCCCAGTGTCACAGGCCTGTTCACACGGCCCCAGGGGCAGGCAGCCCTCAGTCCGATGATGCGCACCATCCGGCCCTCCCTCCGCAGACACAGGCCGCCACCCTGTGTAGATAAGAGGATGGGAAAGTCCCATCCCGGCCCCAACTCTGCCTCTGACCCTGCCTCTGAGGCCGACCCGGCCCTTGGTTTCCACATCTCCGAAGGGAAAAGACCGGACCAGGTTGTCACCAACACTTCTCCCCGCTGAATACTGTCTGATTGGTTCTGAAATCTATCCCCTGCTCAGAGAGGATTCAAGAAACAGAAGGGGGGAAATGCAGGCTTCATCTATGCAAGACATAGTCTGTTCTGCTATTTCTGTTTATTTTGAACTCCTTTCCATCTCCCAGCCCAAAATGGGTAGGGAGTCAATCGGTTGATGAAGAGACTATGTTGGTTCTCTCTCTCTCCCCCCTCCCCCTCTCTCTCCCCCCTCCCCCTCTCTCCTTCTCCCCCTCTCCATCCCCCCCCCCCTCTTGGCTACAGCTGCAGTCTTAAGTGTTATTTCTTACACAAGAACACAGAACTACAAGGAAAAACCAGACAGGAAAGTCCCCTGCCCGATCCCATCACTAACAGTCGAATCCGTCAAGCCTCAGGCAAAGGAAGAAAGAAAAATACATCTGAGACCTCTCACCCTTCCAACACTACCGAGGCGAAAAACTATTTTCTCTGTGCAAACAAATCAGGAAAAATACAGACAGCCGCGCGCAGGCCAAAGCCAAGCTTGACGGAACGACGTCGATGCCGGCCAGGTCGGAACTGTCTGGCGTCACACACACTTGAAATAGCAACGCTCGTTTTTAACACCGACGAAACCGGTTCTTTTCTCCGGCTCACCACCAGCTCTAAACCAGGACACCACTGAACACGAAGGAACACCCGGGAGACAGGTTTCCACGACAGTCCACATAACGTCTTTCTAAAAAGCGAACTGTCCCATACATCTTGGCACACACGCCTCCTCATGAAGCATCCACACACCATCGGGGTACCCGGGGGTCTAGTACCCAGATGTAGCTGGCTCTCAGGGATCCCCACGGCCTTTGCTAGTTCCAATGTTACGGTTACCTTTTCACTTCACTGCTGAGAAAGTTGTCCAAACACCTAAGAAAGCTGGATGCGAAATATAAAAAAAATAAAAGCACACAGTCACCCTGGCCAGTGTCGCTTAGTGGTTAGAGCATCAGCCGGCACACCGAAGGGTTGCAGGTTCGATCCCCGCCCCTCCAGGAGGCAACCAATCTCTCTCCATGCCCCCAGCTCCCTTCCATTCTCTAAAGAAATCAATGGAAAAAATATCCTTGGATGAAGATGAACAAATAATAATAAAATAAAAAAGAAAAGCATTCACACAATTCAACAATTAAGGATAATGTTCTAAATATTAAAAAGGAAACAGTCTCTCACGGCAAGTCTAATAGGGACTTAGAAGCCATACCCATGCCCCGCCGGTGTGGCTCAGTGGATGGAGCGTTGTCCCATGGACTGACAGGTCCCGGTTCGATTCCTGCTTGAAAATGCCCGGGTTTCAGGATGGATCTCCAGTAGGGGGTGTGCAGGAGACAGCCAATTGAGGTTTGTTTCTCTCTCACATCAATGTTTCTATCTCTCCCCTTTCCTCTGTCTCTAAGGAATCAATAAAAACATTTAGAAAAGAAAGAATTAAGTCGTACTCTAAGTTCCACTTTTAGACAGGGATAGATGGGCACAGGCATGATCCATGTAGAGCTACGGGTTCCGATGGAAGGAAGGACGAGGGGAGGGAGACCTGGCCACGTCCAGCCTGTACCGGACACTCTAGCTCCATGCCCGGGGCCACGCCCAGTCTATGCCGGACGCCCTAGCTCCATGCCCGGGGCCATGCCTAGTCTATGCGGGACGCCCTAGCTCCATGCCCGGGGCCACGCCCAGCCTGTACCGGACACCCTAGCTCCATGCCTGGGGCCACGCCCAGCCTGACCGGACACCCTAGCTCCATGCCTGGGGCCACGCCCAGCCTGACCGGACACCCTAGCTCCATGCCTGGGGCCACGCCCAGCCTGTGCCGGACACCCTAGCCCCATGCCTGGGGCCACGCCCAGCCTGACTGGACACTCTAGCTCCATGCCTGGGGCCACGCCCAGCCTGTGCCGGACACCCTAGCCCCATGCCTGGGGCCACGCCCAGCCTGTGCCGGACACCCTAGCTCCATGCCCGGGGCCACGCCCAGCCTGTGCCGGACACCCTAGCCCCATGCCTGGGGCCACGCCCAGCCTGTGCCGGACACCCTAGCTCCATGCCTGGGGCCACGCCCAGCCTGTGCCGGACACCCTAGCCCCATGCCCGGGGCCACGCCCAGCCTGTGCCGGACACCCTAGCCCCATGCCCGGGGCCACGCCCAGCCTGTGCCGGACACCCTAGCTCCATGCCCGGGGCCACGCCCAGCCTGTGCCGGACACCCTAGCTCCATGCCCGGGGCCACGCCCAGCCTGTGCCGGACACCCTAGCTCCATGCCCGGGGCCACGCCCAGCCTGTGCCGGACACCCTAGCTCCATGCCCGGGGCCACGCCCAGTCTGTGCCGGACGCCCTAGCTCCATGCCCGGGGCCACGCCCAGTCTGTGCCGGACGCCCTAGCTCCATGCCCGGGGCCACGCCCATCCAAGCCAAGGGTCCTCTGCAGTGTTCCAGCAGGTGCCACGGTCAACGCACCTCCCTCGGCGACCGCCTCCAAGTCATGCCACACAGGGCAGCCAGAGCCCACAACGTGCAATCTGGACATCCCCGGCCACGGAGGTTGCCCAGGACTCAGGACATGCGCTAGCTTCTGGACGCCGTCCAGGGTCATGGCAAAGGGACACAGGCTGTCCCTCACCCAATCCTAGCTCAGGACCTCTGCGGAAGCCGCTCCCTGGCCAGGAACCGCCTGGCCTGCACTCATCCCTCAGGTCCCATCTCAAATGACTAACGAAGATATCCCGCCACAGACTCTGAGGGTGGCCGGAGTTTCCCATGACACTCGTCACTGTTGTGACCTGTGTGCACCCATCCGCGTTGCTTTCCCTCTCTGGCTGGGCTCTGCTCGCTGTCGGCGATGCCAACCTCGCCTGCTTGGCCCCCGGCTGCATCCCTAGTACCAGGGCAGCACTGAGTCCGCGCTGGCCAGCCTCGGGGGACGAGTCCACGCTGGCCACCCTCGGGGGGACGAGTCCGCGTCTGCGCCACCCTCGGGGGACAACCGCGCCGGCCACCCTCGGGGGACGAGTCCGCACCGGGGGGACCAGTCCGCGCCGGCCACCCTCAGGGGGACGAGTCCGCGCCCGCGCTGGCCACCACCGGGGGGACAAGTCCGCGCTGGCCACCCTCGGGGGACGAGTCCGCGCTGGCCACCCTCGGGGGACGAGTCCACGCTGGCCACCCTCGGGGGGACGAGTCCGCGTCTGCACCACCCTTGGGGGACGAGTCCGCGCCCGCGCTGGCCACCACCGGGGGGACAAGTCCGCGCTGGCCACCCTCAGGGGACGAGTCCGCGCTGGCCACGAGCTGGTGGAGGAAGCAGCAGGGCGTGGGGGGAGGCCGGGCTGACCAGCCCTCCCAGGGGGGACTGCCAGCGGAAGGGCACAGCGCGGAGGAATGGGGTCAGAGGCCCACACTTGTTCAGGGAAAATCAGTCTCCAACCTGGAACGCGGGTGCAGACAAAGTCCACGGGGTCAGGGAACTAGGACGGGGAAGGGCTGGCGTGGGCCACACCTGGTGAGACGAGGAGGGGCGCGGGCAGGGCCGGGGGGCTGGAAGAGCCTGGGGCTCCACCTCCCACGACCCGGGTCTCTCTGGATCGCAAGCTGATGCTCCAACCGCTGAGCCAAACCAGCCAGGGCAAGGCGAGGTTTTTAACGTGCTCGGAAAACCTCGCTCACAGACAGAAACTTCAACCGGCCTTTTCCTTCCCCAAGGTTAATGTCTACAGAGACCATGCAGGGCTGAAGACAGTGCTTCTGAGAGCTGGGGGCTGAGAAAGGGACCTGGCTGGGGGAGGTGCTTCTGCCTGGGGAGTCCCCTCGCCCTTACTGTCCTGTCTGCTTCCCCAAACTCCACGTTGACTGCCTTGCGTCTGTGTCAAAAGCAATGTCCAGGCCGGACGGTGTAGCTCAGCGGTTGAGCGTCGACCCTGCACCAAGAGGTCACCGGTTCGATTCCCGGTCAGGGCACATGCCCAGGTCGTGGGCCCGATCCCCAGTGGGGGGCGTGCAGGAGGCGGCCCATCGATGTTCTCTCTCATCGATGTTTCTATGTCTCCATCTCCCTTCCTCCGTCTCTAAAATCAACATAGAAAAATGAATTTTTTTTAAATGCAATGTCCCTACTCTTCCTTGTCCAAGGCATCATGTCCCTCCTTCGAGAACCAGCCCATCCTGTACCTAACTCCTTAAAACCGCCACTTCCTGTCACTTCCGCGCAACCAGCAAGCCTGCCCTCCGACAGCTAACAGATGCCCTCCCGGGTTCCTGCTACCAAGGTGTCCCCCGTCTCGCTCCACTGGGTGGCCTGCACACACAGTCCACGGTCTGGTCCCACACAGGAAAGGCGTGCACAGAGCGTATTCCGAGAAGCAAGAAAGGGCCACCAGGGCAGATGGAGCAGGTCAGTGGACAAGGAAGCGGCCGTGAGCGCACCACAAACATTCACTCCCCAGCTCTCCCTGAAGGTCACCAGGTCCCTGGAGGACACGTCCCAGGCCACGGAGCTCCAAGGGGCACGCCCACCTTCTTCATGACGTAGTTCACATCCCGTCAGAGACAGAGCTTCCCACTTCACACCTCCGCTGGCAGCTTTGGGGTTTGTTTTTTAAGAGAGAGAGGAAAGGAGAGGAAAGGAGACAGAGAAACATCAGTGTGAGAGAGAGAACATGGACTGGCTGCCTCCTGCACGCCCCCCACTGGGGATGGGCCCACAAGCTGGGCATGTGCCCTGACCGGGAATCGAACCAGCGACCTCTTGGTGCAGGGTTGATGCTCAACCACTGAGCCGCACCGGCCGGGCTGTTGGCAGCTTTTAAAGAGGGTGAGACTGGCCCTGGCGGGTTTGGCTCAGCGGTTAAAGAGTCGGCCTGCGGTCCGGGGAGACCTGGGTTCGGTTCCCGCTAAGGGCACGGACCTCGGTTGCAGTTTGTCCCCGGCCCTGGTTGGTCGTGCGGGTGGCAGACACTTGAGGTGTCCCTTTCACATCAATGTTTCTCTCTCTCTCTCTCTCTCTCTTCCTTTCTCTCTCCCTCCCACTCTATCTGAACCAAAAATGTCCTCGGGTGAGGATTTAAAAAAAATAAAATGAAATAAAAATAAAGAGGGTGAGACTGAAAACAATCTGGGCTGTCACGGTGGCTTTTCAACTCTAGCTCGTTCTGATCCCGTCTCCTCCCCCAGAGAGACGATGCCTCCGGCGTACGCCAACAGTGCTCGGAGAAATTAAGAAACAGAGACTCAGGCACGGAGCCAAGGGCCAAGGCAATGCAGCCTCTGCCCCCTCACCGTGTGTGTCAAAGCAGGACAAGTCTCAAGAAGAAATCCTGAGCCCGGCGGTGTGGCTCAGTGGCTGAGCGTCGTCCCATGGACCAGGAGGTCGCAGACCCGATTCCCGGTCAGGGCACGTGTCCGGGTTGTGGGCTCAATCCCCAGTGGGGGGCGTGCAGGAGGCGGCCCATCGATGTTCTCTCTCACACTGATGTTTCTCTCTCCCTTCCTCTGTGTCTAAAATAATCAATAAAAACATATTTAAAAAGACGAAGAAGTCTTGAAATTAAAGCGGCTCCCACTGACCCTTGGGACCCAGCCTGCGCCTTCACTGGATTCTTACCCAGGAACGTTTTCTCCCGGGACAACGCCAAGCAAGCCCGGTTAACTTCCCCGGGGTCTACGATGGCTACGTGACGTCCCTATGGTAACTGCAACAGAAATGTCAAACATGCAAGGACACCGTCCTGCGCCGACCAGACCCGTGGCGCTGTACCTCTCAACCGTAGTGTTGTTTCTGGGGGGATGGAGTTGCTTCTGTACACAGGGCACCACATACCACGGGCGAGAGGGACCAGTGACATGTCCCACACACGTCTGACCCTTGGCTAGGCTCCAGCAGAGGCAACCGGCATAATTCGTGGCTCAAAAGGCCAGAAATGAGTCACCACCCTGTGTATATGAGCCGGCATTCCACGGAAGGCACTAGAATGGAGATAAACACCAGGGGCAGGAAGATGACTGTCCACATCAAGTCCCCTCCGCCACTTGCTAGCTGTGGGCCCCACCTGACAACTCCGCTCAGACAAGTCAGGGCTGCCGCCGTCACCCCCTGTGCGGGGCTGGGGCACCCCCGGCCACATGCCTGACAACTAGACAGGGCACCCCAACACTCCCAGCCTCTGGTGCCTGATGGGGGTGCAGACCGAGTGAGCAGAGAACAAACAGAGAGCACTTACGCGTGACCCTACCTCCCCTTTCCTCCCGCCACGCACAGGGGCGCCCCACAACCCCTCATTTTCTGCGACAGCTCTGCTCTGCTCTGACAAAGACAGCACCAGCTCCTCCCAACCCTGTGGTATAAATAACTGATGGCGTTTAATGTGTTCCCTGTCCCGGGTCTACCGGCATTGTAATTGCGACATAGTTCACGTCAAAGAAATTACTCTCTAATAGTGGAATACCAAGTATCAGGAAGCAAGCTGAGTTGGGAACACGATACAAATGGGGAAGGGACCAGGAGGGAGGAGGAGGCAGCGCAGGTCATACCCGGGAGCTCAGGTCATACCCAGGGGCACGGGTCATACCCACGGGTCATACCCGGGAAGCGGTGCCTTAGAGCAGGCCGGGACTCCCCACCCCTTCTGTGAGCCCTTCTGTTCCACGGACATGAAATACTTTCAGCTTCCTGGGCCCAGGGGGGTCTCTCTTGCAACGTCCTTTGTGTTGAGAAAGGGACCGCAGACAATATGCTTCAGTGCATGCGTGTGACTGAGTCCCAATGACACTCCGTGGGGACTGCCATTTGATTTCACATCATTTTCACAAGGCACAGAACACCTTCTTTTTCCGGCCACTTAAAGCTACACAACCGTTCTCAGCGGGCTGGCGGGCCCTCAAGGCTGCCGGTCTCGGCCTTTGGCTCGGGGGCAGTTTGGCAATGAGACACCACCCTTTTTGCAGGGTTCCCGAGCACACAACCCTGACCTCTACCCACTGGGCTGTCCCCCAAGTCCCAAGGGTACTGAGGAATCCTAAGCCTGAAGGTGCCATGGAATGGGGGTGGGGGCACCGTCCAGCGTTTGGAAGCACAGTGGCGCCCCGGAAAGAACCTGGGCTTTAGAGTCACGCTGAGCCGCAGACCTGTCCCTCACTGCCTGGCCTCGGCTCCCCCCTTGAAAGCAGAAAGAGCCGGTCCCCTGGCTCGAACATGATGTGAGGCTCAAAGGCACCCAGAAGGTCCCAGGCACACCGCCCTGCAGGGAGCGGCCACCCACAAAGGTGCCGGCGAGGACACTAACGATGTTTAGATTTTTATCCGTATCCCCCCTGCAGGCTGAGTTCCATTCTATTCGTGCCCCGAATGCAAGTTCAGCTGTCCATCTAGGGAGGGGACCCGGGTACTGAGAATGAACCAGGGACGTGTGAATGAATCCGCACTTCAAACAGTAAGGTCCACGGCAGGACAGGCCACTCAGGTTGCAGGAAGTCACAAAGAAGTCCCCTCCCTGCACATCAAACTCCAACACACAAAAGGAGACAGGTTCCACTGCGGGTGGGGGGGGTCTTCCTCCCCGTCTCCAGGGTGTGTTCCTCCCACACCCCATGTATCAACTCTCCCCACCCAGCCTGCTTCTTCTAGTCTCCCTTGCAACTCTGTACAATATTCACAGCTTGTAACAAAGATGTGTCACCGCGTGCGGCAACAGTTACCACGTGCACAGTAACAATATAGCAAAAGACAGCTGTTTAGACTCCCCCCGCCCCGCCCCAAAACAGCCCTGATGGGTTTTAACCTGATGTGCATTTTTAGCCCTGCTCACAGTGTCGCTAAGCCCCGGCCCAACTCTACAAGGCTCAGGGCAAAGTTACCGAGCTCTGGAAAACAGTCAATGATGTCATAAGCTTTACAAAGAGCAAAAAAAACATTCTTTCGCCAGAAGTCTGCTTTTTACTGCTACGGTGACCAAGAGGGAAAGGGCTCCTATTACGTCAAAGCACGGGCGCCCGCTCATTGCCAAGCAGGAGTCACGGGCCACCACGCAGGCTGGTCACCGGCGGGCAAGCCCGTGCGCCCCGAATCTCCGGGCACCCTCCCGGAACACTTGGGGAGCACAGCATCTGTCAGCTTCAGCAAACATGTCACGGTGACCTGCGGGACCAGATTTCCCGATCTCCCCCAACACCGACCGTCGGATTGAGGCTGACTGCCCTCTCTGTACCTCCGCCTTCACCTCTCCGCTGGAGGGTGGGCACCGGCAGTACCCCTGACGGCTGTCCTGCCCCTGTCCTACCGCCGTGGCCTCCCCAGCCGAGCGCGCGGTCTCTCACTCTGTCTGTTTGGCAGAGGGACGGAGGGAGAGAAAAGGGTGCACATAAATACAAGCCCACATAGCCGCGGCTGGTGTGGCCCTGTGGTCAGAGCTTGCGCACCAAGCGGTCATGGGTTTGCTTCCCGGTCAAGGGCGCGAACCTGGGTTTCATCAATCCGACGCCCACGCAGTCAATATCTCTGTCTCTGTCTCTCTCTCTCCCTCTCTCTCTCAAAAATCAATGGAAACAATATCCTCAGGTGAGGATTAAGAGAAAAAAAATACGTGCCCACTTCCTCCAGCATCAGCTGCGTTTCCCCGGCTCACTGGACACGTCTGGTAACAGTGACGGCGTGGCGATAAGGGCCGGGGACACGGTGTCTGGAACCGGTCACTCTGAAAGTGCGTCCCCGCACGGCACGCTAGCTGTGCCCGTGCCCAAGAACTGCGCCCACGCGAGATCACACAGGTCCCGGGACAGCAGCCTGACGCACAAAAGTGGCGGGATGGACCCGATCTGAACAGCGTTGCTGAGACAGACGTCCTGCACCACACCCCTCGCCCACTGGGTGCGCGCTGTGACCGCGTTTAGAGTTCGCAGTGCGCCCTGGCCAGTTTGGCTCAGTGGTTAGAGCGTCAGCCTGCGGTCCAGAGACCCGGGTTCGGTTCCCGCTAAGGGCATGTACTTTGGTTGCAGTTTGTCCCCGGCCCTGGTTGGTCGTGCGGGTGGCAGCCGCTCGATGTGTCCCTTTCACATCGATGTTTCCCTCTCTCTCTCTTCCTCTCTCTCCCTCCCGCTCTATCTGTACAAAAAATGGAAAAATGTCCTCGGGTGAGGATAAAAAAAAAAAAGAATAGAGTTGGCAGTGCGCTGCCATCATCAGCACCATCCGCCTTCAGACACTGTCACCGCCACAGCAGCAGCCCTGGCCCCCGGGGGTCACCCTGCACCGCTCCCGAACCGCAGTGCTAGGCAACCATGACGCTCCTTTCTGCTGTAGGGGCCACACCCTCCTCCTGGGATCCCAAGCCTCTGTAAGCGTCTGACAGGCTCTCGGCACCGATGACTCCAGGATCGAACCTCCTGTCTTCGCGCATCTCCGGTGTCCCCCCCAGAGCCGGGCCTGGGGCGTTCTCTGACGCGCAAAGGCACCCCGATGTCACGCGCGCCTCACTTCTCGGGGCTCTGCGCTGGCAGACCGGAGCTACTGCACTGGGTCCCGGGCAGCTGGCGTCCCGCCCTGGTAGGACGCGGCCACGTGGCCCTGGGGCACAGGGCAGCCAGCCCGCCCACACTGCGCCGCATCTCAAAGCTTCCCCGTCTTCCCCCGCCGTCCCCAGCAGACGGGGGGGGGGGGGGGGGGGGGGCAGAAAAGCCATCCTGCCGCCCTCCAGTGCCCGGACATTGGCGTCCACCGCGGGAGGCATTCACACGTCCACTGTCCTGGAGAGACAAGTGGCACCGCCCTGGCCGATGAGAAGAAACAAGGTCCGAAGCGAGGTCTCAGCGGGGGGACAAGACATCGGCGTGTGCCGCCAGCACCCGAGGGGACAGGGCTTGTTTCGTCCACTTACACCAGGAGGAAGGCGTGACCGATCAAACAACGCGGCCACAGCCGGTGGTTCCAACCTGTGGGAAACGGGGGCTCCCCCTCCCCACTAGTCTCTCCACATCAGTCTGCACGGGCCTTGGAGGGGAAATGGTTAGTCTTATTTCGGCATCGAAAATAAAAGGAACGGGCCCCCCACACCGCCAGATGTTAACCACTGAAAGCAACTGCTGCCTCCCGGGCGCTGTCACCTGTCACCGGCCACGACCACGTCAGCTTCCGGCAGAATCAGGGTGATCCGCCCCGGGGGGCTGTGTAGAGGGCCCCTCATCCCGTCCCCTCTCCAAGTCATGTTCTGTTTGCACTTTGAAAGAGAAGCTGTTACGTACGCTGGTCTTTCAAACGCAGCCACAGATGAGAACACGCAAATGCTGGTGAATGTGAGGCCTGTGGCCGGTCCACGGGCTGGGCCACGCCACCCGCCTGCCCCGCCGAAGGCCACCAAAGACACCAGCGCTGCGGGACGACACACGGGCCCCCTCGGCACTATTTCTGCAACTTCTGGTGAGCCGACAGTGAACCGAAAATAATCTTTTACAATAAAACAACCACTAGATAAAATTCTCGATACCTCACTCGGTCTCTGTTCCGGCGGCATCCTGCCGGGGCCCTGGAGAACTAAAAACGGCAAACCCAAGGGACACGCGTGGACCCTAGAAAGGATAATTGCAGCAAACACAGGCACTGAACCAGGAACAGCCTCTCCCTGTGACTGGCAAGAAAACAGGCCTCGTATCGCCTTCAGTCTCACACTCTGCAAACACCAGAAACAAACCATCGGAAAATGAAGAAAACACCATTCACGGTAACGCTCTCCAACATGGACAACCCATCGGGACATCCCCACCTCCGCCCAGCCTGGGGGCCCAGGTCCCGCCGCCGGCTCCGCCCTGCGCCACAAGGTGAAACAGAAGCCGGTCTCCATCAGCATCAAACGCTCCCCAACACCCAGAACCACCCCGCGTGGTCGCAACTCATGACTTCAAATGCGAGTAACAGCAAAGCCCTGTGCGACACCTTCACAGCTGTTTCTGGTGCTGAAGCTCACATCCATGCGGTGCTCACCCACCTATTCTGTCGATCAAATACGCGTTCGCCGGAAGACACAATCCAGGCGTCAATCGCTGGCAGCTGGCCTGGCGGTGGCTTCTCCCGTTGAAACCTGAGCCGTTTCAAACACCACCAATGCACACAGGGACCCGATTCCTTAGACCCTCCCCCAAATCACCGCAAGCCCCGACCTTCTGGATGCTTCCTGACTCCTGCTTACTGAGATGTCCCAGGGTCCCCGCACCACCAGTCAACAAACCCCACCTCGCCCAGCTCCGGGGGTGCATTCCTGGTGACCACGCACTGGCTCAAGGACACGGACCACCTATGAACACAGGGTTAGGGCAAACGTCTGCTGACGGATGGCTCTCGGAATTGACCTCAACCTGAAAGATTAGGTTGCTTACAGAATGTGTCTATGTGAACTCCAAGTAAAAATAAAGCGCTTTCCGCCCGGCTGGTGTGGCTCAGGGGCTGAGCGTCGACCCTGCACCAAGAGGTCGCCGGTTTGATTCCCGGTCAGGGCACATGCCCAGGGTGTGGGCCTGATCCCCACTGGGGGGCGTGCAGGAGGCGGCCAGTTGATGTTCTCTCTCATCCATGTTTCTTTTTTTTTTTTTTTGGTTCATGCCCCTAGCGGGAACCGAACCTGGGGCTCTCTGATCCGCAGGCCGACGCTCCAGCGGCTGAGCCAAACTGGCCAGGGCTCTCTCATCGATGTTTCCATCTCTCTCTCCCTCTCCCTTCCTCTCTCTCTAAAATCAATCAAGAAAAAAATATATTTTTAAAAAAGAATAAAGCACTTCCCTTTCAATGTTGTAAAAACAATGAGTCTACGGCCATTATAAGTCACCCCGTGCTCTCTCTCCGTTGGATATTTTTAATGAAATGCATTGTGTTTATTTAAAGACCAAGTTGAGGAGTTATTTTTACACGCGGGTGGTTGTGCGTTCAACCAAACGGTACTTGGTATTCTCATCACTTCCGAAGCAACAGTCCCAAGTCTATTTCTTGTTCAGTCATGGAGATTTTAATACCGGACCCCAATATTCAGCACCCACAAAACCTGCAGCAACAGGAGGGGCTGCCCAGAAAAAGCTCCCGTTCGTGAATTAAAACAACCTTAAATATATACACATGAGCCACACCTACTCATAAAATCAACCATTGTTTTAAGACCTTGGTCCCCTGGCGGCCATAATTTGGGGGGGGTGGCCGGCCCGGTAAAACCAAGCAGCCAGGAATCGTGCGTCAGTCCAGGGGCCACCGCTGTGTTCCCCGTGGGCAGAGTCACGCTGCAGACGGGTCCCGCGGGGTCTGCTGCCCGGGCAATGAAGACACGCGCCACCCCGATTGTGGACGACATCATTACACCCGGACAAGGCCCTGCTGGCGTGAACCGTGAGACACCACCCGTCACCGACGACTTTTCATCATAATGGCAGTGTGGCTCATTCCACCCCATGTGGGACAACACGGAAGGAGTCCAAGTTGGGGTACAATGGTGGCGGAGCAAAGGCACAAAGTCGTATCTCCTTCCGAGAAAGAGTCTGCCAGTCCCGGACCCCGCTCCCATGGGCCAGGAAGGAGACAGGGTTATTCGAACTGACAGCAACCCCGGCTCCAGACCTCTCTGCGTGGCCCAAACTGACCAGACACGCCCAGGTCTGGAGGCTCCCCCTCCCAAACCCCTCCCTTTTATCCTGCACAGGCCGTCTGCCCAGAAAAACCCTGGCACCTCTAACTCTGTCTCCAGAGGGCCCGACGGACACAGCCATCGCCACACTGGCTGCTGTCAGGCTGGTACAATCTCCCTCAGTACACAACTGTGTGTGTGTGTGTGCGCACACACCTGATCCCCAGGACACACACGAGGTGCGCACAAACACCATGCCCGTTATTTAGGGACTCCACATTTGTGAATTCGCCGTACGTCTAAATGCATGTGTAATCCCAGGACACTGGCAGAGTAGTGGAAAAGCTGATTCAGCCGGCTGGTGTGGCTCAGCGGATGGAGCGTCGTCCCTGGGACGGAGAGGTCCCGGTTCGATTCCCGGTCAGGGCACGTGCCCAGGTTTCGGGCTCGATCCCCAGAAGGGGGCGTGCAGGAGGCAGCTGATGGATGTTTCTCTCTCACATCGATGTTTCTATCTCTTCCCCTTCCTCTCTCTCTCTAAAAAAAAAAATCAATAAAAACATATATATTTTTAAAAAGTTGATTCAGCCCTGGCCAGTTTGGTTCAGCGGTTGGAGCATCGGCCTGCGGACCAGAGTTCCAGGTTTGGTTTCCGCTAAGGGCACGTACCTGGGTTGCGATTTGTCCCCGGTCCCGGTTGGGGTCGTGTGGGTGGCAACCAGTTGATGTGTCTCTCTCACATCGATGTTTCTCTCTCTGTTTCCCCCTCTGTCCCTCCTGCTCTGTCTGAAGCTAAATGCAAAAAAAAAAAAAAAAAAAAAAAGGTCCTTGGGTAAGGATAAGAAAAGTAAATAAAAGATTCTGCCGCCTCCTGCCCCAGGGCCTTTGCCTGGTCTTTACTGGGCACATTTCCTGTTTTTCCATGCTTGGTGTTGGTGACATCTGTGTTCAGAGTGGCCCCCAAGCACGGTGCCAAATGTGCACTGGTGTCCGAAAGGCGAGAGGGCCGAGAGGTGCCTCACAGACAAAACCCGAGTTAGATGAGCTTGGCGCGGGCACGAGCCACCTGCCGTCGGCTGTGTTGTGCACGTGCCCCGATCAAACACAGGGGGGGCTCCAGGTGGCATGCAAACAATACGGTGGTTGATAAACAATTACACAATAGCCTGTTCCGTGTACTCACACCTGTACACGCAGCAAGGTGTCTTCAAGGAGCACACACAAAACAAGGTTAGCTACTGACTGGCTGGAAAAGTATTGTGAGCCCTGGCCGGTTTGGCTTAGTGGTTACAGCATCGCCCACGGACCGATGAGTCGCGGGTTCGATTCCGGTCAAGGGCACGTACCTCGGATGCGATTCGTCCTCGCCCCTAGTTGGGTTCGTGTGGGAAGCGGCCACTCCATGTGTCCCTTTCACGGCGATGTTTCTCTCTCTCTCTGTCTCTCCCCCTCCCCCCCATCTGAACAAAACTGGAAAAAAAAATGTCCTCGGGTCAGGATAAACAAACAAACCAAAAAATATGGTGAGCAGGGGCTCCCAGGAACCTAACCCTTTGTTTGCGTGAAGAGCAATGCTTCTGAAAAGTCTCAGCACCTTCCCAAAACATGACCATGAATAATGAGAATTTTGACTAAATACATACACTACATAAAGATCTACCATGAGGCATCTCCATTCGACCCCCCCAAAAATGGGAAAGCACCCAAACATATTTACATATCCCACAGATGTCCCACGCAGAGTGTCAGTGCGCAGTCCCCTTCCCTTGCTCCCCGTGTCCCCTGCTGTCGTTGCTACCTTGTCAGTGCAGCGGGGCTGGCTGAGCCGTGACCCCCAGGCCCCGGCCCTCGCCCTCCTGAACAGGTTCAGATGCCCATCGCCCTCACACGCAGCTGGGAAACGGAAAAGCCCGAGCCAGAGAGAACAGACCAGCAGAGGAGGGGCGCAGAGAGAAGTCCTTCCCGCGTGGGCTGCTCTCGGGGCGCACCGCCACGCAGGCGGCCCGCAGTGCCCGCCACTTCCACGGCCCGGCGCCTGCAGGCAGCCTGGAGGGCTCCTCCAGCTCGGGAGGAGGAAGAGAGCGGCCAAAAGGCAGCATCTGGGACAAGAAGCAAAGGCTGCTGGGAAACGGCCTGCTCCGGCCTCGCTGTCCTATGCCCCCCGAGACCAGGGGGGGCAACGATTCCAGGACAGCGGGCGAGCGAAACGAGGGCGAAAGGCAGAAGTCTCTCGCCATCGCAGCGACCCCCCCAGGGCACCCCTGGACGCGTCTCCCTTCTTGGAGGACTGCTGCAACCCCAATGCTGAGGACCAAGCCTGTCGAGGAGGAAGGAATAAACCTTCTTTTTTTAAAAAGAGGATTTTATTTATTTATGTACTTATTTCTGTATTTTATATATATATATATATATATATACACATTTTTTTAAACATGTTCTTATTGATTTTAAGAGAAAGAGGAAGCGAGAAGGAGAGAGATAAACACACATGAGAGAGAACATGGATTGTCCGCCTCCTGCACGCCCCCCACTGGGGATCGGGCCCACACCCTGGGCACGTGCCCTGACCGGGAATCGAACCGGAGACCTCTTGGCGCAGGGTCAACGCTCAACCACTGAGCCACACCAGCTGGGTGAAGAAACCTTCTGAAAAGGTACCCACATCCACTGAAATCCACAAATGATTACCAATGTTCAGTCCAGATTCTCAAGCTGAACGTTATAACAAACAAACAAAAAACAACCTATACTTATTTTGCCTTTTTTTTTTTTTTTTGACTAGTGTCTGAATTGATTCTCCATGGACTTTTAAGGAAAAAAACTCCCTCTACATGTGGTGTTTGCGACCATGATACAAGCGTGTGTGTGTGTGTGTGTGTGTGTGTGTGTGTGTGTCTTCCCAAGAGAATTCACGAGCTCATGAGGTAAAGGTCCGTGCTCCTGACTTGTACTCCAGCTATGCCTACACCTGACTTTCTCAGATACGCCCACATCAGCCTTTGATCCTGCTGCATCACCAAGAACGGTGCTCAGCCCTGGCCGGTGTGGCCGAGGTTAGAGCATCGGCCTGTGCCCCGAAGGGTCACGGTTTCCATTCCCGGTCAAGGGCATGCACCTGGGTTGCAGGTTCAATCCCTGGCCCTCGTCGGGGTCGTGAGGGAGGCATCCAATCCATCCGTCTCTCCCTCATCAATGTTTCTCTCTGCCCGCCTCTCGCTCCCTCCTTTCCACTCTCTCTAAAAATCAATGGAAAACTATCCTCAGGTGAAGATTAACCAAAAAGAAAAAAAAATGCTCAGACCTCATAAGACAAACAGGCAGAGGAATCAGCTAGAAGGTGGGTTTTTCCTGATTCCTGTTCAAGGTGTTCACGCACTAGAAGTCGCAGTGAACATAACGACCGTCGGGAATTCCCTTCAAGGTGATGAGAAGGCCCAGAGCCAGCTTCCCAGGACGGGGCCATGTGTCATTTCTACCACCACTGCCCTGGCTGAAACCAGGGCCCGTGGCGTCCCGGGAACCGATCAGTCGTGTGCTGGAAGGACCTCGAGCATCTGGCCCAACCCCTGCGCTGTCAGGAGAAATGGGACATTCTTTTACTCTCCCCAGGGAGTGTCCAGTGGGTACGTAATGACAGCCTTGGACTAAAATCCGACAGTTCTGCTCCCATCCACTGCCTCTTTCCAGGAAAACATCCGTCTGCATACTGCACCCCCAAAATGATAACCTTCACGGGTCTGTTTTAAGGATTGTTGTTGTTGTTGTTCTTGTTCATCTTCACCCAAGGATATTTTTCCATTGACTTTGAGAGAGAGGGGAAGGAGGGAGAGCGAGAGAGGAACATCGATGTGAGAGAGACATCCACTGGTTGCTTCCCACAAGGACCCCACACCAGAAATCAAACATGCCCTTGACCAGGAATCGAACCTTCAACCCTTCCGTGCACACTGGACAGCGCGGGTTTATTTTGATTTAATCCAGTGAATCACGGATGAGCTCAGGCAGTAATTTATTATATTGGCTCAAATAACCGCCAACACCAAACAGGAGAAGCAATGTATGTCTAAGTCTTCATTTCCCATGACACCTGTCACACAGGGGGACCGTGAGGGCGAGTACCCAGCAAGAAGGGAGAGCAGGCAGGGACCAAGGGCCTACCCTCAAAGGGACTTGGACATTGACCTGGTCCTGCCGGTTCCTACTTCCCTCAAACCAAGCGAGGCCCGAAGCACCACCCCGTCTCAGCAGAGAGAGGGCGCTCCTAAGAGAACTCCGTCGCGTTGAGCTGAGACACTGCCTGGTGGCAGGATGGAGGTGAATGATCACTACAATCTCTCCCCCTCAATGACACTGTCCGAGTCACAAGTCACACACCCGGCTGGCGGCCAAGCTGTTCGTGGGTCCTCGAAAGCATGACTTGAACGTACGCGCACACTGCTGGTCTCATGCGTGCATCCCTGTCTCCCCTTCACGCACACCCACCCAACCCCCAACCTCAGTAACACTCTCCTCTCTGGATGAGACGGGGCAGGCACCCACGCTCGGGATGTGGGGGCACAGGCAGCACAAGACGAGCCGTTGGATTTCCTTCCGAAAGGCGTCCAGCTCACACTGTTGGGCAGGAGTGACATTCCTCTAACGGGGACACACCTGCGAGGTGGGGGTTCCTTTCCCCCAAACCGACACTGGCTTTCTAACTGCTCAATTTCTACCTTTTTTTTTTTTTTTTTAAAGATAAAGATTCCTTTTTGGGGGATGGCATTTTTTTTCTTTATTGATTTTAGAGAGAGGAAAGAAGAGGGAGAGCGAGATGGAAACATGGATGAGAGAGAACATCGACGGGCCGCCTCCTGCACGCCCCCCACTGGGGATCGGGCCACAACCTGGGCATGTGCCCTGACCGGGAATCGAACCGGCGACCTCCTGGTGCATGGGTGGATGCTCAACCACTGAGCCACACCAGCCGGGCTCAATTTCTACTTTTTAATGTAAAGTCATCCTAGACAAAAACAGCGCTGGAATTCATCGTATCAGAAGCAGAAAGCATAGGCCCCCGAAATTGCTAGACCTGCACGTGGGGTGGGGCAGGGAGTGGGGAGTACAGCGAGGTGGCAGCAAACATCCACTCTCTCCGGTACTGACGCCTGAATTTAGTTCACAGGCTTCTATTTCCATCTCCTCTTTTACTTCCCCCAAGATTTTTAAAAGTTGATTTTTAGAGAGAGAGGAAGGGAGACAGAGAGAAACACTGACGTTAGAGGGAAACATCGATCGGCTGCCTCCTGCACACCCCCCACTGGGGATCGAACCTGCAACCCGGACATGCGTCCTGACCTGGCACCAAACCGATGACCTTTCAGTGCACAGGACGACGCTCCGACCAACTGAGCCAAACCGGCCAGGGTCCCATCTCCTCTTTCTCTACACGCGATTTTCTAGGCCGTCCGCTTGTCAGACACGCCGACGTGGTGTCCAGACTGCCTAGGAGGTCAGAGGCCAGGCAACATGTTGGTCAAGAACCACTAACCTTGCAGATACAGAAGACAAACTGGTGGTTGCAGAGGTGGTGAGGGCACAGAGTGGGCAGAGAGGGTCAAAAGGAATGAACTCCCAGCGATGAGGAGTAAGCCTCTGGGATCTCATGTGCCGCATGGGTACTGGTGTCACAACACCATGTGAATTTTGCTAAGAGTCATCTTAATAGTTATCATCCCAAGAAAGACAAATGGGCAACTACGTGTAGTGATGGATGTTAACTAACGTACTGGGGTGATCGCTTTGCAATGTACACATATACCACATCATTATGTTGTACACCTGCAAAGGGGTTCCCTGTTCTCCACACCCTCGCCAGCACTTGTTGTCTGAGGATTTGTTGATGGCGGCCATTCTGACAGGTGTGAGGCGATACCTCACTGTAGTTTTAATTTGCATCTCTCTGATGATTAGTAACCTTGAGCATTTCTTTGACATGTCTATTGGCTATCTGTACGTCCTCTTTGGAGAGGTGTCTATTCAGGTCCTTTGCCCATTTCAAAAATTAGACTGTTTGTCTTCCTGGTGTCGAGTCATATGAGCTCTTTCATGTTTCTGAAATTAGGCTCTTATCAGATGTATCATTGGCGAATATGTTCTCCCACACCGTGGGTTCCCTTTGCATTTTGTTAATGGTTCCTTTTGTTGTGCAGAAGCTTTTAGCTTCACTGTCATTATTCGCAGATGACAGGATATTGTACACAGAAAACCCTAAGGACTTTGCCAAAAGACTACTAGATTTAATAAATGAATTCAGCAAAGTAGCAGGGACAAAATTCACATCCAGAAATCGATGACATTTTTATATACCAACAATGAACTCTCAGAAAAAGAAACAAAAATCCCATTTATTGTTGCAACAACAGGAAGTACCTAGGAATAAACTTAACCAAGGAAGCAAAAGACCTGTCCTTGGAAAACTATAGGGAAAGAAAAGAAAAAAATAGAAAGATACAAACAAGTGGAAGCATATACCATGTTCATGGATTTGAAGAATTAACATCATTAAAATGTCCATACTACCCAAAGCAATCTACAGATTCAATGCAATATCTATTAAAATATCAACATCAGCCCAGCTGGTATGGCTCAGTGGATGGAGCGTTGCCCCATGGACTGAGAGGTCTGGGATCCATTCCACGTCAGAGCACATGCCCGGGTTGTGGGCTCGATTCCCAGTAGGGGGCGTGCAGGAGGCAACTGATCGATGGTTCTCACAGATGTTTCTCTCTCTTCTCTCTCTAAAAAATATATATATTTAAAATACCAATGGCATATTTCACGGATCTAGAACAAATATTCCAAAAACTTGTATGGAACCAAAAAAGACTCCAAATAGTCTCCGCAATCTTGAGAAAGAAGAACAAAGTTGAGGGAAGTTGAAGGGTCATAATACTGGATTATCAAACTAGACTACAAAGCACTGTAATCAAAACAGCCTGGTACAGGCACAAGAACAGGCATACACCCAATAGAACAGAACAGAGAACCCAGAAATTGACCCAAGACAAAGGAGGCAAGAGCATACAATGGAGAAAAAACAGTCTCTTCAATAAATGGTACTGAGAAAATTGAACAGGTACATGCTAAAGAACAAAACTAGTCCACCAGCTTACACTATACACAAGAAGAAACTCAAAATGAATAAAAGACTTAAATGTAAGTCATGAAACCATAGAAATTCTAGAAGAAAACACAGGCATTAAAATCTCAGACATCCGCCCTGGCTGGTTTGGCTCAGCGGTTAGAGCGTCGGCCTGCGGTCCAGAGAGACCGGGTTCGGTTCCCGCTAAGGGCACGTACCTCGGTTGCAGTTTGTCCCCGGCCCTGGTTGGTCGTGCAGGTGGCAGCCACTCTATGTGTCCCTTTCACGTCGATGCTTCCTTCTCTCTCTCTCTCTCCCCCCCCCCTCTCTCCCTCCCTCCCTCCCACTCTATCTGAACAAAAAAATGGAAAAATGTCCTCGGGTGAGGATAAAAAAAAAAAACTCAGACATCTCACATAGCAGTATGTTTGCCGGTTTGCCGATATATCTCCTAGGACAAGGGACACAAATGCAAAAATAAACAAATGGGACTTTATCTAAATCAATTATAAACAGTTTTTAATTTTTTTTCTTTTTATTGATTTCAGAGAGAGAGAGAAACATCCATGAGAGAGAACACGGACTGGACCCCCACACTGGGGATCGGGCCCACAACCTGGGCCTGTGCCCTGACCGGGAATCGAACCGGCAACCTGTCGGTGCAGGGGTCAACGCTGAACCGCTGAGCTACACGGGCCGGGCAATTAAAAACATTTTTAAAGAAGGAACAACTAGACCCGGCCAGTTGGGCTCAGCGGTTAGAGCATCAGCTCCCGAACTAATAAATCGCAGGTTCAATTTCCACCAAGGACGCGGACCTCGGATGCGGTTCGTCCCCGGTCCTGGTTGGGGTCTTGCAGGAGGCAACCAGTCAATGTGCGTCTCTCACGTCGATGTTTCTCTCTCTCCCTCTCTCTCAAGATAAACAGAAGAATGTCCTTGGGTGAGAATAATAAAAAAAAAAAAAAGGAACAACCAAAGAATGGCACCCCCTCTGTGACCCCAACCCTTTCCCTGTATCCCACAAGCCAGTGAGTGACTTTCCCCCTGTGGAACTCCTGTCCCAACTCCTGTTCCAAAGACACCACCACAAGAGAACCATTTCAACTCCTCACTACCGAACCGGTTAAGAAAAGACACTTTTTCATGACAAAGTTATTTCCGTGATGTGCCGGCAGCCCCCAGAGCTAACACTTGGCCGATCTGGTCCTAACAACCTCCGGGGTCAGGGCGCCCCCTAGACCAACGCCTCCCCACTGTCTCTTTAAGGGACATCTGGGTCTGCCTGCTGTGGGCACGCAGCTTGAACTCACCGCGTTGCTCTCTGGTCGCCCTGCCAGCAAGCAATGGATGGTGTCTGTTCACAGCTAAACGCGTCAGGCCCCCACATGCATGCACGCGGGTGTGGGAGGAGGGGTGAGGCCTGGGCCCCCCGGGGCACGGCTCCCTTCCGATAATGAGGTCCGGGCTTTCGACCGAGCACCGACCTGCTGCTTGGGCCCTGGAGACGGGGAGCGTGATGTACAGCAAGGTACACAGGCTGCCGTGACTGCCTGATTAAATGACCCTTAGACACAGAGCGCCTCGGATGGCAGTGGACACCCCTGGCAACCGGTGGCTAATCACCATAGTAATCACCCTCCGCGCGCTCGCGGGCACGGCAGAAACGGACGGGAGGCGTGATCTCTGCCGAGAACTTGCTCGTGGGGAGACAGCAAATACGTGCTCCCAGGAAAGAACTGGCCACAGGCCACCTGGAGAAAAAAATACTAAGCTCGTAATGGAAATCTAATAAAGAGCAGATTTTTCAACACCAAATAAATGGTCCATTTATGAGGCTGAGCAACGGTGGAGAATAAAAGTTAAAGAATGAAGGCAATCCAAAGCAAATGATAAAATTAAAAAATTAAGAAAACCCACAGAAGGCCTAGAAACCCGGCCAAGACTGCTGGGTTTCAGCGCGCACCACGAAGACACCTGTGACCCGGTACGACCCCTCTCCTCAGAGGCCGGTGCCTGGATGCAGAAAGGGTGGCTGCTTCTGCCAGTCTTCCAAGACCTGCTTCTCCAGCGTCACCGCGTGCGACAGTCCCCTGGAAATCGCCACCATGGGGCCCAGGCCAGCCGGCCCCTCGTGGGGGACTGTGTCACACAGGCTACCACGTTTACACAGTCCCGGGTCTCCACCCCCTAGATGCTAGGAGCACCCTGTCCCCTGGTGAGTTGTGACAGCCAAAAATGCCTCCAGACATTGCCAAACGTCCCTGGGGGGCACAGCGGCCGCCCTGCACCCCTGCTCGCGGTGACACTGACTTTCTGAGACGAAACCAAGCAGCCCCCACGTCCACCCACCAGCTGTCCGACACCCACCGAAGAGCTCATGTTCCCGGCCGCACTCACGGGCCATCTTCCCGCCACACAAACCGCACCCCTCCCCCTCCCTCCCTGTGATGCAAATATGCACTTACTGCCTGTACGGAGACTTTGCAGGACCCCCCCCCACCCCCCCCCGGATGTTGGATCTGGCCATGTGACTTGCTCTGGTCAATGCCATGCTTCTGCGTGGGACTGCCAAAGGCTGTACATGTGCCTGCGTGATTGATTCATTTACTTATTTTTAAATCCTCACCCAAGGACATTCTTGCATTTATCTTCAGACAGAGCGGGAGGGAGGGGGGGAAAAGAGAGAGAGAGAAACATCGACGTGAAAGGGACATGTCGAGTGGCTGCCACCCGCACGACCCCAACCAGGGCCGGGGACAAACTGCAGCCGAGGTCCGTGCCCTTCGCGGGAACCGAACCCGGGTCTCTCTGGACAGCAGGCCGACGCTGTAACCACTGAGCCAAACCGGCCAGGGCTGCCTACATGATCCATATGTCGCATGAGAGAAGAAAGGTCCCAGAAACCGACCGGCTGCAGGAGGAACACGGTTCAGCCCTAAACCCCGTCCAGAGCCCACCCAGGACTTCCTAACCCATCCAGCTGAGCCCAGGGGCCAGAGCCGACCCCCGACGAGCAAGCAAGAAACAAGCGCTGTTTCCACAAGCCTGCGGATTGAAGGGCCGCTTGTGACGCAAGGTTAGCGCAGCCGAAAGCGGACTAACACGCCCCTAGAACATTTCTGAACCAAAGAGCCGATTGACAAGTGGTATCAGGACTCCTGTGTCCCTCCCCCACCCGACCACTCCTGTGTGGGCTGCAGGCTCCAAGTCCGCTCCCCATAAAGGCACACGCGGTATGTTCCATGTCCTGGGGGGCCTCGCCCACAGAGGACTCGGAGACACAAGGCCAGGGGATGTTCTGGCAGAGTCTCCAGGACACCCTGCAAACTGAGGGGGGCTGGGGAAGAGGCCGACTAGACATACAGTGTGGCCCCCGGCTGCACCCACCACCCCGGGTCTTCGCAAGGTGGGAGACAGCTCCTGGGTGTGCTCAGGGGTGACTCGGACTCGGGGAGAAGCCGCCCCGCAGTGAAGGCGGGCACACGAACCCAATGCTTCTGTGGCACCCTGATTTCTGAAGGACCCAAGAGGTCAACAGCGAGTATTAGCCCTGGCCAGTGTGGCGCAGCGGTTAGAGCACCAGCCCTCATACCAGAGGGTCTCGGGTTCGATTCCTGGTCAAAGGCACATACCTGGGTCGCAGGTTTGATCCCCGGTCCCAGTCGGGGTCATGCGGGAGGCAACCAACCCCTGTGTCTGCCTCACACGGTGTTTCTCCTCTCTCTTACGCCTCTCCCTTCCACTCCAGCTAAAAATCAAGCGAACTATCTCCTCGGGTGGGGACTAACAAAAAAAAATAAAATAAAAATAAAGAGGGAGTGTTAAATAAATATACAAAGCCTGCAGGCTTCAGGGAACACTCCTGAAGAGACAGAAGCAAATGAAATAAGCCCAGAAGGTGAGGCTCACCTGGCTGGGTGACCTCCCATGCACCAGGAGGTCGCTGGTTCGAGTCCTGGATGTTTCTCTCTCATCATCAATGTTTCTGTCTCTCTCTCTCTCTCTCCCCCCCTTCCTCTCTCTGAAAGCAGTAAAAACATGTTTAAAAAAGAAACAAAGGAAGGAAACCTCTCCTTGAAGAGTCCGCACAGCAGACAGAACCCTGGCCCGCAGGGAGGTCCTAACCTGCGCAGTGTGACCTCCGGCAGCGAGCCTTCGCAGGGGCAAAGGAGTTAAGGATCTCGAGATGCAGAGATGACCCGGTGTCGTGGGTGGGCCCAATGTCACCACACGAGCCCTCAAAAGCAGGGAGTCCTTCCGGGCTGTGCTGAGACGGAGCCATGACTTTGGGAACGCGGTCAGGGCCACAAAGATGCTACCCTCTGACTTCGAAGATGAAGCAAGGGGCCAAGGGATGCCGGCCACCTCTGGAACCGGAGGAAACAAAACGAAAACCCAAGCAAACGGGTTCTCCGAGAGCCTCCAGAAAAGGACATGGCCTGCACTCACGGGGAGGTCCACTTCAGACCTGGGGACCCTACAATAATCAGCCTGCTCGCCGGGGTCATTGGTCACAGGAGTGCGGGACAGTCACACGGCCAGTGATCAGATCAGCGGTGAAAACACCCAGGACTTCGGCATGTCCAACAGCCTTTGCTTTTGTTTTTTAGTTTTTTTTTTTCTTTATTGATTTTAGAGAAAGAGGAAGGGAGAGGGAGAGATAGAAACATCGATGAGAGAGAACATGGATTGGCCGCCTCCAGCACGCCCCCCACTGGGGATCGGGCCCACAACCTGGACATGTGTCCTGACCAGGAATCAAACCGGCGACCTCCTGGGTCGATGCTCAACCACGGAGCCACAACGGCTGGGAAGCCCTTTGTTATAATACGAGAACGGATGCCCCAGAAAGCATGTGGGAGACAAGGAACACCCGCCTTCTTCCTCCCTCACCGGACCCAGCAGGGTACCTGTACCTGCACGAACTCAGGTTTATGAACTGAGGGAACCAAACAACTCTACCACAGGGTGACAACGTACGCGGGGCTGAGGCTTTGGGGAGGCCCCAGAAAGCAGCTGAGGTCTGCTTGGAACCCCACGACCTCAGGGTTGGCAGGTACGAAGCCCTGGGGACATCCAACCTTCCATGTCCTCCCCAGACAGGCCAGCCTAAAAGGACAGCCAGCAACACAGCACAGGACAGGGGCCTGCGGGTCGGCCGTGACCCAGCACAACCGTGTCCTCTGTTGATCTTCGGGGGAAACATGGAAAAATGAGAGAGAGAGACGCTACCACCGAGGCCGGGCTGAAGGCTGACCCCCGGCCGGCTGTATCAACAACGCTCCATCCGTGAACTGTTCTCCACGTGTCACCGGAGAGGGGCCGCCGGGTCTGGTTTCCTCAGCCCGTACATCCCTCCACCTTTGACTGCGCACCCCTGACCCCAAAGCTTCCCAGACGACCCCCAGTTTCCACAGAAGTGCAGCCACAGCGGGACCACGTGCCCGTCCACGGACGAGCCTCAAAAATACGACGCGAGAGAAGCCAGACACAAAGACCAGGCGCTGCCGTTCCCCGCGTAGGAAACGTCCAGAAACAAGCCGGGGGGGGGGGGGGCTGCCAGGGCCCAGGGCAGTGGGGGAGGGGCATGCGCTCCTGAGTACCGGTTTCTTTTGGGGTGCTGCAAATGTTCTAGAATTAGAACGTGCTGGGGCTGCACGCTCTGTAAAACCACCAGGAAGGACGGTTCTCGGCGATACACTTGAAAGGGGTGAGTTGCACTGTATGTGAATTATATCTTAATAAAGCTGTCACATTAAAAAAAGAGAAGATGAAGAAATGAGGAGCGTAGCCAATGATTCTGTCACTGCAGATTTTTAAAAATGTAAGCATCCTCAGGAGGTGAGTGTGCCCACCTGGGTCCCGATGCTGAGCCCAGCGGGGAAGGATGAGAAGAGGGGACCCGGCGGCTGGTGGGATGCACCCAGGTACCGGGAGACGCCCCGGGGTTCACAACCAAACCCGGGAAGACGTCGTGGCAAAAAGAACAGCTGGCCGTAATTGAAAGCTTCTGTCTAAAACGAAAGTATCAGCCCTGGCCGGTTTGGCTCAGCGGTTGGAGCGTCGGCCCGCGGTCCAGAGAGACCCGGGTTCGGTTCCCGCTAAGGGCACGGACCTCGGTTGCAGTTTGTCCCCAGCCCCAGTCGGGGTCGTGTGGGTGGCAGCCACTCGATGTGTCTCTCTCACGTCGATGTTTCTCTCCCTGTCTTCCTCCCTCTCTCCCTCCCGCTCTATCTGAAGATAAGTGCAAAAATGTCCTCGGGTGAGGATACAAAAAAAGAAAGAATAGGACACTTGGCCCCACAGCCACAGTCAACACGCAAGACAAGGAACAGAGGAGAGAAACATTTGGAGGAGGGAAGTATTTGGAACAGGAAACAAAGGCGTAAGAACCGCCATGTATAAACCCTCCCTCAAGGCCGGGGCCCTCCGAGCGTGCAGCCCGACCCGCAGCACCCACGCAGGACCGGCCCGGCAGCTCCCCGGGGTCCCGGCACGTGTGAGAACCACCACCACGGCTGCAAACACGCATCGCGGCATTACTCAGAACAGACCCAAAATGGAACCGACCCAAATGTCCAGCAACCAAGCGATCAGTGTTGGTGCAGCGCCAGCCGACGGAATCCCACCCAGCTGGAAAGGGACAAAGAAGCGATGCGGGCACCGCGGGGACCAAGCCCCGACGCCTGACGCTCAGTGCAAGCAGCCGGACACACGGTGACCCCACAGCGTGGGCTTCCCTGACGTGAAATCCGGAAGGGGCCACCCCTCTCTAGCAACAGAGAGTGACCCGTCGCCGGGAGGCAGAGAGACCGCAGGAAGGCACGAGCAAGTTTGCAAGGAATGAAGATAGCGGTCAACGCGGTAAATACATTTATGAGACCAGCACCACCAGCAAGATCACAAATACGAGACAACTGGTAAACCCAGTCTATAGGCCTTGCTTACGGGACTTCAATTACGGTTTAACAACGTTGCAATGGAAGACGAAACAAGTGGACCAGGATCCCACTGGAGTAAAAAGCACAAGACTACCTGCTGGTCCACAGACAGCTGAACACGCTGGAGACAGAGCTATGACGTCACACTGTGGGCGGTACATAATCGTGGAAATGAGCACCGTGTCACACATCGCCTTGGAAACGGAGTGAGTTCAGAACATGCAAGAGAAACAAGAATCAAGAAAAGGGGCCCAGCCATTGTGGCTCAGTGGTGGAGCGTCGACCCTGCACCAAGAGGTCGCCGGTTCAATTCCCGGTCAGGGCACGTGCCCAGGTTGTGGGCCTGATCCCCAGTGGGGGGCATGCAGGAGGCGGCCAATAGAGGTTCTCTCTCATCGATGTTTCCCTCTCTCTCTCCCCCTTCTCCCTAAAATCAATAAGAATAAATAAATAGCCCTGGCCAGTTTGGCTCAGCAGTTAGAGCATCAGCCTGCGGACCAAAGAGCCCCAGGTTCGATTCCGGTCAAGGGCACGTACCTCGGTTGGAGTTCGTCCCCAGCCCTGGTTGGGGTCATGCAGGTGGCAACCAATCAATGTGTCTCTTACACGTTGATGTTTCTCTCTCTCTCTCTCTCCCCCTCCCTCCCGCTCTATCTAAAGACAAATGGAAAAATATCCTTGGATGAGGATTTAAAAAAAAAAGGGACGTGTCGACCTGGCCTGTTTGGCTCAGTGGTCAGAGTGTCAGCCCACGGACCAAAGAGTCATGGATTCAATTCAGATCAAGGGCACGTACGTCAGTCAGGTTGCAGTTGGTCCCCAGCACTGGTCGGGGTCATGTGGGAGGCAACCAATCGATGTTTCTCTCTCCTTTCCTCTCTCCCTCCCTCCCTCCCACTCTCCCTGAAGAAAAGTAGAAAAATATCCTTGGGTGAGGATTTTTTTTTAAAAAGGAGAAGAACAGGGATGTGTCCAGGAGAGGTCTTGCATTTTGGAAGACGAGGAAGGGAACAAGGCAGGGTGCAGGGAGGGGTGCAGGCGTCAAAGGCACATCACCCACGAAAAGGAAACAGAGATGGCGAAGGGGAGGGAGCAGCCCCGGGTGCGGGGGTGCTCCCCGGTATTGTTATGCTGCACACTCAGGGGAAAACCTTACAGAAAGCAAGGGCCCTTCAGCAGAATCACAAGTGTTAAGACTTGTGAAGCCACACCCCACAGTCTGGAAGCTGAGCTCCCCACAAGGTGACGGCGGGGAAGGTCACAACTTTAGTCTTCAGGTGAGCTCAGGTCTTTCCCTCCCTCCTCAGTTCTTAGGGGAACCGATCAAGAGGAAATGCGACCCCCCAGATCAAAGCCAAGACGCTGTTACAGAGTTCCCGGTCTACACAGCAACTTCTGTTTATTTGGAAATGACTTCTTCCAAAGGGGTTGAGAGTCATTTTTCCTCTCTGAAGTCAGCTCCCCAAGTCTTGTTTATCCTTTGCTTTGGAACAATCCCAGTTTCCCCGGAGAGCATGAGGACTGAGGGGTGCCTGCACCTCTCCGAGCCCAGGGTATGAGTCCAGCAAAGGAACGGCCAGCACATTCAAAGCTCCTCGGGCAAAGGCTGCTTGACCCACACACCACGGCTCTTGGGCTGGGCAACTGCCGGCGGGTGGGACCAGCCTGTGCCTGTAGGATGTTGGCAGCATCCCAGGTCCCCACCCACCAGGCGCCAGCAGCACCCCCTCCCCGTTCGTAACAACCAGAAAAGTCTCCAGACAATGTCCAGCGTCCCCTGGGCGCAAACTGCCCCTGGTGGAAGAGGGCTGAGCTAACATACATCCCGAGCCAAGATCGAACTTTCTTCGAAGCCTAACGTCCAATGTCAGGGAAGAAACAAGGCGGGGATCCCGAGATAACAGACACTGGAACCAGGGGAGGATGGCCGCCTGAGGCTGCGCCCCGATTCTCCGGGGACTGAGCCCATCACGGTCCGGGGCGCTTTCTGCACCATCCCCACTCCTGACGTGACCCGGACGGAGCAGCTTCTCCAGAGCCTGAGCTGATTACTTCTCCTGATTCCAACAGTGAGCAAGAGTCTGCAACAATCCCTCCCTGCCCTTATTGTACAGAGGAGGGAACTGAGGCACAGGGCCTATGCCCTTCACCGTCCTGCCCCTCCCTCTGTCATCCACCTGGAGGGGGCAGGAAGGCTCACTGTCAGTAAACTCCACCCAGTAAACACAAGCACACAGGCGCCAGTTCCCAGTGGAGGGGACTCTGTAGAGAGAGGCGGGAGACCATGGCTGCCTGCAGCTCTGAGCTGGGATGTGACAGCAGGGATACACGCGTGATCTCCCCAGGCACCAAAGGTTCAGAGCCCGGATCACGGTGATGGCTGCACAACCAGCGAATTCACGAAACATCAGCAAGCTGTACCCTTAACACGGGTCATTTTTATGGAATGTAATTTATACCTCAATGAAGTTTTAGAAAGTCAACTTGATCTTAAGCCGGACTCCCAGGTCTGTTAAATTACGTATCACCATTAGCTGCGACCTACAGCGATCTGAGAGCAAAGCAAGTATCTAAGCTAGAGCAAACGAAACCAAGTAACACACAGCTTGGAGACACGCAACCCATGTCTATGGGTCCCCCTCAATCCCAGAAGCCACAAAATGAGCTACAGTGTGTCCCCCTCAACCCCAGGGGCCACAAAATGAGCCTACAATGTGTCCACCTAGTGCCACGGGTCACTAAATGAACTTACAATGTGTCCACCTCAATCCCACGGGCCACAAAAATGAGCCTACGATGCGTCCACCTAGTGCCACAGGCCACCAAATAAACCTACAATGCGTCCACCTCAATCCAAGGGGCCACAAAATGAGCCTACAATGTGTCCACCTCAATCCCACAGAACACCAATTGAGCCTACAATGTGTCCACCTCAATGCCAGTGGCCACAAAAATGAGCCTACGATGTGTCCACCTAGTGCCACAGGCCACCAAATAAACCTACAATGCGTCCACCTCAATCCAAGGGGCCACAAAATGAGCCTACAATGTGTCTACCTCAATGCCACGGGCCACAAAAATGAACCTACAGTGTGTCCACCTCAATGCCAGGGGCCACAAAATGAGCCTACAATGTGTCCACCTCAATGCCACAGAACACCAATTGAGCCTACAATGTGTCCAGAGCACCAAACACTAGCGGCTGCCCAGCCCCGGGGTGTGGACAGAGAAATTCCACTCCGATGAACATCTGGGCTGTCAGAGACCCACACAGAAAAATACATTTGTTGTCCAAATATGGAACAGCCTGTGGAAAAGCAAACATGGCAGGAAACGGGAGAAGCTGAACATGCCCTTTCCGATAGCGAGCTATGCATCGTGCCCACACTTCCCTGAGAGCAAACACCACACAGCAAACGGGACCCGAGCGCACCGGTCCGATGCCAGGCACACGGCACTGTGTGTGTGTGCGCGGGCGTGTGCGCGTGATCACATACATACCGAGAAAATTAAAATTCACAAAAGACAGCTTGTTATGTGCGCCGTTTTATATTTAAACAGGAACTGGGGAATAATGAAAACATCCATTCTTGTTTCAATTACCTTTTCTGAAAACACATCGAGGATGGTCAAAAAAAAAAACCAAAAAACACAGAATGTAACTAGAAATCATCTAACCATTGGGCGGATGTGAGCTGCAGCGACCGAGATAAAAATGAAATATTTCCATGAGCTAATCTCGAACTCTATATTTAGTTCGCGTCGACTAATGTAATTAACCAGGGTTATATAATTTTGCTAGCTTCAAGATTCCCATTGTAAAGCCTCGCATACAATTATTTGGCCTACAATTGTTTTTTTTTTATTTCTGTGGGGAAAAAAAAACGAAGATAGCTCATTTTAATAACCCCATCTTCCTAACGAGAAGTAACTGCCTTCCCCGATATGAATTATGTAAATGGTCCTTCCACGGCGCTACAAACGACTTGTTTTCCATTCCCTCTCGAAGCTCAGTGTACTCGTAGCCGGAAAGGGACTGTGGCTTTTCCAGTTTGGTCCTTGTTCCCCACTGTGCCATTCCCAGAAACCACGCGTGCACACCTGCCCTCTGGGAGGACCTGGCATGTGGGGAACAGAACCGACTTCGGGGAGCCCGTCTGGGAACAGCCTGGGTTCCGGGCCCATCTGTGGGATGCACCTCTGACACATCACACGGCGCTGCACGGCCAGCAAAGAACCCAGCAATGATCAGGGATGTCACGTGGCTTCCCGCCCAGAGCTGAGGCGATTCACGGGTGTCTGCGTGACCTGCCCAGACGTGAGGTCAAGGCCTGGGCTCGGCTCCACGCAACTTCCCGTTTCTCGACGGGCAGGACGGGGACCAAGCAACCCCCTAGGGCCCTCATGTCCCTCTGTGCTTGTTGGAGCCCCACGCACTGGTCCCCAGAGCAGACAAAAGTGCATGACAGGATGATGAAAAATAAACGTGACTTGCTGTCTCTGCTCTCTCTTCAGAGCTCGGGCCTTCTGATATTACGAGAAAGACAAGCGATGTATTTCAGAGGAGGTAACTGCCTCAGTTCACCAAAGCAGGCGCCGCGAACGCCCCGTCGGTCCTGACCAGCGTCACGGACGTGTGATACGAGGTGTGCCGCGCTACTTAGAAACAAACAACGGGCACCCTCCTCGTACGTAAGGTCACTCTGCAAATGCAAGTCACAGAGGCAGAAACAGGTGCACACACCAAGAATGGTACACAACAACCAAAGCCAGCGTAGCCATCCTCTCGAGCTAAACCGACAGAAAGGCTGGTGCGGAGTCCCCGCAACCGGCTGCAGCTGCATTCACACCCACGAAGACCAGACCTTCGGCCACAGGACAGTCCTCGCTCTCATTCCACAGCCGGCAGCGTGGTCCCAGCCCGTCGTGTTTGCTGTATTTACACACCACCAGGAAGACAACAGCATCGACTCAGAGGACCGCTTTGTCTTAAAAACCTCCGACGTGAGCCCTGACAGGTCTGGCTCCGCGATGACACCAGCAGCTTGCAGACCCAAGGGTCTGGGTTTGACTCGCAGTCAAGGGCACGTACCTGGGTTGCAGATTCCATCCCCGGCCCCAGGGCCATGCAGGAGGCAAGCAATCAATGTGGACACATCGATGTTTCTCTCTGTCTCTCTCTGTCTCTCTCCCTCCCTCTCTTTCACTCTCTCTGAAAAAACAAAAAAATCAACAGAAAGATGTCCTCAGGTAAGGATTAACAACAACAACAAAAACCCTCTGATGTGAAACGCAAAAAAACTACTAAGAACGCCCTGGCCGGTTTGGCTCAGCGGTTAGACCGTCAGCCTGCAGTCCGGAGAGACCCGGGTTCGGTTCCCGCTAAGGGCATGTACCTCGGTTGCAGTTTGTCCCCAGCCCTGGATGGGTCGTACGGGTGGCAGCCACTCGATGTGTCCCTTTCATGTTGATGTTTCTCTCTCTCTCTCTCTCCCTCCCACTCTATCTGAATAAAAAATGGAAAAATGTCCTCGGGTGAGGATAAAAAAAAAAAAAAACTACTAAGAACCACAATGGAAGAAATACGTCTCTGGAAGAAAGAAAGACAACACAGAAACAGCCAGATTGAAGGCACCTGAAGCCTTTCTTCTCAGCCCAGTTCCCACACTACGTCACGTCGCTGTCCTTTAAGTTGGGACCACTTCTTGCCCAAAAAGCCTGGTTCTGGAGAGCCCGGAGGACCTGCGGCCACGAGAGGGCTGATTCATCCCCAGGAACGGGTGAGGAGGACACTCTGCGGGGTCACGGAACGCTTCGAAAGCACAGCGTTGTCACAAAGAGTCCCCGTGCACCTGCGACGGAGACGCTGTCGTCTGGTTCGAAAACGCAAATGTTCTTCCAGCTTTAGGAACAGGCTGCATCTGCCTGGCCGGTTTGGCTCAGCGGCGGGCGCAGGCCGAAGGGATGGCAGGTTCGGCCCCGGTCACGGGCACGGCCTCGGGTTGCAGTTTCATCCCCAGCCCCGGTCAGGGTCGCACAGGAGGCAGCCGATCCACGGGTCTCTCTCACATCCATGTTTCTCTCGCTCTCTCTCCCTTCCACTCGATCTAAAAATCAACGAAAAAATATCCTCCGGTGGGGATTTAAAAACAAACAAAAGCAGGCCAAACCCAGTAGATGTCAACTGCAGAGAGCCCTGTCCGCGTGCTCCTTCTTCCCAATGTGACATCACTAACGGCTGTACCTCTGGGCAGACGGCTCATCTTAAGGTGGCAGATCTTGATCACTTAGCGCGTGCACACATGCACACACGTGCGCGCGCACACACATGCACACACACCCCTTGGCAGCTGAAACAGGGGACAGGGAACACATCTGAGTCCCACCTCCATTCAGGGACTTTAACATCACCCCCGCTCCACACCAGCAGGGACACAGTCCACAATCTCTGACACATTTTCTCCTGGCGAATGCTCCCCAGTGAAAACGCGTTACGCACGTGTCCCCAGCCCCGTCACGTACCTATGAACTATGCACAGCACTGAACCAACATTACGTGAATGTGCCACCGATCATAAAAATAGACAGTGTATAAGTATCAGATGAAAACGAAGTGGACACTAATAGTTTCTCCCTGCACTCCAATACATCCTCTGTGCACCTGTCTGCCATGGGACAGGAAATCTGCTTGGGAGACCCTTTGGGAATGAAAACCGGAGACAAAGCATTTCTGTCCTGCCCCCTTCCCACCACGACCCTTCACCGTGTGCGTGCACACACACACGCACACACACACACGCAGTGTGGAGACTACTGCTTTAAAGGGAATGTCCTCAGCCCTGGCTGGTTTGGCTCAGCAGTTAGAGCATCGGCCCGCGGACCAAAGAGTCTCAGGTTTGATTCCGGTCAAGGGCACGTACCTCGGTTGCAGTGTGGTCCCCAGCCCTGGTCGGGGTCGTGGGGGAGACAGCCAATCGGTATGTCTCTCTCACGTCGATGTTTCTCTCCCTTTCTCTCCCCATCTCACTCTATCTGAAGATAAATGGGAAAACATCCTCGGACGACAATTAAAGAAAAGGAAATGTTCTCAGAGGCCCTGGCTCTCAGGGGGTCTCCAAGCCTTTCGGTCACACCCATGAGATCACAGTTCTCATTTCCATCACCCTCCAAGCCCGGTGCACCAACAGCGCCGAGCCCTCTGGCCAGGCTTTGAAGTCTCATGCGACAGATGTCTGGGCACGGTTGGCACTGGCACAAAATCTCCCGTGTGCCTCAGGCAGACAAAGTTCATGTGGTATTTCTTTCACAATCAAATTAGGCGTGCAACCAAACCACGTGTCCCCGACTGACCTCCGACTGTCAGGACAACCGCCGGTGGCTGTGAGCACCTGGTCCCAACCCCCAGGGAGCCGGCTTCCAGTTGTGTGGGGTTCAAATGCCTGATACGATTCCGTTGGAAAAAGAACCTCAGGCAGGGACCCGCATTTAATCAGACCCCCTGAATGAACCGAACGGTAGGGACATTGATTCTCTGCCAGCTGCTTGGCTCCAATACAACAAAACACCCTGCACCCCTGGAGCTGTGCGGACGCCCCGATCACACCTGCACTGTGCCGACCAGACCTCTGCACCACGTGACCTCGGTAACACGCCCCCCTCCTCCACTTTGTCATCTGTCCACCTCAAACGGACATCACCCTGACAGGATAACCAGAGGCCTGCCGCTGACCTGGTTACCACAAAGACTCCCCCTCCCCCAACACTGGGAACGTCGTAAACTGCGCGGCTGTGCTGAATCTCTCCACTTCTTTTTTGTTTTTCTCCCGTCACTGATTTCAGAGAGAGAGGAAGGGAGAGGGAGAGACAGAGACATCAATGGAAGAGAGCATCAACTGGCCGCGTCCTGCATGTCCCCACAGGGGATCGGGCCGACACCCTGGGCCTGGGCCCTGACCGGGCATCGAATCGGCGACCTCTTGGTGCAGGGTCGACGCTCAACCACGGAGCCACACCGGCCGGGCTGAATCTCTCCACTTCCTTTGGTGGCATGCATGGTCTTCCCAGGTCACAGTGTCTGTCACTACCGAAGGAAGAAACAAACCAGCATCACAGACAGAAAGCTGCTTTGTGCCCAAATATCTCCCGGGAGGTTCGAACAAGCAGGAGTGTCTACACAACGGAACAAGACCGGCTGTTGGCACAGACGCTGAGGCCGAGTGACCACGGAGCAAGTCCGTGATAATCGCAATGAGTCAAGCTCTCGGAGAAGGGCATGGTGGCCTCCAGCCCTGCCCACACGGGGATGCTGGGCACAGGCCTCAGGGGACTTGGAGGCCACCAGGCTGGGGGCAGGGCCCTCAGCTGGCCCCGCCTCAGTCTCCGGGCTCCGACTCTGGCTCCCAGGGTCATAGGCTGGCTCGGCTCCGGGCCCCAGGGACAGCAGGAGGACCTCGGGGGTTATTTCAAGCATCCCAGCTATATCCACCCCTGAGGAAAATCTGACAGACCCTGGCACCTGCTGACTTGAAGAACAAGCCCTGTGCCCTGGGCGGTGCCACCTCTTCTGCTAGCCGGGCAGGGCCTCCTGGGCCGGGCCAACTCCCGCGCTCACAGAACTGTGTTCCTTCACGCACCCAGCGGCCCGTGTCTGCCCAATGCTCTTTGGTTTTTGTTTTGAGTAAAATATGCTATTCACTTACCAATGTTAAATTAAACGTTGCTTTAAAAAAAATTTTTTGTGTGCGTTAATCCTCACCCGAGGATATTTTTTCCATTGATTTTTAGAGAGAGTGGAAGGGAGGGGGAGAGAGAGAGAGAGAGAGAATCAGCGATGTGAGAGAGAGACACATCGATTGGTTGCCTCAGCACTGGCCCCAACCAGGGCCGGGGTTCGAACCTGTGACCCAGGTACGTGCCTTTGACCAGGAATCGAACCCGAGACCCTCTGGTGCTCAGGCTGATGCCACACCGCCCAGGGCATACAACAACTCTGTTCACCTACACTTGTAGTTAACACAAGACCACCATAATCTTTAACCAGCACGTAAGTGGCGTTTTTTCCAACTAACATCCGCGCCCACGACAGGTGCGAGAATCCTGAAGCTACGTGCCATTTCTTAGGACATCACGAAAAGCGGAAATGATGGCACACGCGAAATGCACGTCGACACCACCACAGAAAGAAAGAAGCCCAGATGCAGGAATTCGTTTTCCGTCTCCAGCAAACAAATGCAAACCCGACCTGATTTTTTTTAGCCTATTTGACATGCAAATTCTTACCCACACAGGACTTGAACCTGATGCGCCTTGCACATTCCATGTCTTGAAAGGTTGGGAAGGAAGAATTCTGCAAGTGCATCAGAACGCGTCCCATCTCCAGTCACCCCGCAGCAGGAGGCCCGGCCGGGCACACGCACCCTCCCTTTGGCAGCCCCGACAAGACAGTTGATACTGGCACCCTGGCTTCTCACAAATGTTCACAAGTGACACATTCAAGGTGGTGCTGAAGAGTTGCTTCCTGAGTTGGATATAATACCAGGGACAGGACAGCAGAGCTGATGGGAGCGTCCCGGGTCTGGGAGGGGGAAGGGCGACAATCCGGGACCCCAGAGGGACAGCTCGCCCCGCTCCAGGCTGGCACCGAATCTGTGTTTACGCAAACCTACCCACGCGCCGAAATGCAGAACTGACCACGTAGTGACGTGGAACACCGAATACATGTGCATTTGTGGCTCTACACGCAGGCCGGCCCTGAAACTGAACTTCACAGGGGGAGAAAGATGAGAACAGAAAGTCATGGCTGGAGACCATCCTAACTAATAAAGATACATTTCCACCCTCAATTCCCAGCGGCAGCAGAGAGGAAGGTTATAAGCATGCTGGGTTCCAAGCACACTAACAATCCTCTCTCCTTTAATACAAGCCAGAGAAATCAATTGTCTCTCTTGCTCTCGATGAGAAAGCTAATTGTAGAGAAGGTAACCGATGGGCCCAAAGATGCAGTCGATGCTCGGTGAGCTGGCTGCACGCCAGGTCACCGGCCCATGACCACCAGGAGCCGGAGGCCCACTCCAGGCTCTGCCGGCTCTCCCCTGGGGGTCACCAGGACACGGGGCCCCTCTCTGCTGCTGGAACCTGGCAGAGGGCTGGGACAAGGAAAATGCGTCCCCGTGTCCAGCTGTTCCATCCCAGGGATAACCCGCCTGGTCTAGGAAGGGACAGAGACTGAAGCGCCCTCCAGAGTCCTGGAAACAGCACCGACTTCACCTGGCCTTCTGCACCCTCCCGAGCCCCTGCACAGCGGGGAGGTGACCCCAAAAGCAGGAGACAGGCTTGGTCTGCAGCTTTGCTTCCTGATAAATACCAAAGGTGCCCAGAAGCAGACCAAAGTAAGCCTGCGACAATATCAACAAAACCGAAGGAAGGCGTCGAGACACACGCACTCCGGGGCACCTGGGTCCAGGTCTCTGAACCGCGTGTGCTGAGACAGAGTTCGGGTAACCAGCAGCCTCTCCTCCCCGGTGCCCCCTGGCCTGGGTCCTAATGGGTCTTCCAAGTCCATTCCGTACAGCCCGCCCACCTTCTCAGAGCATCCCAAAGTCTGCCTGTACCCCAAAACTATGGGTGTCTCAATAACTACAGAACTTCATATATTTGTCTTTCTTGGGATCCCACACACACCTTGCCCAAGTGGGCAGGGAGGGCTGACCGTACAATGAGGGGCGGTTTATCCCCCTGGTCCCCCGGCCTCTGGTTGTCGTCCAAGGTGGGGGCTGTCCTGAGCATCGGAGCACAGACTCTAGAAGCCAGAAGCACCACCCTCCTCCTCCCCCAACTCCCAACCCTGTCTCCGGACATCCCCAAACGCTCCCTACTGAGCACCGTTCCCGGACAACCGTTCATGGACAGCAAACCCCCAGAGCCCAGCACTGAGAACCCACCCGATGCCATGATGGGCCGTCGCCTCCCCCTTCCCTGCGAGGACTTCCTTCCATCCCCACCTCCGTCCCCGTGGGCCAAGCACACGCCAGCGGGAAGGGACGGGACCCAGACCAACAGTCTCTGTCGTTTGCAGTTAAAAGTGTTCCCGGCGTTTTACCGGCTCCCAGTTCCGGTGCACACGCCGCCGACCAGGCACCCACTGCCCATGAATATTTGATGGCAGCGATGGGAACAGACAGAGCAAGCGGCCTGGCGGCGGCCAAGTTCCCCTCCTGGGTCAAGAAGATGCCGGGAGCACACTCCTCAATTCCCGCATTTCCCCTGCGGATTTCAACCCCCTTCTCAGACCAGGCCCTCTTGGTCCGTCATCGACAGGATGACTCGGTTAGTCCCTTCCCACATCCAGCTTGTCTTTTGGTTTCGGTGGGTCTCCTTGTGCCACTGTGACCGGTGCGGTCCAGGGGGTCAACCCCACGCAGAGGAGAGCGAGCAGGGAGGGCAGGACCCAGGGGACACTCACGTCCAGGCTGCTCTGCTGAGACCAGAGACTTCCTTGCCACTAAAAACAGTCAGGGAGAGAAAAGTCTATCTTCGCAACTTAAAAAAAAAAAAGTGTTTACAAATGACTCCAGTCTTGCTTCCTGATTGAAACTATTTTTAAAGAGGTCTTTGGTGGTGAAATTTTAACTTATTAAATGTAGCAGACCTTTTTTTTCAGGGGGGAAGAAGGGGTGCATATGAGGGGGTACCACGCCAGGGCGGGGATCCCCTCACGCACGCACAGCCTCTGCGGCTGTCCTCAGGCCAAGGGTTCAGCCCGGCATGCGTCCTGTGGGAGCTGGGTCCCCGAGGGGAACGTCCTGGGATGTTCCTGGGAAGGGGGCAGCCCCAGGTTTGAGCTGGGTGTTCAGCTGACCGAGACTCCAAATTCCCGACGCTCAGGTCCTACGAGGTGTGGCGTCCTGGGCCGGGCCTCCCTCTGACGGGACCCTTGCCCCACGCCTGGAAGAGAGTCTCAGGCACCCCAGGCGTTGAAACCCTTTCAGCCAGAGGTCACCCAGAGTTCTGAGAGCGGGCCCACGTGAAGGCCCGTGGCACAGGGTGACCTGGGAAATCACCTCACTCACACACACAAGCTAGGTCTTTCCTCCACCTCATTTGCAAATAAAATGTATAACCTGTGGCTATAAAAACAATACAAAGAAGTATGCAGAGGTGATAAAAATAACGTCCTGACTCAGGGACCGGGTGTACAGGAAACAAGACCACTCAGCTTTTTCTTTCTTTCTTTTTTAATACTGAGTATTGTGAAGTGTCACGTTGCTGGATTCCTTGTCAACCTTCTAATGTGAAAGACTTAGACCTCGAGTGATGGAGCCTTTAATACTTAGGACTTGAACTCCAAGGAGAGGAGGGGAGACCCAGGTACAAGCATGGATTTAAGCCTATGGGACTCGGCCTGATCAGTCGCCCACACGGGGCCTCAACGGGGGTGCCCCCGGGCTCGGACCATCCCCAGGGATGTTCACCCCCTTCCAAGGAGGCAAGCCCTTGGGGACTGACTGCACCCTTTTTCAGATGGGGAACCTGAGCTCCGAGTTCTGGTTCCATGATCTGGTATCCATCCCAAGCATGTCAATGGCCACAGCTGTGAATTCCAGGCGAAGAATCCCATCATCGAAACCACTGTCCCAGGTACACCGCTGGCTGAAATGGGTCTTTTTTTTTTTTTAAGGTCTACCTGCAAATTATTTCAAACTTTTACAACCTCTCCCCTCCCCCCACAACTAGCCTGTTGTCTTCCTGAACGAGTTATTGCAGTAAGGACCGAGCAGCCTCCCCTAGCTCCCCGCGAGTGCTGTGCTGTGTCATGCCACGGCCACCAGCCACACGCCACGGCCACCAGCCACACGCCACGGCCACCAGCCACACGCCACGGCCACCAGCCACATGCCACGGCCACCAGCCACACACGTCTGCTCAGCGCATGAATTACGGCCACAGCTGTTGAAAGGACTGGACTGTCATCGTTACCCACCGGAAACATGCTCACGTGTTCAGTGGCCACCACAGAGGTCCACGAAGCTACAGGACAACAGCCGCTGAACCGTGGCCGGCGTTTCCTGATTCTGCTGAGACGCGTGTATCACACACAGGTTCCAACGGGGACTCTGGTTTGCGAGTGACAGTGTGTAACTGAAAGAGCTTTTGCATCAGGGGGGTGGGAGCGAGGAGGAGGGTTCAATGGGGAAAGGACGGGGGACATCTGTAACACTTTCAACAATAAAGGTAAAAAATAAAGTAAAAATAAGTGCTCCGACCACTCTCGTCCTGAGATTTACTAGCCAACATTGTACGCACTTGAAACACCAAATGACTGTTAACATAGTTATTGAAGCTTAACAGGAATCCAGTACCCAGAAAATGACTCCCTTATATGGCGGTCAGACCTCAGTAAACATATGTAATACTTTTTTTTTTTTAAATAAAAAATAGCTCTGGCCAGTTTGGCTGAGCGATTAGAGCGTCGGCCCAAGCACCAAAGGGTCTTGGGTTTGATTCCCAGTCAAGGGCATGTACCTGGGTTGCAGGTTCGATCCCCAGTCCTGGTCAGGACACGTGCAGGAGGCAATCAATCCATGTGTCTCTTTCACATCGATATTTCTCCCCCCCACACCCTCTTCCATTCTCTTTAAAAATTAGTGGAAAAAACATCCGTGGGTAAGAATTAACAGCAACAAAGCAGAAATTTTGTCTGCATATAGGAAAATTCTCAGTAGGCAGTCAGGGAGGCAAGATAAGGCCAAGCTCCCTAGCTGGGCTTCAGGAACCACACAGCCCTCCCTCCACTACCTAGCAACAGGTGACTCGGCATCTGTCCGCATCAGTGGCCACTGCAGCAGAAAGGCAATGACCAGGGCTTCACACGGGGTGTCAGCGCCCGTCCCGACCCCAGGGTGTGGCGTTCGTGCAGTTACTCCGTTTGCACAAGAGCAACACAGTCAACCGTGTGGTGGAGGCCTGGGGTGGGGCAGGGGCTGGGAGTGGGCAGGGCCTGGGGGGAGAACTGGGGGACACAATAAAATGTATATATTTAATTTTTTTCTTTTATTGATTTTTAGAGAGAGAGGAAGGGAGAGGGAGAGAGACAGAAACCACGGATGATAGAGAACATTGATTGGCCGCCTCCTGCACGCCCCCCACTGGGGATCGGGCCCACAACCTGGGCATGTACCTGACCGGGAATCGAACCAGCGGCCTCCTGGTGCAGGGTCGATGCTCAACGACTGAGCCACACCAGCAGGGCGAAGTGTGTGTGTGTGTGTGTGTGTGTGTGTGTGTGTGTGTAAAAGTTAAAATCAAAAATAATGCCCTGGCTGGTTAGAGCGTCGGCCCACAGACCAAAGAGTCGCAGGTTCGATTCCCGTCAAGGGCATGTACCTCAGTTTCAGTTCATCCTCGGCCCTGTTTGGAGTCATGTAAAAGGCAACCAGTCAATGTGTCCCTCTCACATCAATGTTTCTCTCTCTCTCTCTCCCCACTTCCCACTCTACCTGAAGATATTTGAGAAAATATCCTTGGGTAAGGATTAAAAAACAAAACAAAACAGTAAGTAGCCCAGGCAGATTTGGCTCAGCAGTTAGAGCATCGGCCTGTGGACAAATGAGTCTTGGGTTCGATTCCTGTCAAGGGCACATACTTCAGTTGCGGTTCAGCCCTGGTCAGGTCATGCAGAAGGCAACCAGTCGATGTGATTCTATCACATCAATGTTTCTCTCTCTCTCTCTCACCTCCCCTCCCTCCTACTCTATCTAATGATAAATAGAAAAATATCCTCAGGTAAAGAATAAACAGTAAGTAGAAAATGAACTGTAATATAGATGCATGACTCCATTTAGCTATTTTAAAATGTTAAAATGGTCCTCGCTGGTGCTGCTCAGTGGTTAGAGCGTCGGTCTGAACACTGAAGTGTCCTGGGTTCAATTTCCAGTCAAGGGCCTCTACCTGGGTTGCAGGTTCAATTCCCGGCGCCTGTTGGGGCGTGTGCGGGACTCAACCAATCAATGTTTCTCTCTCATATCAATGTTTCTCTCTCCCCCTCCTTCCTCCTTTTTACTCTCTCAAAACAATCAATGGAAAAAAGATCCTCAGATGAGAGTTAATAAAAATAAAGAAAAATAAAAGCTAGAATAAAATTTAAAAATTTTAAAAATGTTTTTCTTTATTACTTAGAGGGAGAGGAAGAGAGAGAGAAACATCGATGAGAGAGAACATCAACTGGCCGCCTCCTGCATGCCCCCCACTGGGGATTGGGCCCACAACCTGGGCATGTGCCCTGACCAGGAATGGAACCGGTGACCTCTTGGTGCATGGGTCGACGCTCCATCACTGAGCCATGCCGGCCGGGCTTAAAATTAAAAATATATATATATTTTTTTAATCCTCACGCAAGGACATTTTTCCATTTTTTGTTCAGATAGAGCGGGAGGGGGAGAGAGAGAGAGAAACATCGACATGAAAGGGACACATCGAGTGGCTGCCACCCGCACGACCAACCAGGGCCGGGGACAAACTGCAACCGAGGTACATGCCCTTAGCAGGAACTGAACCTGGGTCTCTTTGGACCGCAGGCCAACGCTCTAACCGCTGTGCAAAACCGGCCAGGGCTAAAATTAAAAATTTCTTAACATAAAAAAAATGTAGAGGCACTGATAGCTTTGCAAAACGTAACACATACATGCTCTTGCCCTCCTCACACTGTCCAGTGAGCACCTCAATTTCCGTTCCCCTTTATGTTCTCACACAAGTGGAAAATGATGCTCACAATGCGCATGCCTCCAAGGTCAATGCTGGAGCAGGTCCTGGTGGTAGTTCAGGCCCAGTGAGGGAGGACCCGCCAAGGGACACCTGTCACTATGGACCGGCGGCTCTCACAACATCCCTGGGGCTAACACAAGATGCCATCACACAGGTGAGAAAACAGAAACTCCCACAGGCTGAGACGTGAGACCAACCAACACGGACACCTGGCACTATCCCTACCCCAACGCCAGAACTTTCAGGAGGGACCAGGTTTGGGAGATTTAAGAATCCACGTGTAAACTGAAGTGGGGGTGTTGATAACACCTGGGCCGACCAAGCCCTGGATAAAAGCACAGAGCCAACCCTAGAGGACCCGGTGACACGTAATGCAACTACTGGCACGTGGACCCCTTCCCATGTCCCACTGTCCCCTAAGCGGGCCAGCCTTTTTGCTGGTGTCGTCTAGACCTAGCAGAGTACCTGGGTACATTGTTAGATGAATATATTTACCCAGCCGTAGTAAAGAGGAGGGACGCTACCCATACAACTGATGAAAAGACCCCGAATTCTGAAACGTCCACTTTTAGTTATCTCCATAAGGCGACTATCAGTGTTATTACTTCTTCTTCAACGCTACTGATAGAGCAGAAACCCCCGAGCCCACGAAGGGGGCAAAGTGCACACCACCAAATAAAACCCCAAAATCTCCATTTCTGTCCCACAGGTGTGTCTAGACTTAAGCGCTGCCATCCATGCCCTTGAGGGGCCCTGTTAATGAGTGGGTCAAGTAATGAACTTCAACTTTTATCCCTGGATTAGTTATCCAGCTGGGTGGTTTTCCACCAAAATCTGCAGCACATTCGACACATTAACGTCCTTTACAATAAAAACATCATCTTAAGGTCTTAATTAGTTCATACTCAACGTTCTTTTTTATTTTTTTCCCCCTAGTGTCTTCTAGGAGTGACTAACTGTAAACTTTTAATAAAACTGTCACAGCCATGTGTACCCCGAGGTGAGCCTCTGCTGGGGACCTTAGCCCAGCGCCCGGCTCCTTCTGGGTCTGGAGCCCCGCCCCTCCGCCTCCGGGTTAACCTGGGACCAGGGCGGTGGGTGGAGAGAGAGAACCATCCATTGGTCAGGTCAAGCCCCATGTAACCATGCAAAGCAAGGACAGTTGCAGATGCAACAGGGGCTGGGTTTTTGCTTCTTTGGGGGTTTGGCCACCACATCACCGACTGGGGAGAAAGGCACCCACGACTCTAACTTTGTGGGATTTCCGGTGCACTTGGATGGGACAACGCCTCGCCATGCAGGGAGCGAGCGGGGTCCCGCGCCTGACCGCTTACAGGAGGCGCACCTGAAACCCAGGCCCCATCCCAGCGCAGGCGGGCGTCCAGTGACCCCAAATTGTCACATAGCCCACGGACGGCGACACCCGAAAACGCGCTCCCCACCGTCCGAGCACTGACCCCCCCCCCCAGTGGGAAAAGTCCCCTGCGGAGTAGGGCCCGAGAGGCGGATCTGAGGTCACCCCTTCCCCGAGCCCGCGAGCAACAGGTTTACACCCTCCCAGGCCGCACCAGAACAGGGGCGCCCCCCACCCACCGATGTCATCCTCAGGCCGGTCCCTTCGCTCGGGCCCGGGGGCTCCCGACTTCCTTGACAGTTTCTGCGCCTCGGACACAGAGCGGCCGCGGGGCCTCCCCCCGTCCGGGGCGGGCCGGTCCGCGCCCGGGGATGAATGGGGCTCCCCTCCCCCATGGGGGAGCCCGCGGCGTCGCAGATTCGCCCACCAGCCCCAGGGGCGGCAAACAAAGGGGGCCGGGGGGCAGATCCAGCGCCTCCCCAAACTTACCGGCCGCCTCCCCCTCCCCAAAACAAAGGAGCCCCCCCGGGCTCCGCCCGCGCACCACGCGCTGGCACTTTGGGGAGCGGCCACATCGGGGTATTGTTCAGCCTACAGGGAGCGCGCCGCACCCCAGCCCGAGCCCCGGGGACAGTTGGGGACCTGCCCCTGCGGAGCCCCGGCGGCGGGCGGAGCGTGCGGGCGCCCCGAGCTGCCGGCCGGGCCCACCGCCCGAGAAGTTTGCGCCCCCGCCCCGCGCCCTCCCGCCAGCCGGGCCCCGCGCACTCACCTCGCCGCCGGCGGAGCAACTTGTGGGGCGCCGCCGAGCCTCGCCTCCCTCCGGCCGGCCGTCGCTGCCGGGCCGAGCCGCGGCCGAGGAGGGCCCGGCGCCCCGGAGCAGCCGCGCGCCGCCCCCGGGCCGCCCCCGCCCGCCGCCGAGTCCCGAGAGGCGCGGGCGCTGGAAAGTTTCGGTGCCGAATGGCGGCCGAGGGCGCTGCGGCGGCGGGCGGGGGCGCTGGCGGCTCCTCGCTCCCAAGCGCGGAGAGTGGGGGGGCCGGGGCGGGAGCGGCGGCGGCAGCGGAGGGCGGGACGGCGGGAGGGACCGGCACGGGCAGTGACCTCCGGGGGGAGCGGCCGCCGCCAGAGCGCCGACCCCGGCCGGGAGGACTGCCAGAGGGGCCGCCTCCGCCGCCCCTCCCCCCAGGCCCCCACTCCCTCCCCGCGTCCACATCGGCCCCTCCCTGCGCCCTGGGGGGCCGCGTCCCAACCAGCCCCTCCCCCACGGGGATAGGGACCCAGGCCTGCCCCTCCCCCACAGCGACCAGGACCAGAGTCCGCGCCCCAGCACGGCCCCTCCCCCAAGGCCTCTAAGGATGACCCGCGTCCCACTCCAGCCCTTCTCCACTGTAGGGAAACCTGCGACCCTGCACAGTCCCTCACCCCAAGCTCTCCCCTGCCCCCCATGTCTAGGGTGGGTGAGGGGAAACGGACCTCTCCCTACTTGCTCTGAACCCTGTCCCTTCCCGTGGCCATAGGGGTGGGGGGAGGAAGGGTACGCGGACCTACCCCACCCAGTCCCAAACCCAGCCTTTCCCCCACTGCCCCGGAGGGGACCGGAACCCGGGCCACAACCCCTAAGGTTTTCATAGGAGCGGGGACGCGGGCCGATCCCTGAATGTTACCCTCCCCCATCTCAAAGAAGAAGCCGCCCAGCTGCCCTAACAGAACCCCCTGCAACCTGCCCCAAGGGGCGCGGCCCTCAAAACCGGCGGCTTAGAGGACCCTCCAATGGTCTCTCCCCCTCCTCCAAAAGAGGGGGGGCTCGACCTTTGCAAAACACCTCCTGGGAAGAGCCAGATATGCTTGGGGGGAGGGAAACTGACACACAGGGGCAGAGGCCAGGAGCTGGGGTGTGGGGGCTCCGGAGGTTGGGGGGAAACTTTCCCTTACCCTTATCCCCACCCCCACCCATGGGTTTCAGACCTCGGGCATTTCCAAAGTGTTTCAGGTTGCTACGGCTCACGGCCCAGCCCTAGAGCACCCAAGTCCCAAGCGTCCCTTTCTCCCCTCCAGTGCGTGTCAACTACCCACCCCTCGCGGCCTTAATTCAATTAAACAGATATCCGCGCCCACCCCCTGCACCTTCGGCGTTGGCTTCGTTGAATATTTTAAGTAACTTGGCCCCTCCCTTTGGTGTATAATGAGCTACACTCAGCATTTCAAACTGTAACCTCACTTGCTCTTTTCTGGGACACTGGACCATTTGTTGTTCTGGTGGCTGGGGGGGAGGGGACCCGAGGTGAGTTTTTAAGGGGCTGGTCCTCCATCACAAAGGCGGACCTAAAAATTACCCTGCCAAATATTGCTGTACAACGTCAATGATGTAAAACGACGGTTGCTACACCATTATCATAGAGCACATCAATAAAAAATCCACACTTACACAGTCTCCATACTTGTGAATCAGCAGAATAGATTGTGTCTTATTATGTGTCAGTTGCCATTCAAGGCCCCCCAAAAGGACGTGGTGGGGCCTCCCCTTGAGCCTGCCCTTCGTTGCTCCGGGGCTCCCTGGGCTCGAGCGGGCTGATGCTGAGGTATTGCATGCAACCGAAAAACCGAGGGTGCGATAGAAAACCCGAGCGAGCTCATGATGCAACCCTGCCCGGGTTACACGTGCTTCCCTTCCCCCACCGCTTGCTGAAGGCAGCGCTGCGTTTTTTCCGCCTGTAGGGTCACATTGTGGTTGATTGATTCTCCTTTCGCCTTGCTCAGTCATTCAGATTTGGAAAGTAAATAACAAGTTGACAGCAATACAGCTTTCGGCTTTACCCGGACGCGGCCCTCGGCTACCGCACACTCTCGAGTAGCTGCGCAGAAAAACTGGCTCTCTTGGCTTGCCAGCCCTGCTTGTCGTTAGCGGCTTGGAAATTCCGAACTGAACTTGGTTTAAAGGCCTCTTTGTATGTTTTGATTACTTGGCAGATGCCAATCATTTAAAGTATGGGAAAGTGATGGAAATCGTCACTGCAAACTACAGCTGTTTTCGGTACCTAAGAAGGCACGTGAGCTCAGAAGCCCTCTTTCCTGCCTGTTTGATAATGTCCCTATAATCTCACTGGTCTTCTTGCAGATTAGGAGTGTACTGCTTTTATCACAGATTTATAGAAAGCTCCGCCCCTCCTCCAGCCCCTCCCCCCCCGTAATTTACTGAGACTTCAGGCAGGAAAAGAGATCCCCTCTGTTTATCATAATATCGCCCAAATACCTCTTTCGGAAATGCTAGGGGGGTGGTAAATGAGCCTATTTTATTTTATCTGTTTTGCAGACTTTTCCAGACTGCAGTCCTATAAAGTGGGAGAAAACAAGGGAAATAGGTGGAGGAGGAAAGGGACCAGGGCCTTCTGATAACAGTTAACCTGAGCTCTGGGCAGCAATGATTTCCACAGTATATGCTGCACAATATCTATGTTTTAAACAATTAGTTTTGATTGCTGACTGGAGGGAGCTGGAATACAAGAATCAGCTTGCAACCAACATCATTAGTATTCCCCACCCCCAACAGTAGCCAAAATTTTTTTTGTTAAATTCTCACCCAAGGACATTTTTCCATTTTCTGTTCAGACAGATTGGAAAGGAGAGAGAGAGAGAGAGAAACATCGATGTGAAAGGGACACATCGAGTGGCTGCCTCCTGCACAACCCAACCAGGGCCGGGGACAAACCGCAACCAAGGTCCGTGCCCTTAGTAGGAACCGAACCTGGGTCTCTCTGGACCACAGGTCAGCGCTCTAACCGCTGAGCCAAACCAGCCAGGGCACTAGCCAAAATTTTAATTACAAGACAGGAGGAGCCTGCTCTCTTATGTTTCTCCAGACAAGCAAGTCACTTTGTAGGAGGAAGAAGAGTCGTGTCCCCACTGTGCAGGGAACTCGAGAGGCTGTGGGTGGCTGGTTCACTTGCCTAAAACCACCTGGTGTCCTGCCAGTGTGGCTCAGAGGTTGAGCGTCGACCCTGCACCAAGAGGTCACCGGTTCGATTACTGGGTCAGGACACATGCCCAGGTTGTGGGCCCGATTTTCAGTGGGGGGCGTGCAGGAGGCAGCCAATCAATGTTCTCTCTCGTGGATGTTTCTCTCTCACTCCCTCTCTCTCTAAAAATCAATAAAAAAATAAAATGCTTTTAAGACAGGAGGAGCCCACACAAATATATTCAACTAATAAAGAATATCTTTTTAAACAAATGGTACTAAAAAATTGGATATCCATATGCAAAAAAAAAATCTAGCCACAGACCTTACACTTTTCACAAAAATTAACTCAAAATGTACAAAGCAGCCCTGGACAGGTAGTTCAGTTGGTTAGAGCATGATCTCAATATGCCAGTTTCGGGCACATACAAGAAGCAACCAATTAATGTATAAATAAGTGGAACAACAAATTGGTATTCTCCCCCCCCTCAAATCAATAAATTAAAAAAAATTTTTAAGTTCTTTTAAAAAATATAAAAAGCAAAAGTATAAAACTAGAAGATAACATAGGAGAAAAATCTAGATGACCTTGAATTTAGCAATAGGTTTTTAAACACAACATCAAAAGCATGATAGATGAAACAAAATTTTTTGATAAGTTGGACTTGGTTAAAATTAAAAATGTCTGCTCTGCAAAAGACACTGTTAAGAGAATGAAAAGACCAGCCAAAGACTGGGAGAAAAACATTTGCAAAATCCTTATCTGATAAAGGATTGTGTCCAAAATATACAAAGAACTCTTAAAGCTCAACAGTAAGAAAATAATAAAATTTGCTCTGGCCAGTGTGGCTCAGTGGTTGGAATGTCGGCCTGCAGACCAAAGGGTCGAGGGTTTGATTCCTGGTCAAAGACATGTACCTGGGTTACAAGGTTAATCCTCAGGCCCCCGTAGATCAGGGTCGTGCAGGAGGCAACCAATTGATGTGTCTCTCTCACATTGATGTTTCTCTCTCTCTCTCCCTTCCACTCTCTCTAAGAATTAATGGAAAAAATATCGTCAGGTGAGGACTAACCAAATAAATAAATAAATAAGAAGAGAAAATAATGAAATTTCACTTCTTTTTTTATTGATTTTAGAGAGAGAGGGAGGGTTAGGGAGAGAGAGAGAGAAACATCGATGAGAGAGAACATCGACTGGCCGCCTCCTGCACACCCCCCACTGGGGATCGGGCCCACAACCTGGGCATGTGCCCTGACCGGGAATCAAACTGGTAACCTCTTGGTGCATGGGTCAATGCTCAACCACTGAACCATACTGCCCAGGTGAAAATAATGAAATTTTAAAGTGAGCAAAAGATATGAAAAAACACAACACTAAAAATATACAAGTGGCAAGTAAGCATATGAAACGATGCCAAACTTTGTATACCGCTAGGAAATTGCACATTAAAACAAAGTACCACTACGCATCTATTAAAACGTAACAGTATCTTTCACGACAACACCAAGTGCTAACAGCCAGCAGCGAGAGTGTTCACACAGTGCTAGTGGGAATGCAAAGTGCTCTGGCCACTTGGGAAGACAGGTGGGCGTCGCCTTACAAAGCTAAACAGTGTTATCATTCAATCCCGCAATCCTGCTCCAAGCTATTTACCCAACTAAACCAAAAATGTATGTGTACACAAAAACCTGCACAGGAATGTTGCTAGCAGCTTCATTCATCATTGCCAAAACTTGGAAGCCAGCAAGATGCCCTTCAGTGGTGATGCATAAAGAAACTGTGGTCCATCCAGACGAGGGACTATTATTCAGTGGTAGAAAGAAAGAAACTGAGCTATGGAACCATGAATGAACATGGAGGAAACTTACATGCGTCTAAGTGCAAAAAGCCAGATGAAAGTCAACCTACTGCATGGTTCCAACCCTATGATATTCTGGAAGACGTAAAACTGAAAACTCAGTGGTTGCCAGGGGTTGTGAATAGGCGGAAGACGGGGTTTTCAGCGCCAAGAACTACCACGTTGTGTGATACTGTTAGTGGATACATGACATTCTGCATTTGTCCCAACTTGTGAACTGTGTAGCACAAACTATGGATTTCATCAATATCGATTCGTTTGTTTCATTGATGTAAGAGAGGGAGAGAGAGGAAAACATCAATTTGTTGTTCCACTTATTTATGTAATTATTGTCTTTAATTTGTCACCAACAGGCATATATTCTCAGAACAGGTTACAGTTCAAGGGGGTTCTGTTGACCCTTATCCCTGCTTTGAAAAGGCAGATGTTACTAGAATCTAGATTCTTGTATTTATTTGCCCTGATCAGAGATTGAACCCACAACCTTGTCCTATCAGAATGATGTCTAACCAACTGAGCTGCCCAGCCAGGGCAATACTGGTTTATTAATTGTAACAAATGCACCACACCTAGCAAAGATGTTAACCATTAATGGGAACTGGGCGGGGGGGGGGGGTATAATACGGAAACTCTGTTCTATGTGCTAAGTTGTTCTGTAAAACTACATAGGTAGAGCCCTGGCCAGTTGGGCTCAGCGCTTAGAGTGTCGGCCCGAGGACTGAAGGGTCTCGGGTTCGATTCCGGTCAAGGGCGTGTACCTGGATTGCAGGTTCAAACCCCAGCCCCGGCCAGGGTCATGCAGGAGGCAACCAATTGATATGTCTCTCTCACATCCATGTCTCTCTCTCTCTCTCTCTTTCTCCCTTCCTCCCTTCCACTCTCTCTGAAAATCAATGGAAAAATATCCTCAGGTGAGGATGAACAACAACAACAACAAAAATGCATGGACAGAGACTAGTACACGGACAGGCCCAGAGGGGCGTTTGGGAGAGGACACCGGAAGGAGGTTGTCTACAAGCAAAGTCTAGTAGCTGACTTGGGAGAACGTGGCCCTGCCCACACCTTGTTCAACTTCCAGGCTCTGGGACTGTGAGAAAATACATTTCTGTGGTTTAAACCACCCAGCCTGAGCTTTCACAGCCGCCCTGGCAGATTAATGCATGTGAGCTGTTGCTATGTTTTTCCATTTGCAATGTCCTGTTCAGTGCACATCCTCTGAACACTGAAAACACCTTGCATTTGGCATGGCGGTGGTTATGCGCAGTATCGAGCGTGATTCTCCCAGTCATGTTGGGGGACAGGGACTTTTATCTCCAAACTCAGAGGAGAAGACTGGGGTAAATGATGAGGGAGGGGATTTGTAGCCATTTTTGGCCTCAGATCTTCTTTGCCAATTTAGTGGATATTGTTTTTAGATGCATAAAATGAAGTACATAAAATAATACATAGGATGACACAAAAGCCCAGTGATGTTAAAATAACGATCAAATGTTTCAAGAATTCTAACTGAGTCACAAACACATGCTTCTTTGACAATACTTCCATTGGTGGGCTCTAGAGAGATTCTAGTAACTTCTGCCTTTTCAAAGCAGGGATAAGGGTCAACAGAACCCCCTTGAACTGTAACCTGTTCTGAGAATATATGCCTGTTGGTGACAAAGTAAAGACTTAAGGCTATTGTCATTCATTCTCTGTATTCACAGTTGTCAGAAATGCTACGTTTCAGCCCTGGCCCGGTAGCTCAGTGGGTTAGCGCATTGTCCTGATACACCGAGGTTTTGGGTTCGATCCTTGGTAAGGGAACACACAAGAAGCAACCAGTGCCCTGGCCGGTTTGGCTCAGCGGTCAGAGCATCGGCCTGCAGTCCAGAGAGACCCGGGTTCGGTTCCCACTAAGGGCATGTACCTCGGTTGCAGTTTGTCCCCGTCCCTGGTTGGTCGTGTGGGTGGCAACCACTCGATATGTCCCGTCGGTGTTTCTCTTTCTCTCTCTTCCTCTCTCTCCCTCCCATTCTATCTGAACAAAAAAAAAATGTCCTTGGGTGAGGATTAAAAAAAAAAAAAAGAAGCAACCAGTAAATGTATAAATAAGCGGAACAAGTCAATAAGTATTTTTTTAAAGAAAAAATTAGTGGTTAGTAACCATCAAACTGCAAAATTCCGGCCTGCAAATCCAGGCACCCCGAAATCCCTGCCTGGGACCTTGCTGCTGAGGGAGGAAGTCCAGCTGGGATCCATGGTCCTCTATGGTCCCCCTGCCTACCTGCATTCATTCCTGCCACCACCGTGGACCCCTTTCCAGGGGACATAGGCCGGGACACTAGGGTGAGGTGAGTTTAGTGGAACACCAAAAATTAACTCAGCCATCAAGATAAATAACATTGTAATGCCATATTTTAATACTCAGAATATCAACATTTAGATACAGACAGGCACTCTGTCCCAGGCACCGGACTGAGTAATTAACAAGATGGGCAACACGCCTCCCAACCCCCACCCCCGCCTTGATGGAGGTTCCAGGGACGGGCTCCTGGTGGCAGTTGGCCGTGGACAGCTCTAGCGCCCGCTTGTGGACAGCCGGAAAGCTAAGGGTACACTGTTAAACAAGGAGGGGAAATCAGAAGAATAATGATACTTTGTGACACCTGAAATTATATGAAAATCGAGTTTCCCAGTCTGTGAATAAACTTTCAGCGGAACACAGACACGCCCCTTCCTTTACTGCTGCCGGTGATGTGACAGCAGCTGGGTGGCTGGGACGGCCCCCACCCCACCCACCCTCACTGACAGGTACTGTCCCTCCTGGTCCTGTTGCGGAGAGCTGGCTGGCCCTTGTTTCCAGGGGACGGAAGGATTCCAGATTCCGCACACAGCTTGTTCACGTCTTCCTAGGAATTTGGGCTGTGGTTAGTCCTCCACCCAAGACATTTTTCCATTGATTTTTAGAGCAAGTGGAAGGGCCCTGGTCAGTGTGGCACAGTGGTTAGAGCGTTTGGCCTGTGGACCAAAGAGTCCCGGGTTCGATTCCAGCCAAGGGCACGTAGCTAGGTTGCAGTTCATCCCCAGCCCTGGGTGCGGTCGTGCAGGTGGCAACCAGTCAATGTGTCTCTCTCACATTGATGTCTCTCTCCCTCTCTCCCCCCACCACTCTGAAGATAAATGTAAAAGTATCCTCAGGTGAGGATTAAAAAAAAGAGAGAGAAAGTGGAAGGGAGGGAGGGAGGGAGAGAAAAGCATTGATGTGAGAGAGACACATTGGCGGCCTCCTGGGGGGCCGAGGATGGAACCTGCAACCCAAGTACCTGCCCTTGACTGGAAACAGACCCTTCATGGGCAGGCGCACGCTCTAACCACTGAGCTACACCAGCCGGGGCGGGAATTTTTTTCCTTTACTAGTGTGTGTTTTCAAAACAATTTCAGAATAAATTAAATTAAGAAATACCTTTTTTTTTTTTTTTAACATTTTTTTTTTTTTTTTTTATCCTCACCCGAGGACATTTTCCCATTTTTTGTACAGAGTGGGAGGGAGAGAGAGGAAGGGAGAGAGAGAGAGAGAAACATCGACGCGAAGGGACACATCGAGTGGCTGCCACCCGCACGACCAACCAGGGCTGGGGACAAACTGCAACCGAGGTACATGCCCTTAGCGGGAACCGAACCCGGGTCTCTCAGGACCGCAGGCCGACGCTCCAACCGCTGAGCCAACCGGCCAGGGCAAGAAATACCTTTTTTTTTAATTTTTTTTTTTTATCCTCACCCGAGGACATTTTCCATTTTTTGTTCAGATAGAGTGGGAGGGAGAGAGAGAGTGGAAGAGAGAGAAACATCGACGTGAAGGGACACATCGAGTGGTTGCCACCGCACGACCAACCAGGGCCGGGGACAAACTGCAACCGAGGTACGTGCCCTTAGCAGGAACCGAACCCGGGTCTCTCTGGACCGCAGGCCGACGCTCTAACCGCTGAGCCAAACCGGCCAGAACCGTGCTTTCTTTTTATAAGGAGGAGAATAATGATGGGGAAAAGCAGCACAGACCGTCTTTAGGAACCTGGCTCCTCTTGCGCGTGGATGGTGATGGACTCTAGACCAGCAGAAAGGCCTGGGGACTCGCACAGCCACCCCCCCTCCGGAGAGGGCAAAGGTCATCAGCAGAACTCAGCAAAATCAAATGCGTTCTGACAGGAGCCGATGCTGGTGAGCGAAGGAAGAACGAAGGTGATAGCCACAATATGTTTTTTCTAGGGAGCTAAGTTTTCTTACAGTTTTCTAAACGCTTTCAAGGATGACCTCACCCGTTGTCATAGCAATGCAGGAAGTGGGAGAGCAGACAAGGTCAGGACCATCTTCCTTTTACAAAGGAGGGAAGTTGAGTCTCAGAGAGGGGCGTGGCCCCATCGCTTACCTGTTGCTGCTGGACCAGATCCCCCCACACTCGGAGGCTTTGGACCCACACATCCTCCGGCCATCCTGAGGTCGGAAGCCCCGATGGGGTCTCGCTGGGCTCTCAGCATCTGGAGAGCACTGCTGGGTGCCTGACCACCTTCAGGGCTTGTCTTTCTCACGTTCCCACCTCCCCGTCTCCTGCCGCCTCCTCCCACTGTCCCGCGGTTAGATTGGGCCCACTGTGTGACCCATAGACTCTCCACCGCCAGTTTCTGAATCTAGTCACATCTTCCAAGCTCCTTTTGCCACGGAAAGTGACATCAGAGGTGGCAGGTCATCAAGGTGTGGGCATCTGCCGGGGGGTGGAGGGGGGCGTATCCTGCCTTCCACAGTGGCCTTGAAGAATGTCTTCTGCTAAAAAGGGCACGGGTACCTCAAATCCAGCTCCTCTGATTCCAAACCCTGTGGCAGACAACAATCCCTCTCCCCCAGAAAATCATTTCCAAGCCCCCCCCACCCAGCAACGTCCCCAAACCTGCCTCTACTCAAAGTGCACGTGACCTGCAACAGTTGCAATTTCCCCCAAACAACCCGAGGCTGTTCTAGTTACAAAATAACAGGAGAAGAACACAGTTTTCAAAATGCCAGCCCTCCCTCCCGCTCTTGGGTAACTCTGTTTCATTGCAACAACCAGGCAGGAGCTGGTTTCTCTCTCTGTTTTCACGTCTGCAGTTGAAACTCGCGGTACAAATGGAGCAGGGGAGACAGGATGATTTTTATCAATAGTGGTCGCACAGAGTCCTCTCCCTCGCGCGGCTCCGTGCCATATTGACAGAGAAAACCCGGCAGGTTCAAGAAGACACAGGCAAACCGAGATGCAGGCGTAGTGTTTGCCTTTTCCTCCGGCATCTTCGCCGGGAAGCCTTTGGGGTGTTGTTTTTAGGAAAGAACAGCCATCTGACGAGATCAGATGTAGGTCATGTGCAAAGGCAGCCCAGCCACCCCCTCCGACATATAAACCCAAGAGAAATGAAAAGATAAGTTCACACAAAAATCGGTGTGCACACAGCTTTATCCGTGCTTGTCAAAGCCAGGGAACAACCAGGAGACAGCAGCAGACGAATGGAGAAGCAAACTGCGTCTCTCCAGACGGTGGCGCTCTCACAGACCCTCACAAGGGGCTTGCTTTGGGGCTGTGCAGCTTCAGGGGTGAGCCTCCAAGGTCAATCACTGAGTCAAAGCAGCCAGGCTGAAGCAATACACTCTGTGATTCCATGTGCACGGGAGTTCTGGCAAAGGCAAAACTCCTGGGGCAGAAATCAGACGGCTGGTGGCCGGGGTTGGGCATCAGGAAAGAGGTTGACTATAGAGCACCATGGGGCAACTTTGGGGGTAACTGAGCTGTTCTGGGTCCTTATTTGGATCCTATAAATCCAGACTTGCTGGCTTCTGCTCCAAAAGAGTGGGCGTTACAATGTAAATTCTACCTCAATCAATTTCCCTTTTAAGAAAGAAAACTAGCCCGGCAGGTGTGGCTCGGTGGTTGAGCGTGGACCCTGCACCAAGAGGTGGGTGGTTCGATTCCCGGTCAGGGCACATGCCCAGGTTGTGGGCCCGATCCCCAGTGGGGGGCGTGCAGGAGGCAGCCCGTCGATGTTCTCTCTCATCTATGTCTCTCTCTCTCTCTCTCCTTCTCCCTTCCTCTCTCTCTCTCTAATATCAATAAAGAAAAATAAATAAATAAAACTAGGCCCTGGCCACATAGCTCAGTTGGTTAGAGCGTCACCCTGATATGCCAAGGTTGGGGGTTCAATCCCCAGTTAGGGCACATACAAGAAGCAATCGATGAATGCATAAATAAGTGGAACAACACCTCTCTCTCTCTCTCTCTCTCTCTCTCTCTCTTAAAAATAAATTTAAAATTTTTTGGTTTTAAAGAACGGCTAGCAGATTTGAGGAACACACTGTAGAACTCAAAGGAACAAGGACACGGTCCTGGGTAAAGACTTCTTTTTGTTTGTTGTCATTTCCTCCGGATCACAGCCATTTGTCAAGATGAGACACGGGTCACGTACAATTCTTACATGTCCCTAAGGGAGTGGGGAGAGACAGAACATTTTAAAATACTTTCAGATAGCCCTGGCTGGTTTGCTCAGCGGTTAGAGCGTTGGCCTGTGGTCTGGAGAGACCCAGGTTCGGTTCCCGCTAAGGGCACGTACCTCTCGGTTGCGGTTTGTCCCCGGCCCTGGTTGGGTCGTGTGGGTGGCAACCCCTCGATGTGTCCCTTTCACGTCGATGTTTCTCTCTCTGTCTCTTCCTCTCTCTCCCTCCCACTCTATCTGAACAAAACATGAAAACATGTCCTCGAGTGAGGATAAAAAGAAAAAAATTTTAAATACTTTCAGATAAAAACGAGAATCGGTCACATTGCTAGAAATAACTGTGCCGATGAATGGCCCCCACCCCCAGCCTCACACACCAGCACCCAGAGGTCCAGGCGCTTGGGTGGGCTGACTTTTTCCAGGGGTGTCTGAGCAGTGGCCGCGTGTACATGAGCAAGGAGACCTTTGTGACGTGAGAAACCAGAAGCATACTTCCGAAGGGTCCTTTTCCTCCCCGCAGGTCCCCTTGCAGACTCACAACGACTCCGTCGTTCCAAAGTGGGTTGAACTTTTCAATGTTCACGTTCTCCCCAGAATGGTAGAAGTCGAGAATGCAAGTTTCCACGTACAAGCCAAGAATAGGAAATGCCGGCTGCACCCCCCGGCTCCCTCCCTCGTAGGCGGTGCTGCTACGGCTTCAGATACGTGCCTTTCGTTTTGAGGTCGTTAATGTTCCTTGAAACATCATATATATGAGATGTAAATACAAACTGAGAGTCCCCGAATCCAGCCCATCTGATCTGGAGACAAACATCAGACAAACCCAAACGGAAGGACATTCTGCAAAAGCCCTGCCTCTCTATCATCCCCCAAAGCTGTCCATGGCATCAAGGACAAGGCACGATGGGGCCTGGCACCGCCCGAAGGAGCCCCAGGACACGTAATGACCACTTGCCGTGTGGTGTCCTGGGTGGGGTCCCGGCACAGGAAAAGCTTACTGGTGAAAAGGGAGGGCATCCAAACACAGTCCAGACTTGAGTGCTTGACATTCGACCCAGGCCAACCTGTCGGTTGTGACAAAGGACCCGTGGTGTCGTAAGGCGTTAATAATGGTGAAACTGCTCTGGCCGGTCTGGCTCAGCGGTTGGAGCACCGGCCTACGGACCAGTGAGTCCCCATTGGTCCCCGGGCCCTGGTCAGGGCCGTGCAGGAGGCGGTGATGTGTCTCTCTCACATCGATGTTTCTCTCTCTCTCCTTCCCTCCCACTTTACCTAAAGATAAATGAGATAAAAAATGTGAGGCTTGCCCTGGCCGGTTTGGCTCAGTGGTTAGAGCATCGGCCTGTGGTCCAGAGAGTCCCGGGTTCGGTTCCCACTAAGGGCACGTACCTCGGTTGCAGTTTGTCCCCGGCCCTGGTTGGTCGTGTGGGTGGCAGCCACTCGATGTGTCCCTTCACGTCAATGTTTCTCTGTTTCTCTCTGTCTCTCTCTTTCCCCGCCCCCCCACCCTCCTGCTCTGTCTGAACAAAAAATGGAAAAATGTCTTCAAGTGAGGATTGAAAAAAAAAAAAAGCAAGGCTTACAAAGAAAAAGCAAACACAATGAGCGCAACGGGGGCAGGGTGAGCAGAAACCGCCCACCCGACTATCTCTAGAACGATTCTGAAAGTGAAAGAGCTGAAACACAGCCGAACGCTCCGTGTCACTCAAGAGAATACTTTAACATATGAAACATCCCTATTTCAACACAAATACACAGACGCGTTAAAACACCAAACATGAAATGATTGAAAATAATACTGAGCTCTGGGGAGGACACAAGAAAAACTCTCCGTGGAAGCAATTCAAAGCGAGCAGACAGACCATATCCACAGGCGTGTGGTTCTCAGACAATGAAAGACTAATTCAAGACTAATATGAACCCGGGCCGGTTTGGCTCAGCGGTTAGAGCGTCGGCCTGGGGTCCAGAGAGATCCGGGTTCGGTTCCCGCTAAGGGCGTGTACCTCGGTTGCAGTTTGTCCCCGGCCCTGGTTGGTCGTGCGGGTGGCAGCCACTCGATGTGTCCCTTTCACGTCGATGTTTCTCTCTCTCTCTGTCTCTCTCTCTCACTCTAACCGAACAAAATATCGAAAAACGTGCTCAGGTGAGGATAAAAAATAAAAATAATCTAATGTGAAGTGGGAGACTATCCCCTGCTGCTTCCTGTCCGAGTTGGTCCTGCCCGCCCACTACCCTGGGCTGTGCTCGTCCCTAAACGGTTCCCGTGTGCTCCGGCCTCCCACGCTGCTGTGGTTCTGGAACGTTCCCCTGCAGGTGCCCAGGCCCTCAGTGCACTCAGACCTGTGTCAAGGTGGGCACCCCCATGGCCGCCTTCCCCCGCGAGGATGTGCGGGCAGTGCAGGGGAGCGGGCTGGGATGCAGGGGCTCCATGCTCTGGGAGCCTGGGGTCCACGTGGCCAGGCCACCGGCCGCAGCTCGTTGCTCCAGCGCTGCGTCCATCCCCGCTGAAGCCAGCGTCACCCGGGGAGGAAAGCAACGCACACCTGCCCCCTCGCTGTCCTGCAGGCAGAAGTCCCGGTGTCAGGAGGGCATGTTCCCCAAGGCTCCAGGGAAGAAGCTTTCTTGCTCCTTCCAGCGATGGGGGCAGCGGGCCGCGCTGGCTGTCCCTTTTCTGGTGGCTGCCACACTCCGACCTGCCTGCCTGCCATCATCACAGGGCCTCTCCTTGTGTGTGTGTGTGTGTGTGTGTGCGCCTGCCTCCCATCATCACAGGGCCTCTCCGTGTGTGTGTGTGTGTGTGTGTGTGTGCGCCTGCCTCCCATCATCACACAGCCTCTCCTTCTGTGTGTGTGTGTGTGTGTGTGCCCCTGCCTCCCATCATCACACAGCCTCTCCTTCTGTGTGTGTGTGTGTGCCTGCCTCCCATCATCACAGGGCCTCCCTTCTGTGTGTGTGTGTGTGTGCATGTGTGTGTGCCTGCCTCCCATCATCACACGGCCTCTCCTTCTGTGTGTGTGTGTGTGTGTGTGTGTGTGTGTGTGCCTGCCTCCCATCATCACAGGGCCTCTCCGTGTGTGTGTGTGTGTGTGTGCGCGCCTGCCTCCCATCATCACACAGCCTCTCCTTCTGTGTGTGTGTGTGTGTGTGTGTGCACCTGCCTCCCATCATCACACAGCCTCTCCTTCTGTGTGTGTGTGTGTGTGTGTGCCTGCCTCCCATCATCACACGGCCTCTCCTTCTGTGTGTGTGTGTGTGTGTGTGTGTGTGCCTGCCTCCCATCATCACACAGCCTCTCCTTCTGTGTGTGTGTGTGTGTGTGTGCCTGCCTCCCATCATCACACGGCCTCTCCTTCTGTGTGTTGTGTGTGGGTGTGTGCCTGCCTCCCATCATCACAGGGAGGCCTCTCCTTCTGTGTGTGTGTGTTGTGTGTGTGCTGCCTGCCTCCCATCATCACGGGCTCTCCTTCTGGTGTGTTGTGTGTGTGTTGTGGTGTGGTGCCTGCCCTCCCATCATCCACAGCCTCGCCTTCTGCGTGTGTGTGTGTGTGTGTGTGCCTGCCTCCCATCATCACACAGCCTCTCCTTCCGTGTATGTGTGTGTGTGTGTGCCTGCCTCCCATCATCACACAGCCTCTCCTTCTGTGTGTGTGTTGTGTGTGTGTGCCTGCCTCCCATCATCACACAGCCTCTCCTTCTGTGTGTGTGTGTGTGTGTGTGCCTGCCTCCCATCATCACACAGCCTCTCCTTCTGTGTGTGTGTGTGTGTGTGTGCCTGCCTCCCATCATCACACGGCCTCTCCTTCTGTGTGTGTGTGTGTGTGTGTGTGTGTGTGCCTGCCTCCCATCATCACACAGCCTCTCCTTCTGTGTGTGTGTGTGTGTGTGTGTGTGTGCCTGCCTCCCATCATCACACGGCCTCTCCTTCTGTGTGTGTGTGTGTGTGTGTGTGCCTGCCTCCCATCATCACAGGGCCTCTCCTTCTGTGTGTGTGTGTGTGTGGGTGTGTGTGTGTGCCTGCCTCCCATCATCACACAGCCTCTCCTTCTGTGTGTGTGTGTGTGTGTGTGCCTGCCTCCCATCATCACACAGCCTCTCCTTCTGTGTGTGTGTGTGTGTGTGTGCCTGCCTCCCATCATCACACGGCCTCTCCTTCTGTGTGTGTGTGTGTGTGTGTGTGCCTGCCTCCCATCATCACAGGGCCTCTCCTTCTGTGTGTGTGTGTGTGTGTGTGTGTGTGTGTGTGCCTGCCTCCCATCATCACACAGCCTCTCCTTCTGTGTGTGTGTGTGTGTGTGCCTGCCTCCCATCATCACACAGCCTCTCCTTCTGTGTGTGTGTGTGTGTGTGTGCCTGCCTCCCATCATCACACGGCCTCTCCTTCTGTGTGTGTGTGTGTGTGTGTGCACCTGCCTCCCATCATCACACGGCCTCTCCTTCCGTGAGTGTGTGTGTGTGTGTGTGTGTGCCTGCCTCCCATCATCACACGGCCTCTCCTTCTGTGTGTGTGTGTGTGTGTGTGCCTGCCTCCCATCATCACACGGCCTCTCCTTCTGTGTGTGTGTGTGTGTGTGTGTGCCTGCCTCCCATCATCACACGGCCTCTCCTTCTGTGTGTGTGTGTGTGTGTGTGCACCTGCCTCCCATCATCACACGGCCTCTCCTTCTGTGTGTGTGTGTGTATGTGTGTGTGCCTGCCTCCCATCATCACACGGCCTCTCCTTCCGTGTGTGTGTGTGTGTGTGTGTGTGCACCTGCCTCCCATTATCACACAGCCTCTCCTTCTGTGTATGTGTGTGTATGTGTGTGTGTGTGCCTGCCTCCCATCATCACACGGCCTCTCCTTCTGTGTGTGTGTGTGTGTGTGTGTGTGTGTGTCTGCCTCCCATCATCACACGGCCTTCCTTCTGTTTGTGTGTGTATGTGTGTGTGTGTGTGCCTGCCTCCCATCATCACACGGCCTCTTTTTCTGTGTGTGTGTGTGTGTGTGTGTGTGTGCCTGCCTACCATCATCACACGGCCTTCCTTCTGTTTGTGTGTGTGTGTGTGTGTGTGTGCCTGCCTCCCATCATCACACAGCCTCTCCTTCTGTGTGTGTGTGTGTGTGTGCCTGCCTCCCATCATCACACAGCCTCTCCTTGTTTGTGTGTGTGTGAATCTGTCTCTAACTCTCCCTCTTCTTTCTCCTACTGGGACACCCATCACTGACTCTAACCCAATATGACTTCATCTTAACTTGATTTTGTCTTCAAAAACCCTATTTCCAAGTAATGTCATTTTCTTTTTTCTTTATTGATTTTAGAGAGAGAGGGAGAGAGAGAGACAGAAACCTGGATGAGTGAGAACATGGACTGGCCGCCTCCTGCACGCCCCCCACTGGGGATCAGGCCCACAACCAGGAATCGAGCCGGCGACCTCTTGGTGCAGGGTCGACGCTCAAGCACTGAGCCACACCAGCCGGGCTAACGTCACTTTCATAGGTACCAGGGGTTCGGACCTGAATATGTTTGGGGGGACATAACCCCCTGCGGACACTAGTCCAGCAGCTCTGAGGAGGAATTCTGTGGATGGGGTCAAGGTCTGTAATCCGTTGACCATGAACCAGGGAGGTTGGCCCGGAAAACCCGGGTGGGCCTCGTGTAATCAGGTGAACGGCCTTCAGAGCAGGGCTCAGGTTCCTGGAGAAGAAGGGTTTCCCCAGGGACGCAGTCTCTGTCCGCCCAGGGCGCACGCCAGCCGGCCCCTCCTAACCGCGCCGCCACAGGTACCCGCCTGCCCAGCCAGCCCCCGCTAGGGCATCGCTGGTTCCTCGCAGGAGGCCTCTTCGGTGTTGGCTGCTCCTGGGGTTGAGCCCCAATCGCCACATCAGAATGGGGGAGTCGCCTGGCATCGAGCAGGTGCACACGTGTGAGATCACGAAGCAGAATTTCTCTTTCATGTGACGCACTGAATTGCATAACGTGGACGACTTGCTTTGAACATCATCCGTCCTGGCAGAGGTGGGATAAGGCAGCGTCTGCAACCACTGTGCGTTCAGTCCTGTCTCCAACCAGCTCCGCCTTAGCCGAGCAGCACATTCTCAACAAAAAGCCACACGGCGGGCGACTCGGGCAGCGGAGTGCAGAACAGGAGAGGCAGCCTGGGCTGGGGTCCCAACGGCCATCTCGGCCCCCCGTGGCCAAGCCTGACCCCAGCTGTGCTGCCAGGGTTCGGAGCCTGGTGCCAGGCTTGGTGGGCACCTGGCTCAGCCGGGCCAAAGCCACCCGACCCGGATCCGATTGTACCCAGAAGCATTTGATTATTTCCCGGGAGGACACCAGCAGGAAGGTGTTGGGGGGACTGGTCAGCAACCTGTCTCCCGAGGGAGCTTCTGTGGATGAGGGGTGAGCTCCTCATGGGCAAGGGGCCCCTGGGGACAGGGCCCAGCTGCCATGAACTGCCTTTGGAGGGCTGGGGGATCCTCCCTGCGGGGCTGGGGTGATCGCTTCCAATCTCTCCCTTCCTCTCTCTCTCTCCTCTCTGTCTACTTCCTTTCTGCCTCTTTCTCCTACTGTCTCTCTTTTTCGTCACTTTCTCTTTTCTTTCCCGTCTTTGTTTCCTCCTTCCTCTCTGTCTCTCTATCCCAAGGCCAGTTGCACGGGGCAGGCTGTACATCAGTCTTGGACCGACTAGGACTCCACTCCCCCAGGATGTGTCCACCCTCCCCGGGGGCGCCCACTGCAGGCTCCGTGGACCCCCAGGCCCGAAGCTCTCAGAAGAGCGCCGCCCTCCGCCTGGGCTGGCTGCACGCGGGTCCCGGGCTGGGCCCTCCCGGGGTGACGGGACCGCAGTGCTGCATGCCCTGGGCCACCTGGAGGAGCCAGCTGCGTGGTCGGGGCCCCGGCCTCGGGCACACACGTGCAGGGACCACAGCCCGGAAGAGGCCATCCGTCACTGCGCACGGAGCTGGAGGGCGGCTGTTCCTGGGGCAGGTTGGCACAGGCTGCGCATGGGCTCCAGGCAGAGATCAGCGCGGCTGCTGGCGGCGGGACACTGGGTGGCAGCCTCGGGGGAGCCCGGCCAGCTCTGCTGGGGACCCGTACAGGGGCCAGCAGGGAGCTCGGGACCCGGAGCACGGCTGAGGGGCCCACTCAGAAGGAGGGGACGAGCTGTCTGTCCCCAAGCACCCCAGTGCCACCCTGCCCTTCCTGAGCCCCTCTGTCCCAGGCCCCCTAGGAAGGCTGCCCAAGGACCCCCGTACCTCACACCTCGTCATCTCTGCCGTCCTGCCAGGGGGTGGGCAGCGGAGCAGCGGCGGGACGGTGCCAACCAAACGCACAGGGCTGCCAGCCCCAGGGACACGCTCAACCACCTGCGGAGCAGAGAGGCCCGTTGGGAAGTAGGGGCTGAGAGTGAGAAACCATGTATCCAAAGAGAAAACAAAGTGCGAGGACAGGGGAGAGGGCTGTACCTCCTGCCGGCTCTGCCCCTTCCGGACGGAAGACAGGGACCTGGACAGGAAGACGGAGAGGGGCGCAGAGACTCCAAGCAGTGCCCCGAAGAGCCCCCAGGGGTGCAGAGGGGACTTTGCACATCACACAGGCAGCCACAGGGCCTGTGCCAGCAGGACCACGATGTTGGGATTGGTGGGGACCGGGCCAGGCAGGCCCTGGACTCCCACTGCCCGCTCGGGGACCCGCAGCGCCGTCCCCTCCCTCGAAGGTGACCTTCAGTGTGTCAGAGCCAGCTCCGAGGCCTTCCTTCGGGACGGAGCTCCCTACCCCGTCACCCAGGACCGCATTCGCAGGTGGTGAAGAGTCCCGCGAGAATATTTCACGCCGGACGCCAGCAGGTGCCCGGATCCCTGCCTCCGCCCCTGGAGAGCCCGGTGGGCCACCAGCCCCCTTGTGAACCCGGAGGGGCAGGGATAACACGGTGACACCACCTGGCTCTTCAGGGCCCCGCCCTGAAGCAGATTGTCCTAACCGTCGTACATAACACGATCGAACTAACTCACCCCTCTCCCCTCTAAATTATGCATTTGTACCAGTGTCCACCGGCGGATGACACAGGGTTGACCGCCTTCGGGAAATCCCCGCGACCACCCCCACGGGCCACTCGGGTTCCCACGCCAGATTCTTTGAACCGCTGGGAACAGCTCCCCCAGGCTGCGACTCTCCCGAGGGGCAGACACGAGACAGGGGCAGAGCGTTGTCTATTTTCTTTGCCCCGTCAAAGCCTTGAGAAAGGAAACACCAGCTGGATCCATCAATATCATCAGCAGGTAAAATGCCCCCAGGATACGTTTCTGCTAAAATCATCCAAAACAGAAGCTCGAGCAGAAGGAATGAGCCACATTCCCTTTCAAATGGCGATCGGTCTCACTCCCTCCTGATCTGGGCACTTGAGGGTTTATGTCACTCAGTGCCATTGTGGCTTCCTAAGTGACCAGCCAGTCTTTTTTTAATCCTCACCCGAGGACCTTTTTGCATTTATCTTCAGCTAGAGCGGGAGGAAGAGAGAGAGAGCGAAACATCGAGTGGCTGCCACCCGCACGACCCACCAGGGCCGGGGACAAACTGCAACCGAGGTACGTGCCCTTAGCGGGAACCGAACCCGGGTCTCTCTGGTCTGCAGGCCGACGCTCTAACCCCTGAGCCACACCGGCCAGGGCCCGGCCACTCTTCACATAGCAATTCAGGGGGGGCCTCCAGCAAAAAAAAAAAAAAGACAAACCGAAAACAAAAACCCCGTAAGGAATGTAAATTTAATTTTCTTCCAGGAGACAAAGTTCCCTGAGACAAGCTGAGAGAGAAGCAGTAGAAATGAGTGTGTGAGTGTGAGTGTGTGTGCGTGTGTGTGTGTGTGTGCGACGGTTCATTACCTCAAAAGAATTCATCTCTTTCTACACTTGGACTGGCCCGGTGAGCGTTCTAAAAGCCTGTAATTGCGTGTTCCTTTCTTCTACAAGTTGCCCTATTTTTAATTTCACTCCATGAAACGTAGAAATATTCAAATAAATTCGAAAAAGCACATCTGTCGTGAGTGTGAGACGTTCCAGCGGCCAGGTCACTGAGGAGTCTGGTCCGCACCCTGGCCGGTCAGTGACGGGCATTGCTGGCCGGGACGAAGGCAGAGGATGCACCCTGTCGGAGGCCACGGGCCGCGGTCCCCACGGCGCCCAGGCCTTCACCCAGCCTCATCTGCCGGCCGGCTCTCGGGCAAACTCCGGGGGCGTCCGCCGGTGTCTGTTCACTGCGCCCCGATCATGACCCCGCCCGCCCTTCGCAGGAATGGAACCAGGAAAGGGCTCCTGGACGTGGTGTGGCGAGGATGGGCGGGCCCGTGCTTCCGGTACTTCCGTCTCCAACCCAAGTCCATGGCCAGGAGGACGCCCGGAGACGGGGAGCCCCTCCCGAGGAGCTGGGGTTCCTCCTGAGACGCTCAGCAGGTGTGTGAACAGGGTCACTTTGCAGAGGTTCGAAACCAGAGCTACACGTGGGGCTCCGTGTGCACCGTTAGCATGGCCTTGCTGACGCTCGCGTGTTACTCAGCCCGTTCACGGAAACGTGTCCCATCGGGGTGGTGTGATGTCCACTGTAGGCCCAGAGAGCCCCAGAGAGCTAAGCAGGCCATGAACAAATGTGGCCGGTGTCACCCTTCACCAAGCAGCAGCCGTGACCCTCCTGTGGGTCCTTTGCCGGCGCCTTTCCCAGCACCCAAGGAGGCTGGCTCAGCCTTGGGGACTTGGGCGGACACCCTTCCACCGCCAGGACCGAGCTGGCCCAAATCACACCCTTCCCAGCAAGGAAGCGCTGTCCCCATTTCTGAACTCCCAGGTTTGTCAGATCAGTAGCATTCTCCTCGTTGCACACACCCTGTCCTTCAAGCCGTCTGTGACGGCGTCCCCTCCCCGCCAGCCCCCAGTGAATGTAATGCAGCTGTCTGCCTTGCCTGCTGCACTCCATCCCCAGCCAGGACCGCGTTACCCCCGCGGGACTGGGCCCCGGCTCGTGGGACAGCGTGTCCTTAGTCTCCATTGCTGTCTGGCCCCTGGCTCTCCCTGTCCTCCATCCCCATCTGCTTTCCAGCTGTGCTCAGCTGCTCCCTTCTCCCCCAAGGAAGTCAGGGTGGTACCCAGCAGGGCCCCTGTCCTTGGCCTCGGCCCGCACCGATGTTCTCCCCGCACACCGCGCTGTCTCTGGCTGCCTGGGCCAGTCCGCGATGCTCCAGGATCACCTGCAGTTCCCAAGGCGCCCTCGGGCAGGGAGCACGGCTGGTTCGATTGGACAGTTCTTCCCAGAGCGTGATACACGCACGTGGTGAGGAGACCAAAGGGGGGCCGCTCGTGTGCGGGTTGGGGAGCTGGGTCTCGATGAGTGAGGAGGAGCTTGCCGCGGGGCGAGGAGAGAGAGGACTTGAGTGGACGAGAGAAAGAACATCAAGAGCCAAGTCTCCACACACAAGGCCTGTTGAGAGAGTCAAGGGGTTTGGGGATGCCGGGGTGGGCAGAAAGGCATGATGGGAAATTCCTTGGAGTCCCATCAGGGGAGCCCCGTTCTGTAGCCCTGGCAACTGGAGCAGACCGCGGGGAGGTCGCCGGAAGGAGTGAGAGGGGTTACTCCCCCTCCGCATCCCTTTCACACGGACCGATGGTGACATCTGCCGCGCTCTGATTTCCCAATAGTCCCTGGGTCTGGACAAAACGGCGTGCGCCTTGTCATGTGTTCTTGCAGCCAAGTCTTGCCTCCCTTTGGCCACGACGGCTCCCATCCCTCCCTCTCCGAGTGCCCCCCTTCCACCAAGTCTGGGTGCACCCGCAAGGCCCACTTCGGGTCAGATGGCCATCGGGGTGCCGTGGCGGCTCTGAGCCTTTCGGGGCTGCCCCTGCAGCTGGAGAAAGCGGGGTGCCCTGTGCCGGTCCTCACGGTGGCTGTCTTCCCTTGGCTTGTGTCTCCGTTCGCTCCTGGGACGGCAGGCCTCCGGAGGGCGGGCTTTTTCTCGCCAGCCGTAGGGCTCTGCGTTCTGCTTACTGACGTGTCACGGTGACCATTCTGAAGTGGCGGCTGTGGTTTCGGGGAACACGGACATCGCTCCGAGGACAGGTGGAAGGGGCGGGGGAATAAGCCCCCCAAGACGAAGGCCCGGGAGTCCTGGGGCTGGCTGCCCAGGTGGCGTGCCGGACGGCGGCATGCACGACAGACACACCTGTGCTCCGTCCCGTGGTCACCAGGCTTGTGGCCGAGACAACGTGACGGTTACATCTCGCAGGCGCCCACTGAACAGCAGAACCGCCCGACATGTGCTCAACATAATTCCTTTTCACTCAACAGTGTTGTCGTGTCTAAATCAATGTAACGAATTCCTGACACCTGGTGCCACGTGGCTGACTCTCAAGAACAGTGAAGGAAGCCAGAGGTGAGAGCGCACGTAGCCCGTGGTTTCATTCACAAGCAATGTCCAGACTACGTGAGCAGCAGAGACAGCAGAGACTGGGTGCCCGGGGCCGCAGCGACACGGGCGGGGAGCAAGGACAGTGTACCGGGGACGCGGTCCCCGGGGAGCCGTGCAAACGTCTTGGCCACGCAGAGGAGCCGGGTTCGCAACTCTGTGAGTGTGTGACACGTCGTTGCGCTGGATACTTGCAAGTGACCGATTTCATGCTACGTGAACTTGGTCCTTACAAAACAATAGCAAGGAACGGTGTCATGAGAGTTACTCACGTAGACGAAGCTTTCGCTAAAAACAGGATTTAATGTTCCCAAAGGAAGCAAACATTACCTCCCCGCGAACCTGCATGGTCCCCAAAGGCTCTTCCAGTTGGGACGCGCTACAGCCGAGGTTCCAAGGCAGCAAGAGAAGCCACGACCACTGAGCCCGGGAAACACCCAGGTTCCTCGGCAGAGGCCAGGTCCCCAGACCTTAGCCTCGTCCCCTCCGCCATCCCCAGAGAAAACGGCGGCTCCTGGGGCAAAGATGCGCTTTTCTGCGTCTTTGTCCTCCCTAGAGGCAGAAACAATACCGCTGCAGCTAATAGGAAAGGGACCAGCCAGCTTGTGTTTGTCGCGTCTGAAACGCTGCTCCGAGGGACCGGCCTTCCGTTCCCACGAAGAGGGGTCAGCAGCCCTGGAGGGCGACAGCCTGCTGGGCAAGGCCAGGGGGGGACATCCTGTGCTTCTCCCTGACACGGAGGGTGGAACTAGAACACATTCGAGAGGGAAAGGGTGGTCATCTGATGCTGAGCTCTTAAAATGCGACATCTTCACCCCCGAAGCAAGTTGGAAAAAAATAAGACCAGTCGCCCTGGCCAGTTTGGCTCAGCGGTTAGAGCATCGGCCTGCGGTCCGGAGAGACCCGGGTTCGGTTCCCACTAAGGGCACGTACTTCGGTTGCAGTTTGTCCCTGGCCCTGGTTGGTCGTGCGGTGGCAGCCACTCGATGTGTCCCTTCACGTCGATGTTTCTCTCTCTCTCTCTCTTCCTCTCTCTCCTGTACAAAAAATGGAAAAATGTCCTCAGGTGAGGATTAAAAAAAAAAAAAAAAAAAAAGAGACCAGTCTGGCCGGTGTGGCTCAGTGGCTGAGCGTCGACCCTGCACCACGAGGTCGCCGGTTCGATTCCCGGTCAGGACACATGCCCAGGCTGTGGGCCTGATCCCTAGTGGGGGGCGTGCAGGAGGCGGCCCATCGATGTTCTCTCATCGATGTTTCTATCTCTCTCTTCCTCTCTCTCTAAAATCAATAAAGGAAAAAAAATTAAGAAAAAAAATACAAGACTGAATCATAAAAGCAGCCAGGGAGCAGAGATGCAGGTGTGGCGGGGTGGGAGGGCTGGGGGACCAGCCTGGGGTTGGACCGGACCTTGGCCTTTGAACTCTGAGCACAACGTGCCCACAGTAAGCGCACAGTGAGATGTGTATTCTACCTGTGCGTACAGCTGCGTCCCCACCCGCCACATCGAGACACGGAGGCTTCCTAGAACGTTCGCCGTCTTGGTCCACCTGTCCACGGGCATGTGCCAACACTTTGAATTTTCTCACCACAGACAAGCTGTAGGTGCTCCAGCTCGGATTTTATTTTTTATTTTTATTTTTTATCCTCACCCGAGGACATTTTTTGATATTTTGTTCAGATAGAGTGTGAAGGAGAGAGAGAGAGAGAGAGAGAGAGAGAGAGAGAGAGAGAGAAACATCGACGTGAAAGGGACACATCGAGTGGCTGCCACCCGCACGACCAACCAGGGCCGGGGACAAACTGCAACCGAGGTACGTGCCCTTAGTGGGAACCGACCCCGGGACTCTCCGGACCGCAGGCTGACGCTCTAACCGCTGAGCCAAACCGGCCAGGGCCCAGCTTGGATTTTAATGGGGGCTTTCTGCGTCCCGTGACTCCCAGGCCCAGTGTCGGTGCTGACGAGGGTGGGGCGAGCCACCAATGTGTCCTCTCGGTCTCGGGGGGGCCTCTTGCCGTCTCCCACGTGCATCCTTTGCACGATCCATCTCAGAACGTCTGATGAGTCGTTGGCGAATAAACAGATGCAGACAGAACTTGCAGCCCAAAGACAGAGGTGGAAGGAGGCAGGGTTCGTGGGTGTATTTTCCCCTTGGGGACATCACCTTCCTCCGCCCCCGCCGTTTCAACAGCCCCACTCAGTAGGGGAAACTGCCCTTGAGGTCTGCTCCGTGAGGGCGGTTTTTCCTCTCCCTTCAGATCATTTTCTAGTTGTGGAAAAACATCAAGTCTGAACGGCATGTTGCGCTCCTTCCCACCAGAAACGGCGCGTTCGGGTTTGTTAGCGTGTGAGAGCCCCGAGTCATGGAAACTCAGCCCTGTGAAGCGGCCCACGACCCGTCTCTGAATGTAGCGCCGTTTTATCAAGAACCCAGGGCAGCCCGTTGACGAGTGGGCCAGACACATTGACCCGCGTCACCTCCCCTAAAAGCCCCCTGTGCAAACAAAGTGTTCTCTGCAGGGATGGAAAGAGCTACAGAAATAAATGCGATCCCTCGTTACAGGTTCCCCGGCTCCAGTGGGGTCGCGGAAGCCAGGACATGTTTCCAACAGAAAGGCAGAGAGCAGACAGGACCTTCCCCAGTTGTCCTGGGCTGAGACTGGCAGGTGGAGGGAGGTGACTGAGCAGCCCCCACAGACCTCTCCCTGGGTCCCGCTTCTCTCCAGCGCTAAGCCAACGCGCTTAGAAAATACAGCTGTGCTGGCCCGTGTGGCCCAGTAGTCAGAGCGTCGGCCTGCGGACCACAGAGTCGCGGGTTCGATTCCCGCCAAGGGCATGGACCTCGGTTGTGGTTCATCCCCAGCCCTGGTTGGGTCATGCGGGGGGCAGCCAGTCGATGTGTTTCTATCACATCCATGTTTCTCTCTCTCTCCCTCCCTCCCTCCGTCCCATCTGTCTGATGATAAATGGAAAAAATACCCTCAGGTGAGGAATAAAGGAGAAAGAAAGAAAGAAAGAAAGAAAGGAAGGAAGGAAGGAAGGAAGGAAGGAAGGAAGGAAGGAAGGAAGGAAGGAAGGAAGGAAGAAAGAAAGAAAGAAAGAAAGAAAGAAAGAAAGAAAGAAAGAAAGAAAGAAAGAGAGAAAGAAAGAACTTACTGCTTCATGTGTTTGCTGGTGACAGGTCTGTGGATGCATCTCCAAGGTCTCCGAGGTCTGGTGACCGAATGCAAGCCCGTGTCAGGCCAAGTCCTGCAGGAGCACAATCTCCCAGGACGCTCTGGGTGAGGGCTGCTCCCCTGTGCCCCCCGCCCGGAGGTGAGGGGCTCAGTCTCCAGGACAGCCCCGAGATCCCCCACCTGGGACTTCATGCCCCCGTGAATGTGGGCAGACCTGTGCTTGCTTCTAACCAGGAACAGGGTGAAGCCACAGTGTCGCTGCTGAGACTGGGCTTGGAGAAAGACACAGCCTGTGACCATGAGGAACAGAAGGCAGCCAGCAAGACGGTGGCCCCGAGTCCCCATGGTGCCATGGAAATGATTCTTCCAACACCCGAGGGGGATCAGTAGAACTGCAGGTGACCAGCAGCCCCGCCACAGCTTGACCCCAGCCCCCAGCAGGGACCCGCTGAGCTGTGCCCACAGAAATGCCAGCGAGCCCGCGCGTGCCGGTGAAGGCACTCCGTGTGCGGTGAGGGTGGTGGCACCATGGAGAGCCAATGCACAGGCCTCACACAGTCACCAGCCATGGTCCAATCTCATCTGTCACCCTGCACCGCCGCCCCACCTACCACGATCCTCCTTGTTCCCAAAATAACGTGGTACAGACACAGAAGAAACATCAGGATTCTGCTTCTCCGAGGTACCTAGGACGGGCAGACTCACAGAGACAGACAGGACAGAGGTGCCCGGGGCTGAGCGGGGGACAGGGGGTAGCTACCATTTCCCGGGAACAGACTTGACGCGGGGGGAGATCACGCTGTTCTGAGGATGGATGTGGGTGACAGACAACACTACGTGTGCACTGGATGTCCCTGATTCGGACACGTAGGGGTCATTAACACAGTACATTTTCTGTTACGGGTATTTTCGCCCAATGGAAAAATCCAAACAAATATGGCAGCGGTGGGTGGCTTTATGTCCCCGTGGTATCAGGCGAATCCTGAGGAGGGAAGGTTTGCACGGCCCCGGAGGAGCAGGCGTCACTGTGATGAGCAGCTCAGCAGGGGAAGGGAGACGGGGGCAGGGACTCTGTGCTCTGACCTCGTACTGCGGGTGCCAGGCCCTGGGGACAACTGCTGTCATCAGCGGTGGAGGCAGGAGGGAATGGCCAGACTGGAAGGGCCGAGTCCGACGGCGGGTCTCTGGTTAACACCGGAAGAAAACCAGTTTGTGAAAGAACCGAGCGATGGCGCCAGCGTACCTTCCACCGGCACCCTGGCCCAGGCCGGTGCGGTGGGTCCTTCCCATCCTCGTCACGGCCAGCCACCTCCTGAGATCACATTCTGCTTCCCACTGACGGTGGCTCTGATTGTTTATTCTTTATTGGTTTTAGAGAGGGAGGAAGGGAGACGGAGAGAGATAGAAACATGGATGAGAGAGAACATCGATGGGCCGCCGCCTGCACGCCCCCCACTGGGGATGGGCCCACAACCTGGGCATGTGTCCTGACCGGGAATCGAACCGAGACCTCTTGGTGCAGGGTCGACGCTCAACCACTGCGCCACCCCGGCCGGGACACCAGGTGGTTTTAGGCAAGTGAACCAGCCACCCGCAGCCTCTCGAGTTCCCTGCACAATGAGACGCAACTCTTCTTCCTCCTACAAACCGACTTGCTTGTCTGGAGAAACATTAAAAAAATTCTTTAAAAAAAAAAAATTTTTTTTTTATCCTCACCCAAGGACATTTTTGCATTCATCTTCAGATAGAGCAGGAGGGAGAGAAGGAGGAAGAGAGAGAGAGGAACATCGATGGGAGAGAGACACATCGAGTGGCTGCCACCCACACGACCTCAACTAGGGCCGGGGACAAACTGCAACTGAGGTATGTGCCCTTAGCAGGAACTGACCCCGGGACTCTGTGGTCGGCGGACCGACATTCTAATCACTGAGCCAAACCAGCCACGGCAAGAGAACATTCTTCATTCTCTACAAAGTGCATGTCACTGTGAGCTGGGTTTCCTGCTGTTTTGTTTGTTGGTACAGAGCCCTCTTTCTGTCTGTCTTTCTGTTGACATCTGTAGCATGGGGATCAGTAAGCTGGGCGGTCACAGAAGGCCGCGTTCCTGCCACAGAATGATCACGGAAGGCCTCGTTCCTGCCACACAACGACCACGGAAGGCCACGTTCCTGCCACACAACGACCAAGGAAGGCCGCGTTCCTGCCACGGAACGACCACGGAAGGCCGCGTTCCTGCCACGGAACGACCACGGAAGGCCGCGTTCCTGTCGCACAACGATCACGGAAGGCTGCGTCCCTGCCACACAACGACCACGGAAGGCCGCGTTCCTGCCACACAATGGCCACGGAAGGCCACGTTCCTGCCACACAACGACCACGGAAGGCCACGTTCCTGCCACACAACAACCACGGAAGGCCACGTTCCTGCCACAGAACACGATGCGCAGGGAGACCCAGCTTCCCTGTCTGGGCAAAGAGGAGGCTTTGCAAGTGCCGCTCGGTACACAGGAGGGAACTAAAGCTGGGGAGCATCCTTCACACCTGTGGGGCTCCGGCCTGTGCGGGGACAACTCCGCTCTTCCCGTGGGCCCTTCCTCGGCTCGTTTAAGGAGACTCACGGGAAAACGGTCCAGTTTCTTTCACACTGACGGGTGGGGAGTGGTGCCCCCTTAACGAGACTCTCAGAAGTCGTCCTAAATTCAGAAAATTAAAGAGACACCGGACTCAGCCTCCAGCAGCACAGGGCGCTCCTTGCCGATGGCACCTGTCACGCACTCTCATTTCCTGTTCGCTCAGGCTGCACAGGAAGGAGCCTTCTAGATCCTTCCTCCCTCCTACTCCCTTTCTCCCCGGAGACATCCAAACTGAGCTTCAGAGTGCCCGCGGCAGAGATGAGGGGTCTTCCGGGATGTCCGTCTCACGGGGACACGTGGACCCTGGGATCCTATCCCACCAAAGCCCAAGAAAACAGGCTTGGTCCCAGTCGTAATAAACCCGATGGCCGGGTTGTGGCCCTCGAACAGCACCGAGCTGAGCGGCGGTGGCCGTCTAGGAGCATGTCCAGCATGGGAAGCCGACGCTTAGCTGTGATTGGAGGGGCCTGAACTCACACAGCTGCACGGCGGGCTGGGCCTTCACACTCAGTGTCCTCCCGCCCTCCTTCCTCCCTCCCTCCCTCCCTCCCTCCCTCCCTCCCTCCCTCCCTTCCTTCCTTCCTTCCTTCCTTCCTTCCTTCCTTCCTTCCTTCCTTCCCCTCACCTGAGGATCTTTTTCTATTTATCTTCCGATAGAGCAGGAGGGAGAGAGGGACAGGGAGAGAGAAACATCGATATAAGAGGGACACATCGACTGGTTGTCTCCTGCACAACCCGACCAGGGCCAGGGACGAACTATAACCGAGGTACGTGCCCTTGGCTGGAATCGAACCCGCAACTCATTGGTCCACAGGCCAACGCTCTAACCGCCAAGCCAAACTGGCCAGGGCTATTTATTTATTTGTTTTTATTTTTCTTAGTACGTGCCCCTAGCGGGAACCGAACCGGAGACTCTCTCTGGTCCGCAGGCTGATGCTCCAACCGCTGAGCCAAACCGGCCAGGGCCAGGGCTATTTATTTTTTAATCCTTTTTCTCTGTGATGTCTGGAGTATTGGCTATGCCTACTTAAGTGGAGACACCAGGACAGGGTTTACCCCTGGGGAGGCCGTGGGTAGAAAAGAGATTCTTGGTCCAGACCTGGACATGGCCTCTTTGTTTGTTTGTTTTTTTAATTTAATCCTCACCAGAGGATAATTTTTCCTTTGATTTTTAGACAGAGTGGAAGGGAGGGAGGGAGGGAGAGAGGGAGGAAGGGAGGGAGAGGAAAACATTGATGTGAGAGAGAGCCATCGACGGGTTGCCTCCTGCATGCACCCCGGCCAGGTCTGGGGATCGAACCTGCAACCCGGGCACGTGCCTTTGACCAGGAATCGAACCCGCAACCCTTTGGTGCCCAGGCCGATGCTCTAACCACTGCTCAGACGGGGCCTGGCATGAATGTGGGTTACAGAGGCACGGTCAGTTTACGAACATTCATTGAGCTGTATACGTAAGGCTTGGTTGGTTTCTACACGGATTCTTGCGTACCGAGTGAACAAGTAGCCCTCCCCATAAACAACCAACGGGGCATAAAAGGAACTGGACAACTTCCTCCTCGATGAGCTCCCGCCTGGCGCACAAATGAACGGTCGCTTTTCTCGTTGCTGTGGTTCAAAGAGACAATCTATGACGATCCAGCAATCTCGGCATCCATATATCGATATCTAGATATCTATACATATCTCTCGCCAAAAGAAGTGAGAGCAAGGTCTTGAAAACTACTTACATACTCACATGCATGACCAGGAGATGGAAGCAACCCAGTCTCGGTCCATCCATCCACAAAATGTGGTCTCGCCACACAATATCGTGCTACTGAGGATGGGATCCTACCACATCCTACCGCATGGATGACTCTCGAGGGCATCATGCGAGGTGGCACACGCCGGTCACAACAAGGCAAATACGGGAAGATGCCACTAAAATGAAATATCTGAAGTACTCAAGTTCAGGGTGGACCGGAGGGTATGCAGCTGCGTGAGAGAGCTCAGACAGAGAGACAAACGGCAGGTGCGCTCACTTATGTGTAGAGTCTAGAAAACAAAACAGCCCCAGCCAGCGTGGCTCAGCGGTTAGAGCATCGGCTTGTGGACCAATGAGTCGTGGGTTCGGTTCCGGTCAGGGGCACATACCTCGGTTGCGATTTGTCCCCAGCCCTGGTTGGGGTCGTGCAGGAGGAAGCCACTGGATGTGTCCCTCTCATGTTGATATCTCTCTCCCTCCCTCCCACTCTGTCTGTTTTTTTATCCTCACCCGAGGACATTTTTGCATTTATCTTCAGATAGAGCAGGAGGGACAGAGGGGGGAAGAGAGAGAGAGAAACATGGACGTGAGAGAGACACACCGACTGGCTGCCACCCACACTACCCCAACCAGGTCCCAGGACAAACTGCAACCGAGGTACGTGCCCTTAGCAGGAACCGAACCCGGGACCCTCTGGTCCATGGGCCGACGCTCTAACCCCTGAGCCAAACCGACCAGGGCCCTCCCACTCTGTCTGAACAAAAAATGGAAAAATGTCCTTGGGTGAGAATTAAAAAAACCAAAAACCCAACTAAGCAGGACAGAAACAGACTGTCCATACCGAGTACATTTTGATGGTTGCTGAATGGGAGGGGGGTTGGGGGGTGGGTGGAAAAGGCGAAGGGACTGAGAAGGACAGACGGACAGTTACAGTGCAGTCACGGGGTGCACAGCACAGGGAACACAGTCCATAATACTGTACTAACTGTATGGCGTCAGCTGGCCACTAGATCTATCAGGGAAATCACTTCACAAGTTATACAGATGTCTACTCACGGGGTTGTCCACCTGCAGTGAATATAATATTTCATGTCAACTGTAACTTAAAAATAAGCAAATTCTTATTTTTTATTTTTATTTTTTTTTTTATCCTCACCCGAGGCCTTTTTTCCATTTTTTGTACAGACAGAGTGGGAGGGAGAGAGAGGAAGAGAGAGAGAGGGAAACATCGATGTGAAAGGGACACATCGAGTGGCTGCCACCCACACGACCAACCAGGGCCGGGGACAAACTGCAACCGAGGTACATGCCCTTAGCGGGAACCGAACCCGGGTCTCTCAGGACCGCAGGCCGACGCTCTAACCGCTGAGCCAAACTGGCCAGGGCAAAAAATAAGCAAATTCTTAAATTCACCAAGAAGTAGAACGGGGTTGCCAGGGGAGGGGGAGGGGAGTTGTAACATTGTGTCGAGTTTTCGTTCTGCAGCATGAAAAAGCTCTGGAGACCTGTTTTACAACAACGTCAGTCACCTTAAGGTCACAGAACTGCCCGCTGAAAATCGGTCGGATAGTAACTGTTATACTATGTGAATTTAGCACAATGAAAAGACAACTGTGCAGCCCTGGCCCGTGTGGCTGAGCGGTTGAGGGTCAGCCCGCGGACCAAAGGGTCTTGGGTACAGGTCAAGTGCACCTACCTGCCGGGTTTTATCTCTGACCCTGGTCAGGGTCACGTGTGAGGCAGCCAATCAGTGTGTTTCTCTCACATCAATATTTCTCTCTTCCCCCCTCATTCCCTCCCACTCTACCTCCCTCTCTCTTCCCCTTCCCCATCCCTTCCCCTCTCTCTAAATATCAATGGAAAAAATATCCTGAGATGGCCCTGCTGGTGTGGCTCAGTGGTTAAGTGTCGACCCTGCACCAAGAGGTCGCCGGTTCGATTCCCAGTCAGGACACATGCCCAGGGTGTGGGCCTGATCCCCAGTGGGGGGCGTGCAGGAGGCGGCCAGTCGATGTTCTCACTCATCAATGTTTCTCTCTCTCTCTTCCTCTTTCTTCCTTTCCCTCTTAAAAAAAAATTAACAAAGGATAAATCTTAAAAAATAAATAAATAAAATTTAAACAATAAAAGAAGGGGTCCTGCCCTGGCCATTCTGGCTCAGTGGGCTCCGGTTCGACGCCAGTCGAGGGTGCGTACCTGGGCTGCATAGTCCATTCCCAGCCCCAGTCGGGGCGAGTGCAGGAGGCAACCAATTGGTGTGTGTCTCTCACATCGATGTTTCTTTCCCTCCCTTCCACGCTCTCTAAAAATCAATGGAAAAAATATCCTCAGGTGAGGACTAATAAGAACAACAAAAGAGCCCTGATCGGTTTGGCTCAGCGGTTAGAGCATCAGCCTGCGGTCCAGAGAGACCCGGGTTCGGTTCCCGCTAAGGGCACGTACCTCGGTTGCAGTTTGTCCCCGGCCCTGGTTGGTCGTGCGGGTGGCAGCCACTCGATGTGTCCTTTTCACATCGATGTTTCTCTCTCTCTCTCTCCCCCTCCCGCTCTATCTGTACAAAAAATGGAAAAATGTCCTCGGGTGAGGATAAAACAAACAAACAACAACAACAACAAAAAACAACAACAAAAGAGAGCGAGTGACAGAGAGAGATGGAATGCACGGACTTGCTCCTAGAGGCTCAGGAGTCACCAGGACAGGACACAGATGTGACATCGAAGAAAAGTGACAGATGACAGTGACACTGCCCAAGGAGGTGGCAGCCAAACCGTCCTGAAAAGGAAGTCCAGACGCTCGTACTGGAGTGAGAGCCTGCGTGGACCGGGCGAGCCGCGGACGTGTCGGTCAGCGCTCACCGCAGCTCCGGGACCTGGAGACCGGACCCTGCGGTCCCTGGATGTCACCTCCTGCCGATGATCAGCAGCCTTTGCTTCACGAGACAAGGTCCCCGGCTGCTGTCCAAACGGCTTGCAATGCAGATGAGAGGAGCCCCACATCTCAGATCTGAATGAGGAACCTGCCGGCTCCCAGCAAGACCCAGAGGGGGGGTTGAAGCTCACGCGCGTGGGAAGCCCTGGAGGCAGGAACGCGAGTGGCAGACAGGGAGGAGCAGGACGTGCTCACTTGGACCAACCTCCTGCCCTGTGAGTGAGTGGGGGGCCGAGTGGGGTTCCCTGTCCAAGGGCATTGCTCTCAGGCTGCAGGCTTCCCTGGGGAGCATGACGGAGGGGGCCAGGTTGGGGTGAGCCAGGAGGGGGTCAGTCTCAGAGTTAGCGCCTGGTCAGGACGCGCACCCCGGGAGCATGCAGAACTCCAAGCTCAGGCTGGGCTCTGGGTTCAAAACCTCTCCGAAAACTTCAGTTCAAGCCCCGTGGCCTTTATTTTAGAGGAGACTATTGCATGGCAGAACCCCCAAACACGTCCAGTTCCCCGTCTAGGCAGAAACCCCACAGAGATAGAGCCACCACGCACCGCCCAGAGCCGGGGGCCTGGAGCCGACCTGGAACACGCTGGAGCTCCACCCTGACGCCCTCTGGTCTCAGTCTTCCCATCCGTGACATGGGGCGGAGAGCACCTCCTCACGGCTGTGTGAGGGTGACGTGGGCTCACGTGGAGGCCAGTGGCAGGCTGATAGGAAATGCCACACGGACCTTTTCACAGCAGATAAGGACACATGTCCTCAACTGCTACTTTAAGATGACAGAGACAGTGAGGATCTTGTCCATGGATGTGAGCAGAAAGGATTCTGTTTCATTTAAGCCTAGTGGGACCTCTGGGTCCTGTCCGTCATGGGGATCTGGAGGGGCAGGGGGAAGAGTGGGGGAGGGGAAGCGAGCGTGAGAGAGGATGAGCAGAAGGGAATCTGGAGTGTTCGATGTCCCCACGGCACAGGAAGGAGACTGGGTCCCGCTCTACTCCTTCGTCCTGGCCCTGCCCCTCCGTCCCGTGCAGCCCGAGCTCCTCCCAGGCGGGTCTGTCCTCTGCCCCTCCACCCTGTGGCAGGCTCTGCCCTCTGCCCCTCACCCTGCAGCCTGGGCTCCTCCCTGGAGGGTCTGCCCTCTGCCGCTCACTCTGCAGCCTGGGTTCCTCCCTGGCGGGTCTGCCCTCTGCCAGCTGCATGCCCCGTGCAGCCTGAGCTCCTCCCTGGCGGGTCTGCCCTCTGCCCCTCATTCTGCAGCCTGGGCTCCTCCCTGGCGGCTCTGCCCTCTGCCCCTCACCCTACAGCCTGGGCTCCTCCCAGGCGGGTCTGCCCTCTGCCCCTCACCCTGCAGCCTGGGCTCCTCCCAGGCGGGTCTGCCCTCTGCCAGCTGCATGCCCCGTGCAGCCTGAGCTCCTCCCTGGCGGGTCTGCCCTCTGCCCCTCACCCTGCAGCCTGGGCTCCTCCCAGGCGGGTCTGCCCTCTGCCCCTCACCCTGCAGCCTGGGCTCCTCCCAGGCGGGTCTGCCCTCTGCCTCTCATTCTACAGCCTGGGCTCCTCCCTGGCAGGTCTGCCCTCTGCCAGCTGCATGCCCCGTGCAGCCTGAGCTCCTCCCTGGCGGGTCTGCCCTCTGCCCCTCATTCTGCAGCCTGGGCTCCTCCCTGGCGGCTCTGCCCTCTGCCCCTCACCCTGCAGCCTGGGCTCCTCCCGGGCGGCTCTGCCCTCTGCCAGCTGCATGCCCGTTGCCTCCTTGCCTATTACCCAACAAGGCCTGAAGAATCGCTCCTTCCAGGAATCATTTGGACTTTTTCAGGGAATTTTGAAAACCTGAAGACTCCCCCAGGACTCCGAGAACTCATTTCTCACCTCAGGCCATGTGTCGGGGCAGGAGCAACCCCGGGGTAGGGACAGGACCCAGTGTGTGACGGTCACCATATCCTCAAAGACCCTCTTGCCCACCCGCACCCATGAGCGCTGGGCTCCTGGAGTTGTCGTGACACGTAGGTGTGTGGGGTCCAGACCGTGGGAACAGAACTCATAGCTTCTCAGCGGAAGGGATGGGGAGAGATGAACGGCGCTCCTTACCCCCCCAAATCCTCAAATACCATAATCAAAGTGGATGAAATGACTAAATTGAACAAGTAAAAATATACCGGTATGCACATATTGTTTAGAAATGTGAAGGTAAGTTCCAGAAGGAAAAGGTAAGAGTGCAAAGATGTTGCTTTGGAGGCGAGATAGAGCGAGACATTGACAGATAGCTGATACTTTTTTATTGAATTTTGCACGTGCGTTAGTTTCATTGAATAAGTATTTTATTTATTTATTTATTTATTTATTTATTTATTTATTTATTTCCTCACCCAAGGACATTCTCCCATTTTTTGTTCAGATAGAGTAGGAGGGAAAGAGAGGAAGAGAGAGAGAGAAACATCGACGTGAAAGGGACACATCGAGTGGCTGCCACCCGCACGACCAACCAGGGCCGGGGACAAACTGCAAGCGAGGTACGTGCCCTTAGCGGGAACCGAACCCGGGTCTCTCTGGACCGCAGGCGGACGCTCTAACCGCTGAGCCAAACTGGCCAGGGCTATGGAGGTGACTTTAGATGATTGCAGAGTCTTAGCATGAGACACCAAGGCAGACTGGGGATAACAATTGTTAAAAATAAAATCTGAGCATGCACATTTTTTAGAAGTATATATTTTTTATTGATTATTTTTAAATCCTCACCCAAGGATTTTTTTTTTTTTCATTTATTTTAGACAGAGTGGGGGGTTGGGGAGGGAGCGAGAGAGAGACAGAGAGAGAAACATCGATGTGAGAGAGACACATGGATTGGATGCCTCCTGCATTCACGACCCCAACCAGGGCTGGGGACAGAACCCAACCAGGGCTGGGGACAGGACTAAAATAGAACCCGAGACTCTTTGGTCCACAGGCCAATGCTGTAAATGCTGAGCCAAACTGGCTATTTTTATTGATTTTTAGAGAGAGAGGAAGGGAGGAGAGAGAGATAGAAACAGCCCTGGCCGGTTTGCTGAGTGGTTGGAGCGTTGGTCTGCGGATCAGAGTCCTGAATTTGGTTCCCGCTAGGGGCACGTGCCAAAAAAAAAGAGAGAGAGAGAGAGAGAGAGAGAGAGAGAGAGAGAGAGAGAGAGAGAAACATCAGCGTGAGAGAGAACCATCAATCTGCTGCTTGACCAGAAATCGAACCAGGACCTCTCAGTTCATGGGACGACGCCCAATCCACACCAGCTGGGCTGAGCATGTACATTGTTTTTTTAATCCTCAGCTAAGGATATTTTCTGTTTATCTTCAGATAGAGCGGGAGGGAGAGAGGAGGGAAGAGACAGAGAGAAACATCGATGTGAGAGGGACACATCGACTGGTTGCCTCCTGCACGACCCTGACCAGGGCCAGGGACAAACTGCAACCGAGGTGCGCACCCTTGGCTGCAATTGAACCCGAGACTCATGGGTCCGTGGGCCGACCCTCTATGGCTGAGCCAAACCGGTGGGCTGGGCATGCACATTTAACAGGAATCAGCTGGGACCCACACATACACATGGAGATAAGGGGGGCGCACAGGGGGTCCTCTTTGCTCTCCTAGTATTTCACCAGCACAAGGAAATTGTTTTTCAAGGCAGTGATTTCTCTACCTAATTGCATCATTTTCCCCCAGCTACATTTTCAGAGAAAACACTCTTCTTAGATTTCACCACTGACAGTATTTGCCCCGAATTCACCAGGGAAAGAAAGAAAGAAAAAAAAAAAAAAGGCATCCTTTCTGTAGAATGTAAGTACATGGAAAAAGCCAGATTCTTACAACTTGGTCGATTTTTAGCATCACCATTATTTTTTCATGGCTGAAGTTAAGGTCTCCTATTTATAGCTTCTCTCCCCCCTTCCCCTCCAGTGTCTCTCTTCCTCATTTGCAAGCTCACATGGTGATGTGCAATGAAATCCTAACCCTGGAGATATTCCTCGCTGAGTGGATGGTGCCCAAGGAAAAATGAAACAAGAATTGGAACAATAGCGACACGCGGGAAACGGGTCGTGGATACAATTTTGAAACAGCAAGCAATTGTTGAATAAATGTAAAGGCCACAGAGACCAAATAGTCTTGTCTAGCAAACATTTGTTTTGTGGGAGCCACTGATTGAGCTCATGTGAATATTAATGAAAAGCAAATGCGGGAGCACTCGGAACCGGCCACCCCTTATACGGAGGTGCCATTTTTAAGTGGCAACTTGTAAGGATCACCCATGGAATGCTTTTGCCGGTGAAGGTAAGTTCTTTATATCAAGAGTTTTCCTGCATTTAAAACTTTGGTGTTGTTAATTCTCTCCCGAGGATACTTTTCCATTGATTTGTAGATGGATTGGAAGAAAAGGAAGGAGGGCGAGACATCGATTGGTTGCCTCCTGCACCACCCCGACCAGAGCCAGGGATTGAACCTGCAACTCAGTTACGTTCCCTTGACCGGAAATCAAACCCTCTACCCTTCAGTGCACGGGCTGACACTCGAACCACTGTCACACCGGCCAGGGCTGCATTCTAGTTTTTATTGACTGATACCATGAAACTGTTTTCCGTCCATGAGAGGAAGTGTTGTGGATGGTTCCACATCTGTGCACATGAGTTTCATTCCTACATCAGATTGAACTCACCAGGTTCTTGTTGGGGGACTCTTCAGTTCCTTCCTGGCTTTTGTTATGCAAGCAATGCTGAGGTGACAAGCCCATTAAAGAAGAATTCTGGAAGAGAGAACATTGGCTGAGACACTTGGAAACTGTCTTAGATACTGCACATATGTCCCTATTTTGAATCCGTGACACCTACTTTCTCCTTGGGGATTTTCCACTAATACTGTCACCACCTGTTTCCAGAGTGTGTGTCCCTGCCCTCCGAAAAGCTTATGTTTAATGACGTCTCACCTACATTTCATTCAGAAACTAGACTGAGTGATACTCAGTCACCAGAGCCAGGGCATCCCAGGACATTGGGGGCTGATGGTAGATGTTGATAGGAACCCGAATAGTTGGGTGCAAAACTGGTCGCCTTTGGAGCTGGAATAGGGGGACAAACATAGCACTGTGACAAGTTTGTTGGGCACCCTCTAGAAATCGAGAACGGCAATTGCTCCTGGTCATTTGGTGTAGAGACAGGGAGACTCCGGTTCACAGGGACACCAGCACACAGCAGCTGCATGTATCAGTCGGTGTGAAGAAGTTTAGCATGTATCAATTGATGTGAAGTTTCACATGTAGCAATCGGTGTTAAGAAGTTTAGCATGGCCCTGGCCGGTTTGGCTCAGCAGTTAGAGCGTCGGCCTGCGGTCCGGAGAGACCCGGGTTCAGTTCCCGCTAAAGGCATGTACCTTGGCTGCAGTTTGTCCCCGGCCCTGGTTGGTTCGTGTGGGTGGCGGCCACTTGATGTGTCCCTTTCACGTCAATGTTTCTCTCTCTTCCTCTCTCTCCTTCCCGCTCTATCTGAGTAAAAAATGGAAAAATGTCCTCGGGTGAGGATAAAAAAAAAAAAAAAAAGAAGAAGTTTAGCATGTATCAATCAGTGTTAAGAAGTTAGCATGTATCAACTGGTGTGAAGTTTCACATGTAGCAATCAATGTGAAGAAGTTTAGCATGTAGCAATCGGTGTTAAGAAGTTTAGCATGTATCAATCAGTGTTAAGAAGTTAGCATGTATCAACTGGTGTGAAGTTTCACATGTAGCAATCAATGTGAAGAAGTTTAGCATGTAGCAATCTTGTATCCAGCAATCTCACTCCTGGTTAGTAACCGAAGAGAAATGCCAACATATGGCTACAACAGCCTCGTTCAAGAACCCATAGCAGTTTCTTTTACAGTCACCCCAGACTGGAAACAGGAAGTGGACAGCCACATAAGCAGGGTTACAGCCGTAGCATGGACCCCTACTCAGCAATAACAAAGGAAGAAACTACGGATGCGTACTACACACAGATGCACTCTGCACGTGCTGGGTGAAAGAAGCCAGTCATAAAAGAGCACGTATAATATGTTCTACAAAGTTCTAGGAGAAACAAACCTAATTTTTAGGGACAGAAGTTAGCTCACTGATAGCTTTTGGGCAGAGACAGGATTATTGAAGAAGACAAGGAACTGTCTGGATGATGGAAAAGTTCCGTTTTGATAGGGAGCGGGCTCTGTGGGTGCACGCATCACCCCAACCTGAGCGCACTGCGCATGGAGACCTCTGTATTGCACCGCGTGTAAACTTAACTTCACGTTTCAAGGTGTAAAATAAAGCGATCCTGCTGCTTCTAAACACAGAGATGATTTATGTAAACACCTGGCTTCCGATTGATAGGTCTGTGCAATAACCTAATCCCACGGGATCTGTGACCACATTTACAAAGAGATTTGATGGTATTCCTTGCTTTCTGCCCTATGATCATTTAATTTCTTTTTTAAAGTTGTTTTCAAGGATTAATTTTTTTTTTTTTTTATCAGTCAAAGATGTTGCTTTTTTGAGTAGCGGGGAAACATTCTCTGATCATCAATCTTGTATACTCATTAGAGGGAAAACGAACTGTAGAATCCTTTTAAAAAATTTTTTTATCCTCACCCTAGGACATTTTTGCATTCATCTTTAGATACAGCAAGAGGGAGAGAGGGAGGAAGAGAGAGAGAGAAGCATCGATGTGAGAGAGACACATTGACTGGCTGCCACCCACACGACCCCAACTGGGGCTGGGGACAAACTGCAACCGAGGTATGTGCCCTTAGCAAGAACCGAACCTGGGCCTCTCTGGTCCACGGGCCGATGCTCTAACCACTGAGCAAAACCAGCCAGGGCTAGAATCCTTTAAAGTATTTGTATTGGTCAGCTTTTGCTGTTTTGACAAATGGCCCCAGGAGTTAGAGGATTAAAACTGCCACCATTAATTTAGATCACGGTCCTTGCGCCAGCCACTTGGGCTATCACAGGTGGTTTCTGGTCTTGGCTGGGCTCAGCCGTGCATTAGCATTAGTTAACTTCTTCCTGGTACAGACCAAGTCACCGAGCTCCTGTTCACGACATCCGTAATACCCGATTGAAGGCCAAGGTTGTGACCTGCCATTTCCAGAGAGATGCTCACTGCATTAGGATCCAAAACAGGCATGATGGACAGGCAGAAATGAAGTGAGGTCCCTGCCTCCCATCTCCACACTGTCTGGCTTCAAAAGGGGCCCCTTCTCAATTTGACTTCTTCTCTGAAGCAGGATGGGAGACTCTCCCGATAGTAAAAGCTAACTTCTTTGTCTTGGAAATTGTGTGTAGCAGAAAAGCAAGCTTGATATGTTTCTGCAAATGCACAAGCAAGTGCCCATGGAGATTCGTGCCAGGGACTGAGATGGGTGCAGGAAGCTTAGGGTGATGCTTAAAACACCAGCTCCAACTTGAATAGAACAACCCACTCCATATTTTTATTTTTATATTTATTTTTATCCTCACCTGAGGACATCCTTCCATCTTTTGTTCAGATAGAGTGGGAGGGAGAGAGAGGAAGAGAGGGAGAGAGAAACATTGACGCGAAAGGGGCATATCGAGTGGTTGCCTCTCGCATGACCCCAACCAGGGCCGGGGACAAATTGCAACCGAAGTATGTGCCCCTGACCAGAATCAAACCTGCAATTCATGGGTCGGCAGGCCGATTCTCCAACCACTGAGCCAAACTGACCAGGGCAACCCACTTCATATTTTTAGTATGGGAATACATTCGGTGTTGATCATCCCTGAACCAAAAAAAGGATAAAAAGATTAAAGTGGCTGAAAACGAACCATCATTGCTCAAGTCATAGTTTGTGAAGTCATAATGTAACCAGAACCCAAGGTTGGCTGCCAGCCGCCACTAAAACCAAATTCACGAGACAGGTGCTTGTGAAAAGGAAAGAGGTTTTATTTAAGTGCCAGTCAGCTGAGGAGACGGATAACTCTTATTGCAAAGCCCATCGTAACAACTCAGTGCGGGAGGAGGCTTTCATAAGGATGGAGAGGCAATGCAGAACAGAGACCCCAAGGGGAGGGCGTTGTAAAGTTCTCTACGTGCAGGCAGCACAGCCCATTTCCACAGAGACCTCGAAACTGGTCAAGTGTTGACCTGGCGTGTGCCACTCTGGTCTTCGTCATCCTGGGTCTATGGCTGAAGGTCAGCAGATCTCCCAGAACTGGGGTCACTAACACCAGAATCTGCATCTTCTGAAATTCGCTCTTAGGATTCTCACGCAAACATGCTGTTCCTACACAAGCTGCATGTCAGTCAGAAGCAGAATCCATGGAAACAATGTCCAAGAACGCCAGGGTGGGCTACAATCCCCTCTGTCACAATAACAAGAAATTGTTGCGCTTCCTGGTTACAAGCGAACATTATCTACCTGAGTGCTCAGGAGAAAAAGACGAAGACGAGCCCATTTGTGAAGTCTCTTTTTAAATCCAATCGCCTTGTTTTTGTCATTTATCTGCTCTATGTGACCCTGACTTCCCCATCCATTGCAACATAAGCAAATTATGTTTTTTTAAAAAAATCCATCCGAGACTGTGAGAGATAATAAAAGACGCATTTCAACCTGTGTCTATGCATTCACGTTTGACGCTAACGGCCAATAATGCCGACATTTGCATGTCACTGGCACTTATGAAAAGATATATTTTTTCAACAGGGTGTAGGCATCATCGTTTCTTCAATGACAATGATGGCGAATGATCTCAGTCAGGTGGTTCTCCCAGAAATCATGCATCTATAACAGGTGCAAAGTTGTCATGACTACGTAGTGGGAGTTGAACATGTCCCCTAGCTAGGGGACAAAGATGCCGGTGAAGGGGACAGAGACGGAGACGAAAAGATCGCCCCTCCCTGCCCCCACTGCAGATCGATATTTAATCTTTTCTGCTTGAGGACGCCGGCCAGCGAGGTACGTTCGAGACTGGGGAGGGCTGTCCATGCGTCCCATTCTCTGGGGCTCTTTGGTCCCCACAAAGATATCATTTCTGAAGCATCGGATTTCCATTTTGTAGAGCAATTGATTTAGCTTTCACATGTCGCATTTATGAAGCAAATAGAAAACAAAAAATTAAACCTTAGTGATATGAAATGTTGTCTGTCTTTGCTTGTCAAAGCTGCACCCCTAAGACCAGAGTGACAGTGTCTGCTCAGCTGCACGGGTCCTAGCTCCCAAGCCCGTCGCGGTCCTGCTGCCCCACCATGGCTCTGGCCGGTTTGGCTCAGCGGTTAGAGCATCAGCCTGCTGTCCAGAGAGACCCGGGTTCGGTTCCCGCTAAGGGCGCGTACCTCAGTTGCAGTTTGTCCCCGGCCCTGGTTGGTCGTGCAGGTGGAAGCCACTCGATGTGTCCCTTTCACGTCGATGTCTCTCTTTCTCTCTCTCTTCCTTTCTCTCCCTCCCACTTTATCTGAACAAAAAAAAAGGAAAAATGTCCTCGGATGAGAATAAAAAAAATTATTAATCCGCCCTGGCCAGTGCAGCTCGGCGCTTAGAGCATCGGCCCGGGGACCAGTCTCGGATTCGATTCCGGCCAAGGGCACGGACCTCGGGTGCGGTTCGTGCCCGGCCCTGGTCGGGTCGTGCGGGAGGCAACCAGTCGATGTGGCTCTATCACATCGATGTTTCTCTCTCTCTCTCTCTCCCCACCTTCACTCTGTCTGATAATAAAGGAAAAAGTATCCTCGGGTGAGGAATAAAAAATAAATACATGAAATACTAGTCCAGGCACATTTTCTCCGTGCCTAAGGCTGGGCTGTACGTTAGCGAACTGTCTGGATTTAGGTTCCCCCAAGCAGACCGCGAGACAGGGTTTGAGCTCAGGTGGCGGATGTGTGGGAGAATGCGGGGACGCTGCAGGGAGGAACCCCGAGGTGGGGGGAAGGCGGCTGTGGAGGAGACACCCCCAATCTGGCGCATGGGCGGCTGGACCTAGACTGAGGGTGCTGGGGCGCATGTGCCCTGACCCCAGAGCCCTCACTCAGGGCAGCGTCCAGGAGCCCGGCTCTCCGGCTCGGCTGGGGCGCGGACTGAGCATGCTCCTGGGTGCCGAAAGAGTGGCCAGGAAACTGAGGCAGAACCCAAATCAGCAGCCCCGCACAGCACCGTCGCCGGCCCCGTGGGGCCCCGAGAACGCACTGCTCCCGCGTGCTTCTTGCACCAAACTGACGGGCGCTGGAGGACAGGGAGGGGCTCATGGGGCACGTTCTGTGAGCAGACAGGAGAAGGCTCGTTACGTAGCCGCAAGGTGCCAGGCGGGGTCTCCGATCAAGGAGCAGATGCCCGGCCGGTGCGGCTCAGGGGCTGAGCGTCGACCCTGCACCAAGAGGTCATTGGTTCGATTCCCAGTCAGGGCACATGCCCAGGGTGTGGGCCCATCCCCAGTGGGGGGCGTGCAGGGTGTGGCCAGTCCATGTTTTTTTTTGTTTGTTTGTTTGTTTTTTATCCTCACCCGAGGATATTTTTCCATTTTTTGTACAGATAGAGTGGGAGGGAGAGAGAGGAAGGGAGAGAGAGAGAGAAACATCGACGTGAAGGGACACATCGAGTGGCTGCCACCTGCACGACCAACCAGGGCCGGGGACAAACTGCAACCGAGGTACATGCCCTTAGCGGGAACCGAACCCGGGTCTCTCCGGACCGCAGGCCGACGCTCCAACCGCTGAGCCAAACTGGCCAGGGCCCATGTTTCTTTCTTTTTTTTTTATCCTCCCCCGAGGATATTTTTCCATTTTTTGTACAGATAGAGTGGGAGGGAGAGAGAGAGGAACAGAGAGAGAGAAACATCGATGCGAAAGTCCATGTTTTTGTTTGTTTGTTTGTTTGTTTTTTATCCTCACCCGAGGATATTTTTCCATTTTTTGTACAGATAGAGTGGGAGGGAGAGAGAGAGGAACAGAGAGAGAGAAACATCGATGCGAAAGGAACACATCGAGTGGCTGCCACCCGCACAACCGACCAGGGCCGGGGACAAACTGCAACTGAGGTACGCGCCATTAGCGGGAACCGAACCGGGTCTCTCAGGACCGCAGGCCGACGCTCTATCCGCTGAGCCAAACCGGCCAGGGCCATGTTTCTTTCTTATTGATGTTTCTATCTTCCTCTCTCTCTCTCTCTCTCTCTCTCTCTCTCTTTCTTTGTCTCCCTTCCTCTCTCTCTAAAATCAATAAAGAAAAAATATTTTTAAAAAAGGAGCAGGAGGAATGAATGGTGCCTGGATGGGGGTGTGCGAGAGGCTCACCCGTCCCCTGCCCACATTGCCCATCCGACTGTGCGGAGGTGCTGCCCTCCTGGGAGAGGGGCACCCTGCCTGGCCACAGGGCCCGTGCCCAGCTCTGGGCCCTGCGCGGGTGGCGGTGGCAGGGATTGCTGGTGGGGTGCAGGAGCGCCAGGCAGGGCCCCAGGCTCTGGGAGGCAGGGGGAGGGGTGGGCAGGCGAGGCAGATGAATTGTTAAATCCACCGAGAAATATAAACATCACTCATGAACATACAAAAGTAGGAGCCGGCTAGAGCTGGCCCACAGGCTGTCTGGTGCTGACCTCTGGCGTCTGAGACCCTCAGTGTTTCTGGGTCTATCAATGAGGAGTCAGTATCTGGGTCCAGGCAGGTGAGCTGTCACTGGGATGAGGCTGTGGATAGCATGCGCTCCTTACGGCAGGGAGACAGGCCAGCCACGCTCGGGCCTTGAGCCCTGAGGGTCTGAGCCGCATGCCCAGCCTCCACCCACCGCAGGCGGCAGCACCCAGCCCCCCAGTGATGACACGTAAAAATACCTCCAGACATTCATTGCCTGATGTCCCTGCAGGTCATCGCCCGGGGTGGAGATCCTCTGTGGCAGAGAGGGAGGGGCCGAGGAGACACGCGTCAACACCTTCTCTCGCTGGGAAAAGGGGTTCTCTTTCCTGTAATCAGGCAAACCCTGCTTTGTCTGTCCAGGTCCAGTGGAGGCATTATGTCCAGCTCTGTCAGCAGCCTGGTCTTGACAAGCTGTTCTGTGACTGCTGGCGCCGTTTCTGACCGTCTCAGCTCCACATGGGATGCACCTTCTGGGCAGTCTGCGACCTGCCTGTGGTCCTTCAACACGGGCGTGTTCTGTTGAGACTCGCCACAGTTCAGTCGTACTGTTTACGTCGAAGAATCCAGGTGGACACCATTGGCCCCGTTAAGAGTCACCCACGATGCCCCCTTACGACGGAGGTCTTCTGTTCCCCGGTGAAGAAGCCAGGCAAATATTCTAGAAGTAACTCGCCAAGGCCAGTTCCCATGCTGAGGCCCCTGGGAAGGTGCCCGTTCCCACCCGAGATTGTGGGTGAAGTCTGTGTCCAATCCCTTGCTTGCCCCTCTGGCTTTAGGACTAGCTGAGGAGTCTGTAGGAACCGGGACCCCCTCGGCGTGAGTGCATTGCTGACCCTTGGCTGTGCTCCGCTTTCAAAGGCCACCCAGAGTTCTTTCCCCTTGCTCTCTGCTTCAGTTAATCCTCACCCAAGGACATGTTTCCATTGACTCTTTAGGAAGAGTGGAAGGGAGGAAGGGAGGGAGAGAGGGAAAGAGAAACATCGATGTGTTGCTCCACTTACTGATGTATTCATGATTCTTGTCTGTGCCCTGACCAGGCATTGAATCTGCAACCTTGGGACATTGGGGCGGTGCTGTAACCAACTGAGCTACCTGGCCAGGACCCAGAGTGGAATTATGATTATTTTTTAAAGTCCTAAGTTAGCCCCGCTGATGTGGTTCAGTGGTTGAGCATCGACCCTGCACCAAGAGGTCACCGGTTCGAGTCCTGGTCAGGGCACATGCCCAGGTTGTGGGCCTGATCCCCAGTGGGGGGCGTGCAGGAGGCGGCGAATCGATATTCTCTTTCATCGATGTCTCTCTCTCTCCCTCTCAGTTCCTCTGTCTCTAAAATCAATACAGAAAAAAGAAATTTAAAAGAAAAAAAAAGAAAGAGTGTTTATTCTTCAAAACCCAGTTCCAAGCCACCGCCTGGAGAAGCTTTGCCCAGGCCCCAGCCAGGGTTCTGCTGCCCTGCAGGGCGGGCACCGCCCATGCCCCCGTCCCCCGTTCGTTAATGTGTTCCTGTGCTGTACGGTCCCTTAGGGCGGAGCTAACATCTCTTCACCTTCGTTTGCCTGCTGGAAACTTCATTTAAAAATCTTAACTTCACCCGGCCGGTGTGGTTCAGTGGTTGAGTGTGGACCCTGCACCAAGAGGTCACTGGTTCGATTCCCAGTCAGGGTGCATGCCCAGGTTGTGGACCCGATCCCCAGTGGGGGGCATGCAGGAGGCGGCCCATCGATGTTCTCTCTCATCCACGTTTCTCTCTCTCTCTCCCTCTCCCTTCCTCTCTCTCTAAAGTCAATAAAGGCAAAAAAGTTTTCTAAAAATCTCAACTTACAGAGACCTAAGTCCTGTGATAAAAGTGCCTAATTCCTATGCGTGCATCTAGGCCGTTTACACAAAGGTGAGCACCTGGGACCCGCGTCCCTATCTGGATGTGGACCACGTGGCATCCCTCTGCCCCACGGCAACCAAGCCCTGCAGGAGGCCGAGCTGGGAGTCCGGCATGTCGTCCATACACTTGGGTCTCGGGCACCTGGGCCCCGGGCCACACCCCTGCCACCCTTCTGGCTGAAATGCAAACCTTTGCTCACTTTTTTCCTCCCTTCCTCAACTCCCGGCGGCTCCTCCGACCAACTGTGCAGAGCGCTCATCTTCCTCGGAAGGCGCCGTGTTCCCACAGTTCTTCCGCTAACCTGCCCCCTTGCCTCCGCCCGCGGCAGCCTCCTCGCCTTCAGACGGTCCCGTCGCAGCCCTGGCTGGGGTCCCGCGCCCTCCTCCTGCCCAGCTCCTTCAGCCTCAGGGCGCCCGGCTGCGGTAACCTTCCGCGCCTCCCCGCGCCCCGCAAACCGCAACACGCACAAGAACGTCTCCAGCCCTCAGCTTGGCTTCAGGAACGGTCACCACCTGGGTCCAGGCTGCCTTTTCCAACCGCTCTTCCCTTTCCTGCTTCCCTGAGGCCCAGACTCCCAGCCGGGTGTGGCAACGAAGTGTCCCCAGCTGTCGCTGAGAGTTCCCAGGGGAGCAGATCGGAGACTCTCCGCCCTCCGGCAGGAGGCTGGTGTTTCGGCACCACTGTCCCTTGGAAGCCGGTTCCCTCACCCCGACTCTGCTCCCAGGGAAGGGGGGGCCAGGGCAGCAGCTTCCACAGGGAGATGGGCCTTTGCTCCGTGCACCCCGGGGGCTCCCCCAGGCCACAGGCCTCCAGGTGGGAGCCCAAGAGAGAGACAGGGATGAGCAAACTGACCAGTGTCCACCTGCTCTTGGTCGCCTCTGGGGAGGCTGGGGAAATCAGGGTAACACTGGGCTTTTCGTGACACTGTAAAACGCCAAAGTGCCATTTCCCCATGAAGTCGTATAGGAAGGAATGAACCTGGCATGCCCCCCCAAAACCCACCCCAAACCTGAAATCAGTTCAAAGTTTGCTTCGCGGAGCAAACGCCCGGGCTGCGTTTCCCTTCCGGGGCAGTGTCACAGACCGGCCTCCTGTCTCTCCTGCTTGTCACACAGAGGACGCTGCCCTGGGTCCCTCCCACCCCGAGCCCCCCGCTTGCTCCCCGCTGTGGCGTTCCCCAGGGCTCCGTGTCTGTCCCCTGCCCCTCTGTCCCTCTCTCTTCCCAGAGTTGCTCTAACCGTCCACCCAGCACGACCTCCAGGGGACAGCAGGCCGCGGGACAAATCTGCTCCCAGCAGGTGAGGTGACCGTCACGAGGCTGAACGTGCTTCTGAGACACTCAGTTAAACACGACACAGACTCCTCTGCACTCACACGAGAATGGACTCGGCCGATTGCCCAAATCCCTGTGCTTTTCTGAACTCCGCGCGTTTCCATACCCATGACCGCAGCCACCAGCTCACCAGCAGCTTCTCACCAGCAGCTTCCGGCCCGAAGTGGCTGGTCACTGGTCCGAAGTCTCTGCGGGGCGTGGCCGGGGCTCGCCCAGCTCCCAGTGGGCTGCGTCAGGCTGCGGTGGCCGGACTCTGGGGCTGGGTCCTCACCTGAAGGCCTGGTCCTTTCGCGCTCACGGGGTTGTGGCAGGATTCAGTTCCCGGCGGCCCGTTTACACGCTGGCTGTTAGCTGGAGGCTCCTCCCAGCTTCCGGAAGCCACCTGCCTGCCTCGTCCGTCACATGGGTCCCTTTGTCTTTCAACCCCAAAGCAGAGAATCCTCCGTGGCCCATTCCCTCGAAAATCCCCTTTCCAGGCACAGCCTTGTCTCCTTGAAGGCCTCACCTCATTAGGTCACACCCACCTGGATAATCTTCCTCTCTTAAGGGGAACCGATTTGGGGCTTAATTACACCTGCAAACTCCTGTCGCAGAAGCACCTGGGTTTGTATCTGAGCACTACAGTGGACAAGGATGCGTCTGCCCGGGGCAGCCCTGCCGGGGGCTGGGAATTCTGTCTCCCACCGTCCGAAAATGGTCATTCACATTCATTGACCTGATGTTTTGAAAAGTAAATTAAATCATTCAACGCATTTTTTATTTTGTTTATTAACTTTTAGAGAGAGAGAGACATTGATGTGTTGTTCCATGGATTGACGCATTCCTTGGTTGATTCTTTTTTTAATCCTCACCCGAGGACATTTTTCCATTTTTTGTTCAGATAGAGTGGGAGGGAGAGAGGAAGAGAGAGAAACATCGACGTGAAAGGGACACATCGAGTGGCTGCCACCCACACGACCCCAACCGGGGCCGGGGACAAACTGCAACCGAGGTACGTGCCCTTAGTGGGAACCGAACCCTGGTGTCTCTGGACCGCAGGCCGACGCTCTAACTGCTGAGCCAAACGGGCCAGGGCTCATTGGTCGATACTTGTATTTACCTTGACCAGGGATCGAGCCCGTAACCTTGGCGTATCGGGATGATGCTCTAACCACTCAACAACCTGGACAGGGTCACATTTCTTCTTATTTTACAACAAAGACGTTGGGGAGGAAAAAAATGGATGTGTTTATCTCTTGAAAACGTGCTCCAAATAGAAACATCCTGGTAGGGAGGTAATTTGGGGTGGCTGTCCCAGCGCCTCGTGATGTTTCAGAATATCACACCATGTGTATACGGTGGGTCCCTGATCCTGTGTAGTAGTGGGGGACAGGCGGGGGGGGGGGCATGAACCCTGAGCCTAGGGCCATTTGCAGTTGTAGCCAAAGCCTGGTTCTCAGCAGGGAAGGTGTTACTGATTTTCTTTTTCCTTATTCTTGGTTAATGCCTCCTACTCATAAAGCAGAAATGAATGACTCTCTGCTATGTTTGTTTGTTTGCCTTTTTTTCCTTTTTCCATTTCATAAGGTTGGCTTGCCTTCCCCGAACCACCCGCCACCCCACACCATCACCCTTTGCATTTCGAATAGAAGACAGAACTAATGAGGCCGGTCCTGTTCCACACCAATTAGCGTCAGCTCTGTGAGCCTGACGTCTCATCCGAACCTTTCCGCATTGTCCTGACGGTGCGGCCTCCACAAAGCTCACGCGTGGTTCTCCACCGCGGCCGGAGACGGGTCATTATCGCGCCAAGCAACAAAACCCGTCATTTTCTGCACGGAACTTAAGAATCTGATGTTCAAGGTGACGTTTCAAGGACAGAGATTTAGCCGGACTTTTTTTTTTTATCCTCACCCGAGGACATTTTTTCCATTTTTTGTTCAGATAGAGCGGGAGGGAGAGAGAGAGAGAGAGAGAGAGAGAGAGAGAGAGAGAGAGAGAGAGAAACAGCGACGTGAAAGGGACACGTTGAGTGGCTGCCACCCACACGGCCCAACCAGGGCCGGGGACAAACTGCAACCGAGGCACGTGCCCTTAGCGGGAACCGAACGCGGGTCTCTCTGGACCGCAGGCCGACGCTCTAACCGCTGAGCCAAACTAGGCAGGTCTAGCTGGACGTTGTAAAACTGAAAAGCGACAGCCATTCGTGCACGAAGGCATGAGCCAAATGAGAATCCGCGGGACATTTCTGGGTTTCAACTCTTTCACACCCTTCACCTTGATAGGGTTGAATTTCTCAAACCACAGTGTAAAAGACTATCATTAAGGAAACAGAAATCAGTGCTATTGGAAATTGCAACCTGGTCTGGCCTGGAGACAGTGGGGACAGTAGGGACGTTGTATCCGTTGACGGCCTAGAGTCAAGAGGTCAGGCTCCCTGCCCAGCCGGTGTGACTCAGGGGTTGAGCATCGACCCTGCACCAAGAGGTCGCCGGTTCGATTCCCGATCAGGGCACATGCCCAGGTTGTGGGCCTGATCCTCAGTAGGGGGCGTGCAGGAGGCAGCCAGTCCATGTTCTCTCTCATCGACGTTTCTATCTCTCTCTGCCTCTCCCTTCCTCTCCCTAAAATCAATAAAGAAAAAATAAATAAATAAAAAAGATGCTCTCTTTAAAGAAAGAAAAAAAAGAGGTCCGGCCCTCGTCCTACCTGCGAGACGCTCTAACCACTGAGCCAAACTGGCCAGGGCAAGAATTGTGAATCTTTAACCAGACCCTCTTTGTGCTGTTTATCTGTTTGCGGACATGGACCAACATGTTCAGTCGTCCTGGTGAACGGACATCACAGCAGGGACCCCTCCAAGCAGGAACGAGGACTCCGATGCAACCGCCCCCGACCCGAGCTCCTCCAGTGCCTTCTGTCTGTTCTGCTCCCGTGTGTCACAGCGACACCTGTGGTCCCAGCGACTGAGGGGGCGGAGAGCCGTGACCTGGCAGGGCAGGAGGTTGAAGCAAAGAGGCAGCTGCGCTTGATTGAGGGACAGCCCGTGCACATGACCCCAACCCGAGGGCTGCCTGTCATCCCCAGAAGACAAAAACCTGGTCTTCATCACACGACCCGACACTCTCCGGTCCCCCCCTGAGCGCACCAGCCGACATCTCTGCACCGACATCCATTTCCGGGGCTGGGACCACGAGCCTTTAGTTATTGGCCTAGTGATGACTTCAAACAACATCATTATTATTTTCTAATAATGAGTTGATTTTCAGAGAGAGAGGAAGGGAGAGGGAGAGAGAGACAGAAACATCGATGGGAGAGAACATCAACTGGCCGCCTCCTGCGTGTCCCTCACTGGGGATCGGACCCAGAACCTGGGCATGTGTCCTGACCGGGAATCAAACAGGCGACCTCTTGGTGCAGGGTCCACGCTCCACCGCTGAGCCAAAATTCATTATTTTTAAGTAGGCATGCATGCTCATGGCATAAAATTCAAAAGGTCCAAATAGTGAAAAAGGGCATCACCCACCTCTCAGGCACCCACTTCCCCGCCCAGGGCACCCCTGTTCCCGCCGTGGGCTTCCTTCCAGGCAGTTAGAAGGGCAGGGGGCATATCCCAGCATCTATGTGCGCTGGCCTCCTCACCAAACGCCATCTCTGATTCTGTTTCTCTGGGGCAGTAGATTCTCTCTGCATATCTGGGAGCTAATTAACAGGACCACCTGCCTGGTGGTGGTCTGTGGCCTCGGGGCAGTCCTGGACAGTAGCTGGAGGAGGGGTGAGCACTTGCAGTCCCTGGGGACCCTGCCCCAGCCACACCCACCGGACCCTCCCCACCCGCTCCCCTTCCCTGTTGGATGGCATACTTAACTTACCCCAGAGGTTGGGAGCCCGGGTAATGCATGCCCCGCAGGGGGCGGTGGGCCATGTCTAGAGGCACTGTTGGGTGTCACTCCAGGGATGATGGAACTGGTTCTGCGGGGATGCTGTAAACACCCTACAACAGGCCTCTCCCCGCACCCCCGGGACAGTTCCTGGCCCCCTGTGTCACTGCTGCTGTGGTGAGGACACCTGGCTCAGCCTCATCTGTACGTAGTTTCCTCTGCTGCGCCTCAGATGGTTGCATCTTATACTATTTTTTTTTTTTAATCCTCACCAGAGGACATCCATTTTTTGTTCAGATAGAGTGGGAGGGAGGGAGAGGAAGAGGGAGGGAGGGAGGGAGGGAGAGAGAGAGAGAAACATCGACGTGAAAGGGACACATCGAGTGGCTGCCACCCACACGACCAACCAGGGCCGGGGACAAACGGCAACCGAGGTACATGCCCTTAGCGGGAACCGAACCCGGGTCTCTCTGGACCGCAGGCTGACGCTCTAACTGCTGAGCCAAACCAGCCAAGGCGCATCTTACACCATTGATGGCCCTGCCTTTGTCCTAGCCCTAGGTAGCCACTGTCCATCACCCTCTCACCCCCAAATGTCACTCCTTTTGTCTCTCCTTACCTGTCTCTCTGCTTACCTGTCTCTCTCCTTACCTCTCCCTCTCCTTACCTGTCTCCCTTTACCTGTCTCTCTACCTCTCTCCTTACCTATTTCCTGTCTGTCCTCTGCACTGTGATGTGACTTCCTACAGAGCTGGTGTCTCATGATTTCTGGGACAGAACATTATGGGGCATGAGATGAGTGTCCCTAACGGGATGACATTTCAAAGGAGTTCTTTTTCTTTTTCTATCCTCACCTGAGGGCATTTTTCTTTTCCATTTTTTGTTCAGATAGAGTGGGAGGGAGGGAGAGGAATAGGGAGGGAGGGAGGGAGGGAGGGAGAGAGGGGGGGAGAGAGAGAGAGAGAGAGAGAGAGAGAGAGAGACATCAATGTGAAAGGGACACATCGAGTGGCTGCCACCCGCACGACCAACCAGGCCGGGGACAAACTGCAACCGAGGTACATGCCCTTAGCGGGAACTGAACCCGGATCTCTCGGGACCGCAGGCCGACGCTCTAACCGCTGAGCCAAACCGGCCAGGGCTCCAAGGAGTTCTTTTGTCCTGGGCAGGTGCCCCAGGCGCTGAGGGACCCTTAACCCCTGCCAAACCCCTGATGCAGAGGGACTTTGAGCCTCAAGTCCTCTTGCTCCTTGGACACCAGCGTTTGTAAATTTGAGGGAACGGTTTACCCTTCCCCGGTTCATCCCTTTGCCTGGAGAACGCTCTGCTCTTTGTTCTGACATCCGACAGTAGATCACTGCACAGAGGGGCCCGATCGTATCTCCCTGGTGTCCTCCCTCGACACCCAGGCTACGCTTTGCCACCGGCGTCGTGACTGGATTAAGACAGCGTGAAAGTCTAACTGGACAGGGGCATTGATTTGAAGGCACCACCTCATTCTGAACAGTTGCGCCGCAGGCTCGTTTGCTGGGTTTGCTCGCTTCTTGAGCCTGCGGCTTGCGCTCCTGGGGAAGTCAGGACAAGGAAAATGAGTCATTGCTCAGCTGGACTTTGTGGTCCGTTTTAGGGAACCGGGTCCCTTCAGCCGCGTTCCTGGAGCCCGCGGAGCTAAGGCCCACGTGACCGGCACAATTCCCAGACCACAGGAAGTCAACAGAGGCCTACAAGAGGCCACAGGGCTGAACACCAGGACTGCAAACACACCAGCCCAGTGTCCCGTCCAAGCTGCTACCTGTATCCTTCCCACAGGCCTGGGTGTTTTGTCACCAAGAGCAGCTCCCTGCTTGCACGGCGGGCTGATTGGTGTGACCTGGGTCCGGTTCCCCTGGTCTTGCGATTTCTCTGCAGCCCTGGAGGTTGGCTATTTTGGGCGGCTGTCCTTGGCTGACACTCCAGGGCTGCCTGTCCAGATCCATATCAGAAGTGACTCGGAGCACAGAGGCAGCTGAGGTGCGCCTGGGTTTGGAGAGCCCGGGGCTGCGCTGCAAAACCTCAGCCAAGGAGGTGCCCCTTGAATCGCTTTCCTGCGCGCCTCTTTCTTACCCGAGTCCCTCCCTCTGAGCGGGGCACCCTCAGATCGCACAGGCGAACAGGCGAAATGTGGCCTTATCGTGAGTGTCCCTCAGAACTCCTGAAGTTTCCTCCTTGCTCATGGAGAACCGAGGCCAGGGGACAGGAGAGAGAAGGAACATCAGCTGCCCTGAGACTGGGCAGCAGCCAGGGTTCTTCTTGGCCACGCCCGCCCCTCCCCCCCCATTTGTTGTTGTGGTAAATGGAACACTGTCCCCTTAGCCTGCAGGGGGAGGGAGCGAGGTGGCTGGGACACCTAAGTGTGCAGGTGCCATGGCTCCGAGGACCCCGGGGCTGTGGGACACGGCACAGTGACACGCGGACTCACGAGGCGCAGGTCGCAGCCTGGCAAGTTGCGCACCGCGGCCTCACGGAAGCGCCTGAGCCGGCGCCTGTGCCACCTTTTATTTTCCTCCCTTTCCCCCCCCAACAAGTCCTTGACTCAGCACTCCTTGGGCTCTGAGTTTAATAACCAACATGTCACCTGGGCAAAATGAAACTCAGGGAAGGCAGGCAAAGCTTTGCCAGAGGGGATTCTTTTCTGTTTATTTATTTGTTTTTTTCTGTATTGATTTCAGACAGAGAGAGGAAGGGAGAGGAAGAGAGAGATGGAAACATGGATGAGAGAGAACATCGACGGGCCGCCTCCTGCACGCCCCCCACTGGGGATCAGACCACAACCTGGGCCTGTGTCCTGACCGGGAATCGAACCGGCGACCTCTTGGTGTAGGGTCGACGCTCAACCCCTGAGCCACACTGGCTGGGCTGCCAGATGGCATTCTCAATAATAATAATAACAACTGATAAAACAAGAACCAGCACCTTGACAGATGAAAGGGGCAGGAGCGGTTCCGGGGGGGGGGGCGCCCCGGGAAAGAAGGGGTGGGAGAGGCACAGGCTTGCCCACGGACAGCTGCGCTATTGTGCTGGGGCCCCATCCCAAGGGCTGTCAGCTGACATCTCAGGAGGGTGTCCACAGACAACCTCACTAGCTTCCGGGTGTCTCTGCAGGGTCGTGGTCTCCCCTGATGGGTGGGCACCAGGGGTCAGCAGTCACTGCAGCTGGTCCTGATGTCGACATCGCTCCCCTGGTTTTGCTGCCTCTCGGGGCGTGGAGTTGAAACAGGGCGGAGCCCTGATGTCACGTCCAGGGTGGCTGCTCAGGGGAGTGGCTGTCGGGCTGGTAGTCTTGCCCTGGCTGGCGCCCGGGGCCCTCCGCCCTGGACCCCCTGCACCCGGCCAGGGTCCTGCTCTTCGTGCCCACGGACTGCGTGCTGAACGACAAGGCCGTGGTGTCTGCACTCCGTGAGGGTGTGCGTCTTCCTTTGTCTTGGGTAGGTGCGTCCCATCGGTCACACCTTCACACTCCAGTCCTTCATCGAAAGAACAGAGAACCAGCCTCCGGAGCAGTGGGAAGCGGTACAAGGACGGCCCTGGAATGAGGTCTCATCCGCTACAGAGACGCTGAGGGCGACTCTGTGCAAGGAGAGGCGTGTTCTCGCATTTCTCTCCACAGTCCACGTTCAAGTGTGGAAAGAGAGGGACTCGGGCAAGGGGTCTGCTGGTGATGGGCACGGAGGAGGGAGTCACTGGAGCCCGTCAAGGTGCGACGCTTCCCGGGGCGAAAATTTCATCCACAGGTGGTCACTGCTTTTCACCCAGGCCTCCACCTTGTCCCACCACGGACAGAGGGACCTGTGCCCTGAACTTAAAGCCACTCAACGTATGTCATCGGGGATATGCACCATTCTGCTAAATGCACACGTGTATATAAGTACAGAGCACGCGGTACTGAGCAGAGAGCGTAACAGGAAGGAGAATGTCCACTGCTCAGGGAAGGAGGACTTAGGCTTTGGCTGCAGCCAAGGCAGCGCCTTGGGGGTTTCTCATCGCTGGCTCCTCCCTCCACGGGATGTCGGGGATGTCGGATATCTGCAATGCTCTCCAGGCTGGGGCACCCACTCGTGGGCCACACTCTCTCTGGTGTGACGTCTCCAAGCGAAACAAGCAGGACGGAGCCTGGGAACTGGGTCACTGTTTTCTACCTTTACTGCTGAAAAGTTCGACGTGCAGTTGCAAACCACCTGAAGCAACACACTTCTCCGTGCGGGAGGAAATTACCCATTTCTTTCACCAAGAGTTGTGGGGGAAAAGGTTCCTTATGCCCTGGCCTGTTTGGCTCAGCGGTTAGAGCGGGGGCCTGAGGACCAAAGAGTCTTGGGTTCAATTCTGATCAAGGACACTTACCTCTGTTGCAGTTCAGTCCTGGTCCTGGTCAGGGTCTGTGGGAGGCTGTCAGTTAGTGTCTCTCTCGCATCGATGTTTCTCTCTCTCTCTCTCTCCCCCTCTATCTGAAGACATAATGGAAAAATAGCCTCGGTGAGGATTAAAAAAAAACACCGTCCTTATGTAACTCCACCGGGAATATGTTTCTCTCTCTTTTTTTTTATCCTCACCCGAGGACATTTTTCCATTTTTTGTTCAGGTAGAGTGGGAGGGAGAGAGAGGAAGAGAGAGAGAGAGAAACATCGACATGAAAGGGACACATCGAGTGGTTGCCACCCGCACGACCAACCAGGGCCGGGGACAAACTGCAACCAAGATACGTGCCCTTAGCGGGAACCGAACCCGGGTCTCTCCGGACTGCAGGCCGACACTCTAACCGCTGAGCCAAACCGGCCAGGGCTGGAATATGTTTCTTAAGGGTTAAACAAGAGGAATGTTGTACAGTAGGGAATGGCTAATAATTTCTGGCATATAAAATGCCATGAGTGGAATTTTAAGCCATCATTAAAACCATGCCTTTGGAAAAGGCATGTTTAGTGACCCGGAAAAATAGTTTGAAGACTAGTAACAACATCAGAATGCTCGACTATTTATACAGGGAGCCCAAAGTCTCTCTTCACCTCCTCTCCCCCCTCAACTCCTATTTCTGGATGGAAACTTTCTGCCCAGGGCAGAAACGGCCGCACGCTGAGCTCGCCAACGTCAACAGTGGTCTTCTCTGGGAATCTGGCCTGTCTTGGCCCCAACTGACCACACTTTTGTACTAGGAAGCGTGGACACTCCTGCACACCCCGGTGGCAGTGTCCCTGGAAGAGACAGATGTCGCCAGGTGCCTTGGGAACGCACCGGACCCTCTGCTAGCGGAGCGTCCTCTGGCCAGGATGACACAATCCCGGAGCTGCAGTTTCATTACGGGGCTTCCCATGCTCAGCGGAACAGGCCCAGTGACCAGCCTCCCGCGTGGTCTTCGGGTTTAATCTCCCGCGGGGAGTCAGACACTCGAGAAACCCTTCTGTGTCCCCCGACAGGACAGAGAGCCCTAAAAGTGTGGGCCTGGTTTTCCCTTCCGTAGCTGCTCCACCTTCACCTCCCAGAGCTCCCCCCCTCCAGGGACATCCCTTTAGCCTTGCACCCCACTTCCCCCATCCCCAGCCTCCTGCCGGCTCCCCGCGGCGCGACCCCTCCGCCAGCAGATGCGGGCCCAGCACGTGGAGAGCCGCGCGGCGGGGGAGGGGCGGGCGCGGCGTGCGCTGCTCTTCCAAGGTCGGCGGTAGCTGCTTCCCCGCGGTGCCGGGCGCTGGCGTTGACCTCTTAACAAAGAACAGGTTCGGCCGCCGCCCCTCCCCCGCCCCCGGGGCCGGGGGACACGTGACCTTTGCTGGCCTCACCCCCGCCCCCGCGGAGAGGGGCTGGGGGAGCCCGGCCGGTCCGGGGTGGGGAGGGAGCGGGAGGGTGGGGGAGGGAGCCTGCGGCTGCGGCGCGAAGGCGGGGAGGGGGAGGGGAGGGGAGAGGGGGAGGGGAGGGGTGTGCGAGGGGGAAGGGCGCGAGTGGGGAGGGGTGGAGAGCAGAGGAGGAGGGGGAAGGGAGGGCCCGAGGAAGAAGGGGGGAGGGGATGGCAGGAGGATGGAAAGTGGAGAGGGAGGGGGATGGGGGGGAAGGGACGGGAGGAGGATGGGCAGAGAGGGGGATGGGCGGAGGAGGGGTAAGGGAGGAGAGGGGAGGAGGGAGGGAGGAGGAGGGGGGATGGGCGGGGAGGGGGATGGGAGGCTCAGAGCTGGAGGGTTGGGGCCCCGCCCAGCCCCTTTCTGGAGGCTCACTGGGATGCAATTGCCAATTTTTTTTTTTTTTTTAAACCAGACTGTATAAATTTACAGTTTCCTTTTCAGCTGAAGCAGACAATGTTAAAACATTCGGTTTTCTGTTTCGGAATGCAAATTAAACATAGGCGAGCGCTGGGAAGGCTTAATTACGGGTTTGAGAACAGGGCCTTTCGAACGTGTATGCCTGGTGCGTGGATGCCTGGTGCGGCTGCTCCCAGCCCGGCGCGCGGGGCCTTTGCGTGAACTTGAAGCACAGAATTGCTTCATAATGAAACGGCCCGAGCCTTCCTCCAGCATAACAGGAAGTAGAGCTAGAAAAAAACATTTTTTTTTAAACAGCCACTTGTCCACGGTCCGGTCCACAGTCGGAGGGGGTGGCTTTGGGGTGGGGGATGGGTGTTCTGAGGCCTAGCAGCCTGCAGGCTGGGCACAGGGACCCCAGAGCCGGCTGCCCTGCACCCCGGGAGTTGGAGTCCAGCAGTCTGCTAGCCCTCCTCCCTCTGTCCCTGCCCCCTTCTTTGAGCCCCCAAGCACAGGGGACAAAACCACCAACCAGCAAAGCCCCTCCCCAAACAAATCAACCAACAAACAAACCGAGCCCACCCCAAGGGCAGCCCCTACTTTTGCTCGAATTGTAAGAGCTGGGTGGCTGCTCTCTCCGCTTCTCTCTCCCTGGGGAGGTATTTGTGGCCTTTGCACGCCGTGTGCACACATAACTTAAAAATGGCCTGGCACAGGGGAGCACTTGGCAGAGGGCATAGTTCACAGTCTGTTGCCCTCACGTGCAGCCGGGTTCAAGGAGCTCTCCCCAAGCTGGGCCCTGGTGTCTTGAAAGGGTCTGGGAACTTGTCTGTGGGAGGGAAGGGGAACCAAGAGGCGAAGACAGGGTGTGGGTGCCAGGTGTAAGTTTGCCCGTGGGGCTGGGGGTGGTCCTGCCCACGGTCAAGTTTTAGTTCGCTGCACGTTTCAGTCGAAAGGGCACAAGTCCCCTGCATTTTAATACTGGGCTTTCAACACTGGCGGGGAGGCAAAAGCATCCAGAAAACCTGCACCTTTTGGAGGGTCTCTGCATTCTGACAGCTGAGTGGGGGGTTGGGTCTGTACTAGTTTCCCAGGCCCACCTCTCGGAGTAGCGCAGACTGGGTGTCTGAAACAGCAGACCTTCATTGAATCCTAATTCTGGAGGTTGGAATCCACTTCAAGGTGTGAGCAGGGCTGGTTCCTTTTGGTGTGCGGATGGCTGTCATCTCCCTGTGTCCTGGCGGGGTCATCCCTCTATGCTTGTCTGTGTCCTCATCTTCTTTTTTTTTTATCCTCATCCGAGGACATTTTTCCATTTTTTGTTCAGGTAGAGTGGGAGGGAGAGAGAGGAACAGAGAGAGAGAGAGAAACATCCATGTGAAAGGAACACATCAAGTGGCTGCCACCCGCACAACCCACCAGGGCCGGGGACAAACTGCAACCGAGGTACGCGCCCTTAGCGGGAACCGAACCCGGGTCTCTCAGGACCGCAGGCCGACGCTCTAACCGCTGAATCAAACCGGCCAGGGCTGTGTCCTCATCTTCTTATGTGGACACCTGCCATATTTGATGAGGACCCACCCTAACGACTTCATTTTAATTTAATCGCCTCTTTAAAGACCCAGCTTCATTCCTAGGCACTGGGAGATGGGATTTCTACATTTGGAGGGGTGGGGGAAGGGCAGTGAAGCCCCTAACGGGAAGCAGGCGGGCTGGGGAAGGAGGTCCCTCCACAAGCCGTCCTGGGCACCTGGGCTGTGCCCTCTGGAGGCAGAAGTGGGCGGGGTAGGGGTGGGACCTTAGGGCAGCTGTTAACTGTCGGCTGCAACTTTCTCTTTTCTGGGAGATGAGAGATTTAAAAAAGTGATCACTTCTGTATTCCCTCTTCCCCTCAGCCCAAGGGTCATCTGAAGATGCTGATCAGTCCTAAGTCATCTCTTTTTAGCAGGAGTTGGGTCTTACTGAGGTTGGTGCCCCCAGAGCGCCCCAGAGCGCCCGGGCACCCAGGCAGGAGCCTGAGGTTCGCTGGGGGGAGAATCATGGGAATGTCAAGATGTTCATTTACTCTTCATGGACGGTCTCTGACAGAAACCACAAAACCGTTGGTTGTGAAACGATGAGCGGTCATGATTAAAAAGAGACAGTTGTCTTCTTTTTGGTCACTTTCCTGGGGAGCAATATCCGGGCTGTGGATGTTCTGACATTGTGGATTTGCAGAGGGAGCTTCCGTTTCAGTGAACATGCAGGGACCGGTGGCTGCAAAGAGGGTGTGTGCAGGGAATCTCAGGATGCTTTTAAATTGGCACAGACCCGTCTAGAAGTCCAGGCTGGACGGCGTCAGCAGAAGCATGGAGGACTCTCTGAACGCCAGCCCGAAGGAAGGAGACCTCCCTGCTTGGGGTTACCTTGAGCTCTGGCTGGCTTGCTCACAGTAAACAGTTTGTCCTTTCCCACGGGGGAAATCCGTGGTGTCCTGCACACTCCAGGACATTCCCAGTCTTCCCCTTATCACTTTCGGGAGCACACTCACTTCCCTTTGTCCCCCGGGGTTGTGAGACAGAAATTACTGGCCACTGGTTAAAGGCTGGGTCAGTCTGCTCCCTTCCCCGTCCTGCCAAGTGGAAGTCACATTTTCTTCTCCTGAGCCATGCCAGCCGGAAATCTGTCACCTGTCAGTCTCTAGAAACAGAATCTCCTGCTTGATGCAAAGCTTTGGCCCAAACTTCCAGGAGGTAATTCACCAGAGGCCAGAGGGTGGGGAGAATGGGGTCATTCACACATTCTTCTGAGTCCTTTCGCTTCCTAAATTCTTGAGTCCTTTTGTGTGTGTATTTGGTTGATTTTCTTGGACTTGGCTGTTTATTTGGGAGAGGGCTGGTCAGGAAGGGAGGTGTTTGAGATAGAGGAAATGAAGCGACTTCTTGGTGGTAGCACCAACAAAGGTGGAAGTATGTGAAGTGGACATGGGTGGCTTTTGTCCGGCCCTGTGCCCACTCGTGTTTGGTGAAAACAAGTGACGCTTTCTCGCGGGAACACCTGGCCTTCACTCGCGGGCCCTGTGCTGCAGAGCTGCAGGGAAACTTGGGGACCAGGCCTTGGCTCCAGTGGCTGGTTCGGGAAGAGTCTGTGACCCAGAATGGTCCAGAGATAGTCAGGTGTGGGCTTCTGCTAGAATTACTGAGAAAGAGGCTTGTTTGTAGATCTGTTTGCTGGGATTGGTAAACCTACTGATGACATAGCCCATCTTCTTTATTTGTCCTTGAGACTGAAGACAGCACTGAGACCCTGAGAAACACAGAGCCAAGGAGTGCGGAGAGACAGATGCCATTAGGGAGCATTTGAGCACCTGGATCCAGCCAAGCCTGAAGGCCGTGCATAAACTATCCAGTTATATGGACCAATGTGTTCCTTTTTTTTTTTTTTTTTTTTAAAAGCCAAACTTGATTTCCATATTTGGAAATGAAGAAAGTTTCCTGGCTTATTAAAATACGAAGCTCTGTTTTATAGAGAATCGAAATGACCCCTGAACGCTACTAGAGCCAGGAGAAATGTCCCTCCTTTCCTTTCCTTTTGACACGTGACCAGTAGATAGGAAAATGCTTTCAGGATAAACACATTTTAGTGAGTATCGAAAAGGAACAACTAGGAATATGTTGTCCTTTCCCACGGGGGACAAGAAGGAGAATGTGCCAGCTTCTCGGGGTGCCCATGACTACCGCCCATCCTTCCAACTACGAGGTCCCACTATTTTGACTTTTTGGGGGAATCAAGTCCTTGCTTTTCTCTGTAGTTTCACTTTGCATCTTGCACCTTCAACAGACTGAACTTGGTATAAGGCGAGTCACACTGCGCGCGCACTGGCTGGGGGGCGGGGGGGTGTTGCACCTGTCACTCGATCTCCGTGACGTTCCTCTGTGCTGTCGCGGTGGCTCCTGCCTTGTCGAGGTGAGCACAGCACGTGACTGGCCCGTGGTGTATGACGCACCAGGGAGTATTGTTTGTACCCAATGCTGACAGCAGAGAGCTTGTTGGAGTCGATCAGCCCAGGCCTCCTGTCGGACACGGACGGAGATGTTCTGTACTGCTCTTCGTGGAGCCCGTCTTGAACGCGCGCCGCCGTCTGCTGCCCTTGGGGGCCATCCAAGCCGCCGCGGCTGAAGGCAGGTTGCACAAGCCAGTGAGTTCACGTTACTCTAGACCACGTTCTGCAGCCCGAGCTGGGCCCTCGCGAGAGCCAGTGACCCTGGGAGTCCCCCTTCAGCTCTCTGCCACCTTCCGGTCCCAGCAGTGTCTGTCCGTCCCAGCCCTCCAGCCCCTTTGCTGCACAGGTGACCTTGTGTGTGGAGGTTGTCAGGCAGAAAGGCATCCGTGTCTTCACTTGGCAATGATGAATCTTATCTGCATCGGCACCCTTGTTCCTTGCCGGCGCTGGGCCCAGCTGCCCCTCCCTCCTCACTGGGACAGGCGACAATGTCTGTGAGGGCCTTTGCCCCAGTGACCTCATGTACCTCGTCCACGACCCGGCTTTTCCATTCTCACCTGGATCGGCGCAACACCAGGCTCCTGCCGGGTCTCCCTTTAACACCGACGTCCAGCCCTGGCCTGTTTGGCTCAGCGGTCGGAGCGTCAGCCTGTGGACCAGAGAGTCCCGGGTTCGGTTCCCGATAGGGGCACGTACCCAAAAAAACAAAAACAACAACAAAGCACAAAAACACTGGAGTCTTGTAGTTCAAGCCACTTCCCGTGCAGCAGCCAGAAGATGCTTCTGAGACGCCCACCTGACCGGATGAATCTGTGTTAGTCTCCTGGGGCCGCCATATCCACCGGCGAGGGCAGTTACAACTGTGTTCTCTCACGGTTCTGGGGGTCCCCGGCCGGAGGGCCAGGCGCCTGCAGGGTGTCGCCCTGTGCAAGTGACTCTCAGCTCCCCTGGCTGCCGGCCATCCTTGGCTGGCGGACGCGCCGCTCCAGTCTCTGCCTCAGTCTTCACGGGGCCTTTTGCTGTGTCTCAAATTCCCCTTTGTCTTATAAGGACACCAGTGGTTGGATCTAGGACCCATCCTAAATCTGGGATGACCTCATCTCGAGATCCTCACCCTAATGACCTCTGCAAAACCCTCATTTCAAATAAGGGGTGAGGACTTCAGCATGTATTTTGGGGGCTGCTCTGTCACCCACTACATGCCCCCTTGCTTAACATCCTTTAGGGGTGCCCTGTTTCCCTTCAGGGTATGACTCAAACCCCTCCAACCTCCAGCCCCAGGGCTCCATGACCCATTCTGGGGCGCACACATATTCTTCCCTGTGGACAGACCTCCCTGTCCCAGCCCCCACGTCACGCCCGTGGTTTTCATTACGTCTCAGCTCGGCAACACCCTGCTCCCCTCTGGATGACCCGTCTTTCTCCAGGTGCACAAGCCCTGTGCAGACACCTTCGAGGGACCCTACCATAAACAGTCTCAGACCTGAAAACCGTCGTCCAAGCCCGCCAATGTGGCAGATTGGGAACGAGTCAGATTTGCTAAGGAATGTGTCATTTCAAAGAAAAAGTCATATGTATTTCAAAGTTGACGTTTGGTTTGCATTGTAATTTTTCCTCTTGCCATAGCGTGGAAAGGGGTCTCGCTGCTGTTGGGGTGATGGATGGAGTAGCCGGGCACTCCTGTGGGGCCAGGATGGGCCGGTGATGGGCGCACTTTTCCGTGTAAGACTAGCCAGCCTTTGGGGGGTGCAGTGAATGGCTGTGTGGGGACACCTGTCCCTTGTCCGCTTCTCATTAATTTTTCCCAAGTCTGGATATTCTACTGGAAGAAAAATAGGTCAAATTCAGTGTACACTACTGTGTGATGCGCACTTAGCCTGGCATTTGCGTGTATTTATTTCATCATCAGAAATACCCTTTGAGCCCCAGCCGGTGTGGCTCAGTGGGTTGAACATTGTCCTATGGAGAAAGGACGCTGGTTTGATTCCCAGTCAGGGCACATGCCCAGCTGTTCGATCCCTGGTCAGGGTGTGTACAGGAGGCAACAGATCGATGTTTCTCTCTCTCTCTTGCACATCAACATTTCTCTCTCTCCCTAAAAAAATCAATAAAAATGTGTTTATAAAAGTACCCTTTCCATAGTGTTAAAATACAGAATCCACAGTAATATACGTGAATTTATGAAAAACAAAACTATTCCGTTCATTGTCTAACTAAAGCATGTATCATTAGAACTGCATTCCAAGTGATATATACACATCAAGGCGCAGATGACTGGCCCGATGGTTTCTGAACCAGGTGTGGCCTCTCAGAAATCGTGGGCGGGTCTCTTCTCTAGCATGGCTGCCACTGGCTAGGGTTCGACTGAGGCAGTGCGTTAGTCTCCGGGGCTGTTATAGAGGGAATGTTTGTGCGTCCCCCCAGATTCTTATGTTGAAACCTAACTCCCGAAGTGATGGTATGTCGAGGTGGTGTCTTTGGGAGGTATTAGGTCATGAGGGTGGAAACCCCAGGAATGAAATTAGTGCCCTTATGAAGGACACCCAGAGAGCTCCCCTCTACCAGGTGGCGGTGTGTGTACGTGTGTGTGCTTTGCTGTATTGTAGGTGGTGTGTGTGCCTGTGTGTGCTTTGCTGTATTGTAGGTGGTGTGTGTGCCTGTGTGTGCTTTGCTGTATTGTAGGTGGTGTGTGTGCCTGTGTGTGTGCTTTGCTGTATTGTAGGTGGTGTGTGTGCCTGTGTGTGCTTTGCTGTATTGTAGGTGGTGTGTGTGCCTGTGTGTGCTTTGCTGTATTGTAGGTGGTGTGTGTGCCTGTGTGCACTTTGCTGTATTGTAGGTGGTGTGTGTGCCTATGTGTGTGCTTTGCTGCATTGTAGGTGGTGTGTATACCTGTGTGTGTACTTTATTCTATTGTAGGTGGTGTGTGTGCCTGTGTGTGTGCTTTGCTGTATTGTAGGTGGTGTGTGTGCCTGTGTGTGCTTTGCTGTATTGTAGGTGGTGTGTGTGCCTGTGTGTGCTTTGCTGTATTGTAGGTGGTGTGTGTGCCTGTGTGCACTTTGCTGTATTGTAGGTGGTGTGTGTGCCTATGTGTGTGCTTTGCTGCATTGTAGGTGGTGTGTATACCTGTGTGTGTACTTTATTCTATTGTAGGTGGTGTGTGTACCTGTGTGTGCTTTGCTGCATTGTAGGTGGTGTGTATACCTGTGTGTATACTTTGTTCTGTTGTAGGTAGTGTGTGTACCTGTGTGTGCTTTGCTGTATTGTAGGTGGTGTGTGTACCTGTGTGTGTACTTTGTTCTATTGTAGGTGGTGTGTGTACCTGTGTGTGCTTTGCTGTATTGTAGGTGGTGTGTATACCTGTGTGTGTACTTTGTTCTGTTGTAGGTAGTGTGTGTACCTGTGTGTGCTTTGCTGTATTGTAGGTGGTGTGTGTACCTGTGTGTGTGCTTTGCTATATTGTAGGTGGTGTGTGTACCTGTGTGTGTGCTTTGCTGTATTGTAGGTGGTATGTGTACCTGTGTGTGTGCTTTGCTGTATTGTAGGTGGTGTGTGTACCTGTGTGTGTGCTTTGCTGTATTGTAGGTGGTGTGTGTACCTGTGTGTGTGCTTAGCTCCATTGTAAGGAACTGGAGCTCATGAGCAGCTCTTTGGCTCTGGATGACAATGACCTCAATCCAGTTTTTTAAAAGTAATTTCACTCCTTCCTGCATCCATTTCATGCACAAGGTCACTGAAGATGGTTGTCATCAATTGACATTGACAAATATTCTTCCTGTCCTGTCACTGGAGGGACAGGTTCTTTACGTTGGTCCATCCCAGCACACTTCAGAAGCGCAGCCTGCACTTACTGAAATGATTTCCGTTGGCTTCCACGGGGCAAGTCTTCCACGTAACCTCACGTTCAGCGGGGGGGTAACACCGAGCTGGGAGAGCTCACTGAGCCGTGCGTGTGGTTCCCATGACGTTCTCTTCTGTTCTGAAGCGGGGGTGGAGGACCGCAGGTTGGGTGATGGATTGCAGAATCGTGGCTTGTTTGTGCCCGATGATGCTGATAGCCGTGTAATTTAGGGCACAGCGAGAGCTGTGCCCGGGATGTGAAATCTGCGCATCCAGCCAAGATTTCCCCGAGCTAGCTCGTTCATCAGGCTCACGAGCACTCGAACCTTTGGCTAAGTCAGTGAAATACCAAGAAGAGGAATTACGATGTGTAAAAGTAGCGAGAGGACAGAACAGTGGGTTGAGTCATTGAAACATGTTTTGCAAGACAGTAGGAGCGATCTTGCTGTTCTCTGCAGAGGTCGCGGCCCCTTTTCCTGGACTCCTGTCGCGCTGGTGAGGTGGGCTGGTGAGGGTGCAGTCACAGACAGCCCCAGGCTCTCACGACTCAGACTGCGGCTTGCTGTCACTGCGTCACGACGTGCCCCGGTGTTGTAGGTGGCGTGTGTACCTGTGTGTCATAGTCACGTGAGGGCTGAGGTTGTTGGAGACGGGGAGAAAAAAGACAACCACACCATGAAGCATCGCCTGAAACGTCACGTTTCTCACCTTCATTGGGGAAGCCAGTCACCTGGCCACACCTGAGTTGACTTGGGCGGGGTTTATCGCTTCCTCAGGGAGGGTTCTGCAATATTGGTGCACAATCCAATCCTACCACACTGGTTATCGGGATCCAAGATATTAAAGTGACATCATCATGGTGACTGCAAACCTAACATATACGATATAATCATGGCAACGGCACAACCAACATATATGACATCATCACGATGACAGCACACCTAATGTATATGACATCATCACGGTGACAGCACACCTCCCATGTATGAAATCATCATGGGGACAGCACACCCACCCTGTATGACATCATGATGACAGCACACCTATTAAGTCAGATTGGTCACGAATACACTATATTTAAGATGTGCTGCCCTGGCTGGTTTGGCTCAGTGGTTAGAGCATCGGCCTGTGGTCCAGAGAGACCTGGGTTCGGTTCCCTCTGGGGGCATGTACCTCGGTTGCGGTTTGTCCCTGGCCCTGGATGGGTCGTGCGGGTGGCAATCACTCGATGTGTCCCTTCACGTTGATGCCCCCCCCCTTTCTCTCCCTCCCACTCTATCTGAACAAAAAATGGAAAAATGTCCTCTGGTGAGGATGAAAAAAAAAAGATGTGCTAAGAAGCCAAGCATGAGATGCTATATATAAGCCATAAAGTCACCTTGCAGGCTCAGCTCATTTTCTCCCTGTGACTGATCAAATACTTGGAATTCTCTGAAAATATCTTAGTGTCTGGCTCCTATATGTTTCACATGTGATTTCTTGTAGAGTTGTTCTGAAAAAAAAGAAAAGACCCTTTTTGATAGCTCAGTTGGTTGGAGTGTCCCCCTGGGCACAGAAGGGCAGTAGGTCCATTTCCAGTCAGGGCCCATACCCAGGTTGTGAGTTCGAGCCCTGGTCAGTGTAGGAATGGTAGCAGCCGACTGATGTTTCTCTCTCTCTCTCTTCTTCCTCGCTCTAAAATAAAATAAATTAAAAAAAAAAATCCCCAGGTGAGGATTAAAAAAAAAAATTATTTTTTTAAATATAGAAGTAATAGATCCTTATTGGTAAGAATTTAGGACATACAGAACAATTTAAAAAAAAGAGAATAAAATATGCTTACCATTCCCTTGCTCTGAGGTTGAGAATTTCAGTTCAGAGAACACACACACACATATACACACACACAGCATTGATGCCACCAAATTAAAAAACAAACACCCATTTTGAGATAATTTGCACTGCGTGGTGTTTCTTGGCTTACAGATGCATCCCAGTCACATGGCTACCTTCTCCCCGTGTGTGTTCACACCGTCTTTCTTCTGTCTGGGTCCAAATGTGCCCTTTTATAGGGACACACATCCTGTTGTGTCATGGCCCACCCTCAGGACGCAAATTAAGACCCTGTTTCCAAATATATCTTTTTTGGAGGGACACAGTTCAACCCATAATAAATTGAGGATAAGATTTCTGCAAAACTCAGTGATGTCTTCACGTATACACGGCTTTGTGGATGGCTGCTTTTTTTTTTTTTGGTACGTGCCCCTAGCGGGAACCAAACCCGGGACTCTCTGGTCCGCGGGCCGATGCTCCAACTGCTGAGCCAAACTGGCCAGGGCCGGTTGGCTTCTTCTGAGTGATGGTGATATCATTTGCTTTCAACATGAATCCGCTCACTTCTCCTTGCTACACTGTTTCTGCGGTTTCCACGGTTTCCGCAGTGTGAGCTCTTCCAGGGTCCGTGGCCGTCCATCTCGTGAACCGTGCGAGTATTTTGCTAGGGTGATCATCAAGAATTTTAATCATGGTCATGTGTCTTTACAATTTTTTGTTTTGATCCTCACCCGAGGACGTTTTTGCATTCATCTTCAGATAGAGCGAGATGGAGAGAGGGAGGAAGAGAGAGAGAGAAACATCGATGTGTGAGAGACACATCGAGTGGCTGCCAGCCACAAGACCCTAACTGGGGCCGGGGACAAACTGCAACCCAGGTACGTGCTCTAAGCGGAAACCGAACCCAGGACTCTGGTCTGGCTCAGCAGTTAGAGCATCAGCCCTGCACCAAGAGGTCACAGGTTCGATTCCCGGTCAGGGCACATGCCCGGGTTGTGGGCCTGATCCCCAGTGCGGGGCGTGCAGGAGGCAGCCAATCAATGTTCTCTCTCATTGATGTTTTTTATCTCTCCCTACTTCTCCCTTCCTCTTTCTAAAATCAATGAAGAAAAAAAATAAAAATAAGAAAAATAGACTCTCTGTCCACCATCATGGTGCATGCGGTTGGTTCTCTTTCGTGTGTCTTCTCACAAGACTTACAGGATCAAGAGGTTCCTGGCCAGGAAACAAAAGCAGAATCGGCCCATTCCCCACTGGATTCGGGTGAAAACTGGTCATAAAATCAGGTACAACTCCAAGAGGAGAAGAACCAAACTGGGTCTACAAGGAAGCACACATGAGAGATGCTCACACATTGATGCTGTGTCCAGGTTGCCTGTATCTCACCACATCACCGAAAGTAACACTACTGTCTGGACAGCTGGGCGTTTTATTTTATTTTATTTATTTACTTTTTTATCCTCACCTGAGGACATTTTTCCATTTTTTGTTCATATAGAGTGGGAGGGAGGGAGGGGGAGAGAGAGAGAGAGAGAGAGAGAGAGAGAGAAACATCGACGTGAAGGGACACATCGAGTGGCTGCCACCCGCATGACCAACCTGGGCTGGGGACAAACTGCAACCGAGGTACGTGCCCTTAGTGGGAACCGAACCCGGGTCTCTCTGGACCGCAGGCTGACGCTCTGACCACTGAGCCAAGTCGGCCAGGGCCAATTAGGCATTTTAATTGGGAAATTATTGTAGGCATGATTTTTCTTTTTTTTCCCTGCAGTAGATTGGTTCAGTAATAAATGTGAGACCTTTGTTTGTTTGTTTTTTTATCCTCACCCGAGGACATTTTTCCATTTTTTTGTTCAGGTAGATTGGGGGGGGGGGGGCAGACAGAGAGAGAGACAGAAACATCGACGTGAAAGGGACACATCGAGTGGCTGCCACCCACACAACTCAACCAGGGCTGGGGACACACTGCAACCGAGGTACGTGCCCTTAGCGGGAACCGAACCCAGGTCTCTCTGGACCGCAGGCCGATGCTCTAACCGCTGAGCCAAACCGGCCAGGGCTAAATGTGAGACCTTTAAAAAAAACCCGAAATGCCCTTCCTGCTCCTGCCAGTATTACCCAGTGGTTAGAGCGTCGGCCAGGCCACCAGAGGGGTGCTGGTTCAATCCTCGGCTGGGCTGAGGAGTGTGCAGGAGGCAATGGATCAATGTGTCTCTCTCACATGGATGTTTCTCTCTCTCTCCCTCTCTCCTTTCCACTCTATCTAAAGGTCAATGGAAAAATAGCCTCAGGTGAGGATTAACAGAAGAAAAAAGAAGAAGATGCCCTTCCCTGATGGGATCTCAAGAGTATCCCGTGAGTGTCCTAGAGCTGAGCCTCTCACTCAGTTCTCGCCTATCTGAGGTGTCCGTGCATTTACTGTCTCTCGCTGCTGGTGGGTTGAGCATCCCCTCGTGTCGCTCTCAGGTTTGTCCGTCCCCCGGTCTGTAAAGCCGCGTTGCTACCCGTGCCTGTCGAATGAATTTTACTTTTAAAAAATGTGAAATGGCCCTGGCTGGTTTGACGCAATGGTTAGTGCTTCATCCCACACACTGAAGGGTGGCAGGTTCGATTTCCAGTCAAGGGCATGTACCTGGGTTGCAGGTTCAATCCCCGGCCCTGGTCAGAGTCATGCAGGAAGCAACCAATCGATATCTCTCTGTCTGTGTCTCTCTTCCTCCCTTCTCTCTCTAAAAATCAATGGAAAAAATATCCTTTTGTGGGGATTAATCAACAGAACAAGTTAAATGGGAGATAGTAAAATCGATAGATATTTTTCTTTTTTTTTCTTCATTGATTTTAGAGAAAGGAAGGAAGAGGGAGAGAGAGATAGAAACATTGATGAGAAAGAACATCGATGGGCCGCCTCCTGCATGCCCCCCACTGGGGATCAGGCCCACAACCTGGGCATGTGCCCTGGCTGGGCATCGAACCGGCGACCTCTTGGTGCAGGGTCCACGCTCAACCCCTGAGCCACACCGGCTGGGCGATAGATATTTTTCCTGTGACTTCCTCTAGTGCTTCTATGCACAGCAGTTCCTTCTATACCCGTCCAGTTGTGATAGCTTTATGTTCAACATCCAGCATAGATAAAATCTGGCCCCTTTGTGGCTGGGTTTGAACTGTGCTGGTCTCAACGGACAAGGTCAGGGTGGACAGACTTTCTGTGAAGGGCCAGATTGCCTGTTTGCAGGGCCATATGGTCTCCGTGGCAACTACTGAACTCTGCTGATGTCACTGGAAAGCAATGGTGGACAGTACCTAAATAAATAGGCATGTCTGTGTGCCAGTAAAACATCCCCCCCCACAGGTGGCAGCTGTAATTTATCAACCCCTGGACTGGACCATTGCCAAATCCCCTATTCAGCCGGCTCATTTAGACACATCAGAGACCTGAATTAGAGATAAGCGATAAACACATAGTGTCATTGTTGCAAAATGCATGGGCCACAGTCAATGGTTTAGCACAGAAGAGCTTTTTGCAGACACGCAGTCAACAAATACTATGGTTATGAGATCCCACGTAGGGCCGGTTTCTTTCTAGGCATTTGCGTCTGAGATTCCTCCGTTTTTCAAGACACCCGTGAAAGGGGCCTTATAAATCCCGCAAGCTGGACAGGAGATTCAATTTCACAAGGAAAAAAGAAGCATCGATATTCTGCTGATGTGAGACTACTGGTCGCTTCAGATAAATAGGACGAACTGTCATTTAAGGAAAGAATCATCTTAGTGACATAAAGAATAGAAAAGCCACCGTGGAGTGGGTGAAGTGTAATGACAAACATGCCTTCTTCTCCTTAACGTTTGGATTTGCTCACGGAAGGGTGACAGACGGACCAGACAGACTGCATCACATCTCCTGTTCCGGTCCATCCTAGATTCTCCTTGGCTGAAGGGGAGCCCTGCAGAGCTGTCGTGGTGAGGTTGGGGAACCTCCAGGTGACATGTCACCTGGAGTATAGGTGACACGTCACCTGGAGTATAGGCGACACGTCACCTGGAGTATAGGCGACATGGGCAGGTAGTGCTTCCTTAGCTCCTGGGCCCTCCTGGCTGCACTGAGGTCTGACGTGGTGGGTGGAATGAATGAATCCGTTCCTGGTCCCACGTCAGTCTCCCGAACCAAATTCGCTGGCGAGCGTGTCCGGGCATCTGACCAGAACCCTTAGTGATCTTCAGAGGAATCATTACCGTCTGACAACCTCACATCCCAACAGTATCTCCAAGCGAGGCTAATCAGTTGCAGAAACTCTTCTCAACCGACCGTCTCATGTCAAGGCAAAGCGCCCCAGGACGTTTGTGCCCATTGCAGGAAATGAGTCCATGGAAAAGGGGCCGTATGTTTTCCACCTACGTTTCATCTCCTGGTCGGCTCAGCGGCATCACAACTGCGCCTTTGAAACCGTCTGATGGTTGCTGACAGCAGTATTGTGACGGAAATGAACTCGGACGGTCTGGTTACGCTTTATTTTATCCCTAATCCCTTCGCAGTAGGAACCTGAAGTTATGTAGCAAAAAACAAAACACACACGAAATAGAGCCAAAATCCACATTCTCTTTTATTGGCTTTTTTGTTGTTGTTAATCCTCACCCGAGGATATTTTTTTCCATTGATATTTAGAAAGAGTGGGAGGGAGGGAGGGAGGGGGGGAGGGAGAAAGAAAAACTTCAGCGTGAAAGACGCGCACAGATTGGTTGCTTCCTGCACAAGCCCCGACGGAAGCCAGGGATCACACTTGTAACCTGGGTTTGAGCCCTTGACTGGAATCGAACCCGCAACATGCACAGGCCAACGCTCTAACCACTGAACAACACCAGCCAGGCTATTGGCATTTTTATTATTATTATTTTTATCCTCACCCGAGGACATTTATCCACTTTTTGTTCAGATAGAGTGGGAGGGAGGGGGGAGAGAGAGAGAGAGAGAAACATCGACATGAAAGGGACACATCGAGTGGTTGACACCCGCACAACCCAACCAGGGCCGGGGACAGACTGCAACCGAGGTACATGCCCTTAGCAGGAACCGAACCCGGGTCTCTCTGGACCGCAGGCTCCAACCGCTGAGCCAAACCGGCCAGGGTGGCATTTTTATTTTTTAATCCTCACCTGGGAATATTTTTCTGTTTATCTTCAGATAGAGCAAGACTGGGAGAGAGAGGGAGACATGGATGTGAGAGAGACACATCGAGTGGCTGCCACCCACACGACCCCAACCGGGGCCAGGGCCAAACTACAACCAAGGCACACGCCCTTAGCGGGAACCGAACCCGGGACTCTCTGGTCCACGGGCCGACGCTCTAACCGCTGCGCCAACTGGCCAGGGCTATTGGCGTTTTTTAAGAAACCAAATTCTGCAGTCGTATTGCTGGCAACACAACACAAGTGAATGACGCGCCTCCTTCTTCCTCTCGCACGACTCCCCTGATGCTATGTTCTCAGCAGTGTCGCTCCACAGGAACACGGCATCACTTGCGCACTCCCCGGTCGCTCATGAATGAAACCTCCCGGCGCTGTGTGAGCACCTTCAGACTCTTACAATACAGCACATTTTCTTAATATATCTGTGCACATCATTCTTCTTAATTGGACTCTGCTGTTCCACGGCTGCTCCTGTCTGCGTCGTGTTTCTGGAGCCGGGCCGAGGGTGACAGCTGCCCCTTTGTCATCCCCCGAGCGGGGATGTCTGCGCAGGAAGGAACTTCTCAGTGGAAAATTCTGGCCGATCCGCGCCCTGCCTGCCTTTGACGGAACGGTGTACTTCTCCGGCTAAAGGATAAGGTGGACGTGTTGCTTGTTTACGAATTCTCAGCGTGTGAGGAAACGCAGGTGCTAGAGGCTGGTGGTGGGCGCATCTCTGCAACCTGTGTGCCCCCCCCGTGACGCCCTACCCACGTCACTTCGCCTCCACGCAGTGGGGGGTTTGAAGCCAGATGATGACTGATGATTTGCAACTATTCTGCTTAAAAAAAACAAACTATTTTTTTCTCGAGACTGTTTATTTTCTGGTTCCCAAGAGTTTGGTTTCTGCTCATCATCTCTTAGCAGCCTCGGAGCTGATCTGTCTGCACCGTTATTATTATTTATTTTTACAGAGAGAGAAAGGGAGAGGGAGAGAGAGATAGAAATATATACATATTTTTATCCTCACCCGAGGACATTTTTTCCATTTTTTGTTCAGATAGAGGGGGAAAGGGGTGAGAGAGAGAGAGAGAGAGAGAGAGAGATCGACATGAAAGAGACACATCAAGTGGTTGCCACCCCCACGACCCAACCAGGGCCGGGGACAAACTGCAACCAAGGTATAAACAACTGGGGGTCAGGGGTGCCGACCCCATGCACAGCTGAAAATCCACGTGTAACTTTTGATGCTCCAGAAACTTAAGTACTAATAGCCCGCTGCTGTTGAGAAGCCTTACCAAGAGCACAGTCAATTGACACGTAGTTTGTGTGTCGTGTGTCTCATATGCTGCATTCTTACAAGAAAGCTAGCTAGCGAAAGAAAATGTTATTCAGGAAATCATAGGGAGAGAAAATACGTTTACAGTACTAGGTGGATTTTCAATAAATCCATGTATAGGTGGACCTGCACAGTTCCAGCCCATGCTGTTCGAGGGTCAAATGTAACCTTCAAAGTCGAGTTTAAAATTCCGTTTAACTTTCGGCGAACCTTCTGGCTCACCTGTTGCACAATTACCACCAGCAAATCCCTCTCCCAAACAACAGAATAGCCTCTATTCTCTTGATAAAATCTCATTTCAAATAAGTGGAAAGAACTGAGTGTTTTGTTTATTTTTCCTGGAGTATATAATTTTTTCTGCTTTATCTTTTCTATCTTTATATTGAAATATAAATTACATACAGTAAAATTTATTCCTTTTCAAGTGTGTTGTTCAGGAGTTTTCAAATTACATATAGCTCATGTCGTAATAACTGTGTACGGTGACAGATGGTTATTGACTTCCTGTGAGGATCACTTTGTTCGGTACGGAAATTCTAATCGCTATGTCATGCACTTGGAACTAATATAATACTATATATCAATACAATTACTTAAATAGAAAATAATTTAAAAAAAAAACAAAACACTGCCCGGCTCAGTGGTTGAGCATGGACCAAGAGGTCATCAGTTCGATTCCCGGTCAGGGCACATGCCCAGGTTGTGGGCCCGATCCCCAGTGGGGGGCGTGCAGGAGGCGGCCAGTCCATGTTCTCTCTCATCAATGTTACCATCTCTTTCTCCCTCTCCCATCCTCTCTGTTTAATATCAATAAAGAAAAAAAAATTAAAAAAAGAAAAGAAAAACACAAAAGAAGGAATAAAATTATATGCATGGGTCCAGACTGGCCTACTGCTTGTTTTGTTTTTTAAATAAAGTTTTATTGGTACACAGCTACTCCCTTTTGTTCACATTTTGTGGATGGCTGCTTTCATGTTACCACAGTGGACTTGCATCATTGCAAGTCTCTGTCTGCCAAGTCAAAAAGATGTCCTGTCTAGCCTTTAGATACAATCTGTAGTCTTGGCTACAATCCTATGGATTGTGACCATTTTAAACAGTCCTGGAAATAGCACCACAATCCAAATATACAACACTGCCATGGTCCTTAAAGACCGAGGAAGCTACCGTTCGAGGTCAGAACTCTCTCTGGAGCAGTAAAACCTTCCACTTCCCATTGGCCGTAGGTCGTTCACATCGTAAATCAGTGATGCATACGTGAGCTAGTCGACGTTTGTTCTTCTGTGTCCAGCAGGGATAACCACTCTCTGCGTCACAGACCCGCATTTCCTGTGGAATTTTGCCCCCCCCCCTATTTTTTCTGTCTGCCGTGTGGGTGGGCTGGATGCAGACGGATCCTTACACCCCAGTGAGGACTCCAGGTGGTGACACCTACCGCAGAGCCGGTGGGCTGCAAGGGCTTCTGGGAAAGGGAAGCCTTCCCGGCCCGCGGGCCCGCGTGCCGTCTGGAAATACTCCTTGCTCTTGGGCTTGAATGAGGAAGCTGCCTGCGTGACACACCCACGGGGCCCTGAGGGACACCGTGTGCAAATGAAACTCGGGCTACTGGGCCGAGCTGAGGACCAGAGAGAAGACCCAGGTCCTGGCTCAGCTGGCTTTTTCGAGCTGTGATTCAAGTCTCCTCTCTTATTCTCCTGGCTGCCCGGCCACCCCAGTGACCGCCTGAGTGTGTAGGTTGGTTGGAGGAGGCATGTCTGTTATTTGTAACTAAGTGGACTCTAGCTGATGCCCAGTCTAGAACACATAGGGAATCACAGAAATGCCGGATACATGCATTGGTGCCATCACGGAGGGTTTGAGAATGTGACCAGCTCTCTGGGAACAGGCCCTGCCTTGCAATTTCCAAGTCTGCCCACCAAATGCTCACTCATTCTTTCTTTCACCTCATGTTTCTTGGGGACCTGCAGTGTCTGGGCAGGAGACCTCAGGTGCCCAGAGGGACAGTCTTTGTTCTGAGGAAGTACACAGTCCAGCTAAAAACAGCAACAACGAAACCCATGAAAACACGGACATCAATGCTCACTCCTCAGATTGGCCCCGGTGCTCTGGAGAGAGAGGAAGAGGGGAGGGTAGTGCTTCGCAGACGTGGCCTGAGGAGGGGACATCTGGGCAGAGCTGAGCAGAGGGACGGTGTTGGCTGCACAGCCAGGCACAGAGCATGTTCAGGCCGAGGACAGTGGGCGCAAACCCTGGGCAGTGGGTGCTGGGCTGGCCAAGAGCGGGCAGCCTGGCTGATGTGGGGAGCGGTTTGGTGGGAGGCACGCTTAGTGGTCCAGCCAGATGGCTCAGTGTGGGGTCCCTGGCACGGAGACCACATCTGGAGAAGACTATTCAGGGGATAACGTCTGAAGTGCAATTGATGCCTGAGGGTTAATTCAAGGTACTTTGGCAAGCAAAGGGGTGTCTTTTGAGGGAGGAGTCTAGTGCCCCTCTAGTTGGGTGGCATGTTTATGGGTCAGGGCAGCCGGGTGTGGGCTTCTCAGGGGTGCGAGGGTGCGTGGCCTCTGCAGGATGGGCAGTCTAGCGCAACGCCTCCGGCTCCTGGGGCCATTCGGATGATGACAGAAGGGAGCCCCGTCTCCCACAGTCCTGCCTTCCCCTGCGCGCGCTGCTTTGCAGTCACACCGCTGCTCTGGCATCCGATTGCTCGTCATCCGCTTTGCTGTCTCATGACAAACGTGGCACCGGGAGCGTGTACAACCCCAGGTCGCATTCCACGGTCAACGCGTGGACAGTCAACAACGGACAGTCAAGCCTCCAGTGTGGGGGGGGGGAGCACGTCAGTAAATGGGACCCTCGAGGCAGTTCTGAGCCCGACGAGTGGGCGCTGGGACGGAATGCCTCGTGGTGAAGTCCAAGTGGGAGATTCACATTGAGGAGGCCCTAAGCGTTTGCACCGAAGTCATGAACCTCCGGCATTGTTTGCTCAAAACAGAATGAAGGAAGACTGGTCCCCACGCTCCATGTCACCCGGCTTACGGAGCGCCTTGGCTGGCTGATGGGCCAGGAGGATCAGGCAGCCCCACCCTCAGGGGACGAGCTTCTAGTTGGAGAGGAAGACAAAATACACCCGTGATTTCTGGGTACTTGTTGGGAAAGACATGGACCAAAGAGATGCAGAGAGAGCACCTTGCCCCCCAGTCCTTCATTACGTGGGGTACAGTGGGTGCAAGGGCGCAGTCATGGAAGACTTAACAGCAGAGCAGCTGCCTGAATGGAGGCTTTAAAATTTTCGATATAACTCACCCACCAGAAAATGCATCCTTCTAAAGTGTCCACTTCAGTGGTTTTAGCCAAGCGTTGTACAACTGTCTCTACTATCAGTTTTAGAACATTTCCATCAGCCTCCAAAGAAAACTCATACTCATTAGCACCCCCCTCTGTCCCCAGCCCCTGGCACCCTAAGATGCTTTCTGTCTCTAGATTGGCCTATTCTCAGAATTTCATCTAAATGTGGCCTTTGTGTTTGGTGTCTTTCTCTAAACCTATGTTTGCAAAGCTCGCAGGGACATGACTATTTCTGCAACGTTGTTTCACCCGAGAGGAAAGAATGTTGCAGCTGCTACCAAGTGGAAAGTCAGAGGCCCACCCAACCCACAGGACCCCAACAGCTTTAGCCGCACTAGTTCTCAGATTTCGAGGATTCCATATTTGTGTCGCGCCTGCGTGGTTCTGTGGCAATTTGACAAGAGTCTATTTTTTAAAATGGAATTCATTGTGGTGACATTGGTTAACACAATTATATAGATTTCCGGGGTACAGTTCTAGAACGCATCTGCATATTGTATTGGGTCTTGCTCCACGTTCTGTTCTTCTTCCCCTGCGGGCATCCGCAGGTACGTCGGACTACACCTTGCGTCCCGTAGTACCCAGCTTGCCCCGCTAGACTAGGAACGAGGAGCCCGGATGCAGCGGTTTTCTTTGACAGCAGAGGTGCGAGTCCTAGGGACATCTGCAATCGCCCATCTTTTTTTCTCATTTCTGCAAATCAGAGGTGACTGTTCCCTCTTTCGGCAGGGCTGACAAAACCAAGCACGTTTTAAGAACACTTAGAGAGGCCAGCCTCTTTGTGGCGAGCGTTTGGTTGGAAGGAGAGAGAAGTGACAGACACGTGCGAGGAAATGAGTCTCCACCCTTCTTGGTGTGACTCAGTGGGTGGGGCGTTGTCCCGAGTACTGAAAGGCCTCCGGTTCTGTTCCCGGTCAGGGCACGTCCCCAGTTGGGGTGCATACCGGAGGCAGCCATGGATGTTTGTCTCTTTCTCTCCCTCTCCTTTCCTCTCTCTCTAAAATCAATAAAACCACATTTTATTTTATTGTGTTCAGGTAGAGTGGGAGGGAGAGAAAGGAAAAGAGAGAGAGAGAGAAACATTGACATGAAAGGGACACATCAAGTGGTTGCCACCCGCACGACCAACCAGGGCCGGGGACAAACTGCAACCGAGGTATGTGCCCTTAGCGGGAACCGAACCCGGGTCTCTCTGGACCGCAGGCCGATGCTCTAACCGCTAAGCCAAATCAGCCAGGGCAAAAACACATTTTATTTTAATTAATTAATTTATTTGTAATATTATTTTGGTTACAGATGTTTCTCCGTTTTTACCCCATTGACACCCTCCTCCCCGTCCCCGGCTTTGTTGTCCATGTCCATTGGTTATGCTACATGCATGTAAGTTCTGTAGTTTATCTCTTCCCTCCCCTCCACCCCCTCTTCTGAGGGTTGTCAGTCTGTACCCTACTTCCACGTCCCTGGGTCTACCCTGTTCCTCAGACTATGTTCATTATATTCCACAAATAAGTGAGACCATGTGGTATTTGTCTTTCTCTGCTTGGCTTGTTTCACTTAGGATAATACTCTCCAGGTCCCTCCATGTCGTCTCAAAGAATAAGAGACCTTTCTTTTTCACAGCTGCATAGTACTCCAAAAAACACATTTTTAAAAAAAGGAAAGAAAGGAGTTTCCTACTAATGGACCTAAATCGGCAGTGTCTGTCTGTCAACAAAAACCAATGCTGCTCTGTACAGGTCACAGCGAGGACGTTGGGGAGTGACTGCCGTCATTTAAGGGCTAGTCTGTGGATTCACACTCTCCTGCTCTTCTCTTCCCATCATGTATGAGTGCGCCAGCTCACTAACTAGGAGACTGTCATTGGGAAGCTCGCAAACATAGGCTTTCAGATACTGGCCCAGGACACCGTGACCGCGGTCCCCACCCTCTCTTCTCCCTTCCCAGACTATTTCTGCCGCCTCTGCCCCAGGCAGTGACAGGACAGCCGTGGGATGACATCACTTCTGTGTGGGACTGGGGTGTGAATTCCATTGAGAGGAGGTTACACCATGGACGCTGTGTAGCAACAGCTGCGTGGATGGAACATTCCAGAGTCTCTTTGGTTTTCCATTTTTACACGTGCAAGGAAATGTGTGCTTAACTGAACTCAGCTGTTTGAAAATTCACAGACGGTATGAGATAATACCCGTCTTTGCCATTTGGGCGATTTTAAGTAACAGCAGAAAAGGTGTGCTTGGTTTCACAGTATTTATGAAACATGTTTCTCGTGGCCAATCTTGAGCCGAACGCCAAGGGAGCTTTAAAAAGGGCAGCGTTTACATTCTGACAGATGGACTAGACCGTGTGCGCCCGAAGTGATGTGCGTTTTTTTCCAAGGACGAGAAAATGAAAGGTCGCTGCAGCATAGACTCATGGTTCATAGAAGTGGTCCTTTTGAGCTGTACTTCGGAGTCTGGAGAGTTTTTAACAAGCGTGTATGCAAGCACCTTCAGGGTTTGGTGGCTTTTCCAACCGGGCACACCCATCAGCACCCAGACAAGAAAAGATCAACCCACCCACTGGGACACACACTCCCCCTTCCCCCCAGTCACTGCCCACTCCCCCTCTTTGAGGAGCATGGATTAAGTCGCCATTTCTGGACTTTGCATGCATGGATAATGCCAGTGCAGGGAGCAGCTGTCTAGTATGAGAGAACAATGTCTTTTTTTAATTAAAAAATCTTTATTGTTGCATTATAGGTGCCCTGCCTCCCCCCGCAATGATCCCCTAGAATGACGCCCTTTGGTCTAGCTGCTTTACCCATCATGACGTCGGACGCATCCCTGTGGCTTCACGGGGCTGCAGACGTTCATTTTCATTGCCATGTGGTACTCCCACGTATCAATTTACCGTATTTATCCATTCCATTGCTGTGGGCATTTCCGGCATTCCCAGTTTCCGGGTACTTGGAGCAATGTTGCAATGGAGATTGAAATGCATGGTTTTTGGTGTAAACATGTACATGTCTGTGTTGAGTCTGGATTTCCCCAGCAGCAGGAGGGGGCCCGAAGGAGCTTCCTTAGACAGTTTCCCCAAGTGGTCAGGGCAGTTCGCACTCCCACCAGCAGACGGCGATGTGCCAGTTGCTCCCAGCCTCCCCTGGAGAGTTGGATGGCTGTGCATTCAGGGGGCCACCTGCAGACACGGAGGAGCACGTCAGCTCCGGGAGGGAACTGCCAGGACCCCGTCAGATCTGTGCTGGGAGCCGGGAGAAACTAGGCCGCTGGGTAATGGGGGCGGGGTGGACAGGGGCTGCTGCTGCTCCCTGGCAGGGGGCAGGGTGTGGATTTGCTCCCCCTCGTGATATAAAGCCGAGGTGCTCATGGGGCATCTCCCTCGGGCACTCTCTGAAGGCGTTGTTCCGGTCCAGGGCGACCTCCTGTGCAAAGTCCACACGACTTCTGCTCTAGGCACCTTGCTTCACTCTGCTGCCCCGTTTCACCCGGAGGGCACACGTGGTGGTCCCAGTTGGCGAAGCGATCCAGCCTCCTTCTCTGATTGGACAGGAACTTTGATCTCCTTCTGTGATTGGGCAGGAACTTCGGTCTCCTTCTCTGATTAGATAGGACTTCAGTCTCCTGTGATTGGGCAGGAACTTCGGTCTCCTTCTCTGATTGGGCGGGAACTTTGGTCTCCTTCTCTGATTGGACGGGAACTTCGGTCTCCTTCTGTGATTGGGCAGGAACTTTGGTCTCCTTCTCTGATTAGACAGGACTTCAGTCTCCTGTGATTGGGCAGGAACTTTGGTCTCCTGTGATTGGATGGAAACTTCAGTCTCCTTCTGTGATTGGGCAGGAACTTATGTCTCCTTCTCTGATTAGACAGGACTTCAGTCTCCTGTGATTGGGCAGGAACTTCGGTCTCCTTCTGTGATTGGACAGGAACTTCGGTCTCCTGTGATTGGGCAGGAACTTCGGTCTCCTTCTCTGATTGGATGGTAACTTTGGTCTCCTTCTGTGATTGGATGGAAACTTTGGTCTCCTTTTGTGATTGGGCAGGAACTTCTGTCTCCTTCTGTGACTGGGCAGGAACTTTGGTCTCCTTCTCTGATTGGATGGGAACTTCGGTCTCCATCTATGATTGGATAAGAGCCCCCAGGGAGACTTTCTTCTTGGATCCTTCTTGTCTCACTTCTCACATTGGGAGCTGACCAGAAGCAACTCCGGGAAAGAAATGGTAGAACAATGGAATTCCCTAGCAGTTTTAAAAAAATAGCTTGAGGCTTTTGACGTTTGAGTTTCTTGGTCCGCCTTTGGCAAAATGCAATTGATACTTTGTAGCTTGTCTTCACCTACATGACTCCAGTAGCTGCAGAGCGCCCCCTATCTCCAGACTCTGCGGGAAGCCCTCTGGGCTCAGTGGCACCCAACATCACAGCTTGTAACGATTTAAATTTAAATAAATTAAAGGCCATACAGGGATGAGTCATGCATGAATAATGAAAGTGAAATTAAATGAAAAATTCAGTTCTCAGTCACGCGAGCCACGTTTCCAGGGCTCACTAACCACGCGTGGCTCGTGGCTCGTGGCTCCCGCCGCAGCCCCGCAGGAGATGAGAAATTGCCTCCGGAAGAAGTGAGGATTGGATTAGCCACGTGCACGTGACATCGCCTCCGGTTTAGTGGTCACGAAACAAATGTTTGGTCCTCGATCAGAGCTGGAGCACATTGTTCGTCTGTGCGTTTCTTATTTCAGCCACGTGTCCTAGGCAGTTCCTGCATTTTCGTCCCCTCACACATGATTATTATTATTTTTTTCCCTGGCTGTGAAATAAAATCCGGGCGGTTAGGCATTTCCCACAAACTCCAGAACCGTCGCGACTCAGAACTACGTGTTGATGGACTGTTCATGTGTGAACAGATAACTCGCCCAGGAAAACGTCTGTAATTGCTGCCCCGCCCCCCTGCCACGCGGGGGCAGGATGAGGTCAGCGGCGGCCCGGCCACTCCTGTCCCAGGGCCTGCTGCCCGAAACCTGGGGTCACATGGTCTGGAACACGAAGCGAAAGCACTCGTGGAGGGCCGGACAAGACGCTTATGGTTAGAAAAATACATTAATTTTGTCCAGGGGATTTTTGCATGTTGTTGAAAAAACAATAACATATTCAGCTCTGCAAAGTAGACTTTATTTTATTTTTTCAACTTATCTTTATTGTTGAATGTATTACAAATGTCCCTCCTCCCCCCCCTTGACCCCTTCATCCCCAATCCTGCCCCCCTCCTGCATTCCCCACACTATCGTCTGGGTGTATTGGTTGTGTATATATGTATATAAGTTTTTTGGTTTCTCTCTTCCCGCCCCACCTCACCCCCTCCCTTTGAGGTTCATCAGTCTAACAACCAATTTGTACTTCCTAATCCCTTCTTCTTTTTCACCCAACTTGCTAAGTATATTTTAAAAATATGTTTTTATTGAGTATCTAGAGAGAGGAAGGGAGGGGTTAAGGGGGAGGGGGAGGGAGAGAGAAAGAGAGAGAGAGAGAAAAACCTCAATGTGAGAGAGAAACATCAATTGGCTGCTTCTGCCCTGGCCAGTTTGGCTCAGCGGTTAGAGCGTTGGCCTGCGGTCCAGAGAGACCCGGGTTCAGTTCCCGCTAAGGGCACGTACCTCGGTTGCAGTTTGTCCCCGGCCCTGGTTGGAGTCCTGCGGGAGGCAGCCACTCGATGTGTCCCTTTCCTGTCGATGTTTCTCTCTCTGTCTCTTCCTTTCTCTCCCTCCCACTCTATCTGAACAAAAAGTGAAAAAATACCCTCGGGTGAGGATTAAATAAAAAAAAAGTCAATTGGCTGCTTCTTGCACCCACCCCAACTGGGAATTGAACCTGCAACCTGGGCCGGCGCCCTGACTGGGAATAGCGGCCGGCGACCTTTCAGTACATGGACAGCACTCAACCAACTGAGCCACACTGGCCAGAGCTGCAAGGTATTTTTTAAAAATCAGAATAAAATGAACTTCTTTTGGGGAGCTTGGAACCATGGAAATGATAACTCCAGCCGACTCTCTCCTGCTTAGCGACAGAACCAGTTTGTCCTCCGCTGAGCATAACATGAGAATCACGTCCCAGTGGTAGACTGATGTGTCGTAAGTGTTTGGGCCCTTCACTCATCCGAAGACATTTATCGAGTACTCATGACCTACCGGACACTAAATTTGGTCCTGAGGATGCAATGGTGACCCAAATTGGTCTATCTCCGGTTCTCACGGCCCGTAGAATCCAGCAGCAGAGACAGTTGTTTCAAGACGGCAAGAACTATTGCAAACAGGCACAGAAAAAGCCGACATCGCGGCAGAGACCGAGGTGATGATTAGAGGAATGTAAGCTGGGTGGTGAAACTCTTGATTTTGTGCAAGAAGTGATGGAAACAGAAGTACCGGGCGAGAAAAGGCCACGGCTTTGGGGTCAATGCCTCTACGTGTGTTTCCCGGTGTATCCGTCATCTATTGCATCACAGCTGATCACCCTACAGGACTTCAGAGCAACAAACAGCATCTCGTGGTTTCTGGGGGAGGGATTCGGGAGCCCCTAAGCTGGGTGGTTCTGCCCCAAGGGCTCACGAGACTGCAGTGAAGACCTCAACCCTGGCTGGAGTCACCGCAAGTGAACTAATTCACCTGCACTGAGGCTGGAGGCTGGGCTTTGGAGATGGCTCACTCCCGTGGCTTTCGGTAGGTGGCCTCGGCTGTTCTGTGGCTTTTAGCAGAACGCCTCACCCTCACCCAGTGGACTTGTCCACTGGGCTACTTGAGTGTCTTTAAACATGGCCGTCAACTTCCCCCAGAATGAGCAACCCAAGGGAGACCAAGATGGAACTCTCTGCCCTCTGTGACTTGGTCTTGAAAGTCACAGCCCTCCGCTCCACCCTTATTCTACTTGTTAGAAGCAAGTCACAGGAAGGGGAATTGAGTCCCAGCTTCTGAAGGCACAAGTCGCACAGACCTCGTGGGCATGTTTTACAACCCTTGCGGCTACCCTGCCCTTCTCTGGCCGTGGGAGGCAGGGACGGTTTCCACATGTCCCTGCGAGCTTTTGTTTTGTCACGGGACCCATGTCACCAGGCTGCTCAGAAGATTCAGCAAGCTACTGTAAGACAGCTTCGCGCATTCTACGGGGTTAGGGGGCGGTCCGCCATCGAGGAAGGAGAAGACAAACATGGAACCTCGCACTTACAAAGTTCCCATGTGTTCAGCTGAAGACATCTGTGGAGCAATGAAGAGTGTCCAGGATGATTCAGGAGTGACCTGGGTGTGCACACCTTCTCCCCTTTTCATGTCCAGGCCCTTCTATTGGAACGCCATCATCACCGGGATGGACCCCCTCCACACTGCTTCGCTTAAACTAATTTCTAACTTCTCGCTTCCCTAATTTTGGATGAATTCCTTGGCGCAGCCTCGGAACCACAATTTTTTTTCTTGGCCGTGTCCAGATTACAATCTGTATTTACATTTCAGCGCCTCTTATTTTCTCGTCCCCAAGGCGTCTAACTTGTTTTTCCCATCCACCTGCTTCTCTTTTTTAATCCCCACATTTGTTTCCGTTCACAGATGGGGCTGATGTCTGCACGTCAGTGGCTTACAGTGAAAAGGAGTTAGTGCAACACGGACAGGCACAAAAGGGGCCCCGAAGAAAGCAACTGGTGACAGGCGAGGGGATGACTTCTGTCCACACACAGCATCTGTTCATGCAGCAGCATGACAGGTACTCGGTGTGCCACGGAACTGTCACCAGGACCATCTCTTAGCCTCATTTCTTCCTACGTGTCTTAACATGGAAGCCACTGGCAGGGGGCGATACCCCGAATGCCCGCGGGAACCGGCAGGGTGAGCACACCCGTCACCCCCTCGGGCACCTGCGCTCAGCACTGGTCTGACCGCGTGTGGAGGCCCCTGCGCGCGGCGCACTGTTCGGCGACATCGGATCAGGGCGTCAGTGCGTGCGTCCTCTGCTGTCCGTCCTGAGTTACCATCTGTCCATATTCCTGGTTCCGCCAGTGCGGCTGCGCTTCGGCGAGCATTCTTACTAAAGCCGGGGTTCTCGGACTCTTGTGGATGTCTCCGAATATGGGTCATGTTCACCTTCCTTGTTGCCACCAGGGGCCTCATTTCCCTTCTGCCCTCCCAAAGGTCAGGGTCCGAAAGGATGACGAGAGTGCCTGGGGTGGGACACACAGCTGCGCACCCCTCTGTCTGACAGCTTCCTTGGCTCATTTCAACAGTGTCGTGGAGCCTGCGCTGGTTGCGTGGTGGGCGACGCGGCCACGTGCAGGCCCTCCCCAGGCTCGGCGGTAAGTGTTCCTGCAGTTCCTGGCCTTCCCGGCTGGCGGCGCCACAGGCCTTGATCGGCACGGCTGCGGCCACGCGCTTGTGAAGTATGAAGACAGTCTCCACGGACAGACTACACCCAGGGACACAAGTGTCTGCATCTCCTTCTGTGCGTCTTTGACAGGAAGTCAGATCTGGATCTAACACGGGCTCCGCCAGACTGTCCCGGGTCAGCCTCTCCACAGCTCAGGGCGATGGCTGGCCTGCATCGCACCTGCTGAATGAGTCAACGAAGACGCACACGACATCAAGGTGAGATCTTGGGTAATTCAGACAACTTGTCTACATTTCCGAGTCAACCTTTTAAAAACGAGATCACAGCTTTACAGACATCTATCTATCTATATCTATCTATCTATCTATCTATCTATCTATCTATCTATCTATCTATCATCTATCTATCTCTCTCTATCTCTATATATTTAAGATTCTAAACTAAATTTTTGAATACTAGACTGAATATCTTGAAAAGAAAAAAAAATCTAGGTCCATAGTCTACCGTAGTGCTACATTATAGTTAAATAGCATCCAGCGATGATTTTTCAAGGAATGGACATAAACCCAAGATGACTTTAAAATTTTTTATTTATTTTTATTTTATTTTTTTATCCTCACCCAAGGACATTTTTGCATCTCTCCTCAGATAGAATGGGAGGGAGGGAGGGAGGAAGAGAGAGAGAGAAACATCAATGTGAGAGAGACACATCGAGTGGTTGCCACCCACACGACCCCAACCAGGGCTCGGGAGAAAATGCAACTGAGGTACGTGCCCTTAGAGGAAATCGAACCCAGGACTCTCTGGTCCACGGGCCGATGCTCTAACCGCTGAGCCAAATTGGCCAGGGTGATTTTTTTAAAATAGTATCATCAGTCTGGCTGGTGTGGCTCAGTGACTGAGCATCGACCCATGCATCAAGAGGTCACTGGTTCAATACCCGGCCAGGACACATGCCGAGATTGTGGACCTAATCCCCAGTGGGGTGCATGTGGGAGACGGCCAATCGATGTTCTCTCTCATCGATGTTTCTATCTCTCTCTCCCTTTCACTTCCTCTCTTTCTAAAAATCAATAAAGGAAAAAAAATTTTTTTAAAAATATTATCATTATTATTGTTATTCTCCTAAGGTGCTTTACCCTGGCAAGCAGTTACAATATTCACCTGTTTTTCTTTAATCATTTAAAATTTTTTTCTATTACAGTTGACACACTATTATATTAGTTTCAGGAGTACACCCCAGTGATTAGAAATTACATAACTTACTAAGTGATCACCTCGATAAATCTCACACACATCTGACATGACACATAGTTGTTAGAATATTATTGACTATATTCCCTATGCTATACTTTACATCCCCATGACTCTTCTGTAACAACCAACTTGTACTTCTTAATTCCTTCACCTTTTTAACCTATCCCCTAACCGCCCTCCGATCCAGCAACCATCCAAATGTCCTCCGTGTCTATGAGTATGAGGATTCGCCTGTTTTATGCTCAGGTGTATTGATCTCACTCAGATACCCTCAACCCATGCAGCAGCCTGGTGCTTTGACAATTCCTCAGCAATTAGTCATCTTAATGCTTTACATTCATTTCAGTTCTTTTCTCTGTATGGTGAGTTTCTCTCATCTTTCTGGCAATGAACTTGTGGGGTTGGGAGGTTGGAAGATGGATGTTTTGTAATCTTGTGTTAATGCACTCTCAACCTTGTGTTAATGCATTCTCGGAAACCTGGCCCACCCAGGTGCATTCATTTGCATGTGAATAAGGGTTTATTATCTTTTGGCTTCAAAGTCTCTTCCCATAAAAAGCAGGAGACAAAGCTAGAGTGTATGGTTTACAGAAACGCCATCTCAAGGAAATAATTTACATAAATCCGTTTGTAACCTGGGAGTACCAATCTGCAAATAAATGGGACTGCGTCCAAAGATCTGGAGCATTTGCTCCCTTACAAAGCTCCCCCTCACTCCAAGCACGTGTGCTTGTAGTTTCATTGCGTTGCACCGATCCCGGCAGGCTGAGAGACGGCATGAACTGTCGAGTCCCTGGCACACAAGGAATTGAACTTACTGTTCACCCTGCCCTACGTATGTGGGTTTCTAGCACACAGCTTGCCACCCGCAAGGTAAGCTCACTTTCCAAAGTTCAAGTTGCTACATTTTCCCTAGTTAAATATTTTCTGTCCATTTCCATAGACTAACTTACATGTTGGGCATTGATTCTGAATTTGAATTGGTCACTGTGTATCTCTCCCCTTAAAACTCATCAAGGACACCCACAACGTAATACAGAGCGCTGGTGTACATAGGTCTAGAGCAGCAATGGGCTCTACCATGATGCTGCTTGGTTTCATCCATCTCAACTCTGCCTTTTAGAATCTTCTGCAGCAGTTGAATTAGACAAGCATGTGGGTTTTCAATCACAGTCTTGTACATCAGGAAAACCCCCTTTGAAGTATTCCTTGGTATGTCCATCAGGTGTAGTGGTGATACTGACATCTTTGTTAGGTTTCTGAAATGCCTGAGGGACTCGATATGCTATAGAAAACACCTGTGCTTGCCCAGCCAGTGTGGCTCAAGCACCAAGAGGTGTCAGGTTCAATTCCCGAACAGGGCACATGCCCTGATTGTGGGTCAATCCCCAGTGGAGGCGTGCAGGAGGCGGCCAGCCGATGTTCTCTCTCATCGATGTTTCTATTTCTCCCTCTCCCTTCCTCTCGCTCTAAAACCAATAAAGAAAAATATTTAAAAAGAAAACAGTTGTGCAGGGAATTTCCAGTTTCCCGAAATTTCACTCTGTTATGACTCATGGGATAGATGGTAAAATAGGTCAGTTTAGAGCCACTGAGACCAGATGCCTCTGGGGCTGACTTTATTCACTAGAATGACCAGGGATGTAGAATGGTGGTTAAGGGTGTAGGCGAGTGTCAGATGTCACTGTTTCAAACCCCTGCATTGGACCAGCTATATGGATTGGGCACGGTTTCTTACTGTCTTTGAGCTTTAGTTTCCCCACCGTGAGAGGGGAGAAACCAAAGGTTATTAAAGATTAAGTGAGTAATACTAGTTGAATAGTTGAATGTTTAGGTCAGCTCTCTGGTTATATAAAATGTTCAATAAACATGAAGAAGAAAAAAAAGGCAAACAAAGAAGCAAATGCTGGCCATTTTGTTTCCCTTAGTTCAAAGAATAAAAAATAAAATACAGAAACACAAGAAAATAGGGTAGTCATGACTAAATTTTCTTCCCTATTTTTTTTCAGGATATTTCCTTGTGAAATTAGAGCATGGTCCTTGGAATGAGAGGTGGTAGCTGTGGGTAGAAAAATGTCTGGTTGAAGAAAGGACTGGTAGACAGACTTTTTTTTTTTTTTTTGGTACAGATAGAGTGGGAGGGAGAGAGAGAGAGAGAGAGAGAGAGAGAGAGAGAGAAACATCGACGTGAAAGGGACATATCGAGTGGCTGCCACCCGCATGACCAACCAGGGACGGGGACACACTGCAACCGAGGTACATGCCCTTAGCGGGAACTGAACCCGGGTCTCTCCGGACCACAGGCCGATGCTCTAACCGCTGAGCCAAACTGGCCAGGGCTAGACAGACATTTTATATTTTTGGTCAGTTACCCAGAAAACAGAAGGCACTTTTCCATGCTTGGGAACCTCCCTGTGACAGTGGGAGAAACTTCTTAATTTTTGTTTTAAATTTGATTGCTCGAGCTAGGCTGTGCTCTCTGTAGAGGCCCGCTGAATACTGGAATTGCTCACAGAATTTCATGAACTAGATTATTCCAGTTGTTTGTAACCTATGGTACATTTGATTCCATGAATATAATTGGATACATGTAGCTGAAAGAGAGGTTGACTAACATAAGAACTTCATCTTGGCATAAATGTAGCAAGATTGGAAACATGTAGCAAGGTACAGCCAGTCTGGTTCATAGGAGTCTCTTTATAGACAGAGAAAGAATTTGTTTCTCAACAAGTCAGAGGGTTTGGCATATCCAGTATAGTCTTATTTATAATGTAGCTTTTAATATTCAGCCTGTTACATGCAAAGAATGATGAAGAAGAAACGGGAGCTTAACCCTTCCCCAGTGCAAATATTTGATAGGCCATTTAACATTTTTTAAAATTAATTTATTTTTGTTACAGTTGTTTCTCCTTTTTCTCCCATCGACACCCTCCTCCCCATCCCCCCCACCCCATCCCCAGCTTTGTTATTCGTGTCCATCAGTTATGCGTACATGCATATAAGCTCTGTGGTTTATCTCTTCCCTCCCCCCACCACCCCCTTTTCTGTGGGTTGTCAGTCTGTACCCTACTTCCATGTCTCTGGGTCTCCCCAATTCCTCAGACTGTTATGTTCATTATATTCCACAAATAAGTGAGATCATGTGATATTTGTCTTTCTCTGCTTAGCTTGTTTTGCTTAGGATAATACTCTCCAGGTCCCTCCATGTCGTCTCAAAGGATAAGAGATCTTTCTTTCTTACAGCTGCGTAGTACTCCATTGTGTATATGTACCACAGCTTTTTATCCATTCGTCTACTGATGGACACTTGGGCTGTTTCCAGATCTTAGCTATTGTAAATAGTGCTGCTACAAACATGGGGTACATATATTCTTTGTGATGGGTGTTTCAGGCTTCTTAGGGTATATTCCTAGACGTGGGATCACTGGGTCAAAGACCATTTAACATTTCATCTCAATATTTGCACTCAACTCAATGAAGTTATTAAGCTTTCTTTTGTAGACACTTTAAATCTTGCTCTACACAGTCTCCATTTGAGTCACTTTTTAGACAATTAAATTCTATGCAGAATTTCGTAACTCACGTGGGTCACTGACATCCACAGGTGGACAATTATGGACAAATTTGGAGAGGCATACAGGCCACCTCTGCTCCCTTTGTCAAAATCTGACCAGAAAAAGGAGCTTTGTAGGACGATGTACAGTGGTTCTTACTGTTTTGTTTTTAATCCTCACCTGAGGACATTTTTACATTCATCTTCAGATAAAGCGGGAGGGAGAGAGGGAGGAAGAGAGAGAGAGGAAAACATCGACGTGAGAAAGACACATCGAGTGGCTGCCACCCACACAACCCCAACTGGGCCGGGGACAAACTGCAACCGAGGTCCATGCCCTTAGCGGGAACCGAACCTGGGACTCTGTGGTCCGCGGGCCGACACTCTAACTGCTGAGCCAAATCGGCCAGGGCTGTACAATGGTTCTAAGAACAAAAAATTTAATCCATATACAAAATATCTATGGTAAATGTTTGATACTTTGAAGACTATCAGTAAAAATATTATTTTATTTGATTCACTAAATAATAGGAGGGCTTTTACCTTGGAAAACATTCTTTTCTTTTGGAGTTGAGTCTGTTTCTGAGTAATTTGTGTTTGGGTGTGTGTGTGTGTGTGTGTGTGTGGTGCAGTTACTATACCTTTGTAACAAGTTATTCCCAGAATGTAGGGACTTAAAACAATGGGCCCTGGCTGGTTTGGCTCAGCAGTTAGAGCGTCGGCCCACAGTCCAGAGAGACCCGGGTTCGGTTCCCGCTAAGGGCACGTACCTCGGGTGCAGTTTGTCCCCAGCCCTGGATGGGTTGTGGGGGTGGCAACCACTCAATGTGTCCCATTCATGTCTATGTTTTTTTTCTCTCTCTCTCTTCCTCTCTCTCCCTCCCACTCTACCTGAACAACAACAACAAAAAAATGGAAAAGTGTCATTGGGTGAGGATAAAAAACAAGCAAATAAACAAACAAAAAAAAACAATGGTAACAACCCCCACATTTCTATGCATCAAGAATTTGGAGACTTAGCTGGGTGTCTCTGGTTCTTGTTCTTGCATTGGGTGCCGACCAGGGCTACAGTCATCTGAAGGCTTGACCGGGGCTGGGGGACCTGCCTCCATGGTGTTCCCTCACGTGGCTGGCAAGTTGGTCTTCCCTTACGTGGCCTCTTCACAGCTGCGTGGGTAGCCTCACAGTATGGTGGGTGGAAAGTCCTGGAGTGGGTATTCGCAAAGACCCTGGCAGAGACTCGCATGCCTTTTATGACTTGGCTTCGGCAGTCACACACTGTCATTTGTTCTGCACTCACTTGGTCAGGCCGGGCCAGTCCTGATGCAGTGTGGGAGTGGACGATGCTAGGCGTGAGTTCCAGGTGGTGGGCATCGTGGGGTGTCACCTGGGAGGCTGCTCCCCTAGGGATGTGCTTCCATGACCTGCTTTTACTGACATTTGAGCATGTGCTCAGTAAATATACCGCTCTCCCCATGACTGAGTGGACATGGTGTACTTAAACATACAACAAATAATTTAAGGTTTAAAAAAATGAGTTCACACCGCAGCAAGCCCGAGGACCATGGCTGCGATCTGCCTTTGAATGAGAGAGTGGTTTTAAGGACACCTCCTTGCTCAGCGCAGAAAAGATTCAGAAGCGTTTCCGTGTGCAGCTCTTCTTGAACTTGGAATCCCGCCCCGCGCCCTTGTGTCTGTGCTCTGCGCGGTTCCACAGCGAGCCTGCTCACGTGGGAAGGCATCTGGGAAGTGTGGGATCTGCAGGCTCGTGCAAGGACGGGTGCGTTTCCGAGTCCCTCAAATCTGCACGTTGGCAGCCCTGGGAGGAGAATGCCGATGTCCTTCAGCGGGGTAGAAAGACCCGAACTGCCTGCTCCGGGGTCTTAGGAGATGCCCCGACACATGCTCGCGAGAAGTGGGGCACACTTACGGGGATGGCTGGAGGACACGGAGCGCCTGCCGTGTCAGTAAAGCCGAGCTTCCAGCAGGGTCCCTGTCTGTGTCCCTTGTGAAGGTGGCTCACAGGAAGAGGCTGGAGAGAGGCCATCGGGGGAAGGCGAACACAGAGAAGCAATGCCCCGATGCAGGCGTCCGGAGCCTCCTAGATTCGGGCTCCTGAGAGCTGTTGATCAGCTGCCAGGATGGGTGCTACCCCCCAGCTCAACGAGACAGTGCAGACGGGTCCTGGTCTCCTTGTTGGTTTTTCGTGATTTGAAACGAGCTTTTCCTGAGCAGCCGCGTTGGAAAACTGATCCGGTGGCTTTGCTCATGAAAACCACCCAACATTACCAAAGACCAAACAAAATACTGCCCCCCACCCGCCCCGACCACTGTAATGACACTTCAGAGAGCTAGGGAGTGAAGTTGGGACCATTCTTTTCAATGATTTAATAATTTGGCGCGTAGGTAGCCAAAATAACATGTGCAAGTGAGATGGTATTTTTAACGAGATTTTTTTGGGGGGGACGGAGTTTTGTCCAGGCTCCATTTGCCAGAGTCTTATTTTTATCTGGGTTCTTCCTTTTCTAAAACCGTTGCAGGGAATAGTTTTCTCAGGACATCGGATTCTTGGCTCAAGCTCTAACCAGACAGGCTGCGGCATTTTTTTTTTTTTTAAAGTATCTTTTTCTTCTCGTTTCTCATCTTTTATTTCTCAAAATACACATGCTTTTTATAGATACGGGAGCAATTTTCCGATGGGGCTCTCTTAAAATAGCCTGAATTAGAATATATTAGGGGAAAAATCACAATTTACCCACAGGGCCAGGTCATGTTTTATTTGATTAAAAGCAGCACTGAGCGGCTGCAGACAGGAAAAAAATGGGGTGGAATTTTTTTTTTTTCCTCTTGGCTATTATTTAAGCCATGGTTTTGTTTATAGGAATCATTTTTAATGGACACATTCATTAAAAATAAATTGAAGGCCAACGAGTTTCTTTGCTGCTGTGCTATGTTTATATGGCTCCTCGAATGTCCTCCCTGGGGTTGAAGAAGTCCAGAGGGTCATATTTTACAAGGCTATCCGATTCCAGCTGTGGAATGAACTGTAAAATTCCAAAGGACGCTGCCCCTTAGATCCCTTTCCCCCGCCTGCACCACAGGCTCCCTTCTGCTTCACATTCTTTGTCTCTCTAGTGGGGATTGCGTGGTGACCCAGACTCGCCATGTCCCATTTAGTCTCTGCGTTGCATGAAATTGATACTTTTCTTTTTCCCCCCAGAATCCACTGCTCCTTGTTTTCCATACGCTGAAGGTCCCCCAGGGTGTGTCCTGCCCAGAGAGACAGTTCAGGAAAAAGAGCAGAGACTCTGCAGTCAGACTGCTTGGAGTCTAACTCTGGTTCTGTCACTTACCACCTGTGGCTGGAGGTAAGTGACTTCAGCTGTCTGTCTCAGGTTTTTTTTTTAATCCCCCCTCCCCCGATTGATTTTAGAGAGAGAGGAAGGGGGAGGGAGAGAGAGATAGAAATATTGATGAGAGAGAACATCAATTGGTTGCCTCCTGCGTGCCCCCCACTGGGGATCAGGCTCACAACCTGGGGATGTGCCCCGACCAGGAATCGAACCGGCGACCTCTTGGTGGAGTGTCCATGCTCAACCACTGAGCCACAGCAGCCGGGCTGTCTGTCTCAGTTTTTCATTTGTAAAGTGGGGGGTGTAATTTCAAACGGTTAGGCTAGGCAGCAGCAACAAAGAAACCCAACATCTCTGCAGCAAAAATCACAAGGTTTACTTCTCACTCATGTGCCCTGTCCATTTGAGTCTTTGGGGGACGCTCTCCTCACTCACAGATGGAGCAGTCATGTTCTGGAATATTGCTCATTATCCTGCCAGCAAGAAGTAAGAGCTCTGGAAGGTCTCATGCAGGCAATTAAATGCTGTAGCGTGGGGATGAATACTTTTCATATAGTTGTACTCAGATCACATTCTATCTGCCCAGAAGTTGGGGAACACTCTCTGTTGCTACTGAGTCAAGTCCAAACCCCTCTGCCTCAGCACTGATGATACTTCAAAAACCTGAAACCATGCAACATGCAAATTTCAAGGGACCCAGCAACTGCCCTCTTGGGCTTTCATCCCCAAGAAATGAAATTCATGTTCCCACAAAGATCCGCATATGAATGGTCATAGTGGCTTTATTTGTAATAGCCTCAATGGGAAACAACTCCCAGTGTCCTTTTCAACAGGTGACTATTGAAACCAACAGTGGTACATCCATGCTGTGGAATACTACTAGGCAGTGAAAAGGAACACGTTATTGATATGTGCAACCACTTGGATGTATGTCCAAGGAAATATGAGGGAAAAAAGACAATCTGTCATTAGTTGAAGGCTGCTCCCAAGGCAGAATAATTCCTTGGCATTTATGGCTTGCTAGTCACAAGATCACACTGGGCCCTGGTTGCCATGGAAAGCCCCAAGCCAACAGCTATAGGCATCAGCAATTCTTTGTCTCTCTAGTCGGGATTAGACATGCCTGGCAGACATGAAAATGTACATGCTGAGGGGATATGGGTAAGTGCAGAAAGAGCTTACTGCCAAAAATGAGATGAAGAAAATCTACAGAAAGTTGAGGGAGGCGGGGAGACAAGGAGAGGGATGATAGGACAGAAAGGAGAAGGAAATTGGAGGACCACTCCAGGAAGTCCAATATCTAAATAATAGGCATTGCAGAGAGAGCAAAATAAGAAAGAGGAACAAATTGTAAATACTTTTTTGTAAGTCCAATACAGTGATTTCTGATTCTGATAGGGACATGGTGGCAGATCAATTCTGAATTGTCTCTTCCTAGAAAACATACAATGCTACAAAGAAAACAGCAGCCACGTACAGGCCACCTTTCAGTGGACCGGGGAGACAGAGAAAACCTGTCAACTCCAAATGACAAGCACAGCTCCGGAAGTCAGAACCAACGGGAAGCCTGCGTGGTAAGTCGCGGTGGTGTCATATGGTCACACTATAGACATGGAGTTACAAAGTATCAAGGAAGATTAACCTGGCATCATCTCTGCAGATGTGGTGTTAGAAGTCATTGGAGCAACATGTTAACAAAGAAAGGAGATGGGTGGGGCTTCCCGCAGGGCCCTGGGTGACACTGTCACTGACTAACAGCTTTGGAGTAGGCTCTGAGCCTGGCTACCCTTTCCAGGCACTTTGGGGAGCTTGGAAAAGTCCTATTTTGCCCAGGCTTCATCACAGAGCAGCTATCAAATCTTTGGGCACCCCTGGTCAATTAAAGGCAGAATCTGGGAATTAGATGTCAAACTAGATGTCTTAGGGGTCACGCAGGTGCTTTTAAGAGGGAAGCAAGCCAGGTGTGGCAGCCCCCAGGCAGTGACCACATGGAACTGTAGGCCGCATTACTACCAGAACTGCCAGTTTTTCAAGAGGCCCAGGCATTTGGATGGTTGATGGGAAGACCATGAATTTTTATGTGTGGACAGTGGCTATACTCATAGACTGCACTGCTTCAGGACAGCCCTAGAGCATGAGTCTAATTTTTGTCTCAGCAACTGCACCCTGCCTCCCAGACTTATGAGCCATCAGAATCTGTAAAATGATCATAAAGATCTGGTATTTATGTGGAATTTCTGTAGGTGGCAGACGGCAGGAGCAGCAAGCAGCTGGGAGGTATATTACATCCGTGGAAGATGTTTTAAATCGTAACTCCGGTCCAAGTAATGAAAATCAGTAATAAAAACTAGATTATACATATCACAGCGGGACATAATGTTTAAAGTACTCTGAAGATAAAGGTGACTAATACATGTGTGACGTAATGCTTCCTGGGGTTATTTTCCATGATGATAACATTCTATTAAAACTGACTGCTGTGTCCCGGGCACCCACCTAAGGAGGAGCACGTGGGTTTTTATGATGTTGTGGTAGAGAAGCGCCCCTCCCCAATTAAATCCTTTCTAATATTACTGGCCACTCACTCTGAAAATATGCTCAGGACAGTTCTGTGTATGTGAATGGATTCGACAAGGAAAAAGAGGTTCTGTGTCCCAAGAGCTTTGGGCAATCCTGGGCTAATTCTATCAATTACGCTGGGGTTTGGCTGCCTGTGATGAAGCCGACTCACAGCGTTAACCCAGCAGGGATGATTTCTTCTCAGGTTACAAAAGACCCAGACGAAGCTTGTCCAGGGCTGGGACTGTGACTCCATGTCCTCACCAGCACCCCGTCCCTCTGTTGTGTTCAGCAGGTACCCTTAATCCTCATTACCTTTTTTCGAGATGGGTGCCCTACATGTGTATGTTCTAAGCTCAAAGGAGGAAGGGAGGGAGGGAGGAAGAGAGAAGGGGAGACAGGGAACAAAAACAGTAAAACTTTCTGAAGTCTCTAGGAGTCTCCTACCTAGATCTCATCAGCCAGAATGCCATCCCTTGGCTACGTGGGAAGATGACTGTGTTAACAGAACACCTGACAGTGGTGAACTAAGTCACCCTTGTCTTCCTGAAAAAGACAGAGAGAATGGGATGCTCAGTGTCTGCCACGTGGAGTCAAAGGCTCTCTTAGAGCCAGTCATTGAAGATTTTACTTTGTAAGTGTCAAATATGAGGACATTAATCTCTTTTCCCCCCATATATGCCTTTTTTTTTTTAAATGGAGGAACTCCAAGAACTATGGTTCTGGAACATATACCCTGGGTGAAGTATGGATGTGTGTCTCCTGGAACGCCATGCGCCCTAAAACAGGAGTTAGTGGAAGACCGCTGTGGTGCATGGTGCATCCTGTCTCTCCTTTCTCGTGTTCACTTTCTCAGACTGTCTTGAAGCCCAGGTTGGTTTCACCACCTCCCTTTGGACAAACATGCCTGGGAATCTTCCAGGGCCTCCACGAAGCTTTCTGCTCCCTCGGTGAAAGGGGTGGTCATTGTAAACACTGACCCCTTCCCTCCACCTCTGCCTGGAGCACAGATACCACGCCCGAGTCACAGTGGCCATGGGCCCAAAATGAGGGCAGGTCCCCGGGAATTCCAGTAACACGCCGTCCAACCCATGACAGCCACTGCTTGTCTCCAGCTTTGTGTGGGAAACAATGAGCCTCTTTCAGCTGAGGATGAATGCCTCCCCACCGCTACCGAGAGGACGGCGAGCACATGCCCATCAGCGGCCCTGCCAGGCTCCTGCAGCCACGTGCATCCCGCCTCCCCACACTTCCGGTTCCGGTCCCAGTTCAAGCTCACCAGGTCGCTGTACTAGGCCGCTGCAGCCACGTGCGTCCCTCCTGCCCCCCCCCCCCAGACTTCTGGTCCCACTCCCAGTTCATGCGCATCAGGCTGCTGTGCTAGGCCCTGCAGCCACGTGTGTCCCGCCTGCCCCCCCAAGACTTCCGGTTCCGCTCCCAGTTCATGCGCATCAGGCCGCTGTGCTAGGCTCCTGCAGCCACGTGCGTCCCGCCTGCCCCCCCGACTTCCGGTTCCGGTCCCGCTCCCAGTTCATGCCCATCAGGCCGCTGTGCTAGGCCCCTGCAGCCACGTGTGACCTGCCTGCCCTCTGCCCCAGACTTCCGGTTCCGCTCCCAGTTCAAGCGCATCAGGCCGCTGTGCTAGGCTCCTGCAGCCACGTGCGTCCCGCCTGCCCCCCCGACTTCCGGTTCCGGTCCCGCTCCCAGTTCATGCCCATCAGGCCGCTGTGCTAGGCCCCTGCAGCCACGTGTGACCTGCCTGCCCTCTGCCCCAGACTTCCGGTTCCGCTCCCAGTTCAAGCGCATCAGGCCGCTGTGCTAGGCTCCTGCAGCCACTTGCGACCCGCCTGTCCCCACTACACTTCCGGTTCCGGTCGCGCCCCCAGTTCAAGCGCATCAGGCTGCTGTGCTAGGCCCCTGCAGCCACGTGCGTCCCGCCTGCCCCCCCGACTTCCGGTTCCCGTCCAGCTCCCAGTTCATGCCCATCAGGACGCTGTGCTAGGCCCCTGCAGCCACGTGTGTCCTGCCTGCCCCCCCAGACTTCCGGTTCCGGTCCCGCTCCCAGTTCATGCCCATCAGGACGCTGTGCTAGGCCCCTGCAGCCACATGTGTCCTGCCTGCCCCCCCAGACTTCCGGTTCCGGTCCCGCTCCCAGTTCATGCCCATCAGGCCGCTGTGCTAGGCCCCTGCAGCCACGTGTGACCTGCCTGCCCTCTGCCCCAGACTTCCGGTCCCGCTCCCAGTTCATGTGCATCAGGCTGCTGTGCTAGGCTCCTCCAGCCATGTGCGACCCGCCTGCCCCCCCGACTTCCGGTTCCGGTCCAGCTCCCAGTTCATGCCCATCAGGACGCTGTGGTAGGCCCCTGCAGCCACGTGTGTCCTGCCTGCCCCCCCAGACTTCCGGTTCCGGTCCCGCTCCCAGTTCATGCCCATCAGGACGCTGTGCTAGGCCCCTGCAGCCACATGTGTCCTGCCTGCCCCCCCAGACTTCCGGTTCCGGTCCCGCTCCCAGTTCATGCGCATCAGGCTGCTGTGCTAGGCTCCTGCAGCCACGTGCGTCCCGCCTGCCCCCCCTGACTTCCGGTTCCGGTCCCGCTCCCAGTTCATGCCCATCAGGACGCTGTGCTAGGCTCCTGCAGCCACGTGCGTCCCGCCTGCCCCCCCACTTCCGGTCCCGCTCCCAGTTCAAGCGCATCAGGCCACTGTGCTAGGCTCCTGCAGCCACGTGCGACCCGCCTGTCCCCCCCGACTTCCGGTTCCGTTCCCAGTTCATGCGCATCAGGCCGCCCTGCTAGATGCCTATAGCCGAGTGCATCTCGGCTGACCCCTCCCCGCGCCCGGCCCTGAGACTTCCGGTTCCGCTCTCCGTTCCTGCGCATCAGGCCACCCTGCTAGGCACCTGCAGCCATGTGTGTCCCGCCTGTCCCCCAGACTTCCGGTTCCGGTCCCGCTCCCAGTTCATGCCCATCAGGCCGCCCTGCTAGGCTCCTGCACCATGTGCGTCCCGCCTGCCCCCCCCCCCGGGCACTTCCGGTTCCGCACCCAGTTCATGCGCATCAGGCCGCCCTGCTAGGCACTTGCAGCCGCGAGAGTTCCGCCTGCCCCCGGAGACTTACGGTTCTGCTCCCAGTTCATGCGCATGAGGCCGCCCTGCTAGGCACCTGCAGCCGCGAGAGTTCCGCCTGCCCCCGGAGACTTCCGGTCCCGCTCCCAGTTTATGCCCATCAGGCCGCCCTGCTAGGCACCTGCAGCCGCGAGAGTTCCGCCTGCCCCCGGAGACTTCCGGTTCTGCTCCCAGTTCATGCGCATCAGACCACCCTGCTAGGCACCTGCAGCCGTGTGGGTCCCGCCTGCTCCCCCACTAAGTGCCTGCAGGTGCGTGCGTCCCGCCTGCCCCCGGAGACTTCCAGTTCTGGTCCCATTGCCAGTTCCGGTTAAAGATGCTGGGCTCGCCACCTCCTCTTGCTGCAGGCCCCCCCAGCGTCATCAGAAACAGTTGCCTCAGAAAAACCCAAAACTAACCAGGCGAAACCTGTGAGTGCCGGAGAGGCGGGGACGCGGTGTCCCGGAAGATGCAACCCCCTCACGGCAGCCCACAGTGGAGGAGACCCGCAGCTGCTCCGGAGGGGCGAAAGGAGGGAACCCCACATCCGGCATGCAGGCTGGTGGCCACCTTTTCTGTCACTTAAAAAAAGAATGTTTTCATTGTTTTTTTGTAGAGAGAGACCAAGGGAGAGAGAGAGCGCAACATCAATGAGAGAAAGTGGATCAGCTGCCTCCTGCACACCCCCTACTGGGGATCGGGCCTGCAACCCAACCTGGGCATGTGCCCTGACCCAGAATCCAACCCGGACCTCTCACACCTGCCAGGTGTCGCTTGTGTTTCTTTGGTTAAGCTACAGACGCGGCGCTGGCCATCCCAGATGTCCTGGAGCTGAGACACAGCAGGAAGGGGCCCTGGAGGCGGTGCTGGTGCCCCTGGCCTTAGCCAGTATTCCAGGAAGGGTCTGGGGCACCTGGGCTTAGCCAGTATTCCAGGAAGGGTCGCGGGCACCTGGGCTTTGCCCGGCCCGGTGTTGCCCTCCTGCTCCCCAGTGGTTTCTGCTGAGGCCTCGTCCACTCCACAGCCTGCAGACCTACCCTGGTCCGCAGGCAGCTCCTGTCTCAGGGTTCTGGACTCCGTTTCTCCATTACCACCTGGAATCTTGCCCCACGCTGAGTGGACCAGTGGAAACCACAGTACTGCCGTCTGGGACTCCAAGCTTCAAGTCTTAACTGCCTCAGCCATTCCCAGGTTGGCTCACCTTTACTCATTCTTATGTCAGATGGACTCTGTGCTGACCAGGTGCATTTGGATGCTCAAATTTGGGCTGCTGGCCGTCCTGGTACAAGGCGAGCTAGTCTGCAAGCCCTAGGCTCGGTCCTGACCCTTCTTTCTCACGGGGATGCCAGCATGTTCGTGGGTTTTGACAATTCTCTCATTGTTTCTGGGAAACTGAATGGGGTCGCCGGCTTCCAAGGTGGCGCTCAGTGACTCTTCCCTGCTGGTATCACATCCTGTGCAGTTTGCTCCACGTGGGTGGATGTGGGCTGACCGCTGCTACACGATCACGTATTCTGGAAGTGATGGAGCGTGACTTTGGAGGGTAGGACGTAACAAGCGTTGCCACTTGTGCCTTGCTCTGGTGGAAGCCAGTTGTCACTCAGGATGACCGTTGCCCAGTCCATGCAGAGGACTTTATGGTCTGAACTGGTGCATCCCGAGAGCAGCCACCAGCAAGTTACCACCTCTGCCCACACCTCGCGTTGGAATTCATCCTCCTCCAGCCCCAGTCAAGCCTTCAGATGACTGCAGCCCTGACCCACCTTGCCTGTAACCTCACGGACACCGTGAGCCAGAACCCCCCGGAGAAACTGCTCCCATAGAAACCGTGGAAGGTAATGGTCATGTTCATTTAGGTTGACACGTTTTGCTCCATTTTGTTATACAGCTAATTAATACACAATATTAATTAATACACAGTTCAGATAATTAATACACAATAGTTCAGATAATTAATACACAATAGTTCAGGGCCCAGCCACGGCCCCCACCAGTTCCTACAAGCTCCTGCCCTCGGCTGTGCTATAATGTTTGTGCTCCCAAATATTGTGCCCATGTAGTTCCCATCTGTGGCATGAATATGTCATTTCAGCATTTAAACAGGACTTATTAAGTACTTTAATCCTTATCAGTACTTAAGGACTTTCGGTATTTATTAATTGGGAAAAAAATCAGAAATAGTGTGAGATTTCAAAGAAGAAAAGGTAAAATAACATTTAAAGTGTCATTGATATCAAACTGTAGTTGAAGTTAGAAAGTCGAGGATGCCAAGGAGGCGAACATTTCTTGGCTGAGCTGATCTGAGACTCGGGTGGGTGACAGGGGCTGTTCGTGGGGCAGCCGTGAAGCTGCTGGCAGTAGGTCTCCTTTATCGTGTTGTGTACCTTGGCAAGGTGGGTTTCTTTCCTTTACACTTGTCAAGAAATATTATGAGAGCCCTGGCCAGGAGCCAAAATGGAGACACACACGTTTTCGGTGAGAAATTGCGTGGTTCTGTCCGCAAACAGTGAAGGAGTCACAGGGCATATATACGGGAGGGGCAGGCCGAGGGGGTAAGCGTCCAGGCTGGCTCGGTGGGGTCCTGGACAAGTCACTGACCTGCATCCATGTGGTCCTAGAAGGTGGGAGATTGAAGAAGGTTCTTGTGAGGGTTCGACGGGGTAATTCACCTCCTCCATCCTGTTTTCTTTTTGTTGTGATTATGGTATACAGTAAAATTGCATTAAATCATCAGATTGTGGGACACAACGTGGTTACAAGAGGCAGGTCAGACAGCACGTTGCACTGCAGACAGCCCGATGAGCCTCAGGTGATATTTAATCTGACCCAGTCACAACTAGTTAGCAGGCGCATTCACTTAATGTGGTTAAAACAAAAATCGGGTCATTTAATACACCAGTATTACTCTAATTTCTTATTTGTACACTTAGCACAGAATATTTCACTGTGATTTTCAGTTATTGTTAAAACATAATGACTGGTTCCTGGGGTATACAAGGCTAAAGTGAAATATAATCTTTCCTGTCATCCCTGAAAAAGTATAGAAAGTGTAACCCAGAAGGGTTACACACACACACTCTCTCTCTCTCTCTCTCTCTTTCTCTCTCTTTTGAAAATGCATTGCTACCCGGCCGGTGTGGTTCAGTGGTTGCGCGTCGACTCTGCACCGAGAGGTCGCTGGTTTGATTCCTGGTCAGGGCACATGCCTAGGTTGTGGGCCTGATCCCCAGTGTGGGGCATGCAGGAGGCAGCCAGTCAATGTTCTCTCTCATCGATGTTTCCATCTCTCTCTCCCTCTCACTTCTCTCTAAAATCAGTAAAGAAAAAAATTTAAAAAAGGAAGATGCAAAGCTTTTTGTACTTTGGCTTTCTGTTTCGTCGTATCGATGACAGGGTAACAATGTAATATTAACCCCTAACGAACGTCTCTATTGTTTATCTTGTTAACCTCTGAAGACGTGGAACAAAAACCGTGTTAAAGTCACAGGCCACCCTTTGGAGAGGGGTGGGTGTTAGACTTCGGGGCTTGGTGGATATGAATCTCTCATTGTTGTCTCATTGGGTTAAAACCATGCCAGTAAACAAGAGGAAAGTCTTTTCCATTTTCAACTTCTGACTCAGAAGATTGGGTTTCATTTGTAAGCGACTTTGTCCTGATTGCTTACAGTGGTCTGATGGAGCCCAGGAGCCGAAGCAGGTCGGTTACCCCCTGCTTGGCTGTCCCGCAGGGGACCCTGCCTGCTAATCCGCTGGTGTTCGGACCTTGCGGGTCAGGCCATGGTTTAAGGAGGATGTGAAAGATGTTTGTCAGGCTCCCAGACAACAGAGTGTGGTCTAGCCAGGCATCCTGCAAACCTGTGGTGCGTTGTGCTTCATGGCTCACACCCGGGGTGGGGGGCGGGCTCTGGTCTGCAGAAAGGGACAGGGGAATGGAGCCGGCTCCACCTGGCCCGCCGGGGAGGGCCCCGTTCCTCGTGCGGAGGGGGAGCGGCCCAGGAGGTCCCTGCCCACTGCGCTCCTAGTGGATCCCAGGGTATTGTATTGTTTTTCCAGGTTTATTTTTTTTTCCTTTTTAAACATGTATTTATTTGTTATGTATTTTTTCTCCAGGTTGTTTTTGCTTCATGCTTTTGTAGTTTCGGCTCAGACAGAACAGGAGACCTGAGGTTCGGGTTTATACGCTGAGCTGTGGGCAGCCCGTCCGGGGAAGGGTCTCGGGAAGGGCAGAGATCACTGCCTTCCTGTGACCGGGTCGCTTACGGACACGTCCCCCTGCTTCCGGGGAGCTGGCGATGGCCAGGCTGTCGCCGGGATGAGAACAGGTGGCAGCCGCCATGCACGGGGCTCCATGCGGGGGGTCGGTGATGGACACTGGTGGCCCAAGGTCAGAGTCTCCGTCTGGAGAACCTTGTTGCTGTAGCCACAGTTTTGAACAGTGACCTCTGCCTTGAAAGACGCCCACGACAACGTCTGCAGCTCATTCATTCCGCTCTGCTGGGCGTGTGCATACGCGCACGCCTGTGTGTACGCGTGCGTGTCTGTGGGCATAGAAGGTAAACTGAGGCACGCCACACGTTTTGAGTTTATTTGAACACAAATTGATTCGAGTTGGGCAGTGCCGAACCAGAGTGGTTCGGGGCACCCCGCCGTCAGGAGCGGCAGGGAGACTTGCCCAGAGAAAAGGCCGAAGCGAACCCGGGAGGGCTGGGACTGGCTCCGGGTGCAGCCCAGCCCGCTGTGCGTGGTGGTCCTGGGCTCGCGGGTTTCCTAGGCTGAGGCACTTACCGTCTGGGACGGGCTTGCTGTCGTGGGCGTCACCGCGCGGGGACCGCCTCGCCTAACGGCTCCTCCTCCAGTTACTTAGAAAAATCATTTTCTTGTTCTGGCTGGTTTGGCTCAGCGGTTAGAGTGCTGGCCCACTGACCAGAGAGTCCCGGGTTCGGTTCCTGCTAAGGGCACGTGTCTCAGTTGCAGTTTGTCCCTGACCCCAAGTGTGGGTGGCAGCCAGTTGGTATGTCTCTCTCACATCGATGTTTCTCTCTGTCTTTTCTTCCCTCTCTCCCTCCCGCTCTGTCTGAAGATAAGTGTTCTTGGGTAGGGATAAAACAAATTTTTTTTTATTGTTTAGAGAGAGAGGAAGGGAGAGGGAGAGAGAGATGTAAACATGGATGAGAGGGAACATGGATGGGCCGCCTCCTGTATGCCCCCCATTGGGGATCGGGCCCACAACCTGGGCATGTGCCCTGACCGGGAATCGAACTGGGACCTCTTGGTGCAGGGTCGACACTCACCCACTGAGTCACATCAGCTGGGCCTCGTTTCGTGACTTTAAGAGAGTGCATGCGTGAATGTGTTCACATGTTTCCGTGCATCTGTGCTTGTGTGCCATATGCCTGCACGCTTGTGTGTATACATACACTTGTACGCACGCGTGCATGTTTGTGTGTAGCGCAGGTGTGCATCTGTGTGTGCATGTGTGTGTACGTGGCTGGCGTGTTTAGATTTAGTCGCAGTACGTGACCGGTGGTAACCTCTCCAGTCCTCTGCTCTGCGTGTGTTTTCCCACCGTCGCTGCTGGCTCTAACGTTGGTGTGCACGCGGAAATGAAACGGGCCCCACATACTGGGCTGCAGCTTCGTGGCACTGGGCCAGGTGGAGCGTGCTGATTGGGGAGAGGGGTTATTGACACGTCACTCCTGGCAATCAGGGATGCCGGTGGGAGGGAAGGCGAGCCCTGGCCCTGGGGGCAGACACCCCTGCGCAGGATGTCTGTTGCCTGGAGACCAGGGTGAAGCGCTCAGGGTACAGAACTCATCCTGGCGCTGGCTCGCTCGGTGGAGGGTGCAGGGCAGCGGGTTCCAGGCTGAGGCTGCTGCTGAGCCTTCCTGTGTCCATGCCGTGCGTGGGTCTGAGGTCGCTGTGGAGAAACAGGCGCCGTTTCCTTTGGGTGCCTGGGACACGACGGCTCTGCCGGGCCACCACAGGCTGTCCCCGTGCAGCCAGACCAGGGTTGGGAACCTTCGCCTGCCCAGGGCGGTGGGGATGTGACATGGTTGAGGGCCACACAAGATTATCGGCTTGAAAATCAGCCTGCCCTCTCTGCTCAGGCTGATTTGGTGGGCCGCGATGGCAGCTGGTGCTGCGTTGGCAGGCGTCACGCGGCCCTCGGGGATGTCCCCCGCCCCTGATAAACCAAAGCCAGAGGCTGCTTGGAGGCCTTTCTCTGCGTCCCTTCCCTCCGTACTCCCTTCCCTTCCCCCTCTCCTCCGCCGTCCCCTCTCTCTCTGCCTCCCTCCCTCCCTTAAACAAAATGGCTTAGGAATTCCTTTCCTTCCCGGCACCCCTCACACAGTCAGATGTACACCCGCACAATATCCAGCTCACTCCACGCCCGTGTGTTCCTGTAGACGTTGCCCCCGGGAGCTTCCCCTAAATCCAGTCCCATGTCCTTCCCTGGTTGTGCCTGCCTGCCTGCCTCTTTCAGATCCTCACCTGAGGGTATTTTTTTCTTGATTTTTATTTTTAGATAGAGTGGGAGTGAGGAAGAGAGGGGGAGAGAGACAGAGAGACAGAGAAAGAAACATTGATGTGAGAGAGACACATTGATCGCTTGCCTCCTACATGACTTGACCAGGGGCTGGGGGTCGAACCCACAACCGAGCTACATGCCCTTGACCAAGAATTGAACCCTAGACGCTTTGCTCCGAGGGCTGCTGCTCTAACCGCTGAGCCACACCGGCCAGGGCTTACTGTCTTCTTCTGAAACCTAAAAGCATAATCCACTTCCTGCTTCTGTTCCGTGTCGTCTGGGCCGAGGGGGCTGGAAACTGCGTATCTGGCTGGGAGAGAGCTGGGCTTGGGTGACAGGGTTGGTCACGCTGTACGAGGCGTGTCCAGGCTGCACACGCGCGTGAGCGCCCAGGCACGGCCCAGGTGCTCAGCAGGTGCTCCAAGCTTGCCTGGTCTCAGCCCGGTCCTCTCTCAGCGTCTCCCTGTGCACGAGACGCGTGGACAGACTTCCTGCAGGCCGCGTGCGAACCGGGCAGCTGTGGTTCTCACCCGCGTGGCCATCAGACGGGCACAGGAGTCCCCTACCCGAGCCCTCGCTCTCACTCATCCGAGTTCAGTGGTGCGCTGTCCCCAGCGGCCCCGTGGCGGGGGCATTGGGACATTCACGCCATCACAGGAGGGCCAGTGCAGTACACTCAGGTGTTCTGAGAGAGTCCGTCCTCATAACCTGGATGCCAGCATATTGTCATACTTGTTCTCTTTCATCACTAGTCATTGTTAATCTCTTACTGTGCCTGATGTACACATTAAGCTTCATCGTAGGCATATGTGGACAGACAAAAACCAGTGTGTGTGTAGGGTTCAGTATTATCTGAGGTTTCGGGGGGCCTTGGGATGTATCCCCAACACTAAGGGGCGCCCCGTTATTAAAGCAAGTGCGTACCCACATGACAGCAGTGAGCGCCGAGGCCGAGGCAGGGTGTCAGGCGAGCGGGCAGTCGGGATCTCAGATGTCCCCACGGGTATTTCATGAAACCTTAGGGGTGCTGGAAAGACTGAGAGTGAAGCGTGTGTTCTCGGGCCCCGCCGGGGACCTGCCGACTGGTGGTGCTGGGCCGGCTGATGCACGCGGTGTCCGTGTGGGATGATTGGCTCCCCGGCGACCTCTCCACCGTCTGCAGATCTGAGGCCTCCTCCTGTCCTCCCTCAGTCCGGTCCTAACCTGGGACTCAGTGCTAGCGTGAGCGTGGGGGCACGTGGCGGTATTTCGGTGGCCTCCCATGTGGTCCCGAGTGCCGCAGCCGTCTGCCGTCGGGGTGGTCTCGCTGCGCCGTGTAGTGATGTTTGCTCAGCAGAAGACTCCACAGGGAAGACTCTGCTGTTTACTTCTAGCGTGTTCTCCAGTCTCCCTCTCCTTCTGCCTCATGTCACCTTCCCTGGCTCCACAAGCCCCTCCCCCCTGCAGGCCAGGAGCTCGAGGCTCTGCTCCAGGGGCCCAGGAGCACCCCCGTCCTCTGTCACCCTGGGCCTCAGTGAGTTACTGCAGGACTCCCGTGTGCAAACTTCACAGTGACCCAAAGCTGCTGCGTCCCGTGAGCTCTCGGGCTGCTGCACGGTCTGCTGGGTTTCATGATGGGAAAGTAATTTCATTCCCTGAAGACTCTTGAAGACCTTGCTAGGCCGGGAGAACGCTGTTCCCGCCCAGCCGAGACTTAGCAAAACAAAAGAAACCATTTCTCGTGATAATATTGGCACCAGAGCGCCTGTCCACGCCTCTCCAACTGCATCATCATAAGCTCTCCCCGTTGTCCACTTTCCCAGAGAACTGGGCTCTGCAGCGCGGGGGAGACTGCTTCGCACTTGCTCCCAACGAAATGTGTGGAGGGGGTTCCACCGCGCAGTATATTCGAATGTGGTAGTTTTGCCAGGGGAGGGAGGGACACTGACATCGCTGGCACAGATCAAGAGGCCCCAGCGCCCTCTGGGATATTTCCGGATGCATTTGAAGGGTTGGCTTAAATGTAAGGAGGTCAGAGATGCCGGGAATGGAACGCACGCCCTTTGTGCAGTGTTCCCGTGTCATGTCTCCGGTGCATCCTCTGACATCGAGATGATGGACAGCCACACTGCGGTCACCATGGCAACGGTCTGTGCCATTCCTGCATTGGTGGAAGTTAACTTGGATGAGGCTCCTGGCTCCATCCTGACGTGTTTGGTCTCTGTTATGGTCGAGGGCCACCAGGCGACGGCATGACTACCAGTTTCTGGATTGGGTGCCTTCTTTCTCTGTCCCCCCCACGACAAGGCTCATCACTTCAGAGGGGAATTGGTAACTGTCCGTGGCAGGAACCGGCTCACGACTGTCCACGTATGTGGGCTGCTGGTGTATTTACTGCTTAATTACAATAAGTTAAAAAAATCTTGAAGCTCTGGCTGGTTTAGCTCAACCATTAGAGCGTTGGCCTGCGGACTGAAGAGTCGCGGGTTCGATTCCAGTCAAGGGCATGTACCTTGGTTGTGGTTCATCCCCAGCCCTGGTCAGAATCATGCAGGAGGCAACCAGTCGATGTGTCTCTCTCACGTCGATGTTTCTCTTTCTCTCTCTCGTCGATGTTTCTCTTTCTCTTTCTCTCTCTCTCTCTCTCTCTCTCTCTCTCTCTCTCTCTCTCTCTCTCCCCCCATCCTGCTCTATCTGAAGATAAATAGAAAAATATCCTTGGGTGAGGATTAAAATAATAATGATAATAATAATAATAAACATACAAACATGTTCATGGACTGTATCAGCAGTTGCTGACTGATGGAAAGTTGCAGGAGTGAGATTAGTGGCAGGCTGCATAGAGGTTATGCCTGGAAGAGCTACAATGACCTAAACGTATGAAACAATGTAGCTTTGTCCGCCTGTACTCACCTGTGCGTGACAACAGAAGTTGCCGCCGCGTTGGTGTGTGACCAGTGGGCAGCCAAGCTGCCTGGCAGTCCTGGGAAGCTGTAGCCTGCGATGCAGAACGCTGGCCGCAGAACCGAGGGCCGGAATCGGCCACTCTGGGAGGGGGTCTTCTGGGCAGGCTGTGGGTGAAAAGCAGTAAAAAATACCATCATTGGTCCGGCCGGTGTGGCTCAGTGGTTGAGCATCGACCCATTAGGTGGCCGGTTTGATTTCCGGTCAGGGCACATGCCCGATCCCCAGTGGGGGGCAAGCAGGAGGCGGCCCATCGATGTTCTCTCTCATCGATGTTTCTCTCTCTCTCTCTCCCTCTGCCTTCCTCTCTGTCCAAAGTTAATAAACAAAAGAAAAAAGGAAAAAAAAATACCATAATTGGTGTAGCACTATGGGAAATAGCGTGGAAGTTTCCTGAAAAAATTATAACAAGAACTACCACATGACCCAGCCATTCCGCTCCGGGTATGTATACAAAGGAACCAAGATCACCATGTCCAAGAGAGGTCTGCATTCCACGGTCATCGTAGCATTTACAGCAGCCACGACGCGGAAACCTGTGTCCGCGGACAGGTGAATGGATGAAGGACATGCGGTACGTGTACACAACGGAATATTATTCAGCCATAAAGAGAAGGAAATCTTGCCTTTTGCGTCAACATGAATGGAGCTGGAAGATATTGTGCTAGTGAAATAAGTCAGACAGAGAAAGACAAATACTTATGATCTCTCTTATATGTGGAATCTAAATAAAAAACCCCAAACCAGCCCTGGCCGGTTTGGCTCAGCGGTTAGAGCGTCGGCCTGCGGTCCAGAGAGACCCGGGTTCGGTTCCCGCTAAGGGCGTGTACCTCGGTTGCAGTTTGTCCCCGGCCCTGGTTGGTTGTGCGGGTGGCAGCCACTCGATGTGTTCCTTTCACATCGATGTTTCTCTCTCTCTCTCTGTTCCTCTCTCTCCCTCCCACTCTACCTGAACAAAAAATGGAAAAATGTCCTCGGGTGAGGATTAAAAAAAAACAAAAACAAAAAAAAACCCCAAACCAAACTCCTTGAAAAAGAGACCAACTTCGCGGTTGCCAGAGGCTGGGTGGAGGTGGTCAGAGGGTTCTGATGTCCAGGTATAAGATAAATCAGTGCAGGGTTGTAACGTATCACACAGCGACCACAGTTAACACGGCTGTGTGGAATATTTGAAAGTTGCTAAGAGAGTAGAACCGAAAACTTCTCATCACAGGAAAAGAAAAAAAAAATGACTGTATGGGGTGATAAAAAACAAGAAAAGGTATGATGAGTTACAAGACTTTACACAGGTGTAAAGAGATGTTCATAGTTTTGATTTGTCAAGGTATTGCTCCATCTAGTAATGTTAGCTGTATATTTTTTATTTATTTTTTTATCCTCACCCAAGGACATTGTTGCATTTATCTTCAGATAGAGCGGGAGGGAGGGAGGAAGAGAGAGAGAGAAACATCGACATGAAAGGGACACATCGAGTGGTTTCCACCTGCACGACCCCAACCAGGGCTGGGGACAAACCGCAACCGAGGTACGTGCCCTTAGCGGAAACCGAACCCGGGTCTCTCTGGTCTGTGGGCTGATGCTCTAACCGCTGAGCCAAACTGGCCAGGGCTCTTGTCATCTTTTGACATTCTTCCTCTGTCCACAACTTCTCCCTAAAATGCAATGAGTTTGTTCTGAGAAAAGTCAGAATTGACACAGGCCAAGCTTCATTGAGCCACGTTTTCCCTTTGAAACACAGTTCTACAGGCGACCGAGTTTTGTCACTAATGATGTCTCTGACAAAGAAAAAGCTGCTCCATGAGAAACAGGGGAAGTCGGGTGAAGGGAAATAGTCTAAGGAACCGAAGTTCCGCCCTGTGTGTTTCGGGTGATTGTTTGGTTCAGGGTTGGTGTTTGGCCTCCTTGGAATGGTAGGTCCCGCCTCTTCCCAAGACCCTCTTTGATTTTGCGCTGGAGCCAGGACTTCGTCCAGGTGTGGTGCGGCCATCTGATTGGACCCCGAAGCTGCGGGCCGTCTCACCTGGCCCCTCAGCTGCTCCGAGGTCACAGGTGTGGGAGTTGCCGGCGTTTCGGGGTGCGCCTGCTCCTTGCCTGGCTCCAGGCAGCCGGCTGCGCTCACTTCCCGCCAGCACTCGGGGGTCCGTCTGCGCCTCGTTCCCGGTGACGGGCAGGGGCTCCGTGCTTCTGCGTGTGAGTGTTTGAAGCTGCATCCTCGGCGTCCCCGTGTCACACATCCACTGAGCTGCCTCCAGACGGACGTCATCTAGGTGAGATCCGCCCTCACGTGTTCGGTGTGGAGGGAGGCAGCAGGCGGAACCGAGGCCGGGTCAGACCCATGCAAACTGTGGCCCGGCTGAAGCCCGGTCTCCGCACACTCACGGGGGGGCGGGGGAGGGGGGCTGAAGCCCCTCTTCTGCAGTCACCACTGCTAACCGTGAATATTTCTGCTCCCCCTCATCTCGGTGGGGTGAGCCATGTCCTTTCCCGTAGCAGTGAACTGTTTCCTTTCTCATCTCCCTTCCTGACCCTTCTCCCCCCAGCTCTCTGAGACACAGGCTTATCACTGGCTAATTCGAACCCGTGCAATTCCCGCGTGTCGTGGTGCGATTTGTCCTCACCGCAGCCTCCTCCGGCCAGGCCTGTGGTCTGCAGAGCGGTGCCAGGGTCCCCCGTGCCAGGGTCTGCCAGGAGGATCTGTGAGCAGCCCGCAAAGACTCCGCCCCCTCCCTGTGCAGACAGTGAGCTCGGCTTCTGTGGAGCCGATCGTGCATGGCTGCCGATGTCCCACGGGGCCGTGCTCCCGGCGGGGCTGGCGCCTGGGGGTCCCCGCCAGTGCTGCCCAGCCTCCCTGGCCTTCCCTCTACCTTCCTTCAGGGCTTACGCAGTTTTAACTGCGCGACAAAATCCAGCAGAGGGTGCAGAGATTTCCCACGCACCCACGTGCACAGCCCCCCACTATCGACACCCCACTGAAGCGGCCCATTTGTGACAGCCGGTGAGCCTGTCCTGACACGTCGTTGCCCCCCTGGTTCCCAGTAGCGCTCACCCTGGGGTTGTGCACCCTGTAGGTCCACACAGAGGTGACGGGATCGTGACTGCCTGTCCAGCTCTCCCTGCCTGCAAACCCTCTGGGCTCCGCCCCTTCCCCCCCCCCACTGCACCCCGCAGCCACCAACCTCTCCCGTCTCCCGACTGCCTTTTCCAGCTTGTGCCCTGGTTCGAACCCCAGCGTGTGTAGCCCTCTCAGATGGGCTCCTGCCCCTTCGCCACCGCACCTGAGGGCCCCGTGCCTGTCACGGCTTGGCGGCCCATTGGTCGCGGGTGTCGGGTAATATTCCGCGGGGTGGACCGCGGTTCATTTATTCCTCCACCCGCGGAAGGACATCGGGTGCTTCCCGGCGTGGGTCATGGCGAGCAGAGCGGCTACCAGCGCCGTGTGCCAGGTTTCGCGGGGACAGTGTTCGCAGCTCCCCGGATACAGGGTACCCTTGGTATTGTCCCCGAGGCTGACAGCTTGCCAGTGTGGCTCAGGAAGGAACAGGAATGACTGTCCAGCAAGAACACTCATCACTTGGCCAGCATTATGGGGCTTTCTGGACATGGTGGGCCTCCCGGTCCCCTGACGCCAGTCCTGGGTAAGACTGGCCCGGGGTACCAGTTGGCTTGAAGTCCGTTTAGATTCTAAAGTGGTTCTCAGCCTTCCTCATGCCGCGACCCTTTCATACAGTTCCTCGTGTCGTGGTGACCCCCAACCATAAAATTATTTTCGCTGCTACTTTATCACTGTAATTTTGCTCCTGTTATGTCTTAGGCGACCCCTGTGAACGGGTTGTTTGACCCCAAAGGGGCCGCGACCCACAGGTTGAGAATTGCTGCTAGCGGGAACTGAACCTGGGACTCCCCGGTCCATGGGCTGACACTAACGCTGGGCCAGATGGGCCAGGGCAGACTCGAGCCACTCTAAATGGTACGTCTCTGAGAGCGTCTGCGGCGGCCGAGGTCGGGCTGCCGGAGAAAGGGTCATTTCCGCCAGAAGCACAGGTGGCATCTCCTTGGAGGTCTTGCCATCTGGGAGGTGCAGGGGGTAGGCTTGAAAGCCCAGTGCTGGGCGGAGGCGGGGGGAGGGCAGGGGGGAGGAATGGAGAGGAAGGTATGGAGACAGAAGGGGCGCTGGAGAGACAGTGCGCCCCGCCCCGTGGGTGGTGCTTGCCAGGTCCTGCTGGAGGGGAGGAGGGGAGCTGAGGGGAGGGGAGGGCAGGGGGGAGGAAAGGAGAGGAAGGTATGGAGACAGAAGGGGCCCTGGAGAGACTTGCGCCCCGTGGGTGGTGCTTGCCAGGTCCTGCTGGAGGGGAGGGGGGGAGCCTAGTGGAGAAGGGAGGGGAGGGTAGGGGAGGGCAGAGGGGAGGTGTGGAGGGAGGAGGGGCCCTGGAGAGACGGTGTGCCCTGTGGGTGGTGCTTGCCAGGTCCTGCTGGAGGGGAGGAGGGGGCCTAGTGGAGAGGGGAGGGGAGGGCAGGGGGGAGGCGTGGAGGGAGGAGGGGTGCTGGGGAGCCGTGGGCACAGGGCAGTGTCTCAGTGGTCCTCCACCCATCAGCCCCGGGTCGGCAGTGGTGGCTTCCCTGTAAGGCCCCCCACGCATCTCACTCGGGGTTTCACGGAAGCTCTTCCCATGTGGCCTAAATAGAACTGTGGGTGGAAGGTCGGGTCCTGAGCCCCTGATGAATGGTACAGGAGGTGCCCGGTGACCTCCGCGCTAATGACATCCTCTCCGCCTGCCGACCTCATGAGGTGGGCCAGCGCGTTTCTCCGGCAGGGTCCCTCGGGCAGAGAGTGCTGCTGACGCGGGCGGTCCCTAGAGGGAGGGCTGGACCCTTGTGGGGGCTTCTCCTCGGCGAATGCGCCACACACACGGCTGTTTCCAGGAAGCCTGTGGCCTTAGCCTGGGCAGCCCTCCTGCTGCGGGTCTGCCAGTGAGGTGTCTGCCACCCTCCCCCACAGCACGGATGGGCGGGGCTGGGGGGGGGGTCAGCAATCATTTTCTGCAGAGTGCGGGAGCGCATCCTCGCCGCTTCTCCAACCTACCACGAGGTTGGCCTTGCGCGTGGCCTTGGCTGCGACTCAATAAAACTTTATCGACAAAAACCGGCCAGCGTGGGATTTGGCCCGCACACCAGTGGTCCGCCTTCCTCTGGTTTAATTCCTGCAGGCAGATCCCCCAGGGAACGTGTTAAAAGCGGAGTCCAGGGTTCCGTGGATCCCAGGTGGGGGGCGGATTTTGCATGTCCGAGCTCCCAGGAGAGGCGGATGCTGGCAGCCCGCACACCACCCTGCAAGGTGGAGGGTTTGGGTCCCATCTGCTTTTCCATGCACAGGTTTTGCAATTGCAGTGAGCCAGAGGAGGCTCGTGCACAGTGTATGGAATTTCACAGGGAACCCCAAAGGCTGTGCATCGACTCAGAATTCAGACTGTGGGGCTGGGGGGGACGGTGCTCTGTTCAGACGTGTCTTCTAACCAAGCCAGACCGTGGAGCTGGGGCACCCTTGCAGTGACCTCATTCTTTCTCCAGGTGTCCTGGGACCCCAAGTCTTTGGAAACCATCCTGGGGGAACCCAGGTCATCAAAGGGAGCCCAGTTCTCTTCCTGACCTTGGCTCTGTCGCTTGACCTCCCAACACTTGGGGCAACGCAGATGTACTTATCAACTGCTGTCCAAACGGCATCTTGCTGGGAAACAGATGTGGGGGCAGAGTGTCCCATCTGTGGGACAGCTGACACCCTGCAGGTAGCTCAGAGTCACCCATGAACAATGATGGCTTTTCCAAATACCCGCACCTGGATGCACAGGGTAAGGCCTCTCAGGCTTGGGAGAGGTTCCAGGGTGACCCTGGGCAGAGGCAGAATCGCCAGACAGACCTCACGGGACGTACAAAGCCTTTGCCCGCAGCCTTCCCCAAAGCGCGCGGAGTGACGCCCGTTCTGACCGCGCCGGACCCGCACAGCGCGGTGTGCTCCAGCCCCCGAGTCCTCACCAGCCGCCCCCCTGGTTCCAGTAATTCTTTGCAGATGGGAGTCAGATGTTGCCAAACGTGAGCAGCCTGCCCCCCCTCCCGGAGAGGATTGCCGGAATGAGCCCCAGGTGCACCCCTCCCCCGGCCGTTTTGGCAACATGTAGCCCAGGGTCTGGAGTGATTTTAAGTCTCAGGTTTGAAACATCGCAGGCAGTTTCGACCCTCGTGCAGGACTTGCTACCACCAGACGCTGTCCTGGGAAGGCAGGAGGGGTCTGGCTTCCCACCTGTCCTTGCAAAGCACCCTCCCAAGGAGGAAGGCCTCATGCCGGCGACTGTCGCTGCAATGCAGGTGCCCGCTCAGGTGTCCCTTCCCCGGGACTCACTGTCGTGTCACACTGGCCGCCGCCTGGGCAGAACCCTGCACCTGCGTGTCCTTCCCTGTGCGGGGCCCCTGGCGGAGTGGCCTCAGGTGGGCCCCAGAGGAGGTCCCCGCACAGATTCCCGGCTGCCTCTGCTGCACAACCTCCTCCCTTCCAGGTGTCCACGAAGGAGAACATGTGAAGATCCCACCTCACAAATGTGCTGCAGGGAAAAGTGTGGCCATTTGCTGCAGCATGAGAACCCCCAGAGGCCAGGCTTGGGGCGCCCCTCCGAGGCGGCCACACGGCCTTCCTCTCGTATTCTGAGAGCGGAGGGGCCACAGGGGCCCCCAGAGTTCCCACAGGAGAGAGGGAAGGGCTGTGAGACCCCCAAAGAGCAGAGACATGGTCTTGCTTCAGCTTTCTGCAGCTCCTCGTAGACCGGGGTGAAGGACGTTCTCTTGTGTGTCCCAGAGAAGGGGTGCCGTTGGCTCCCTGTGGGGACATTGGTTCACAACACTGGCTGGGGTCGGGCTTGGGGGCATCTACCACATTCTACACTCCTGAAATGAATTCTTCTCTTTTTTAATTGTTGAAAGTATTCCAGCTGTCCCCCCTCTTTTCCCGATTGACCCCCTTCTCCCCACTCCCACCCCCAACTTTCCCCAAACTAAAGTCTGTGCCCATTGGTTTTGCTTATGTGCATGTAAGTTCTTTGGTTTATCTCTTCTTTATATGCCTTTAACCTGGACTCCACCACCACCATTGGAACCCCCTTTTCACACCGACCTCTACCTGCAGTAGTTCCTCCGGGGGTGACCGTGCAGTTACGCTCCAGGAAACAGGAGCTGTTGTGTACGAGACACTACGGACTCATAACATGCAACTCCGAGGACTTGTGCAGAAGAGGAGAGAAAGCAGGGCGTCTGCCTCCTCTGACTCTGGGTGCGGGCTGTGTCTTCCGGAAATGGACTGTGAGGAGGCCGTCTGGGTGGAAGACGGTGGGTGTGCACGCTTCCAGTCCGGCGGCTGTGGGAAATGCATGCCGTTATACATCCTTGCACGCTTGCACGCGAGTTTGAGAGCTTCTGATGAACCGGGGAGAGGGGGTTCCCTGTGAGCTGTCGGAGGGCACAGGTGAAGGAGCAGCTCCGGGGAGGTCTGGGGAGGAGCCGTGCCCGTGGACCTGGTAGCTTCTGCGTTGCCGATGGGAGCAGGGAGGCGCTGCGGGCTGGCACACGGGCTTCTGCTCAGACTTTCCCCGCGTGGTCCCCGAGGATGCACGGACCCCGTTGGATCGATTCCGAACATGCCCTTGTGGGTGGCTTCCCTGTGACAGAGTGCCTCTTGCCATCAGCTGCGCCGCGTGAATACGCGCCCCCTCTCTCCCTCTCCGCGTGGCCCACACGGAATGTGTCCTGCCAGGGTTGCCCTCTCAGACCCCGTAGAGAGTGCTCGATTCGAGCCCCTGAGGCTGCAATAAGGATTCAGGAAGAGGGGATGGATTAGCCCCAGGCTGCGGAATCGGAGTGCTTTCCTCAGCGCTGGTTTCTGCCCCAGGCGGGGAAGAAAGGTCGGTTCCTTTGCCCACAGTGGTGGTTCTCAGAGCGGGCGCCTAGGCCAGCAGCACCAGCACCAGCTGAGACAGTGGTTCTCAGAGCGGGCACCTAGGCCAGCAGCATCAGCACCAGCACCAGCTGAGACGGTGGTTCTCAGAGCGGGCGCCTAGGCCAGCAGCATCAGCACCAGCTGAGACGGTGGTTCTCAGAGCAGGCGCCTAGGCCAGCAGCATCAGCACCAGCACCAGCTGAGACGGTGGTTCTCAAAGTGGGTGCCTAGGCCAGCAGCATCAGCATCAGCACCAGCTGAGACGGTGGTTCTCAGAGCGGGCGCCGAGGCCAGCAGCACCAGCACCAGCTGAGACGGTGGTTCTCAGAGCGGGCGCCTAGGCCAGCAGCATCAGCACCAGCACCAGCTGAGACGGTGGTTCTCAGAGCGGGCGCCTAGACCAGCAGCATCAGCACCAGCACCAGCTGAGACGGTGGTTCTCAGAGCAGGTGCCTAGGCCAGCAGCATCAGCATCAGCACCAGCTGAGACGGTGGTTCTCAGAGCGGGCGCCTGGGCCAGCAGCATCAGCACCAGCTGAGACGGTGGTTCTCAGAGCGGGTGCCTAGGCCAGCAGCATCAGCACCAGCACCAGCTGAGACGGTGGTTCTCAGAGCGGGCGCCTGGGCCAGCAGCATCAGCACCAGCTGAGACGGTGGTTCTCAGAGCGGGCGCCGAGGCCAGCAGCATCAGCACCAGCTGAGACGGTGGTTCTCAGAGCAGGTGCCTAGGCCAGCAGCACCAGCACCAGCTGAGACGGTGGTTCTCAGAGCAGGTGCCTAGGCCAGCAGCACCAGCACCAGCTGAGACGGTGGTTCTCAGAGCAGGTGCCTAGGCCAGCAGCATCAGCACCAGCTGAGACGGTGGTTCTCAGAGCAGGTGCCTGGGCCAGCAGCATCAGCACCAGCTGAGACGGTGGTTCTCAGAGCGGGCGCCTAGGCCAGCAGCATCAGCACCAGCTGAGACGGTGGTTCTCAGAGCGGGCGCCTAGGCCAGCAGCATCAGCACCAGCTGAGACGGTGGTTCTCAGAGCAGGTGCCTAGGCCAGCAGCATCAGCACCAGCTGAGACGCAGTGGGCCAGAGGCTCTGGGCGGGCCAGCCCTCCGGTGACCCTGGTGCACTCTCAGTTCCGTGAGCAGCAGGGGCTCCCACACCTGCTCTGGGGCGGGGGTGTTCACCGTGCCTGCCCAGCTCCCCTTTCTGTCCGACTGAAGCCCTTGCCTCCCGTGCCCGTGTCTCTGCCCACGACCCACGCTCTGACCCACGCTCTCCTCTCACCCCCCTGCAGCCCGTTCTGCAGGCCCCACGCACCCTTGTGCGCGCCCTCTGGTTGTCCGCACACCCCGCCTCCCCTCTGCCCACCGCGCCAGCCCTCTCGGCCCAGTGCTTCCGACCCCTCTCCGGCGGGAGCTCCTGAAATTGCATCTCCAGTCGGGGTTCTGGCACCCCCCACCCATGCTCCTCACGCACGTCTGACCCCGCACCCGAGAACTCTGCTCCCTGTCTCCTCCCCACACCAGAGTCTTTGTCTTCACTCCTTCCCGGTGAAAACCCCCTTCTCGCCACTGCTCAGGGTGCAGATGTGAGGACCTGTGCGTCTCCCTGTGCCAGGGCGACCCCCTCATTTCGCTCCCACCCCCTCACATCTCCCCAGGACATCCCCTCACTGTCCAGGGTCCAGGGTCCTAGCTGAGCCTGCTGTTATCTTACAGGGAATATGACGAGGGCCCCTCCGTGGCTGGCTGGTTTACTGCCTGCAGACTTACGGCCCTTGCATTCCATCAGCCAGGTCTCCGGGCCATTTCTCACGAGCAGCTCTGACTCCGAGATCCTCTTATCTCTGCAGTCTTGAGGGGCATCTCATCGGCTCGGCCGTGTCTCCCCATCCAGGCCCTCTCGGAGCCCCGTTCTGACGGGGCTGCCCCCCATTCGGAAATCGCTGCTCCCCGTTTTCCCTCCTGGGACCTCGGAACCGCCTTTGGCGTTTTCCAGTGTCCGGGCTGCAGTCAGGAAACTCGTTGAGGTCTGAGTGGACGTTTCCCAGGGTCCGGGCCGACCTGCGCCTCCCACACGCTGGCCTTTCCACATCCCGCGACATTCCCCTTCTCCGAGCATCCTGGGAAAGGCCGTGCAGGGCTTGTCACGCGCTGGCCCCGGCTCGCTCCTTCCGACTCATTTCCACAGCTGCCCGGGTCATACGTGTCGTCGGCAATGATTTGGAAATTCAACTTCCTAAAAATGTCACGTGCCTTTATGCCCACGGAAAGTGGTTACTTCCAGGCTTTCTTTTCAGCTCCAATGAAACGCCCTCCGTCCTCCCTTCCCCCGGGGAGAATTCCCTCTGGTCTGTCAGGTCTCAGCACAAACGCCCCCTCCTCCAGGACGCCTTCCCTGACTGCGCCCGGCACGCTCGGTGCCCGTTGGTGCCTTGTTCGCCTTCCCGCCGGGGTGGCCTCCTCACCGCCTGTCACCTGCATGAGCGCGGGGCCCTGGCAGCGTGCTCATGGCCCGGGTGCCCGCCAGCGCTGCGGGTTCGGAGAAGGGCGTGAGACAGCGCGTGGGGGCGGCTTCCGGCAGGAAACACGAAGCGGCTCCTCCTAAGCTGTCTGCGCAGCGCTGGCTGCGGTGGGAACTGGCTGCGGTGTGAACGGGGAGCCTCCGCCGCCCTGGGAGGGGCGCTCTGCTCCTCCCGGCTCCCGGGCAACGCGGGGGTCCCCTGGCCGGCCTGCTGTTCCCGCAGGGGGAGCTGTGGGCTCATCTCCGCCAGGAGGTTGGGGGGGGACACGGAAACCCTTGGCAGGCACTGCTTTTCTTCACTCTTTAGTATTTTTATATTTTGTTGGTCCTCACCCGAGGATATTTTTTTCCATTGGTTCTTCCAGGAGAGGAAGGAGGTGGACAAAAGAGAGGAGGGAGAGAGACATCAGTGTGAGAGAGAGACGCAGGCACTGGTTGGCTCCTGCAGGCACCTGACCGGGCCTGGGATTGAGCCCGCACCCCAGGTACGTGCCCTTACGGGAACCGAACCCGGGTCTCTCTGGTCCGCGGGCCGATGCTCTAACCGCTGAGCCAAGCCGGCCAGGGCAGGAGGCGCTTCTTTTTTTTTATTTTTATCTGCACTTGAGGACATTTTTGCATTTATCTTCAGACAGAGTGGGAGGGAGGGAGGGAAGGAGAGAGCGAGGGAGAAACATCGATGTCAGAGAGACACGTTGAGTGGTCACCACCCACACGACCCTGACCAGGACTGGGAACAAACTGCAACCCAGGTACGTGCCCTTACGGGAACCGAACCTGGGTCTCTCTGGTCCGCGGGCCGACGCTCTAACCGCTGAGCCATGCCGGCGAGGGCACAAGGCACTTCTTGAGAGAAGCAGAGGCAGTCCCTGGACTGACCCCCCTGCTGGGAAGGACCATGTTGGGCCCCCAGCAGAGTGCCCCCCCCTCACGGAGAGCGTCGCTGGGTGCCGGCTGTTCCTGGTACTCGTTGGCGCACTGAGAAGGGTCTGTCCTCGTGGAAGGAAGCCGTGGTGCTGTCACTGCGAGGGCCTCCCCTCCAATGGCACCGGCCACCTGATGGCGGGTCCTCAGTGCGGGGCGGTCACAGCCCCCTGGGGCCCTGGGCAGTGTCTGCAGGCACTGCAGTGTAACTGGGGAGGGTGCCCCACATCGAGTGGGTGGAGGTCAGGGATGCCGCCCGGGCCCCACAGTGGCGGGGCACCCACAGGGAAGCGCAGCCCGCCCAGGTGGACAGGCCGAGTTCAGAAGCCCTGCCTCACAGTCACACACTTGTCACAGCTGGCTCGCAGCAGCACAGCGCAGCGGCGGAACAGGAACCGTAAAGGTGTGACCCGGGCACACAGCCCCGTTGGCAGTGCCCACGGGGAGTCCCTGGTTTCAGGGAGCATAACACAGTGCAGCTCATCCAAGTAAACCGAGGGCCGCAGCCCCAGCACTTCCCCCGGTGACGAGGAGGAACCTGGAAGACGTCCAGCCTCGACAGGCAGGGGACAGATGTCGGGAACCCACACACGCCGGCCGAGCGCTGTGGAGTCCGTGGAGAACACCCCCTGGAGACTTTCCTCTGAATGCATCCCTAAGGAAGTGTGTTAGAAATGTCCTGAAAGAACCGCCCTGGAACAACGCTAGCAGGAACAGAGGGACCTCCAGTACATGCAGACATAAATGGGAAAAGGGTAGTCATGCATGAGCAACACCTGTGACGTCCAGCGGTCCTACGAGATGCACAAGATTCGGTCAAGAACGTGAATCTTTCCGCGACCTGTGACTCTCAGGCAGAGCAGGCCTGCAGGGCGCATGCCAAGACCCTCCTGAGGGGTGTGTGAGGCTGTTCCACATTGGAGACAATAGCAGAACCGTTCTGAAGAATCAAAACTAAATGTCAAACCAGCAAGTCTTTACCATGATTAATAGCTACAGAGATGAATCCTGGTGCTCATGCCCAAGCTCTGAGGTCGATGTCCCAAATCAGAAACAGAGAGGTGATCCCAGGAGAGGGGGTGCAACCCCCCACATCCAAAATATTGGCGTGGTTGTCCCCTTACCCGTGTGTGGCCCACTGAATGAAAAGGTTACACCATCACGTTTCTCTGAAACAGCCTCACGGCGTGTCCACACAGCTTACAACACGTCCGAACAGCACCCCACCGACGTAAAAGTGGTCCTTTGTAAATAAACCTATTTTGCAACTACCAGCCCCCCTTTGAGCACTGGGGAGCCTGTGGCCCAGGAGAAGGCACGCGTGTCTCTTCCCGGTGATTGCTCAGTAGGGGGAGCTGGATGCAAGTGGACTTTATGTCGGGTAAAGTGCACCTGTGTGAAGGTCACCGTCTGGGGGATCTGAGACCTGAGACGGCCGTCGGCACACGGTCCCCATGGAGGTCCTGATACAGGACAGTTCCTGCCCAAGGTCTGTCTTGTCCCTTTGTGGGCCACCCCTCCCCCGGGCCACCTCCTGGCCGCTGCGGATGGATTTCCGTCCACAGCTCTGCCTTTGCCAGAATCTCCTATGAAGCAGATCATGCGGACCAGGGCTTGGGTGCCTGGCTCTCTCCCCCCACAGCGCCCCCGGCGGTCACTTCGTTCGTTGCGGGCACCAGGGGCCCTTTCTGTGTATGCCCAGTAGCTTCCCCTTGTGGGGTGTACTTAGGAGTTTGTGTGTGCACCGTCCGTCCACGGACACGCTGTTTCCACGTGTGGGCGGTTACGTTAAGTCACGATCCACAACGCAAACACGCCTTTGAGTGGACGCAGGCTCTTCGTTTGGCTTCTGTGCGTAGCTGGGGTCCCACTGCCGCATCACGAGGTGTTTGTTCAGCTTATGACGCACCGCCCACTGGTTGCCAACGTTCCTGTCCGGCTTCACCTTCCCGCCGGCAGGGCCGGAGAGTCCCAGGTGCCCCGCGTCCCTGCCGCCCGGGGCGCTGCCCGGTTTTTGCTCAGTTTTACCTCTCCCCACGTCACAGTCATATTTCACAGTGACTCGAACTTGCCGAAGGTGCTGAACGTCTTCTCCTGTGCTGATGGGTCATCGAGATCTCTTCTTGGGGGAAGTGCGCTTGTACAGACTGTGTGTGTGTGAAATGTGGATAAAGTTTCCTGAGTATGAAATAATTCAAATTACAGCCTTTTTCCCCTCTTCATTTCTTTTTTAAAAATAAAATGGAGTGTCTGGTACATAGCTATTCCTCAATTTGAGGTTTTTCTTTTTCTTTTAACAGATGGTAATTGGGCCTAAAGTGACCTTAGGGGTTATGAAAATATGGCCAAGTGAACGAGACTCTGTCCCAGTTTTCACGAAGGTGGGAGTAGAGCCCAGGTCCACAGATCCGTGCAAGAGGGAGGCGGGGAGGGGCTGGGATCCGAGCGCCCGGGTGTGGAGATGGCTGGCTGCAACGTGGCTCAGGAGCTGACCCGTTTGCCGCGCCGAGAAACCAGCTTTCGTCGGGGTGATGGGAAATCTTTGGGCCTGTGACGATGAGGTTAAATCAGAGTTCAGAAATGCAAACAGGACATCTGCTACCCTCTACTTATTTTACCCGTATCCCGTTACCAGTGCCTGCAATACGAGCTGCATCCTATTCAGTAAAGTCACTTTTGTCTCAACACCCAAAGAATGCGGAGGGGCCAACTCTGCAGCGACAAATGACCATGCCGGCCGTGGACGTCTCTGTGGGGCTGAAACGGGGCCCCCTGACCCCACAGACCTTCGCGTGAACAGAATACAAGACCCGAAAGTCCCAGCGTTTGGCCTTGAGATCTGACCTTGATCATTTCACTTGGTTGCCTCTTGTTTCGCTCCGTGGCTGGAAGACACCGTATTGTCTCAGCCTTACCAGCAGGCTCTTTATGGCTCCTGTTTCCTTTTTGCAATCATAACTGTCACAATTCCCTAGGGCGCACAAATATGTTCTGATTATAGCAACAGTCCTAAGAAATATGTACACTAAAAAGGGAGGTCTCAACACGTTAACACACAGAGATTCAACGCGTCCATGGAGCCGGGCGTCCCCAGGCTCTTTGCTGATGGCTCGGGTGGGAATATTAGTGCAGAAAGCTCACGAGAACCCCAGGATCACGGGTCTGCACACTCGCAGACGGAGCGAGACCATGCTGAGAATAACACCAGTGAGTTACGTGCTGTGGACGAGGGCTGTCTGTGCTGTGGGAGGGCTCTCTGGGGTATGTCGAGGGCTGTCCGTGCTGTGGGAGGGCTCTCAGGGGTACGTCGAGGGCTGTCCGTGCTGTGGGAGGGCTCTCAGGGGTACGTCGAGGGCTGTCCGTGCTGTGGGAGGGCTCTCAGGGGTACGTCGAGGGCTGTCCGTGCTGTGGGAGGGCTCTCAGGGGTACGTCGAGGGCTGTCCGTGCTGTGGGAGGGCTCTCAGGGGTACGTCGAGGGCTGTCCGTGCTGTGGGAGGGCTCTCGGGTACGTCGAGGGCTGTCCGTGCTGTGGGAGGGCTCTCAGGGGTACGTCGAGGACTGTCCGTGCTGTGGGAGGGCTCTCGGGTACGTCGAGGACTGTCCGTGCTGTGGGAGGGGTTCTCTCAGGCAATTCCGAGCAGCTGGTGTGCAGTTAGGACCCTGGTTTGACCACTGTTGACACAAGTAGGGTTGGTCCTCACAGGATGGGACATGGAGCCGCGAAGCTGTAGCAGAGAGAACGGGGTCGGGGTAGGATGAGAAGGGGAGCTGGGAGCCTGTCTGCATGGGGTGTGGAGGTGAACAGCACCTTCCACGCTGCGGAAAGGAGCCGCCGTACCTGTCCTCGGGAACGCTGGGCTCTCCTCGTCTCCAGGTGGCTTCCCACTGCGCTTCCTGGGGGCAGGACGTGAGACCATGACGTAGCACTTCCTGGGGGCAGGACGTGAGACGATGACGTAGCACTTCCTGGGGGCAGGACGTGAGACCATGACGTAGCACTTCCTGGGAGCAGGACGTGAGACCATGACGTAGCACTTCCTGGGGGCAGGACGTGTGACGATGACGTAGCACTTTCACACATGGGTACTGGCTGCGAGGGAAGCCTGGTCGCTGTAGCCAGGGGCCCCCATCGGTACCTTTTGTATCAGAACTGCCGGCTCCTCAGGAAGCTACATAAACAGATCTTTTCGTTTTGTTTCTAATAAGTTTCTTGACCGTTACATTTGGATCTTTCACAATGTAACTTTGTTGCACAGAATAGTCTGTGTTTTTCGGTTCTTCCTCGGAACTGCCTCCTGTTCCCAGCGCTCGGAATGATGCGCGAGAGCTCACTTGGCAAGGTAGATGTTGTGACCTGGGTTGACCCCTTCCCCTCCCCCCACATCATTAATTTCTAGAACACGAGACAGGGTCTGTTGGGGGATCCAGTTTCCCTCTGAGACATAAAACACGGTAACATTTGTCTTCTCACAAGCAGAATGGGACCTTGCGAGGACATAAGCCATCTGGTACTTTTTGCTTCCAGAGTTGGAAATGTGGTTTTTTTTCCTCTTGCAGCTATTGATTCCATTAGGATGAAGACATTCTGCGTGGACTTGCCTGCTCCTTACAGAGTTTGAGTGGTGGCTAATTGAGCCTTTAGTCAGTCGCTGTGGCTGATAGGCTCCGAGCCAAGAAGAATCTGGGACAAGTCTGCCCCACTGTCGTCTGTTGGCCCAGCCCTGGGTTTGGCCCGTGGGCTGGAATTTGCTGACCTTTGGTGAAGACGACGACAACCAATATCAACTGTCAGTTAAAAGCCAGAACTTCAGAATCAAACACGCCAGGGTTTCCCATGTTTTTGTTTCTCACTGTGTGACCTCGGGCAGAAAATGAACCTCTCTGTGTCTCCGCGTGAGTTTGCCCATCTTTGAGCGAGGGGCAGTGATGCCGACTCCCCCAGTTTCTCGAAGGATCGAGAGTCATAATATATGGGAAGCATTCATCCTGCTTCCCGGAACGTCGTACATGATGTCAATGGTACAGAATAATTTCGTTAAATCATTTAGAACTTTAAAATTTAAATATGAAATATTAAAGCCCACTTAACGTCCCAGTGTCTTATGGCTCTTGGAACTTGTCTCTGGATCTTCAGATATACAGACAGACAGAGGCAAATAAGGGACGCGCACCCCCAGCCTGTCCTGGCTCATGCACAGGAAGTGATGGATATCGGAATTGCTCACGGCAGAAACAAAGTTACACAAACTTGAATACAGTTGCACTTAAAGCTCCTTGTTTATCAAGAAAAGTCTCTGTAGCGGTTCTCAAGGTCCTTGGCTCATGTCACTGTTCGACTGTGTGCGGGTGTAGCCCAGGGTACGTGGACACCGTCTCCCGTGACTTGATACAGTCTAGTAACAGCTGCTGGAGAGGAAACGCACCATCATGCTACATTGTTTCTCTCATGTTTGAGGTCCAAAAGCAAATAAAACGTGGTGCTTAGGGAATTCGTCCACAGCTAAGTCCGTGCTGTGGGCCTACGATCTTGGCTTTTTGGGGTGTACTATTTATTTATTTTTTATTGTTGGAAGTATTACAGATGTTCCCCTCCTTTTCCCTCCATTGACCTCCCTCCTCCCCACTCCCACCCCACTCTAGCAAGATCTTGGCTTTTATTTATTTTTGTTAGATTTATTGGAATTAGGTTGTTCCTAATATTTTATGATTATCTTTTTATTTTTTAACTTATTTATTTTTGTTACAGATGTTTCTCCTTTTCCCCCCACTGATACCCCCTCCGCTCCCTCCCCGCCCTGTCCCCAGCTTTGTTGTCCATGTCCATTGTTCATGCACACATGCATATAAGTTCTGTGGTTTATCTCTCCCCCCACCCACTAGATCTTGGCTTTCAAAAGTTCCACAGCACAGAGCCCTGCAGAGTTTTCTCAAGTTCCTCTTACCAAGATGTATTTGGGCCCTGGCCGGTTTTGCTCAGTGGTTAGAGTGTCGGCCTGCGGTCCAGGCAGACCCGGGTTCGGTTCCCGCTAAGGGCACGTACCTCGGTTGCAGTTTGTCCCCGGCCCTGGTTGGTGGTGTGAGTGGCAGCCACTCGACGTGTCCCTTTCACGTCGATGTTTCTCTCTCTCTCTCTTCCTCTCACGTTGTCTGAACAAAAAATGGAAAAATGTCCTCGGGTGAGGATAAAAAAAAGATGTATTTGGGAGCTACCTAGGAATAAAAGTATTATCCCAGCTAGTGTACAAGTTCAGTTCTAGTTTTCAGAGAAAAAGACATATTGAAAGTCTCCAACTCTTTCTTCAAATTGTCATGCTTTTGTTACCAGTGGAAGAGTGTGTGTGCGCGCGCGCGTGTGCGTGTGTGTTTGTCCCTGTCTCCACCTGTTGCTTGTGGGAGTGGGATTCTGGGTATAGCCCAAGAAAAAGCATTTTCTGCGACTCAGAGGGAAGCGTGAGTGGTTTTTCCTTCCGTGGAATGACATCCCCGAGTGTCCAGGGTCCGCACCCCCTCGGCCCCACCGTGGAAGCGGAGTGCAGCGGTGGCTTCAGCGGGGCCAGCGTCAGAGCCAGCGGCCAGGGTTCCTCCGTGTGGGAGCAGAGTCCAGTCCAGCACCAGGACGGCTGAGCTTGTGTCCCCTGCTGCCATCCATCCGCCCACGGTGTGTGGGGTTCGCAGGGCCACCTGGCTGTGGAGGAAACGGGGGGATGCAAGGAAGCAGGAGCACAAGAGCCCCAGGAGCCAAGTGCAACAAGCGAGAGAATCCCTTTCCTTAGGGGATTATGTATTCCCAACATTTCTCCAGCTGCAGGGGCCCCGCCCATTCTGGCTCACCATCTCTGTACCCAGGAGTGATGGACAGGCAAGTACCTTCCCTACATCACCCCAGTGTCACGGTGCATGCGCCTGGCTCCCCTTTGGTGGGCCCCTTCCCCCAGTGATCCTCTGGGCATGGGCTGGTGGTTCTCTGGGGAGTGGGAAGTTGCAGCTTCCTGGTGAAGCTGCCCAGGTGAACGCATATACTGTCTGGCCTCCCGCCTGTTCCTTTTGTGTTGTTAATAACTAGCTAATTACACCGTAACACTTTTACACTTTTACTGCCTCTGGCTCCCATGTTCTTAAGAACGTCAATTGCTTTCAAATACTTTCAAAACACGTGCATGCCTGAACATTGTATTATGGTGTTGTTCAGTTCAGTATGAAGGGAATTTGTATTTACAGCCTGGAGTTTAAAAATACTAGCTGGTCTGAGCGACTTTTAGGGTTGATGAGTTTTTAATGTTTGTGGCCTTTGATTGGAGGTAAAAAGAAATTTCTAGCTCTTGATCAGCATTTAGTAAACAAGTTTGATTAGTATTTTTCTTTTCTCTATGGAAATATTAGATGAAGTATTTGAACAGAGCTAATGGGCAATTCGTTTTCCTGTCATGAAGACTGTGTACACACACACACACACACACACACACACACACGATCTCAAGAGAATTCTGGAAGAGATATCTAACTCTTCACTGCAACGCCAGTGAAAACAACCGTCTTGAAAAGTACCAATTAGCAGGAAGAGAGTGTTGATGGAGCCCAATGCAGACAACTTATTTTTAGAATGAACACCTTGCACTTTCGGTGGGAAAAAACCGGACTGTCTGAGTCTGAGGTGGGAGATCAAGTTAACGTGGGGAGAGGAGCTGCCGGCCGTGGGTCGGGCTTTGTTTCCCTCCGGGGCCCAGGAGTCCCTGTACTTGCAGGAAAAACTGACCCTCTTAAGAGAAGACACGCGTGCGTGCCAGCTTCGTTGTATTCTCCTTCTTCACGCTGTGGGTTCTAGCAGCAGCCTTTTGCAGGGGTTCACGCGTGGTTCTGCATATTTGACGTAAAGATAAAGTCTCAGTTCCTGAGCCTGCATATTTTGCAGAAATATCATGCACCAGCATCTTCATTCTAGTTTGGAATGGATTCAGGAAAATGTCCTTGGCTCCAAAATAGGGTTCAGTCAGGTTTGGACGCTCCGGGAGGCGGGCTTGGCTGCAGCCTCATCCCCCCCCCCCCTTCCAGGTAAGGATGGAGATCTCTGGGCATCTCTGCCTTCCAAGGCCGGGCCTACAAATGAACAGACAACGCTTTAATTTTTTTCATGCTCTCTGGCCCCGAGCCTTCTGCACAAACAGACGTGCGTTGTCTTCAAGGAACATAAGAAAGTCAGAGGTGAGTGGAAAAACAGTGAGGAAGACAGGCCTGCCTTGCCGGAGAGAGTCGTGCTCACTAAGATCTTCCCCGTCTGCCAAGGTCGGCAGCCCCGCGCTCCTGTTTCCGGGCCGCCTGGCTGCTAGGAACTTGCGGACCCCGGAGAGAAGGCAGGAGGCTGGCTTCCCAGGGTGGCTGTGTCACCCTGCCCGAGAATTGGACCGGAGCCGTCCCGCGATGCGGTGCATGTGTGCCTTCCATGCACATGGTGTCCTGTGGCCTGCGAGAGCGCGGTGGTGGGCCGCCCTGCCTCTCCTCTGTGCTCGCTTCTCTCTCCGCGACGGTCAGCATCCTCTCGGCCTCAGGCTGGCCTCGCAGGCCGGCCCCAGCCCTCTGCACTCGCAGTGGCTGGACCTCGGAGCCCTTCCCCAGATCCTCCTGCAGCCCTGGACCCTCCCCAAGGACCTTCCTGAGCCCCGGGGCTCAGCTGGCGTCTCTCGGGCCTCTCCCCTTGCCGTGCCTTCTCCTATCACAGCACTGGGCCCCACCCTCCGCATCTGTCTCCTTCCTCCGTCTTTTCCCTGACTGTGGGCCTGACGGGGGCAGGGACGTCGTTTCGCTCCTTGCTTTCCGCTCAGCTCTTACAGCCTGGAGGGCACAGACTGTTTAGTGAACATGTGAGACACAGATACACGGAGGCGTGAACGTGTTTCTGATGTAATTTCGTTTTGGTGGACGTATCCTACTTATATTCGTCGTTTATGACTCTACCTAAGAATTTTATCTGACTGCCAATGACGATAAGCAAGTACACATTCAAGGATGGTCTGTCATCTATCTATCTATCTATCTATCTATCTATCTATCTATCTATCTCTCCATCCATCTATCCATCCATCCATCCATCCATCCATCATTTATCTTTCTACCTACCCACCTATATATTCATTCATTTATCATCTGTTTATCTATTATCTATCTATCATCTATCTGTCTGTCTGTCATCCATCATCTGTCTTCCATCCATCCATCCATCTATCCATCATTTATTTATCCACTTACCCACCTATATATTTATTCATCTATCAATCTGTTTATCCATTATCTATCATCTATATGTCTGTCTATTTATTATCTATCATCTGTCATCCATCCATCCATCCATCCATCCATCCTTTATCTATCCACCTACCCAGCTATATATTTATTCATCTATCAATCTGTTTATCCATTATCTATCATCTCTCTATCATCCATCATCTGTCTTCCATCCATCCATCCATCATTTATCTCTCCATCTACCCACCTATATATTCATTCATCTATCATCTGTTTATCCATTATCTATCATCTATATGTCTATTATCCATCATCTGTCTTCATCCATCCATCCATCCATCCTCCATCCATCATTTATCTCTCCATCTACCCACCTATATATTCATTCACCTATCATCTGTTTATCCATTATCTATCATCTATATGTCTATCTATCTATTATCCATCATCTGTCTTCCATCCATCCATCATCCATCCATCCATCCATCCATCCATCCATCCATCCATCCATCATTTATCTCTCCATCTACCCCCCTATATATTCATTCACCTATCACCTGTTTATCCGTTGTCTCTGTCTCAGCGAGGTCCCAGACAGGAAGCACTAACCGGGCGGGTGCCCCAGCTCCGGCAGACCGTGTTAGCTACGAGGGTAGACTTGGACTGGCTTCGAGGGGGACGTGTCGTCATGTTCCGTTCCTGTGGTTGATGAGAAATGAGAGCACAGTGATTAGACAGGATGTAGAATTGAACTGTTATGTTAGCAGTTCTCTTAACTGTATCAGTCTGAAGGTATGTATTTAAAAAAAAATCGCATTATAAAAACCAAGAAAAGGGATGCTGTTTCTACGTTATTTTTTCCAAAGGCTTATTGTCCACGATACGAAAACGACTTGCTAGAGTTCGGGGGCAGGCCTACTGCCTACTGCCCTCTGCTCTGTCTCCAGCCTCCCTCCCTCCCTCGTCACCATCTTCCTCTCCTTCCCTACCCACCCAGCTTCTTCCTGGGGCTCTTCTTGGGGTGCAGATGTTCTTAATGACAGTCACTGCTGTGGGTGGTTTCGCTTGTGTAATGACAGCTCCCCGCCCCGTAGTAATACTAATGATAATGCCAGGCAAGGGTGGGCATGTCCTGTCCACAGCCTCGGGAACTCACGTGCAGAAGGGGGACCGCAGTGCTGGGGGACCGGATCCCGTCAGCGGTCCTCACCTTGACGGCCTGTGGCTGCATCAGTATCAGCTTCTGGCTTTGACTGGGGCTGCCTTTCCTTTCTGAGACCCCATCTGTCCCCTCCCCCCAAACGGTGAACCGTGTGCATAGGACACCAAGCACTTCTCCTTGCTCCTTTTGAAAAAATTCGAACCTTACAAAAATGTTAAAAACCTGCAGCAAATGTTTCCATCCGAGCTTTTTGAAATGTGAACGCCTTCCATAGACGTCGTACAGCGATGGGAACGGGGAAATGAACATGGGTGCGGGAAGGTGAACTCACCGGCCGACTTCGTTCAGACTGCGGCTGTTCCCTGGCTGATGTCCTTTTCCACGGCGGGACCCGGCGTCGAGCATGGTTGCCATGGCTCCGTATCTTCTCCGATCGCGGGCCAGAGCCGAACCTCTCTCTGCCTTTCGTGATTTGGACACTTGTGGAGACACTGGCTGGAGGTTAAGTAGAACGACCTTGAGTTTGGCTTTTCCTGGTGTTTCGTCATGAATAAACGGTACGTGTGCATTTTTAGCAAGAACACTGCAGAACGGAGACTGTTCTGCTTGGTGCATCTACCAGGGGACATTTGATGGCCACATGTTTCTTGACTGGTGACATGAAGCTCGGTCATTTGGAGAAGGTGGTGTCTGGTAGCAGTTTCCATTGTAAAGGGGTTATTTTTCCTTTGAAATGAAAATAATCACCGTGGCTGGTTTGGCTCAGCAGTTAGACTGGTGGCCCGCGGACCAGAGAGTCCCGGGTTCGGTTCCCGCTAAGGGCATGTACCTTGGTTGCAGTTTGTCCCGGCCCCGGTTGGGGTCATGTGGGTGGCAACCAGTCAATGTGTCTCTCTCACATCGACGTTTCTCTCTCTGTCTCTCTTCCTCCCTCTCTCCCTCCTCCTCTATCTGAAGATAAATGCAAAAATGCCCTCTGATGAGGATAAAAAAAAAAAGATCTTATGAGGAGATACTTTCACAGTGTGCAAATATTCTGTTTTGTATCCCCCCCCCCCATTTTAGTGTTGATTGATGGTTCTTCAGGGACAACAGTGATGGTGGTCCATGCAAAGGGTCACATTCCGTTTCCTTCCTTCCTTCCACGTGTATTCATTGCAGCTCTCTGACAAGGGACAGCTCCACCCTCTCTGCCCTCCAGGGCTCAGTATCGAGCTTATGGATGATCATTGCATCCTGTGGGTTACCATTCATTACCGTCAGTATTTCTACTTCTTCTTGTTGCCGCTGAAACTCCCTTATTTGGCCGTCGGAGATGCTTAAACGGGTTTCCCATGTCCTTTGACATGTCCGCGTCACTTTTTCAGCACTTAAAAAAAATGTGGGCACCTCACGGTATTCCCAGAACATGGACGTTTTCACGGCCTCGGTCACGGAATACGCGCTCTCTCCACGGAGCCTGGCTCCCTTACCGGAGAGTCGATTCACAAACCCGATCCGGTGCTCGCTGCCACCGACGAGTCCTTTATTACCTCCTGAGGGAACACGGCTGTTTCCTGGTACACATATGGACACACACAGACACACCCACCTCTGTCTGCCTGCGGTTTGTATCCCAAGGGCCAGGAGCTTATATTGACACACTGACTCAAGTCTAGCACCAGGGGTCCACGCTAGCCTTCCCTCTGATTTGTAACTTTTTTCCTCCAACAATGAAACACCTGCCCCCCCATGATCTGCAACATGCTCATGGATTCGCTCCATCGTGTGTGTCTGTGTGTATTTGCACACACGACATTACTAACTCTCACCACTTGAACAGAAAATGTACTGAATAGAGTACGGTGTGTGCACACCTTGCTGTCTGTTAACCACCACAGGACACAGTGAAAACACTGGTTTCCACTTACATGCACACGTATGTACGTTAATTTCTTCTTTCAGTGTGGCTACTTATTCCTTGGCCACAGGAAGGGTGGGTCCCTGCCCCCACCACGGTCCGGGTTGATCGAGCTACTCACCAATTGTTTGAGTAGGTGAGACATTCACCTAGTCCTAAAAGTCAAAACCATGGTCAGAGATGAAGCCCCGAATCACTTCCCCCCATTTCATTTCCATCCGTCCCCCGTGCCTGGACGCCCCCTGTCGTTAACATTCACTCTGGGCTCCCAGAACCTGTGTTTCTTTTGCATGTGAGAACAATACATAGTATCTTCTTGTAGCCACTTATTACACAGGTGAAGGATCGCAGACTATAGATGCTACTTTGCCCTTGGCCTTTTAATGCACGGAGTATCCTTGAAATGTCAACTCACACAGATCCATATTCATTATTTGCTCCACTAAGGGGTAACAGGCATAAGTAAAGTGCACAGATGTTAAGTGGACCCCTACTTGGTGTTTCCATGTGTCCACACCGGCGTAGAAACCACTCACAGGACAAACTGGAACATGTCTATCACCTTGCCGTGTCCCCTCACACCATGTCCCAGTTATCACCCCAAACCGTTGGTCCGATTTCTATCCCCACTCGTTAGTGTGGCCTATTCTTGGACCACATAGACTGAAGCATACAGCACATGTTCTCTTTCTCCTGGTCTAGTGGGTTCAACACCATGATTTCCCCACAGTCATTCATCTGGTTCGGCTCTGGCAGGTAAGCCTTGGATCTGACGTCATCTTCCGACGGCATCTTCCGACGTCACCCTGCAGCAGAACGGTGTGTGTGTGTGTGTGTGTGTGTGGTGTGTGTAAAGCACGTCGGCTGCGTAGCGTTCTGCTCCTTGCTTTGCAAGAGATCGGTCTTGTTAAAAAAAAAATTACTCTTCTAGAAGAGATTTCAAAGCCCACACAGACTCCAGCAGCCTGTGGGTCTTCAGATGGAAAACAGCTTCAGAGAAAATCTTGCTAAACAACTTGACAAGTTAGAGCCAACTGGTTTGAAATAATTATTCGTCCCTTGATCGCTGTGTCTATAAACGGTTTTCGGCAGAACCCACGTAGTTCTTCTTAAATGTATGTTGCACGAGGCAGGGATGATGTCTGCTTTCTGCATCGTCATATAATCACCTAGTACCTGGTGGGTGAATGAGGGAACAATTCCAAAACAATTACTAAAGAGTAAAATAGTCGTACAAGACTTGCAATCAGGTATTCATTACGTATTAATTCACCAGGCATTTACTTACTATGATCCTCATGTTATGCATTGCGAATTGGGCTGGGTCTAGCTGGGGAGATGCAGATGCCCTCCTCAAGGATAGGCCAAGGGATTGGTTTGGCTTCCCTGTCTTCCTCCCTCCCTGGAAGAGACCAGCTCTCAAGCGACCAACCACTCAGGGGCTTCCGAGTCCACCTCAGGCGATGTTTGGGGCCGCGGACATGCGGGCCAAGGACCGTTTGGTTTCCCCAGCGGGCTGTAGCTGTCGTACTCATACTTCTGCTCTTACTGGGTTTGTTGGGGAGCAGCTGCTGAACCCTGGGAGCAGGAAGAAGAGGCGGTCGATAGTTCAGGATTGAGCATCATCTCAGCAACATGCCCAATGACACAGTCTTCTTGGGTGGCACCTCAGCACGGTTTAGAGCGTGACACACAGGAAGGGAGACCCTGCCTCCTTCGCCAAAGCTCTTTGGGCAACATCGAGGGCGACAGTATGAGGAGAAGAAGAGACTTCCCCTGGAAGCTTGTCCAGCTGAACCTGTGGACCCGTGAGTACAGGTGACTCTCCCAACACAGTCCCAGATGGCTTTGCAGGTTCCGCGCCGCACCCCGCGGAACGGGAGCACATGGAAAGCCCAGGTTTCCTCTGTTTTAAACTCCTCACCGTGGTGACCGAAATCCCTGCCGGAGGAAATGCCACGGCTCAGTGGTGGTAAAATCTCCTGCAGGCAAGTTCAACTCATTAAGGGAGAAATGGCCTAATTTACAAGGGAAAACACAGTTGTCTTGAGAATAATTAATTTCTGCTATGAAAAATGCATATATTAGTGTGGGTACCTTCGAGAATTAATTACCTTGTCTTCGACTATTTGTCTTTTTCGGGAATGTTGCTTACTTCAAGAATGTAATTAAGATATTTAGCGCGTAACAAATCAGAAATCATTGCTCTGCTCTGTGAAAGCTGGTATGCACCAGAGGAGATGCCGGCTTGTAAACAGACTGCCACATCTCATTTTGTGGAAAAGTATCCTCGGTGAGGTTGTTGTTAATCCTCACCCGAGGATACTTTTCCCATTGATTTTTTTTTTTTAGAGAGAATGGAAGGGAGAAGGGGGGGAGAGAGAGAGAGAGAGAGAGAGAGAGACATCGATGTGAGAGAGACACATCGATCGGTTGCCTCCCACACATGCCCCGCCGACTGCAGCAGAAATCAAACCTGTAACGCAGGGTCGTGCCCTTGACCAGGAATTGAACCTGCGACTCTTCAGTGTGAGGGCTGATGCTCTAACCACTGAGCAACACCGGCCAGGGCTGCCATATTTCCTTTTAATAACTTTGGACAGAGCACTGGTTATAGTTTGTGAGATAACAATACAGGCATATGTTGATATTACAGGTTTGGTTCTAGACCACCACAATAAAGTGAATACCGCAATAAAGTGAGTGCCGCAATAAAGCAAGTGTTACAATAAAGTGAATACCGCAACAGAGTGCCGCAATAAAGCGAGTGCCGCAATAAAGCGAGTGCCGCAATAAAGCGAGTGCCGCAATAAAGCGAGTGCCGCAATAAAGCGAGTGCCACAATAAAGTGAATACCGCAATAGAGTGAGTGCCGCAATAAAGCGAGTGCCGCAATAAAGTGAATACCGCAATAGAGTGAGTGCTGCAATAAAGCGAGTGCTGCAATAAAGTGAATACCACAATAAAGCGAGTGCTGCAATAAAATGAGTGCCACTGTAAAGTGAGTGCTGCAATACAGTGAGTTATAATCTTTTTGTTGGTGGAGGGTTTTGCCTTTCACTTGTTAAGAAACAAAAAGTGCAACATCTGTGAAGGGCAATAGAGTGAGACGCAATAAAACGAGGCATGCCTGTATCATTTTTCTAGTGAATTTGCGATTGAACTGCCTAGTTCTAATGCTGTGGGTAGAGGAAGAAATACTGATTTTTCCCTCACGTGGCCACTTGAGTTTCCTGGTCTGTGGGTGCTGAGGGAGCTTTGGATGGGGTTCGTGTTCTTCGATGTGTCCATGGTGGTCTCCGAGCATGTGTCTGTTGGAAGGGCAGTAGAACGCGTCCTGGACGACCCCTGTCAACTGGCAAGGTGGAGACGGGGTTCGAGCAGGTGTTCTGGCCCCACTTGTTCTCCTAGAACCTTGGTGTTCCTGCTTGTCGGGAGGTGGGTCTCTTTCCTCCCCTTGACGCTGGTAGGCTTTGTGACCACCTCCAAACGGGTGCAAGTGATGCTGTGTGACCTCTCCGTGAAGTCATGACGTTCAGCATGGCCCCTCCGTTCCCTGAGCATTCGCTCTGGGAGCCCAGCCGCCGTGCTGTGACAAGCCATGTCCTTGAAGAGGCCACGTGTGAGCGGTTCAGCCAGCAGCTCGAGCGAGATCTCGGCCACCGGCCAGCAGCAACCTCCATACCTAGGAGTGTCAGCCCCTCGGGTGATCCCACCCCAGCCCTCGGGCCGCTCCAGTGAGACCAAGGGCGGCAGAAACGACTGTCTCCACCCAGCCCTGTCCAAATTGCAGATCTGTGAACAGACTTGGTACAGCTTGTTCAAGTACCATACAAGATAAGACTCACTTAATGAAAGAACACTGTTTGAGGAAAATTCATCTGTAGGATTTAATTGATGCTTCTGAAGAAAACATTTTGTGCAGGAGGAATCAGTTAGATAGTCCTTAATGGCTGTCAACACACACACACAGCACACGTGTGCACACACATGCACATAGCACACACACATGCACATATGCTCACAATGTGTACACACATGCATACACAATACATACACATGCACACACAATGCACACATATGCATACACACATCCACACAATGCACACATGCATGCATGCACATGACACACACGCACACACACACATACACACGTGCAGACATGCACACACACATACACTTATGCATACGCACACACACAGTGCCTACACATGCATGCATGCACACAATGCATACACACATGCACAATGCACACAGATGCACACATGTGCGTATGCACACGTACACACACATGCACACGGCATGTATATGCATACATACCCATTCTGATACACATGAACCTCTGCCCCCGCTGTAAAGCACTGCTGTCTGATCTTAGATTACTCCTAGTCCTGCCTAGTCCGGCAGGGAGGCGGAACAATCTTTATTTCTCACACACGTCTTTTCTCAAGGGCACAGAGAATATTCATCCCTGTTCCCTCGCCTTGGTTTCAAGGCCCGTTGGTTCCAGTATTCAGGCTGACGGGACTGCTCACCCTACTTCTGAAGACTATAAAACGCTGCCTGTGTGACTTGAATTCTCATCAATAATAATAAAAAAAAGGACATGAGCCTTGATGGAAATGAATTGTTAAGGCTCCTCTTCCCCTGTCTCCAGAGACGGCAAGGTAGCAACTCTGATTTGAAAACCGGAACCTGTGACAACCCTTCGCACCCGCACATGCTTCAGACAGCTGCAAAAGGAGGGCAAGCCCTTCCCCCCCCGCCCACCCCCGTCGTGTGGGGAGGAATCAGGACCGTGCTTGCCAAGTGTCTGAGCCTGGAGGGCAAGGGTGCGGGGGCCTGTTGCTACCACGGCAGCTCCTCGGGAAGTGCCATCAGAATGCACCCCCCAATCGCCGCACCCACCTCGCCATCTGTTCACGGAAGGGCACCCCGCCAGGCACCCTGCTCGCTAGCAGTACATTGCCTTTGGGATTGCGGTGGGGCAGCGGGCAGAGCCCCTCTGTGGTCCCGATGGCATCAGCCTGTGGCACTCATGGAGACTCCTTCACACCTGCGTCGGGCTCCTCTCTGCCAGGGCGTGGGGTGCTCCGGGGATGCCCTGAGGCCTCCAGCGGGAAGCCTGCCCGCCTGCCCGTGTGAGTGCAAACCCTTCCTGCCCCGTGCCACAGAGCCAAGCGTTCTCCACGGCGTCCGGCACGACTCCTTTCCCACGGAGACCACACCGTGGCCCGGGTCTCTCCACTTCACGAGCCCACGCCCGCCGCAGGAATTCGGTGGCTATCAGGGCTGGCCTTGTATGTAAAAGTACTTGGAGGAAAGGGAGCCAGAAATGTGAGGGCGTGCGAAGGAGACATCTGGGCACCAGGCAGATGTTCAGAAACCAGCAGCATTTATTAAGACGCTGCCATTCAAGAGACCACGTTTACCCCCTGGGCACAGCACAGGAGCGCCTTCCTGCTGGGTGCCCACACGGCGTCCAGACAGAAAGCAAACATTTTTATTTTTTTAACTTTTATCCTCACCCGAAGACTTTTTTTTTTTTTGCGTTCATCTTCAGATAGAGAGGGAGGGAGAGAAGGGGAAGAGAGAGAGACATTGATGTGAGAGAGACACATCAAGTGGTTGCCACCCACACAACCCCCTAAACTGCAACCGAGGTGCGTGCCCTTCGCGGGCCTCTCTGGTCCACGAGCTGATGCTCTAACCGCTGAGCCACACCGGCCAGGGCCGGAAAGCAAACCTTTTCATCCGTCCTGGGAACCCTGGGCTCATCCCGGAGCACGAGAGGCGGACACCTGTGCGCACCTCACTCAGGAGCCTTGGTCCTGCGGTGGAAGTCCAGCCCGCGGAGTGCCGTGCACAGTGCAGGGGAGCCAGTGTGTGTGTGGCTACCAGGCCGTTTCTCACCGACACCCTCCCCTCTGGACTTCTGTCTTTGCTCCTGGCGATTCTGAGAGCAGGTGGCCAGCGTGATTTTGCAAGTTTCAAACCCGCACATGTCTCCTGGGGTCAGGCAGTGGCGTTAGTCTTCGCAGTAGGTCTGGGGTGGGGAAGCTGGGAATGCTGGGGCTGCATGCAGCTATCTACACTTGCTCACGGTACCGCAACACGGCCTTGGCCAGACCAAGGCGGACCAGCCTGCACCGTGTGGGGTCCGGTGCGAAATAACAACACGGAGCCCGTTGTCCCCAAACGGCTGAGAAGTGAGAGATGGCAGCCAGCGAGCGGTAGACCAAGTGCAGACCCTTCTGTGCTCATCGGGTCTTTTCTCACGTGTCTCCTAAACGGCCCTGGCTGGTTTGGCTCAGTGGGTAGAGGGCCGCATGAAAGGACTTAGGTCCTTGTGAGGAGGAGGTGGAGGGTTGGTCAATGAAGGAGGTGTGACAGTGGGAACAGAGGTCACACGCAGAGACGGCCCTGAAGGTGGCGCACTGCTGGGCTGGGGGAGCCGGGCAGGAGCCCTGAACCAGGTCACGTGGACGCCCGTCAGGAGCGGGGGAAGTGAGGGGCGGATGCCCTCGGAGCCTGCAGAAGGAGCCAGCCTTGGCGACACTTTGGTTTCAGGACTGCCGCCTCTGGAACTGTGTTCAGCCTGGAAGTTTGTGCTACTTTGTTACAGAGCGGTAGGAAACTCACGCTGTCTTAGCTGGGATGGGTATTCGAATTTCCAAGTATTAGAAAATGGTTACATTTCCCCAGCCTCTATCTACATCGGAGACAGGAAAGACAGTAATTCTTTATGTCTCAGGATAAGCCAGCAGGGGGCCGACAACATTGTAGCTAAGTAGGAACAGAAGCAGGAGGTCAAGTTGTTACTACTGTTGCCCAGTCCTCCAGGGGTGGGCGGTGGAAGGTGTTTATGAAGAGTGATCCTGACCCAGAGACATGGAGGTGGGGTACAGGCTGGCAGGCCTCAGAGGAGGGGAGCTTTGTGGGGGAAGAGATAAACCACAGAACTTACATGCATGTACGCAGTGCCCGGGGCCATGACGTGTTTCATCTCTTAAAACCAGGGGGAGAGGCATGAGGACTACCCAGCAGAGGGTGTGTTCACCCTCATGCCGAGTCCTGAGCACACGAGACTCAGTATATCTACATTCATGTAAATGTGCGTGGTACACATGCTTCTACATAACAGTGTATGCACTGAAATATGAGGGAGCATAGGTTTAAGATATAAATTTATACACTTATGATGTATATAAAATTCTTATGTAATGTATCATAATACCTGTTACTTAAAAAAATTTTTTTTTCTCTTTATTGATTTTAGAGAGAGGAAGGGAGAGGGAGAGAGAGATAGAGACATCGATGAGAGAGAACATCGACTGGCCGCCTCCTGCACGCCCCCCACTGGGGATGAGCCCACAACCTGGGCATGTGTCCTGACCGGGAATCGAACCGGCGACCTCTTGGTGCAGGGTTGACGCTCCACCACTGAGCCACACCGGCCGGGCGTATACCTATGTTACTTTTAATTGATACTTACAAATATTATAGATTTATATAATTATATTGTATACTATATATACAACATAAAATGTACATAATACAGGGGATATGTATGGTGTGCAATGTGGTTTATATAAATATGTAATTTTACTATAGAATTCATTATGTAAAGGATGCTATAAAAGAAAAATATTTACAGTCCACACAAACATCTTACCTGTTTCTACACATAAGTGAAGGATAGAATGTCAGAACAAAGTCCCACGCCTTCCGTCTCTGCTGGACGAGGCCTCTGGAAAGGAGATGCTCACCGGGTTCTGGTCCTGACCTGGGAGGGAAGGTAGCCCAGCGGGGGCTGGGGGGGCTCAGGTGTGCGGCAGGCGCGGGGGGGCGGGGCCGGCGGGGCCAGGGGCTGGAAGGCACCAGAAGCCGCAGACAGTCTGGAAGCCCTCGGCCTGGGCTCTCCGTCCGCGGGCTGGGCAGCCGCTCCCTGCACGCGGCCTTCACCGGAGAGAGCGCGTAGGCGGCAGTGCGGCCGCTCCCCTGCAGTGCCTCTCAGCGGAGGCTTGGCATTCCAGGCACCCCGCTTCCAGGGGCGCTGCAGACCTGTCCCGGCCTCTCCGAGGGCCGCTCCGGGCGCTGCGGACCTGCCCCGGCCTCTCCGAGGGCGCTCCGGGCGCTGAGGGCCTGCCCCGGCCTCTCCGAGGGCGCTCCGGGCGCTGAGGGCCTGCCCCGGCCTCTCCGAGGGCGCTCCGGGCGCTGAGGGCCTGCCCCGGCCTCTCCAAGGGCTCCCCGGGCGCTGCAGACCTGCCCTGGCCTTTCCGAGGGCGCTCCGGGCGCTGAGGGCCTGCCCCGGCCTCTCCGAGGGCGCTCCGGGTGCTGCAGACCTGCCCCGGCCTCCCCGAGGGCCGAGGGCCACCCCAGGCGCCGCGGACCTGCCCCCGCCTCTGCGAGGGCTGCTCCGGGCACTGCGGACCTGCCCCGGCCTCTCCCGAGGGCGCTCCGGGCGCTGCAGACCTGCCCCGGCCTCTCCGAGGGCGCTCCGGGCGCTGCAGACCTGCCCCGGCCTCTCCGAGGGCCGCTCCGGGAGCTGCAAACCTGCCCCCGCCTTTCCGAGCTTACTCAGGGCGCCGCCGGCCTGCCCCCGCCTCTCCGAGGGCGCTCCGCTGTCGGGGCGGCGCTGTTCTGCACTAGATCGTCTTTGCCACCTCAGGACCCTGCTCCAGCCTCCAAAGCCGCCTGACGGGGGCCCAGCAGGTCCAGGCTCCCCCACGACTGCCCAAGCTTGGGGGTGTCTAGGGCCAGGCATCCATGTCACACACACGTGTCCGTGTCTGCGGGTTGCCCGTGTGTCTACACGCTCCCGACGGGCACTTGCGAGGGTGGCTCTGTGCAGACGAGAGAGGCTCTGGAGAAGGTGGCCTTGAATGACGCATCACCTCCGCCCTCAAGGACTCGGGGCGGCAGGACAGGGGCACGTGGGCAGGCGGGGACAGGGGCACGAGGGCAGGCGGGGACAGGGGCACGAGGGCAGGCGGGGACAGGGGCACGCGGGCAGGCGGGGACAGGGGCACGAGGGCAGGCGGGGACAGGGGCACGCGGGCAGGCGGGGACAGGGGCACGTGGGCAGGCGGGGACAGGGGCACGAGGGCAGGCGGGGACAGGGGCACGCGGGCAGGCGGGGACAGGGGCACAAGGAGGGTGCAGAGCAGGGGCGCCGGGTGGGCTTCTTGAAAGAAGGGGTCTGAGGCCATCTGCTTAGGCTGAGTGCGAGCGGCTGGTTTGGCGGGGGCCGGGCCGTGTCGGGGCCGGCGCAGAAGCAGCATGGCAGCGGCAGAGGGGGAACCCCCGGAGGAAGGTGCAGGGCACATGGTGGTCTGCTGGCCTTGGAGAGCGCGCTGCGTGTGGCCGCGGAGGGCGGTGGAGAAGCAGCATGGCATCGGGCAGAGGGAGAACCCCTGGAGGAAGGTGCAGGGCACGTCGTGGTCTGCTGGCCTTGGAGAGCGCGCTGCGTGTGGCCGCGGAGGGCGGAGGAAGAGAAACAGCGCTAGTCCCTGGGGGCCACGGGAAGGGCGTGGGGGCCACGTGAACAGATGCAGTTCCTTCTGTGGGCTGCCGGAGTCCACAGGTGAGCACGAAGCCCATTTTCCATGGCCTTGGCCGTGCGTGGACACCGTGGATGGGACGAGGTGTCGGTCTCTGCAGTGCGTGTGCTTGTCTTTCATGAACACTTTTCTTCACTCACTGAAGCCCCCGAGGGTCTGCGTTGTTTCCCGCCTTCCTGGCTGCAGCACCCCCTGCACCCCCAGAGGGCATTCCCCGCGCCCTGCCCGGGGTGCATGCTCGGGACTGTTTCCGGGCCTCAGTTGTCCGAGGCTCGAACCACGAAGCTTTGTAGTTGTGCGTCACCGGCTCCACGGAAGGCCTGAGCACGCAGTGACCCGTGCGGGTTGCCAGGTGGCGGTCTGGGCCGGTGTGCTGAGAGCTGGTGGTGGTGACTCCCTGCCCCACGGGGTGGCCCTCAAGGAGCTGACCGAGCTGGGCTCCGGGCCAGGTCGCCTTCACACATGCCTTCCGCCGCTCCATCCAGGCCCCCGGTACCGTCTCTGTGGAAGTTCAGGGCAAAGGTCAGTTGCTGCGTGTGCGTGTGTGTCTGTGTATTTGCGTGTCCGTGAGAAGCTTCCTCTCGTCCTGAGCTGGCGCCCGAGAGAGAAGCCCCCTCTGCAGACGGGCGCACGGCCTCTGCACTGTGCACGTCAGAAGAAGGAGCGCCACGCCCACGCGCCACGCCCACGGGCAAACAGCGCCTGTCCCTCCGCTTTGTACCCGTCGCCACAGCCACAGGACTGGAGCGCACCCCGCTTGCTGCCTCCGCCCAGATCTGCTTCAGTAGATTGCGCTGGAATACGGGGCCCGTGCTGGCTCACAGTGCCGTTGTCTTTGATCAGGGGACCGCAGCCCCGACACGAGGTGCCAGGAGCCTCGCTTTGAAGACGCAATACTGCACCGCGGGTGAAAATCATCCGCCGGAGTCCTCAGGTTCTGGAACCGAACCCCCTACCGCCTTGCTGGGGAAACCAAAGCGAGCCCTGGCGGGCCTGGGAAGGCTTTTCCGCGGCCGTGTGCCCGAGCGGAGCCGCTGAGTGTGTCGGTTCCCCGCGGTCTCTGGCCCCAACGTGGACAGACGAGGAGGGAACCCGCCACCCGTAGCAGGGCTGCGGCGCTCCGCACCCACCGGGCAAGGCCCTTCCCAGACAGGCGGAGGGGGTCCCGGGCCTGCTGGGCCGAGTCCGAGGCTGCGCCCCAGGAGGCGCTCCGACTCACCCTCTGGCCCTGAGCACGGTCACTGGGACTGTCCGGGTCTGCGGCCAGGGAGCCGTCGGGCGGCCAAGGCTGTAGTGTGTATTGCAAGGACGATGCGCTCCCGCCAACAGTGGGGGCGGGGTAGGGGTAAATGTGGACCTTATGATGCCCGAGCCCTTCCCTGAGGGTGGACACGCAGTCTGAGGTCCAGAACTCACGGTCCGGAACAGTCACAACTTCACAGGGCCTTCCAATGGATCCTGCCCGGGACCTTTCTTTGCCGATGAGGAAAATGAGCCCGAGAGAGAGGCTGAGCATCTGACCTGCCACCCAGGGTACCGGCCACAGGGCAGTGTCTGCCGGTTGCCTCGTTTTCCAGCGGGGCATTCTTTTTGTTATTTAATCCTCACGTGAGGGCGTTTCTCCATATTTTTGTCAGATAAAGAGGGAGAGAGAGAGAGAGAAACATCGATGTGAAGGGACACATAGAGTGGCTGCCACCCGCACGACCAACCAGGGCCGGGGACAAACTGCAACCGAGGTCCACGCCCTTAGCGGGAACCGAACCCTGGTCTCTCTGGACCGCAGGCCGACGCTCTAACCGCTGAGCCACACCGGCCAGGGCTCAGCGGGACATTCTTGCCCGGACATTCCTCACCAGTGTCCCAAGCTCAGTAGCCTCGGTGCATGAAGACAAACGACACACAGTGTCACAAGCTCCTTCCGACAGTTTCTCCTCTTGCCTCCCAAGTCATGGTGGTGACTGCCGACTTGCCCCCGACCTGCTCCTGTCCGAGGGGTCACACAAAGCTTGGGGTGTCACCCATGGTGGTGACGCTCTTTCCTGGCTGCCATTCAGGTCCTTCCGAGCCTTTTGCGGCTTCCGGTTGAGCTGTCTGGACGCTGCTCCCTGCGGGCATGTGACTGGAGAAGGTGGTTGCCCTCAGCTTGTTTCCCAGCCTGACTTAGCTTTTATCGCCCCCTGCTGGAGCCCCCTGGCATCAGCTCGGACAGCCTGTGCCCTTGCTCAGAGTGGCTCTCTGGAGCTGGCTGCCCCCTCTGCCATGCTGGCTGCCTGCCCGGCCCCCAGGAAGGGCACGACAGCCCTCTGCAGTCCCCGCTCCGCGTCCAGCAGGCCGCCCAGTCTCCGTCGGAGCTCTGTCGCTTTGGGGATTCTCGTCACGTCTTAGCTTCCTTGGGACTCACGAGTTCACTTTGGAGTGGAGGTGTTTGTCCTTGGCGGCGCTGGGCTAGAAGCTCCCGAAGCAGAGCGCATGTTTGCCGCCCGGCCAAAGAGGCGCAGGCCTGCGGGAGGGCCCCCGCGGCAGAGGGCAGTGCGGCTGTGTTCTCGGGGTGCCCGGGAGGGGGCGTCGCCTCTCCTGTGCAGACGCAGCAGGACGGGACCCTCCTGGGCAGCCGCGCCCTCTGAGCAAAGCCCCTGGTGAGACACTGAACATCCAAGATGGTTTTTATGGAAACAGGAGATGGTTTTTATGGAAACTTTATAAAGTCAACTTGGGATTTTTGCTTTGGATAAATTAATAGGTAGTATATTTTACAGAATATTTGGGCCTTAAAAAAAAAATCCTTGCCCAAGGATATTTTTCCATTTATCTTCAGGTAGAGCGGGAGGGAGGGAGGGAGAGAGAGAGAGACATAGATGTGAGAGAGACACATGGACTGGTTGCCTCCTGCATGACCCCGATCAGGGCCGGAGACCGAACCACAACCCTGGTACGTGCCCCTGACCGGAAACGAACCCTTGACTCTTTGGTCCACAGGCGGTTGCTCTAACCACTGAGCAACTGGTCAGGGCTATATGGACCTTTAAAATGATAAAACAGTTAACTGTTCAGTGAAGAATATTTCAAAACTAGAGACGAAAAGAGGACAATGAAAACCCCCCAAATCGTGTCCCCCTGAGATAACGTGACGACAGTGCGGCCCGGACGCTGAAGGACGTGATGGGTGCTTGATTTGTCTGATGGGAATCCGGGTCTGCGCACCCCACGCTCCTCTGCACTCCGGGCAGCGTGCACCCCACAGGAGCGGGGTGAGAGGTGATGTCCTGTCCCACCGGGCGGATGGAGCATGTTGCAGCTAACCAGCTCCTCTGCCGGCCACCTAGCTCATTTCTCCGTCTCGGAAATGCACCTTGAGAACATCGACAGAGGACCTAGGTGCTCAGCGACCGGCTAAGCACAGTGTATGGGTTGCAGTGCTTTAAGTTGGACACAGTTGCATTTTAATGTTTAGAGAATCCTCACAGCAGGATGTTTTTCCATAGATTTCCAGGTAGAGCGGAAGGAGGGAGGGAGGGAGAGAGAAACGTCGATGTGAGAGAGACACATTGATTGGTTGCTTTCCACACGACCCCAACTGGGCCTGGGGATCGAGCCTGCAACCCAGGTACTTGCCCTTGACGGGGAATTGAACCTGTGACCCTTTGGTCCCTGGGCCGAGGCTCTAATGGGGCCACACCGACCAGGGAGACAGAGTTCCAATCTTAGAGATCGCCCATAGGAACGGGCTGATGCGTGTGGCAGCCCCGGGCCTGGGCTTGGTGCCGTACTTCTAACGCAGCGAAGGCCAGCCTGGAGAGGGGCGGCGAGTGTGTGGTCCCCCGATACTGCTCCGGGCGCACGGCACAGCCCAGGACGCCAGTCGGGCAGCAGTCCTGCACCCTGATCCTTTGAGCAACCTGGGCGCCCGCGAGCTTTCTGTGGGCGCGGGCCTCTCGGGGTTGCGGCGAGATGACTTCACCACCGCCCAGGACATTCGGCAACGTCTGGGCACGTTTCTGGGGAGGGTGGTAGTGGCATCTGGTGGGTACACACCAGGGATGTTGTAAACACCCCACAGTGCACCGGCAGCAGCCTCACGACAATGCGTCATTTGCCCCTAATGTCATGAGGACCGAGGTTGAGAAACCCCAGGACGGGTGGTGCTACCGGGGACTGACCTGGACGCCTCTCCTTTTACCTGAGAAAGATATCGGTGTGCCTCACGTTCCCACACACACTCACACACTCACACACACTCACCTTCCCACACACACTCATACACACTCTCACACACACACACTCACCTTCCCACACACTCACACACTCATACACCAACACACACACACACCAACACACACTCACACATACTCACCTTCACACACAGTCACACACTCACACACCAATACACTCACACACTCACCTTCTCACACACACCCACACACACACTCACCTTCCCACACACACTCACACACCAAAACACACTCACCTTCACACACACACCAACACACTCACCTTCACACACACACACTCACACACACTCACACACTCACCTTCCCACACAGACACCAACACACTAACACACAATCACACACACTCACCTTCACACACACAGTCGCACACACCAACACACATACACTCAGTCACACACACACTGATGTACACACACACTGATGCACACACCCATACACCCACACCCACTCATACACACACTCACACTCACCCCCCACACCAACACACACTCACACACACTCACCTTCACACACACACACACTCATCCACAGTCACACACACACACTGATGCACACACACATACACCCACACCCACTCATACACTCACACTCACACACTCACCTTCACACACACCAACACACACTCACCTTCACACACACACACCAACACACTCACACACTCACCTTCACACACACTCACACACACCAACACACTCACACACTTACCTTCACACACACACCAACACACACCTTCACACACACTCACACACACCAACACACACTCACCTTCACACACACTCACACACACCAACACACACACACCTTCACACACACTCACACACACCAACACACACTCACCTTCACACACACAGTCGCACACACCAACACACATACACTCAGTCACACACACACACTGATGTACACACACACTGATGCACACACCCATACACCCACACCCACTCATACACACACTCACACTCACCTCCCCACACCAACACGCACTCACCTTCACACACACACACTCATCCACAGTCACACACACACAGTGATGCACACACACATACACCCACACCCACTCATACACTCACACTCACACACACTCACCTTCACACACACCAACACACACTCACCTTCACACACACTCACACACACCAACACACTCACACTCACCTTCACACACACTCACACACACCAACACACTCACACACTTACCTTCACACACACCAACACACACTCACCTTCACACACACACACACCAACACACACTCACCTTCACACACTCACACACCAACACACACCTTCACACACACACTCACACACACCAACACACTCACCTTCACACACACTCTCACACTCACACCAACACACACACACCTTCACACCCACACACACCCACACATACCAGCACACACAACAACACACACTCACAACACACACACTCACACACACACCAACACACACTCACCTTCCCACACACTCATACACACCAACACACACAACACACTCACCTTCACACACAGTCACACACCCACACCCACTCATACACACTCACACACACACACTCATACACACTGTCTCACACACCCACACTCACACAACGACCCACTGGGGAGGAGGAAACCGTGTCCGTGTACTTCTGCAGGGCCTGCCTTTCATTTCCTCTTGCTCTGCAGGGACCCAAGCTCAGCACCGTGGTCACTGCCGATCCGGAACCTTCCGAGCACGGGCGTGTGGACAGATCCGGGGTGTCCTCGCGCCAGCCGCCTCTTGCGGAGCGGAGGCCGGCAGGGGCGCCTGCCCCCTTCACAGCCCCCAGTCCCGATGCTCCTTCCTCCACGGCCCTTCCCGTCGGCAGCACCGGAAAACCGCGCCCTTCCGTCCAGGCCCGGGCGCTGTGACGGCTGTGACGTCGTCGCCCTCCGCGCTCGTGTCTTTGGTATCTCCCGGCACCGTGTTTTGTGCACATGATACACTGTATGCGGACGTTTCTGGTCCCTCATCCCCTCTACTGTCAGCTGTTTCCGGACCGGGGTTGTAGTGAAATGTGCGCGTACTGTTTCCCGTCTGTGACAACCCTCTGTGCACATGCCCGGGCAGGGCAGCCCTCTGGGCGCATGCCCGGGCAGGGCAGCCCTCTGCACGCATGCACGGGCAGGGCAGCCCTCTGGGCGCATGCACGGGCAGGGCAGCCCTCTGCACGCATGCACGGGCAGGGCAGCCCTCTGGGCGCATGCACGGGCAGGGCAGCCCTCTGGGCGCGTGCACGGGCAGGGCAGCCCTCTGCGCGCATGCACGGGCAGGGCAGCCCTCTGGGCGCATGCACGGGCAGGGCAGCCCTCTGGGCGCGTGCACGGGCAGGGCAGCCCTCTGCGCGCGTGCACGGGCAGGACAGCCCTCTGCGCGCGTGCACGAGCAGGACAGCCCTCTGCGCGCATGCACGACGCCCCAAAACTACGGTCAGAAGTGTGGGTTCCACACATCTCAGACGCAGTTGCAGCCAAGGGACAGTAGCTGGGCACCTCTCCGTCCACCCGGCCAGCCCCAGGCTGCAGAGACCCCTCTGCCCACCCGGCGACATCTCTCCACTGGGGTTACCCCCCCCCGGGTGCGAGGCTTTCGTCTCGGGAGACGGGGACACTCTGGGACAGGGAGACCGTTCTAATTCCAGGAGCACTTTCTGAGCAGATTTGTCAGGGCAAACGCCCCCCCTGGGCGCTTGGACATCTTGTTGGCGCTGGGCGAGGGGTGCCCGAGGACGGGCAGTCCCGGGCCCAGCAAGAGGGGCAGGCTTGCCAAGGACGCAGACAACTCTGCTTGCTTCTCTGAGGCCCTGCTCACACGTGGGCGTGCTAGCCACATGCCTCGGGTCCAGACGACACGTCCCGCCCCCTCGGAGCACACTGCAGTGTGACTTCGCAGGTGCCGTGGGCTTCTGCCAGGGGCGGCCGGGCACGCGTCGTCCTGAAAGAAGCTGTTTTTCCACTTTCACAATCCACCGCTTTTCATGACGTCCACAGAGCATCCGCAAGTAACCCGCACTGTCGCTCAAACACAGAGAATACGCTAGCAGGTGTGATGAAAACGAGCTAGATCCACCACGCACACCCACACACCATTGGGCAGCTGGTGATGTAGTCCGTGCACGTCTGTAACACACATAAAGGTACACACACACACACAGCACCCTGTGCGCCCAGGAATTCTCATCGTGTCTGGGGACCATGGGCAGAGCTGGGCAGTGCCAGGCTCATCTTGGGCAGGACTCCACAATCCTGCAACCCCGCAAATGCAGAAGGAAGTGGGAGGGACCCCCGCCGAGTGGGTGCCCACTCAGAACGGCTTCAACCAAAGATTCCCCCCCCCCAATGGCTTATTTGCTCTAACTTTCAGAGAGAACACAATCACTGGGTAGGAGTGAAAAAGGAAGGAAAATGGATTCATCCATAGTTTCAGAACTGAACTTTTTGGGGTACAATTTAAATATCTGTTGAGGTGAGGGTGGTGCTAGAGATCTTGGAACAGACTTTTGGTTAGTGGGCGGGGAGGGAAAGAAGGACCCTGGACCAACCCCTGCTGGAGCCAGTCACGGACACTTTGCCACCTGCAGGCCAAGGTGACGGAGCAGCAGCTGCCTCCCGGCCGGCTTGCGCGCCCTGGACGCACCCTGCCTGGGCTTTTGCCTGCGCTGGGTTTTGCTAGGTGGACAGCGTGAACCAGTCGCAGCAAAGCCGACTTTCCTTGCTCATGGACATCATGTGAGTGATGTTCGGGGTCATAGGAAAGGCTGCAGAAGAGGCCAGGCGATGAAGACTTCATTTCTTGTATTAAGAGGTACATCCCCGCCCTGGCCGGTTTGGCTCAGCGGTTAGAGCATTGCCCAGCAGACCAAAGAATCCCGGGTTCGGTTCCCGCTAAGGGCACGTACCTCGGTTGCAGTTTGTCCCCGGCCCTGGTGGGGGTTGTGCGGGTGGCAGCCACTCGATGCGTCTCTCTCACGTCAATGTTTCTCTCTCTCTCTTCATCCCTCTCTCCCTCCCGGGCTACCTGAAGATAAATGCAAAAATCCTTGTCCTTGGGTGAGGATTAAAAAACAAGAGAGAGAATATATTCTCATTATAAAGATCAATTCAGAAACTGACAAAGAATGAAGCAAAAACCCTCTCAGAATTCCCAGCTAGAAATGAACACCCTCAATGGCTAACCATCGTATCGAACACCTTTCGAAGCCCGTACTCAGAAGGGTGAAGGTGTGTATGGGCAGGTATTTGCACCAGAATACGGTTTCCTTTGGGCATGTATTATTCATCTAATTTTGTGAAAGTGTTCAATTAACTTCCCCTGATTTAACAGAAGGACGTGAAGCTGTTCTGGAGCCGAGAGCTGAGTTCAAACAGATTTTTTTTTTCCCTGTAGGAGATATTATCTCCAGAAAGATCGACCTAAGGTTAAGGAAGTGGATTATGAATAACATTAAGATGCGGGAGACATTACAGATCTCTGGATTGCAGTCTTCCATTTCAGATGCTATTGATCGACTGACTCCCTGCTGTGAAATTTGAGAACGTCCGTAATTTCACAATTCTTGCCATTCACCCTGCTGATTTTCTTCATTGTTACATTATTTTCATGCTGCGATTGTTTATGTAACAGTTACACGAAGCTCTGTAGTCAAATTTCACACCATTTCTTAATACTAGTTCTGATTAAATGGATCTTATGGCCCTGGCCGGTTTGCTCAGCGGTTAGAGCATCGGCCCGTGGGCCCATGAGTCGCCGGTTTGATTCCGGCCAAGGGCACGTACCTCAGTTGCGGTTTGTCCCCGGCCCTGCTTAGGTCGTGTGGGCGGCAGCCGATCGATGTTTCTCTCTCTCTAAAAAAATCAATGAAAACATTTTAAAAAGTACATTATTTCCCCTTTTGCTTTATTCATGTTTTAGTTTTGCCATTATATGATAGTTACCTAAGATGTCGCCACAGTGTGTAGGTGGCTGAAATGGACATAGGACTCCATGAACTATATTTTGCAACTTCCTGGGACAGTAAAATGACCTCAAATGCAAAAGTTAAAAGAAAGAAAAAACAAAACATCCAGCCCAGCCAGTGTGGCTCAGTTTCTTGAGCATCATCCCCTGCACCAGGAGGTCGCCGGTTTGATTCCCACTCAGGGCACATGCCCAGGCTGTGGGCTCAATCCCCAGTAGGGGGCATGTAGGAGGCACCCAATCAATGCTTCTCTGTCATCGATGTTTCTCTCTCTCTCCCTCTCTCTGAAATCAATAAAAACATACTAAAAAAAGAAAAGAAAAAAAACAACAACCGAGAAACAGAACAAAACCTGAGCCAGCCAATGCTGGTGTAGTAGGACATTGAAAGTCATAGCAGGAGCAGACAGTACAGGCACAGACGTCACCTGGGGGCTGCAGTCATCCGAAGGCTCAACTGGGGCTGAGATGTGTCCCCACGATGCCTCCCTCCCAGCATGGTGCTGGGGAGTGGGTTCCTTTCTGGCAGGCTCTTCACATGGACACTGGAGTGTCTTCATGACCTGTGGCTGGCTACCCCGGAAACAGTGATTCAGGAGAACCCGTGGGAAAGCTGACCTGGCCCTTCGGGGCTTCTGCAGCGTTGAATTATCACTGAAGGTGGCCCCGATCGGAGAAGGGAAGGGTGCACTTGCGTGTGAATTCCAGCAGGCGGAGACCACGGGGCCGCCGCGTTGCGGGCTCCCTCGTCCTGGGAAACCTCACGGGGAGAAGTGAACGGGGCTGTGGGTCTCTGTGGATGGGGTTAATGAAGAGGAACGTCCCACGGATTCTTTAGGGTTTAGAGCCGGTGTTCAGAGGTGCATGTTTTAAACATATTGGAGTTGAGGTGACCGGCAGGCTAAGCTTCCTAGACTGACCGACAGCTCAGCCTGGTCATCAGTCCCGTATCGGGGGCCTGTCATCTCCGAGTCTCCCTGGGGTCCGCGGTGGGAACTGGCTCCGTCCCCCGGCCCTGCTTGTGCACAGGTTTGGCGTCTGACTGCTCGGCCCCTCCCGCTGCTGCGTCTGCTTCCCGCTTGCAAACCTGTTGGCCTCTCTTGTCTGCGGCTGCCTCTCTCTGTCTTTAATCCTTGTAGCTCTTTTTATTCCTTTTCTCTTGTTTTGCTAAGCTTTCTGAGGGGGACATGCTAAAACTGGCGACATTGTATGAGAAGTCAAGTTATGTTTTAAAAATCGGAGCGAGCCCTGCCCAGTGCGGCTCAGCTGGCCGGAGAGTCATCCCATGCACCGAAAGGTTCCGGGGTTCGAGTCTCAGCCTGGGCACATACCTAGGTGGTGGGTTCAATCCCTGGTCAGGGCATGTACGGGAGGCAAGTGATCGATGTTTGCCTCTCACATCGATGTTTCTGTCTCCTTTCTTCTCCAAAATCAATGAAGAAAATCAGACACAGTCTATAGGATGCCGCAAATTTTATTTCATCAGTGGGAAAAAATGGTTGGGACATGTTATGTATTGGGTGTCAAGTAGTTAAAACAATTTTAACAAGTGATTGTTCGTTGTACATATATTGTCGGCTACAGACATATTCGACTTTTGCTGGTCTTCTTAGTGCATCTATGAGGCTAAGAGAGCAAAGACTACAGTGTCCATGAGAAATCCTCCAGTAAAACAGCAGGGGTGTGTCCTCTGGGCCCATCCCCCCAATTTCTCATGGGGTGTAAGATGGGAGATTAAATCAAACCAAAGAGGTGCAACGTGTCTGGTGAGCTAAAACTCACAATGCTAGAGGAGAACTCTCCCAGTTACATTGTTTCTGCAGGATTTTAGGAGTTTCCTGAGAATTTAAATGATTATTGTAACTTTGTTCTGCACGCAGAGCATTTTGGGAAATTCTCTGATGAGGAACAAAGACGGAGGACGGCCAACCAGGTAAACATTCTTGTGAAGAAACATCATTGCTCGTGACGGGCAAGCAGTTACACGCCAGCCCCCGGCATCTTGACAATGTAGTGATCTTTGCAAAGACTTCCTTCGCCTCAACTCGGGCAGCCCTTTCTGGCTTCTCCAAAGGTGGTCTCTGCTGAGCAGGTGGCCGCGTGGTCTCCAAGGAGCCCCCCTCTCTCAGGCGGTTGCTTCTGGCAAGGCCTGATTCTTAGGCTCCAAAGACACCTGAGATGGACTCACTCTTGTGGTGTCTGTTCTGTGGGTCTGGGCAGATGAATCAGGACCTGTGTTCACCTTGGTCGTATCCTACACACTAGTTTCAGTGCCCTGGACCTCCTCTGCTCTGAAAGTAGTGGAAAGAAAATACTTCCTGAAACGTGCAAATCAGAGCAGATGCGCTCAGATAGGCAGGCTCCGTGAATAACCCTGAGACGCTGCAGAACGCAGCTTCCCGGAGTCTGATTGTTCCCTTGCTTTGTTCGAAGTAGAACGCCACCCCCCGGCTTGGAGTCACGGGGCAGATGACGAGTCCGTCAGCCCTGACCCGCCGGGGAGGCTGTCCTGGGCACACGCTGCATTTCATTGCTCAGCATCGTTCTGCACATGTGAGGTCGGTGTCCGTGTACACGCAGAGACACGTCGACGTAAATAAAGCGAGACAGAAAAACGCAAAATGTGTAAGTATGTTTAGTGTACTCTATGTACACCTGTATATAACGTTACATGAAATTACATATTCTTGTTATCCAGTTACGTCCCGATACCCAGACAACTCATGCGATAGCTCTGTTTTCAACTGGATATTCACTATCTACAATGTATAAATATGTACCGCATATACTGTACTAAGTATAGCCTCTGGAGAAGATACAGGATGAGGGTATGTTTACGCTAAGTGTCTCTGGTTTGTTTTAGAAAGGTTTTGTATTTCTTGAACGCTGAGTTCGGAACTGGAGTGCAATGTTTCTGAAAGAGAGTTGTAATTTGTATAAAAAATAAACAGACTGTCGCACTTGGGTTGAAGTGTCATTTGTAACGTAACCTTTGGGGAAAGTGACTGTGTTTTATCTAGGAACCTAAACCGTCTCTAGAGGGGCTGCCTGTTCCCTTGAAATGCGCAGAGAAGGCGTCGTTGGAAGGGCAGATAACGCCCACAAGCAGCCCGTCACCCAGGTAAACGTGTCCCCAGAGGTGGCAGACAGCAGCGCCGGCCCGTCTGACATCCTTTTCCAATGCTCCTGGGCGTCCCTGTACACATCACAGACGACACACCTCCCTCGTCAGAATCTCTGCTCTGGGCTCAGAACCCAAACCGAAGCAGAGATACAAGCATCCTAATGGGAGGAAACGTCTCCACGCTCCCGTCGGTCAGTACCGTGTATGGTTCTGGTCCAAAACTTAGCCTTTCCCTGTGGGACGTAGAGATAAGTGTTTTTGTTCCCCAAACCACGGCCCATGACAACCACCTGAAGAACGGCCGGCTCTGTCCCTGTCATTATCTCGGACTTCTTCCCTCTGCACGAGTTCCCGGGGAACAGCAGCTCAGAGCCCCTCCAGGAGCCTGGTCCCCGTCCACGCCTGCCCAGGGACCCTGATGTCCCAGTTCGGGATGTGGCGTGGCCATCAGGAGCGTGCAAGCCCAGCCCCCTCCGCGTGACCCCAACCTGCTGGCGTTGTCGCTCCGTGGGACAGTGACGCAATCCTGCAAGGCTTCAGCAAAATGCGTTTCATCTTTGCGACTCTGAGCGCATGATGGAAGAAGGGACCCCTCGCGCTTGAATGACGCAGCCATCACGGCCCGAGCTCCGCGGACCCTCAGACCCTCGAACAGGTACGGGGCATTTCTTCCCCAGCCACGTCCGAGCTCGCTCAAGCAGACCTGCAGTGTGCTTGCTGAGACGCACTCAGCAAGCAGGGCACCGCCAGGGTGGCGCGTACCAGCGCTCGACGGGCGCAGACCGTCTTCGCTGCTTGGCTACGACCCCTGTTTCCTTCCGGCGGTGACAAGGCCTGTTTCAGGACGTGAACACCCTTCCTCTCTCCTCACCCCTTCCCTCGTCACCTTTTCCTCCTGCCGTTGCCCTGAGCCGAGGGGTCCCCTCTCCTGACTCCATCTCTTTCTGAGTCTGGGAATAGCCTCTAGAGGGGCTGTTCTGTCCCTCTTTTTTTCTAAAAAAAGTTTTATCGATTTTTTATATATATATATATTTTATATCCTCACCTGAGAACATTTTTTGTACAGATAGAGTGGGAAGAGAAGAGAGGAAGAGAGAGAGAGAGAAACATCGACATGAAAGGGACACATCGAGTGGCTGCCACCCGCACGACCCAAAGAGGGCCAGGGACAAACTGCAACCGAGGTACATGCCCTTAGCGGGAACCGAACCCGGGTCTCTCTGGACCGCAGGCCGACGCTCTAACCGCTGAGCCAAACCAGCCAGGGCAAGTTTTTATTGATTTTTAAGGGAGCGAGAGACAGAAACATCCATGTGAGAGAGAAACATGGATCGGCCGCCTCCTGCACGCCCCCTACTGGGGATCGAGCACACAACCCAGGCATGTGCCCTGCCCGGGGATTGAACCGGGACCTCCCAGTCCATGGGACAACGCTCCATCCACTGAGCCACACCGGCCAGGCCCGTCCATCTTGTATCGCACTAAAAGTCATTCCCATGCAGGGAGCAGGACGTGCTGTTGTCAGGGTCCCTGCGTGGCCTTGGTGTTTTCATTCCGTTGACTGAGATATTGAACACCCCCGAACCCACGAACACCCCCACCCCCACTCCCTCTCGATCTTCCTGCCTCCTCCCCCACAGGTGGTCGGGAGTGGGGAGATGGCACTGGCCGTCCCGGTGTTCTGGCTCCTTGCTGAGTTCATCACACATGTATGGGGCGTCCCTGATGGGTCGTTTGCTTGTGTGTGTACTTTACGTAAAGAGTATTCTCTGGGGAGTTGCTCTCCTTGAACCTTTTTCCCAGCCTTTTCTCTGCAAACTTCCCTCTGATCTTCTGTGCTGACGTTCATTCACTCTGACGCCTGTCCACTGTCGCCGGAGAGCCAGGCCAGGATGACTCACCGGGCTCTGTGCGGGGGCGCGGGCTGGGTTCAGTCCTCGGCTTTCACAGACGCTGCGGCTGGGGACCTGTGTCGTCATGATGCCCAGGGCCTGTGTGCCCAGCTTGTCTTCCCTCAGAGCAGTGGGATGCTGCTGATCCCGGGGCCACGCCGACGCCCGGGTGGTCCTCCTTCAGGTCCTGCAGTGGAGGGCACACTTCTCTCCGAAGGCAGACCGTCCCCACGAGCCCGGCTCGGGTCCCTCTCCCTGCCCATGCCCACCAGCGTGGGGCCGTGCGCTAGGAGGCTGTGGCCGTGTTTGCACTCACCACCCACGACAGCCTTGAGTCACAGAGCTCGTCCTCACCCTGCACAGGGGGACGTGTAGGGTGCAGACAATGTGATCTGGGGCTGACCACAGCCAGGCGATCCCAGACTTCAGTCCCCGTGCCCGAGGCCACGCCCACACCCTGTTCGCTGGGTGCCTCCTGCCGCCTCTTGTCAGTGACAGCCTGAAGTCACCAATGAAGCGGGGCAGCAGCTGCCATTTCATTTATTTACTTATTATTACTAGTTTTTGCAATCCTCACCTGAGGATATTTTTCTATTTATCTTCAGATAGAGTGGGAGAGAGAGAGAGAGGGAAAGGAAGGGGGAGAGAGAAACATCGACGTGAGAGGGACACATTGACTGGTGGCCCCTGCACAACACGACCAGGGCCAGGGACAAGCCGCCGCCAAGGTACATGCCCTTGACTGGAATCGAACCTGCAAACCTGTAGTCCATGTGCCGACGTTCCACCGCTGAGCCAAACCAGCCAGGGCTGTCATTTCATTTAAACAAGGGTCCTTGCCCTGGTCGGTTTGGCTCAGCAGTTAGAGCGTCCGCCTGTGGTCCAGAGAGACCCGGGTTCGGTTCCCGCTAAGGGCATGTACTTCGGTTGCAGTTTGTCCCCGGCCCTGGTTGGTCGTGCGGGTGGCAACCACTCGATGTGTCCCTTTCACATCGATGTTTCTCTCTCTCTCCCTCCCACTCTATCTGTACAAAAAATGGAATAATGTCCTCGGGTGAGGATAAATAAATAAATAAATAAATAAATAAATAAAATAAACAAGGGTCCTTTAAGGGTGTCCCTTGAGGCAGCCAAAAGAACATTCCAGGGTCGAGGCAGCATTCTGAGGATGCACGTATTCTGCCCTTCGGATATCGGTTCGACGCGTGCCTCCCTAGGATTGCAGCATTTATTTATTTATTTATTTATTTATTTTTTTATCCTCACCCGAGGATATTTTTCCATTTTTTGTACAGATAGAGTGGGAGGGACAGAGAGGAAGGGAGAGAGAGAGAAACATCGACATGAAGGGACACATCGAGTGGCTGCCACCGCACGACCAACCAGGGCCAGGGACAAATTGCAACCGAGGTACGTGCCCTTAGCGGGAACCGAACCCGGGTCTCTCAGGACCGCAGGCCGATGCTCTAACCGCTGAGCCAAACCGGCCAGGGCTGGATTGCAGCATTGAAACAGCAGAGCAGCTGGCTGCTTTTCGTGGAGCCCATCTATACGGAGGGAAGCATCACTTGATTGAAGAGCGTGTCCCCAGGCTGTGCCCAGCTGTCCGTCATGCTGAGGGCGTGCAGGACAGCCAGAGCAGAGGACAGGAAGGGGTGGATTAGGTGCAGGTGCCTTAACCTGGATGGCTGCTCCTTTTTATAGTGAAGCTCATCTGGGCACGTCTGTGTTTCCCACGTCACCCCTTGCGTCATAAAACTACGTGGAGATGTGTGTGGGGGTGTTTTCCAAGGTGTCTGGGCAGGCGGGATCATTTTCTCATGCGTGTACTCCGCAGGATGGTCTAGTAAAGTACCGTCACCGAGTCTATCTGTGAGGACCTAGCCCAGGACAGACTCAGCTCTGCCTCACGTCTGAAGGACGTCCACCAGAGTGAGAACGTGTCGGGAGAAGGGGCGCGGCTCCTTCATCTTTGCGTCAGCAACGTGGGCCTCCTGCACTGTGTTTCTCAGCGTGTACTTTCCAGTAAAGGGCAGGGCCTCCATCACTCCGACCAAACACTGAAAAACAGACAACAGTAAAAACAGGGGGGAATGGCTATTTGTTGTTTAGCCCACCCACCCACAGACATTGGCCGTTAACATTCAGTAACTCTTTCCAGTCTTTAAACAATATCTAGCCCTGGTTGGTTTGGTTCAGCAGTTAGAGGATCGACCCACGGACCAAAGAGTCGCAGGTTCAGTCCTGGTCAGGGGCACATATCTTGGTTGTGGTTTGATCCCCAGCACCGGTTAAGGTCGTGTGGGTGGCAGCCAGTCGATGTGACTCTCTCATGTTGATGTTTCTCTCTCTCTTCCCCCCTCTCTCCCTCCCGCTCTATCTGAAGATAAATGCAAAAATGTCCTTGGGTGAGGATTAAAAAGAAAAAAAAGTATATATTCTAAGATTGTGATGATACCAAACATGGCATTTTGTATTCTGCATTTTAAGGTTAGTATTATAATGGATTCTTCCATATTTTTACACATTCCTCTCCAATACCACGTTTGATGTTAGTATAATTTCTGAGATGACTTCTACTTTTTCCCTTAATATTTTATTCCATTTAGTCTGCTTCAAGGATTCAGTAAGTTAGGCCCGTGACGTTAATGCACGTTAAATAGGATCTTTGTCAATAGGGTGTGTATTTCTGTCGTTTGGATGCGTCAGACAAGTACCAGAAGTGAAATAAATCTGCTCTCCCTGTCAAGTAACCGGAGACAGTAAATTATAACACAACTGGACTTGGATTTTGTCCAGTAGGAGGCAGGAGCCCAGAGCAAGGATTCTCCGTCTTCAGTGCAACAGCCTCGCCTGGGAATGTGTGGGAACAGCCCGAGAACATGCATTTCTCCCCCTCCCGCCCCCGTGCACGCGGCTGGCCCCGGGCCCCGCTGCTCTGGTCGTCCTGGGTCCGGGTGGGCCCAAGAACATGCATTTCTACCCCCCTCCCACCCCCGTGCACTGCGGCAGGCCCCGGACACCCCCTGGGTTACTCTGGCACATAAAGCCCAGTCCTCTGCTTTATGCTCGTCATTGTTACTCGCTGAACTGAGCTAAATGAAGGCCCCAAGGTAGTGAACCTGACACTTGGGTCTCAGACCGTGTGGTCCTCAACGGCACCCATTGCAACACAGACCAGGCTACTGAACAGTGTAGTTAACCTTAAAAATCCAGGTAAACTTTCAGGTTCCTTTTGCATAATTCCCTGCTTCCTATGAATAAATGGGGGTCAAGGTAAAGTCTCCCCCCTCCTTTATTGATCTTTTTTGTTTTTTTTTTATTTGATAGAGCGGGAGGGAGAGAGGGAAGAAGAGAGAGAAACATCGATGTGAGAGAGAGACATCGAGTGGCTGCCACCCACACAACCCCAACCGGGGCCGGGGCCAAAGTGCAACTGAGGTACGTGCCCTCAGTGGAAAGCGGACCCGGGCCTCTCTGGTCCATGGGCCAAAGCTCTAACCGCTGAGCCAAACTGGCCAGGGCCCCTTGATTTTAGAGAGAGAGGAAGGGAGAGGGAGGGAGAGAGAGAAACATGGATGAGAGAGAACATCGACTGGCCGCCTCCTGCACGCCCCCCACTGGGGATGGGCCCACAACCTGGGCATGTGCCCTGACTGGGAATCGAACCAGCGACCTCTTGGTGCAGGGTGGATGCCCAACCACTGAGCCACACCGGCCAGATGGTAAGGTTCTTTTTAATTGAATTTATGGAGGTGACATTGCTTCACAAAACCATGCAGGTGTCAAGTGTACAATTCAACAAAACATCATGTGCACGCAGCATCATGTACCCAACTCCCCAAAGCCCCTTTCCGTCCCCTCGTCCTCCCCTTTGTCATCCTCCACCTCCCTCCCTCCACCCCCTTCCCTCTGGCTATCACCACACTGGATATTCTCAACCCGCTGTCACCCCAATTCAGTGATTACTTCTCTTTGCCGTCTCCACCGGGGAGCTGACCACTTCTGTCTTTGCTTGCTTGCTCGGACGTCACCCTAAGCCCAGGAAGTCTTAGGGAGTGTCTGCATTGTGCATTGACTGTTGACTGTCATTCTCTGATGGTGGGGTGCACCCCCCCGACAGTGGCGGGGGCTCTGGAGGATGGCAAACAGCCTTTCACAAATGAACGATGCAAGTGTGTGTGGATGGTGGGGGGTGAGGGTGGAAGGCACGGTCTCCAAACGCAGAATGCAAAGCACGTGGTTGTCCTGGGTCCCCTCTCTCCTCACGCAGACCGCGCTGTCCTGCTGCCCTGGGTCCCCTCTCTCCTCACGCAGACCGTGCTGTCCTTCTGTCCTCACACTGCCCCTGGTCCCCTCTCTCCTCACGCAGACCGTGCTGTCCTGCTGCCCTCACGCTGCCCCAGGTCCCCTCTCTCCTCACGCAGACCGTGCTGTCCTTCTGTCCTCACACTGCCCCAGGTCCCCTCTCTCCTCACGCAGACCGTGCTGTCCTGCTGCCCCGGGTCCCCTCTCTCCTCACGCAGACCGTGCTGTCCTGCTGTCCCGGGTCCCCTCTCTCCTCACGCAGACCGTGCTGTCCTGCTGTCCCCGGGTCCCCTCTCTCCTCACGCAGACCGTGCTGTCCTGCTGCCCCGGGTCCCCTCTCTCCTCACGCAGACCATGCTGTCCTGCTGTCCCCGGGTCCCCTCTCTCCTCACGCAGACCGTGCTGTCCTGCTGACCCCGGGTCCCCTCTGTCCTCACGCAGACCGTGCTGTCCTGCTGGCCCTGGGTCCCCTCTCTCCTCACGCAGACCGTGCTGTCCTGCTGCCCCGGGTCCCCTCTGTCCTCACGCAGACCGTGCTGTCCTGCTGCCCTCACGCTGCCCCGAAGCCAGTGAACGCGTGCCCCACACTGGCACCTGAATTTCCAAGTCCTCCCGGCGTGTCCCTCCTGGGGCACAATGTAGGCTGCATGCTTCTAGGGTGATGCTCTCAAGACCCCCAGGATATGAAAACTGTGGGCAGCTTCCCACTCTGCTGGGCGGCTTCTGCCTCATGGTTTCAGGCAGAAAGCCCCATGGAACCGAACGGAATGACTTTCCATTTTGTCTCCATCACACAGGGGTTCTTGCAGGGAGCTGACTTGCGGTTGGATGGGGCAGCGTGGGTCCCCCCCCCCCCCGTCTCCCGGGCACACAGGACACTGTAACCCCTTAGAAAGCACACCGAGTGAAAACAGTCCCTTCGCTTTGGGAGACAAACCCTCCCTTCGGCTCAGGCTGATTGCGTCAACCCAGAGCAGACCACAGCCCCCCGTTTTCCTAGAACACCCCTGGAGGGGAGAGGCCCGGTGACCTGGGAGAAACACGTGGATTTCATTTCACGCCGGTGGCAGGGAAGGTTGCTCCTGTCTCTTTCTAGATGCTGGGCTCCTCCTCCCCCCAAGTGCCCGTTTCCCTAGCAACCAGCGCTGGGAGGAGCCGCTCCCACATTCCCCCACCGACTCATTTGAAAGGCACATGGTCCGGATGAGGCAGGTATCCCGGAGCTGGACGTACTCCGTGGCGCTACCAGGAGCGTAAATATTGAAGTGTGTGTTCTCTGCAGTTTGCAAAGCGGCCGTCTGACAACCTTTGCTAGAGGAGAGCCTTCAGAGACCCAGGCTCTCCATCAGAAGTCCGAGCAGGATGTCGGTGGGGGGAGCGTGAGAGGACCCGAGTCCGTCGGCTGTGCGCGGGACCAGCGGGGCACAGGGACAGCGTGGTGGGGACACAGGGCCCCCTGAGCAGGGCTGTCAGGAAACGGGGGAATGAGTCACAGGTCGGCGTGCACCACGGCCCACGGTGGGGTATTGGCGAGAAACCTTTCCCAAAGCGATTCGTTCATTCCGTTGTTGAAACAGTGGGCAGCCTGCCCTCATTCCAACCGGCGCTGCGCGTCCAGGCTGCGGCTCCACGTGTCAGCGGCTCGATGGTCCTTCTTGGCCAAAGCCAGCCGTGTTCGCGCGGACGTGCTGTTGGCTCGCCGTCCGAGGGGACCGGCCCAGGCGTGGAGGCGTGAGGTGCCCGGGTCTCGGTGGGAAGGGGCCGGTGGGCAGGAACTTCCGCGCCCAGGTCAGAAACAGGAACAACACCCCCTGTCCCCGAGAGAATGAAGATTCCGCCCCTTCCCGGCTCCTAGGTGCCGTCGGCCTAGATTCACACTGTGCGCCAGAGAGGACGGCGCACACGGATGGGCTATTTTAAGCGAAGCCCCCAAAACAGCAGGTTTTGAAAATCTGAAAATACGATCTGGCAACATGTGTACATGTGTGTCTCAAGGCGCTGAACCCCTGGACCCCGTGCGTCTGTTCCGGAGACACAGACTGATGTCCCCTCCGTGCACGTGAGAGACGATATATTTGAACCCGCTGTTGAGTTTGTTCCAAACGACACAGCCCTTGTCAGCAGGTCCGACATCTGTCATGGAGAAGAAGGCAGACAGGGGGGGTGCCGTTTCAGCCCTCGTCACTCCACCTACAGCTTGCATGTTCCTGGGTCCAGTTGTCCCCGGCTGGTGTGTCCCAGGAGGCTTTGCTCAGCTCGTGGCAGCTCAGACTGTTTCCAGCCAGCGGTCCGGTCAGCACGGGTGCTGAGGTCAGCCTGTGCCGTCTCGGGGGGCTGCGCCCTTCCTCACGGCTGGCTCGTCGGGGGTTCCTGCGTTGCGGCCCCCTTTGGGCATCGCCTCCGTGCGTGGTGTCGGCTGCCCTTGCAGGACGCGCTCTGCCCTTCAGCCCTGAGCAGTGGTTTGCAGGGCACGGGGACAGGGGGGAGGGTGTGGACGACGAAATCGCCAGGTGCTGGGCTTTGCAGCCCACAGTCCTGAGGGCTGTTGGGACGACCCCATCTTTCATTTTATTTTCAAAGGATCATCTTATTACTTCATGGATAGAAGAAGAGTTTGGACTGAAGATAAACAAGCTACGGCAGCCCTTAGCCGCTCGAAGGAACCTGGATGCCCCGAAACCTCTCAATCAGTAGCCGACGACGGGCTCTCTTGCCTCTGAGCAAGTTCATGCACCAACACGCGAGTTATATTCGCAGCTGGGGTACGGGGACCCTCACATGATAGTCTTGACGCCTGGTCCGCAGGCCAGCGTGAAATCTAGGCCACTGTGTGCACCTCCCTGAGCTCGTGGTGTCCGGGGTCAGAAAGCAGAAGGCCAAGTGACCGTGTGATTGGGGTTCAGGGGTACAGCAAACAGGCCTGCCTTTGTCCGGGCCTCCGACCCTCACTTCCCAAAGCTTACAACGCGGCTGCGTTCAGAGATAGGCGCTGCCCCGTGTGTGGCCAGTAGTGTTCAGCGAGGATTGCCGACACATTTTTGCAAAAGGGCTGTCGAAGAAATGGGCCTGGAAGGCGTCTGGGGCCGGTCATTGCTGAGGGCTGCTTCTCGCCTTGGTTTGCAGAGAAGACCCGGGGGGAAGGGAGGACTCTTTCGAGATAGAAAGTTGGGAAAGGCTGCAGGCTGGGGAGCGATGGTTCCCCCAAGAAACTGGAAACGAGTCGATGGGGCCCTGGAGAGGGAGAAGAGCGTGTGGACAGACGATCTCCCCGGGAGGTGTCCTGGCCCAGACGGGCTGCTCCCCCCAGAAGGCGCTTGGCCGAGTGGGGGCCTGGCCCTCGGCGGGAGCCCTCCAAGGTTCTGCAGAGATCTGGGCGACCCGCTGACCTCCAGAAATGCAGCATCATCTGGAGGAAGCCCTGCTGCAGGCGTGGCCATGGCGAGGTCTGCAGGCTGGTCGGCTTCTGGGAACCTCTGCTCCCTGCTGCGTCCCCAGGGGTGGCTTCCTGTGGGCGAAGAGGACCCTCTGTCCCCGCGCAGTACCGCGGAGGGGCGAGGACTGGGGTGCCAGGGGGGCCCCTGCAGCTTCACCGGCTGCTGTTCTGATGCCTCGGCGGCCGGGCCCGGAGGAGGGGAAGCAGTGTCTTCCTGGGGACAGCGCGTCCTTCGGAAGCATGGCCGGCTCTGGGGACAGCGCGTCCTGCGGAAGCATGGCCGGCTCTGGGGGTGGCAGGCGGAGTGGGGCTCTGGGTCGGGATCCGGACGGGGTGAACACTGACCGTGCCGGGGTGACCTGCCACTCTTCTGGGCTCTAGGCGGGGGCTCATCCAGCGGGGTTTGCCCCGTAGACCCCCAGGCCCGGAGTCTCCCCCCAGTGTCAGGGGGAGCACAGGGGCTCGGGCAGGTCGAGTCACTTCTGAAGGCTCGCCGGCCCCTCCCGCGGGGGACACGCTTTCCCCATCGCCTGAGAGGACGCGTCACTTCCAAGCGGTGGCCTGGAACAGCTGTCATGGCCTGGTGCCACCCCGTGGGCAGGACGCAGCAGGGAGCAGCACGCGTGTGTCCGGGCACCTCGGGCACTTGGGCACCGGACACCTGTCCACTTCATTCTTTTTTTTCCCCAATCCTCACCCAGGATATTTTTATATTAATCTTCAGACAGAGCGGGAGGGAGAGGGGGATGAAGAGAGAGAAACATCGACGTGAGAGAGACATACTGAGTGGCTGCCACCCACACGACCCCAACCGGGGCCGGGGACAAACTGCAACCGAGGTCCGTGCCCTTAGCCGGAACCGAACCCGGGTCTCTCTGGTCCGCAGGCCGATGCTCTAACCACTGAGCCAAGCCGGCCAGGGCACATTTCATTCTTACGGCAAGTCTGTGGGGCACTGTCCCTACTGGATACTTGAGGACACCCTTTCATGAGAAGCAAGGACTTCTCCAGGCCGTGTGCTGCTGGGCTGGCGTGTAGGCGTGGCTGATGGTGGACGAGGGGTGATGGCCCAGGGCAGCCGAGACGGCCAGGTGACGTCGGGGGAACGCGAGACGGCCAGGTGACGTCGGGAATGCGTGACGGCCAGGTGACGTCGGGAATGCGTGACGGCCAGGTGACGTCGGGGGAATGCGAGACGGCCAGGTGACATCAGGGGAATGCGAGACGGCCAGGTGACATCAGGGGAATGCGAGACGGCCAGGTGACGTCGGGGGAATGTGTGACGGCTTGGGAGTCACTGGAGCCATCACACCCCACGTGGACAAGAAGACAGGCATACGGGAGACTCAGAGAGGTGAGGCCGATGGCCTCTGGAGCGAGGGGCCAGCAGGCAGGCGCTCCGTGGGTCTGTCCTGCAGTCGTGTGGACATTGGGAACGTGGGCACCAGCCGCTCTTCCCTTCGCCTACGGCACCTCGCCATCACCAGGGAGTGGGGTCCCGATGCTCGTGGGCTTCGGGGTGGGACCTGCTTCTGTGGGGACCCCAGCAGCTGGCAGGCACCAGGGTTCGGGCATGAGACAGGACCCCACCCTGGGGGAGGCAGGACCCCACTTGGGGGAGGCAGGACCCCACCCCGGGGGAGGCAGGACCCCACTCCGGGGGAGGCAGGACCCCACCCTGGAGGAGGCAAGACCCCACCCTGGGGGAGGCAGGACCCCACCCTGGGGGAGGTGCAGGCAGGACCCCACCCCGGGGGAGGCAGGACCCCACCCTGGGGAGGCAGGACCCCACCCTGGGGGAGGTGCAGGCAGGACCCCACCCCGGGGGAGGCAGGACCCCACCCTGGGGAGGCAGGACCCCACCTCGGGGGAGGCAGGACCTCACTCCGGGGGAGGCAGGACCCCACCCTGGGGGAGGTGGAGACAGGACCCCACCCTGGGAGAGGCAGGACCCCACTCTGGGGAGGCAGGACCCCACTCTGGGGGAAGCAGGACCCCACACTGGAGGAGGCAGGACCCCACCCGGAGCGCCAGGCAGTGGGGATGTGAGCCGGGGGTGTTCAGCGTCCAGACCGCTGCGGCACAGCGGGCCGCCATGGTGGGCGGGGGTGCTGGCTGCAGCAGGTGGAGACAGGGCGGACACAGAAACCCACCACCACCACCTGTCACCTTCATGTCCTGTCAGGGCCTCTTCGTTCTCGGCAACAGGGAGCTCCCGTGTGTGCCCTGCTGCGCCACGTGATGGCCGCGCACACCAGAGGGACCGGGCGCTCGCAGCGCCGGCTCCTGGGCTCCCTGCAGGTGCTGACGGACCTCCCACAGGGCCGGACCTGCCGTGGAAGGGGCCACACCACAGCCCTTCATGCGCTCGTGTGTGACAAGCCTGACGGGTGTGTACGGCCGTCCCCGAGACAGCGTCATCGTGTCAGCGCGCGCACGCGCGCGTCTAACGGAGGACATCACACGCCACTTATTCCTGTCTGGGAGGTGCCAGGACCAGCCCAGCCACTTGACGTGCGTTATTTTATGTGACTTAAAAAGCAGAACCCATGTTGTGGGAATAGCATCTATGTCCCACACGAGGTGTCTGAACTCGACGGCTGAGCAGACAGCAAGAGCATGAGGCCAGCCCGTGGCGAAGCCGGGACGCGCACCCAGGTGCCCTGGCCGTGCGGGGAGAGGGTCTCGGCCAGGAGGGGTACAGCCAGGTGGGTGGGCTTGGGCACGGGGGTGCGGTCCTGGGGCCAGAGCCTGGGCAGCAGCCCCTGGCGGAGCTGGAAGACAGCCCTTAGCACGGAGTCGAGTCGGTCTTGGAGGTGACGTCTGAGACCCAGGCACCTGCTGGGACCCTGGGATTGGCGATGTCGTGTAACCGGCGAACAAAGCGGAATCCGAATTCTGGAGCCGGGACGGTTTCCCAGCCCCGTGAGCACAGCGGCCAGCTGGCGCTGCCTTGACCTGCCCGATTAGGGGCTGTGAACCTCCCCACGGACCTGGAGCGACACGGGTGGCGAGGAAGCCGCGTGGCCAGGCAGACAGGCGGGAGCAGGTGCCTCTCCAGGGCTGTGCCCTGGGCTCCGCCAGCCCGAGCAAGTCCTGGCCTCTATTCCCTCTCTCTTTAAATTAAGGACGTCCTCTGATGATGGTGTTATTCGTGAAATGAGGCCGCCGTGGGCAGGCTGACGGAATATAAGCCTTGGCATTCCGGTCCCCGCGTGCTAGCTCTCCGCATGGACGGGGACGAAGACACGCACGGTCTAGCGATGCTCATGAATCTCAGCTTCCCAAGGGCGGGCTCTCCCAGGCACAAGCCCCCTCTCGTGTCCAGGGGCCACTTTCTCTCTTGCAGAAATGCCAAGGCAAACGCACTCACGCATAGTCGGCAATGATGCTTCGGAAAGTCTTTCCCTTAAATGAAAAAAAACACATGAGCATGATTGTCTGTTTTCCCATCAGGCACAGTTCTGAACCTTCCCAAAGTCCAGCCTCTATTGCCAGTGGAAACACAGATGCGGCTGATGAAGTTATCGGAGGGGGTTCTTCGAATTCAGCTGGGCGCCACGGACGTTTCTGGGTCATGGAGTCACATCGCGTCTCAGTCACGCCTTGTGGGATCAGCCGCGTAACAGCTGGCATTCAGACGTCTCTTGATTGATTGCTACCGAGTGACCCGAAGCCGCTGATTTTCCTCAGCCTCTGTGTTGTGTTTGCGGAAAAGGAGAAAAATGCTGCTCACCCTTGGAGAGCCTGGTTCAGACCTGACTCAGGTCTGAAAACCAACCAAGGGCCCCATGGGGCTTTCCAAGGGGCTCAGATCCAGCGTCGTCAATGTGCATGTTTTATAATTGGCAAGTAAATGATTGAACGTGGGGCGTTCCGAGCTGATGATCTGATATGGACGCAGATTTAATTTTAATGGATGCGAACAACGGATTTGACTTTTTCCAGACTCTCATCCCCGCCTGTTGAGTTGTGTTAGCCAGCGGGCACACCCTGGTCATCGTGACCGAAACATTTTCAAGCGTTGAATTGAGATGTTCCCTTTGGTCCCCTCGGGGACACAGTTTGAGCACCTGCCTCCCTCCACCAGAGCTGAGCTCAGTGAGATGTTTTTTCTAATCTGACAGGATGGTTTGGAAATGGGGGAGCAGGGGGCGCTTTGCACAGACCAGCGCTTCGGGGGAGCCCTGCACTGCGTGGCTGTTCACGCAGGGATGCTCGGCCCGTGGGCGGGCGCCAGGGAGGCGCCCCGAGGCCGGGCTCGCCGACACCTGGAAGAGCCCGCGCGGCGGCCCGGGCCACGCTTTTCCTCACGGGCCGTGGCTTCTGCGCGTGGGGCCGTGGACCGGAGAGGGCTCCATTGTCCCTCAGACAGACGACCAGCGTAGCGTGTACGAGCAGGACACAGACACGGTGTGATAACCAGACAGAAACGAGGCAAACAGCCCATTCCGGGGAAGCGTGTTTAACAGCTTCCTTAACACAAGTACGCGTCTTTCTGGTGTCCCCTGGCTGTTTGTGTACCTCAGCAATAAAAAGGTCGGACTCGTCGCTGGGAGTCCTGGGGACATGGCGTAAGGACGGGCAGTCCCACGTCACCTTTGCACCTTGGACTGAGGTTTCCAGAGCTGTCCTCATGACCGACAGGACGGGGCTGCTCCCGACACCTCTGCCCGGGGCCACAGGCCTTGTAGCCTCGTGGGACTTGCCTTTCTCAGTGACACGTGAGCTGTGTGCTATTTACTCGCCTCGTGTTGGCCCAGGGTGTCACCAGAGCCTGTGGGTGTGAGGGACTGAAACGAAACAGATGCTTTGAACGACGGGTCTTTCTGGACACCCCCGACGTCCCAGAACGTGCTTTGTGGAAGGCAAGAGGGCACGCAGGGGAGCGCCAGCCTCCGGAAGGAATTTAGAACGAGGACAGCCCACTGCAAACGGTGAACGTGGGCACAGGCTCGACTTTCCTGCCTGGGGAGCACTTGCAGAGGAGACAAACTTCCTGGCCACCCATTCTCCCACTAGAGTCAGGCCTCCTGCTTCTCCACGTCACGGCTGCGCTGTGAATTTCGTAGTCATTTAGGTGAAAAAGAAGTTTTTTTTTTTTTTTTTTTTTGCCACATATAATACAAATCCCGACTAGTCCTTGGGAAGAAGCTGTCACCTTCTTTAAAAGAATCTATCTCTCTCTCTTTTTTAATCCTCACTCGAGGACATTGTTGTTATTATTTTTTTGCATTTATCTTCAGATAGAGCAGGAGGGAGAGAGGGAAGATGAGAGTGAGAGAAACGACGACGTGAGAGAGACACATTAAGTGGTTGCCACCCATACAACCCCAACTGGGACTGGGGACAAACTGCAACCAAGATACGTGCCCTTAGAGGGAACCGAACCCGGGACTCTCTGGTCTGCAGGCCGATGCTCTAACCACTGAACAAACCAGCCAGGGCAAGAATCTATCTTTAGATCTGGAAGGGGCCACAGAGATCCTTTAATTCAATGCTCCATGTAAAAACATTTATTTTTCAAACTTCACACACACTAAAATCTGTTCTTTGTGGGATATCATATTCTGTTTTGACAAATGCAGAGTTGTGTCTCTATCACCATAGTTACAACACAGAGTAGCCCAATCCTCGCCCTGCCCTGGTCTCCTGACATTTCCCCTTTTAGTCAGACTCTCCCCTACCTGAACTCCTGGCAACTTCCAATCCGCTCTGCGTTCTTTCAGTGTTGCCTTTCCAAAGTGCCATATAAATGGGATCATGCAGCATGTAACCTTTTGATGTTGGCTGCTTTCACTCAACATTATGCCTTTGCAATCCATTCAGGTTGTGGATGTAGCAATAGTTTGTTCCTTTTTCACAGCTGCGTATTAATCCATTGAATGGACATACCGTCGTTTGAGGATATTTGCGTTATTTCTATACCTTTTGTTGATGAATAAAAGTGCTGTGAATATTTGTGGACAGGTTTATGTGTCAATGTTAAGTTTTTATTTCTCCTGGGTAAACACCTAGGAGCTGTATTTCTGAGTTACATGATAAGCCCATGGTTAATTTTATTAGAAACTGCCAAACTATTTTCTAAAGTGTTTGTACCCTTTGCATTTTGTACACTAGCAATGTATGAGAATTCTAGCGGCTCCATTCTCTTTCCACCACTGGGCATTGTCAGGTAACTAACTAACTTCCTTCCTTCCTTCCTTCCTTCCTTCCTTCCTTCCTTCCTTCCTCCCTCCCTCCCTCCCTCCCTCCATTCTAAAAATGCATAATGGTGTTTCACTGTGGTTTAACTTTTCATTTTCCTGATGACCAAGCTATTGAGCACCTTTTTTTAAATCCTCATCTGAGGACATTGTTGCATTTTTCTTCAGATAGAGCAGGAGGGTGAGAGGGAGGATGAGAGAGAGAGAAACATCAATGTGAGATCCACTGGTTGCCACCCACAGAACCAGGGTCAGGGACAAACTGCACCTGAGGTACATGCCCTTAGTGGGAATCAATCCTGGACTCTCTGGTCTGCAGGCCAGTGCTCTAACCATTGAGCAAAAACCGGCCAGGGCCTCTTGAGCATCTTTTAAAGTACTTATTTGTTTTCTTTCTTATTGAGGTTTGAGAGTTCTTCACATATTCTAGATCCAGGTCCTCTGTCAGTCATGTGATTTATACGTATTTTCTCCCAGTCCCCATGGCTTGTCTTTTCATGTCCTAATGGCAGCACTACCATCTCAAATAAGAAGAGCCTGAGACACCGGCCTTTTCTATTGGCTCTGCCTTAAACTGACGGCCTGTGGCATTGGCTGAGCCATTTAATTCACTCTGAGCTGTTTTTTCCTATAGGACAAGTGGGCAGGGAGGATGAAACTATTTGTCAGATTCTTTGGAGCCAGAATTCTCTGATTCTCAGAGACTGGCCCAAGTTCATACAGTTAATTAGCAACAGAGAGTTGAGCTAGAACTCGGCTGCCTCCCACTCTGCTGCCTTCGCTTGCAGCAGAATTCTTTTCACTTTTTTGAAAACAATTTTTGATTAGGTAGCACATTTGCATGATTAAGAATTCAAAAAATATGAAAAGGTATATTAGGAAAAGAATGTCCCTGTCACTCTGAGCACGCAATGCATTTGTTATTTCTTCTGTTCCTCTCTGGAACGTTCACAAATATATGCAAACAAATTTCTGTATGTGTTGGTATGTATGTGTGTGTGTTCTTTTTCTCCTTTTAAAAGTGAATTCTACGCTCTACAGTTTTGTCTTCCCACTTCTGATAGAAATGCAACTCAAAACCACAGGGAGATAGTTTTTTCAATTATTGTGTTGCAGGTGGAGGATATTTTCACTGGACCCAAAGCCACGTGTTTCTGTTCCTGTGAATTCTCTGTTCTTATTGTGTCCTTGTATGTGTGTTTTTTTCTACTGAGTTGCTGACATTATGTCTATGAGCTAGTTATTTACTAGATAAATTAATTCTGTGATATAATTTCCTCCCAATGTGTCATATGCTTTTAAAAATTTATTTATTTTTTATTGTTGCAAGTATTACAGATGTTCCTCCTTTTCCCCCCATTGACCTCCTCCTCCTCGCTCCCATCCCCCTCCTGCCTTCCCCAGCCTAGTGTCCGTGTCCATAGGTTGTGCAGATATGCATATAAGTTCTTTGGTTTATCTCTCCTCACCCCTCCTACTTCCCAATTCCCTCTCTGAGGTTCCTCACCCTGTTCCCTACTTCCATGTCTCTGAACCTAGTTTGATTGATAGTTTATTTTCTTTATGATGTTCCATAAATAAGTGAGATCATGAGGTATTTGTCTTTCTCTGACTGGCTTGTTTCACTCAGCATAATACTCTTCAGGTCCCTCCAAGTTGTCTCAAAGGATAAGAGATCCTTTTTTACAGCTGCATAGTACTCCATTGTGTAGATGTACCACAGCTTCTTTATCCACTCATCTACTGATGGACATTTGGGCTGTTTCCAGATCTTAGCAATTATAAATAGTGCTGCTACGAACATGGGGGTGCATCTATTCTTTCCGATTGGTGATTCAGCTTCTTAGGGTATGTTTCTAGAGGTGGGATCACTGGGTCAAAGGGCAGTTCCATTTTTAATTTTTTGAGGAAAAAAATAGTGTTTCCCATAGTGGCTGCACCAGTCTGCATTCCCACCAGCAGTGTACTAGAGTCCCCTTTTCTCCACACCCTCACCAGCACTTGTTTGATGATTTGTTGATGGCCCACATTCTGGCAGGTGTGAGGTGACATTTTGTATTTCCTTACTTCGGTTTGCCTTAAGAGCCCTGACTTTTGGTGGTTGAATTCATCAGTGGTTTTATCACTTCTGGCATTTGATCATATTTGAAAAGGGCTTTTCCCCTCTAGTGTTAAAAGAAGAATTATCTCATAGTTTCTCTAGCTTATTAGTTTTTTTCTATATTTTATAGATATTTAAATAGCATTTGGAAGTTTTTCTGGCATATGTAGTGAGACATAGATCCAAACATATTATTGCAGAGGGCAGTCCTTTGTCTCAATGCTATTTATTAAATGGTCCATCTTCTCCCTTCTGACCTGAGTAGCCACTTGTAACATACACTAAATTTCTCTATATTTTTTATTGTGGTAAGAATGCTTCACCTGAGATCTACCTTCTTAATAAGTGTGTGAGTGCACACTACATTACTATGGGCACACTATTACACACTGCTCTCTAGACGTTATCTTGTGTAACTGCAATTTTATACCCATTGAACAACACTAAATGTGTATATTTTAGGGATTCTAGTTCTAAATGAAAATTTTGTACTCTATCACATGGATCTTCTTCTCTGTGTTAAAGTTAATACTTAAATAACTTTTAGCATGTTACAGGGCAAGTCTCCATTACTATTTCAGTTTCTTCAGTCTTTACTCAACAGAGTATTTAACGATTTTTGAGGCATATGTAAGCGTTGAAAGAATTTTATAGTGAACACCCATTTACCCAACATGTAGATTCTACTAATTTCATGTGAAAAAAATTGGGTTCACGTCTGAGCAGATTAGATTGTCAGGAAGTCATTAACAACATTTAGAAAAAAAGGCGTTTCGTCTGATTATTTCTCGTTTTTAATTAGCCATTCTTGTTTTTTTTCTTTTTTTTTTAACGAAGATCCATTTCCTGCTACATCCTAATTAGGTTGACTTCACTGTTGGCCTCCATGTCTTTGAAGATGAGGGGACAGGATGTTTCCTAATGAATTATTTTGGGGTGGTTAATAACTCTCAGGCCCCCTGCTATTGTCATTGCCGGGACTCTCACTCAAGTTTAAAATGCGGAGTTTACTTCTGCCTGGTGTTTTGTTCACCATAAACGTGGGGCCACGGACGCTGTCTCCCTCGTGTCTGCGGGCAGGTGGAGACTGAGCGCCCCGATGACAGCTGATGGCGTGACGTGACACACCAACTTCGGAAGTCAGCGGGGAAACAGCCACTCGTTCTAGTCCAGGGTGAGTACGCGAGGCTCATCACCTGCTGCGTATCTCCTCCATCCCAGCTTCTGGCTTCTGCGAGAATGGCTAGCCTCAGAACAAGACGAGGTGAGCGCCGGCAAGGACGTAGAGAAAAGGGAACCCTCGGGATACCAGTGCGATTGTCAACTGCTGCGGACACCGTGGAAAAGAGCCGAATGTGCTCAGTCCCTCTTCCGGGCATTTGTCTGAAGGAAACAAAACCACTGTCTCCTACCAATATCTGCAGTGTTCATTGCAGCCTCCTTTACAGTTTGGAAGAGATGGACATCGCCATCTCTAGGAGGCCGATGGATGATGGACACTGGTACCTGGATGCAGCAGAATGTTGCTCCACTTTGAGGGAGAACGGAATGCTGCCGTTTGTGAACTCGAGGGCACCGTGCTAAGTGAAATAAGCTAGGGGAAGACCAAATGCATCTGATCTCACTAATTGTGGAATTACCAAAGAACATCCTTTAAAGTCTGAGGGGGGGGGGGTGTTCTGCGTATGAGTCTGACACCCACATTCCTAGCTGTTCTCTGAGCCACTGTCCCAGCTTTAACAGGCTGCAGCCTAGCATCCGAAATTCACGCCTCCTTAACATTCATTGCCTGTCCGCCCACATTCCCAGCCCGGTTCCTTCAATGCAACGTCCCCGAGATTCGCAGGTGTCCCCTCCTCCAGGAACGTTGCCACCCACGGCTCCTTCGTCACTGCACATTTTGCGCTGCCTTCTCAGACGGCCCCGTTGTGGGAAGTACATCCACATGCTGTCTACAAGGCAGGGTTTCTCGACCTCGGTGCTGTTGCTGGGCATGGCAGGTGCCGCGCTGTGCACGGGTGATGTCAAGCCGCACGCCGGACGTCAGCCACTGGAGGCCGGCAGCACGGCCCTTCCAGGGCCCCAGCGCCAAAGCGGTGTGTGGGCATCGTCGGACGAGAAGCGTGCTACCAGCAACAGTCATAGACCTCATACGTTACCTGGGGTGCCCTTGTTAGCGTGGTTGATCATTCTCCCCGCCTCTGCAGAGTCTTCTGCAGGGCTGAGCACGTACGTGGAGACCTTGCAGCAGGCATTGCCTTCGCTCCTTGGTGGCTCGGTGCTCTGACGAGCCATTCGGCAGCCGTGACCTGCTGGTGATTGGCAGGCACAGGGGACTGCTGCAGTCACCTTATCCCCCCTCTCACAGGGCTCTGCTCATCCTGCTGTGACTTCAGGGGGACCCTTTAGAGAACTTCTGCTCCATGCTTTCTCACGACTCACGGTCATTGTGGCATAGTGACCGTCGAACTCACTGCCATCTCCTGGGACAAAGGATGCTTTCGGGGAGGAGCAGGATCGTTCGTGTTGGTGGCCAGGTTTATGATCAAGGGCGCATTTTCCGTGACGAGGCCGAGAGGGCCGGTCCTGCAGGTACCCTCGCGAAGCCTGCGACTTGCAGGGGACGCTCACACGGTCAGGACCATGACAGGCAGACACCAGCTGTATGTACATCCCCGGCAGCCCGGGCTCTGCCCCAAGCAGTAAGTCATTTGAGAATGGACGTTTACTCATCGGGGATACTCTGTTCGAGAGGTTTTCTTAGGGCTGTGCGTCACTAGCTGAAATATCAGACAGATCCAATTTAGAGGGGTCAGTCTCTCCACGGAATGAGGCTACTTTTTTTTTTATCCTCACCCGAGGACATCTTTCCCATTTTTTGTTCAGATGGAGCGGGAGGGAGAGAGAGGAAGAGAAAGAGAGAGAGAAACATCGATGTGAAAGGGACACATCGAGTGGCTGCCACCCGCAAAACCAACCAGGGCCGGGGACAAACTGCAACCGAGGTCCGTGCCCTTAGTGGGAACCGAACCCGGGTCTCTCTGGACTGCAGGCCGACACTCCAACCGCTGAGGCAAACTGGCCAGGGTGACTTTTTTTTTTAAATATTTTGTCCTTTGTTGATTTTTAGAGAGAGAGGAAGGGAGAGGGAGAGAGGAAGGGAGAGGGAGAGAGAATGAAACATTGATGAGAGAGAGCATCAACTGGCCACCTCCTGCATGCCCCATACTGGGAATCGGGCCCACAACCTGGGCATGTACCCTGACCAGGACCCGAACCGGCGTCCTCCTGGTGCATAGGTCAATGCTTAACCACGGAGCCACACCGGCCGGGCCAGACAGTTCCCATTTAGACTGGTCAGTCTTTCCACGGAATGAGAGGACTTCTTAAACATCAAAAACATATCCTGCTGAAGAGAGGGCTCAAGCGACAACGTCTAGCTTATTATAGTTCGTTTTTTGTGCTAGGAAGATTCCAGTGGGTGTCAGATTGTCCTACGAATGGGGCACGTGCCCAGATGGAGTCAGAGCTCAGGGGTTTGATTGAACTTGAGGCTTCCCTGAGCAGAAGTGGAGACCGAGTTTCCTTTCACCGTCATAATAAGAAAGTAGTGGGGACAGGGACAACGTCGGTAGATAGGATGTGTTTATGTCGTTTGATCAAGCTCATGCTTCGCGAGGGGGCCGCGTCCTCATCATCCAGCCCGCAAACGTGGGGTGTTTGCTGTCTGTGACACTCCATCCAGGCACAACGGGCGTCGGCGGGATGGAGCAATGCCCGCGGGAGAAGACAGCGAATCGGGCGGTTGTCAGACCTGCGGTAGGGGCTGTGGGAAGCATACGTTTTGTTCTGTCTGTAGGCATGTTTTCTTGGAAAAAATATCTTTACAGATAAAAGAGAACTTTCAGATCTTTGAAACATGCACACATAATTTCTTCTGTGACCTCATTCTTTTTTTTTTATTTGAAAACTATTCTTTTGCTCTCATGATGTTAGAGAGAGAGAGGGAGACAGAGATGGCAACATGGATGAGAGAGAACATGGACTGGCCGCCTCCTGCACGCCCCCCACGGGGGATGGGCCCACAACCTGGGCCTGTGCCCTGACCGGGAATCAAGCCAGCGACCTATTGGTGCAGGGTCGATGCTCAGCCATTGAGCCACACGGCCGGGCAGTGTGACCTCCTGTGTGACCTCCTTCTTTAAAACATTTAAACTGACCGTATTGGGAAGGGAAATGCGTGAGAGGCCAGGGGCCAGTGAAGGAATGAATGCCGGCTCCAATGGGCCCGTTGCTTCAGAAAACAGAGACGAATAGTCTTTCTTGTCATTGCCCAGGCCAGGAACCCCAGAGGCGGTGCTGTGCTGACCTCCCGGAAGGCTGGCGCCCATCTCGGGGCAGGGGCAGGAGCCGGAGCAGGCTGCTGGGATGGTCCCCTGACCACAGCGTCTGGCGAGGCGGCCATGACCCCGATGCCAGCCCGCCGGCGCCCCCCGCAGCCCTGACCTCCTTTCCGGCTCCTGGACTCCCCTAATCCCGCCGCCGGACATCAGAGGCGAGACAGAGAACCCTCCCACCTGACTGGCATCCCCTCTCCGGAGGGTGCCTGGCTCAGTCGCTGGGGGGGACGGTGTCAGACATTCCTGGGGGGTGGGCTCACTCCCAGTCACACGCAAGGAGGCCGAGGGCGGGGGCGGGGCTGCAGGTGGAGGGTAGGGGGCGGGGCCACAGGCGGAGGGGTGGAGGGGTGGGGGCGGGGCTGCAGGCGGAGGGTAGGGGCGGGGCTGCAGGCGGAGGGGCCGGGGGCGGGGTCGCAGACGGAGGGGTGGAGGGGTGGGGGCGGGGCCGCACGTAGGGGGTGGAGGCGGGGCTACAGGTGGAAGGTGGGGGCGGGGCTGCAGTTGGAGGGAGGGGCGGGGCTGCAAGGCGGAGGGGCGGGGGGGCAGGGCCGCAGGTGGAGGGTCTACAGGCGGAGGGGTGTGGGCGTGGCCGCAGGTGGAGGGTCTACAGGCGGAGGGGTGGGGGCGGGGCTGCGCAGGGCCCCTGGGCACCATCACAGGGACACATGCTCAGTTGCAAGGTGGTGAGCAGGGTGAGAGACAGACACCCACCCTCTCAAGGGGTCACATGCGCAGGGACACGACGTCCTCCTTGCCTCGGAAGGGCCCGCGGGGCTTCTGCTGGGCAGTGCAGGAACAGCGGCGGACTTACCGTGAGGGCCCTGCCCAACCACGAGCGCGTGTCTCCACGGACGGCCTGCGGTGGGTCCGAATGGGTGCCCCGCCCTGGCTCGCAGCCGGGAAAGACTGACTCTACAGGCTCCCGTTTTCTTTGGCATGTTGGATGGGAAACTGGGAGACGCCTTCCCATGGGAACATCCAGCTGACTTACACATGCTCAGTGACACGGGAGGGTTTTTATGAGATGTCAAAGGAAAAGGGGTGTTTATAATGAAACAGCACAGTCCATTGTCCCACCCTGCTCTGGCTACTTGGTGATGACTGCACATTTGATTTCTTTTATTTTTTTATCCTCACCGAGAACATGTTTGCATTTATCTTCAGATAGAGCAGGAGGGAGAGAGGGAGGGAGAGACAGAGAGAAACATCGATGTGAAAGTGACACATCGACTGGTTGCCTCCCACACGACCCCAACCTGGGCTGGGGACAAACTGCCACTGAGGTACATGCCCTTAGCAGAAACCGAACCCAGGACTCTCTGGTCCACGGGCTGACGCTCTAACCGCTGAGCCAAGCTGGCCAGGGCTGATTACTACACGTGTGAAACAATGGTTTTAGATTCCTCATTCTGGATGTAGCCAATGGAGACACTTGCTTTGTGCGGTGAGGGTTGGCGGTATACTCCCCTCCTCACCGCTTCCTGCCCATCTTTCCCATACAGATGTATCCCTTTCGCATTTCTTCCTAGCAAACCGCCACCCACCCAGGGGCTGACAAAGCGCCGTTCATGCAGGTCCCTTACTGGCTGGCCTAACCCACTTTGACAAGATGTAGCTGTCTCTAAAGCAGTTCTGAGGTGTGGCCAGAAAATCTGCATTGCCAGCAAGTTCACAGAAAATGCCCCGATATGGGTCCCAAAGCCTTCTAGGAATGAGCAGGGCTCAGGAGGGTGAGGCTGGAGCTGGGAGCTAGCAGGCAAATGGCAAGGACAGTTTGGAAGGTCGCTAAATGTCACTGATCTGTGGGATGGGTCCGTCTGAACAGGCTGCCTGAAGAAGCCGACTTCCTTCCTTGCTGGTTCCTGCCCTGAGTCTCTCTTCCCCCTCCTGGGGAACCCCCAGCTCTTCCCTTGCACAGATGTACATCCAGGAGTTGCAATCTCGTAGCAATACTGCAATCTGTCTGCCAAGTGAGAGCACATGTCTCCACCCAGCTTGGCGTGGGCTGGGCTCAGCCCCTGAGGGTCAGGGTCACCTGCATCGATTTATTCCCGCCTTTTCCTCCACTCATGCCCTGTCCCGGGCATGCTCCTCCTGCTCATGTGCCAGGCTCTTCTCCCCAGAGTGGGATCTAATTCTTATTCTTGGTTCACTGACCTATTTGTGGTCACCTATCCCTCTGAAAAAGGGCAGCATGGGAAGTCAATTTTGTTCTCGCCAATCTGAACATTTCTCGGTTCTGGTCTCCAGTCTCTCTAATTTGCACAGAATTTCACATGTCTTTTTAAATCAGCACTGTGAGGAGTGACTCATCGTTTTCCGCATGGACATTAGCTCATCCTTCCTAGAATATGTCAGCGGTGCTCGGGGTGGAGGTCCGCTACTCATCTCTTCGGTCCCCACGGGACCCTGCAGGTCGAGGCGCTGCTTTTCCTTCGATTCTTGGAAACTTAAAAAAACGAACAAACAAAAAGACTTCTTTGCACGTGTCCTCCAAGTTCTGTTATTTGTTAGGAACTCCGTGAGTCAGCTTGACCTTCTGGATGAATCTCGTCATTCCCATACTCTTTCTTATCAGAAGGAGTTTGATTTCTGTTTTGAATAAAATGTCTCCTACAATGTTCTGGTGGCTGTTGCTCCGTGGTTGGCGCGCTGGCTCGAAGGATCGGGGGTTTGAGTCCCAGTCAAGGGCATGCACCCGAGTTGCAGGTTTGACGCTCGGGTCTCAGTCTGGGTGCTGGTGGGAGGCACCCATCCAATTGACGTGTCTCTGTCACCTCTCTCTCTCCACCCCCACCCTCCCTCCCTTCCACTCTCTAAAAACCAATGGGAAAATATCCTTGGGTGAGGATTAACAACAACAAATGTGTCTAAGCATGTTAATTTGATTTATTTTCTTTTTAATCTCCCCCTTTTGGGCTCTTATCTCCATTTCTGTTGTGTCCAGTGTTTCTCTTTCTGTTAGTGTTTCTCTTTCATAATCCAGGCTTTTCTCAAAAGCTCCTGACTCTTGTTTAACACCCTATGCACTGGGCAGGAGGTCGGTGGCCCGTGCGCATGGAAGGGACTTGCTGGAGGGTTTCAGTTTGTGTTGGCAGGTGTCCCAGTGAGGGAAGCTTGATACTCATCTAAGCTGATAGACTTCTTTGTTCGATTTTGTTGGAGGAGCACTCTCTCTCCCCTTAGGAATGTACCTGCTTGGCTGTGTGCTTCCTACCTAGACTGTGTGTGTGTGTGTGTATACAAGTGTGTATGCACGTGTGTTTGCATGTGTGTGCATGCATGCTTGCACATGTATGTACCTGTATCTGAGTGTGCATTCATGTGTGCGTGTGTATGCGTGCATGTGTGTATACCTATATCTGAATGTGTGCACAAATGTGTGCATGTATGTGCATGCTTACATGTGTGTACATGTATCCAAGTGTGTACAGCATGTTGCATGCTTGCACAAGTGTGTACCTGTATCTGAGTGTGCATACAAGTATGTATGCATGTGTGCATGCTTGCACGTGTGTGTACATGTACCTGTGTATATGTACAAGTATGTGTGCATGTATCTGAGTGTGTACAAGTATGTGTGCATGTGCATGATGGCACCTGTGTGTACCTGTATCTGAATATGTGTGTGCGGTTGTGTGTACATATGCAGATCTGTGTGTGTCTAGTCTTCTGTTCTGCCTGCAGACCTTCACTGCGCCCCAGTGTTTCTACTTTTCCTCCTTTGGTACTTGGCTCTGCTGTTTCCCTGTAGCATCCTGTTGGGCTCTCTTCAGTGCTCTGAGCTATGACTCTCCTATCACCTGCATTATTGTGTCCTCTACAAGTGTTCCAGGCTGTCAAAGAAGTCTGTCTGCTCAGCATGTGACTACATATTCCTTCACTTGCTGTCTACCTTCAGAGCAGTGGTTCTTACCCAGGGGTGACCGCGCCCCCAAGGGACACTTGAGAATGTCTGGAGAGACTTGGGGTTGTCATAACTGCAGTGAGGGGAGGGTTCTACTGGCATCTAGAGGGTAGACGTCAGGGACACTGCTAAACCTTCCACAGTGCACAGGACACCCCACAATATAGAATTACCCAGCCCCAAATGTCACTAGTGCTGCTTTTAATTATTATGCCACGTCGTTGCTCAAGTCACATTCAACTTTCCAGAAGAAAATGGCTAATACCAATTGAGTGTGGTTTTTATTAATTTTATCTATTTATTTTTTGCAATTTTTATTTATTTATTTTTGTTACAGATGTTTCTCCTTTCCCCTCATTGACACCCTCCTCCTGTGAGATCATGTGATATTTATCTTTCTCTGATGGTCTTATTTTGCTTGGCATAATGATCTCCAGTTCTCTCTCTGTCATCTCAAAGGATAAGAGATCTTTCTTTCTTACAGCTGCGTAGTACTCCATTGTGTATATGTACCACAGCTTTTTTATCCATTCGTCTACTGATGGGCACTTGGGCTGTTTCCAGATCTTAGCTATTGTAAATATATGTACCCCCATGTAGTATGGGGGTACATATATTCTTTCTGATGGGCGTTTCAGGCTTCTTAGGGTATATTCTTAGAACTGAGATCACTTGGTCAAATGGCAGATCAATTTTTAATTTTTTGAGGTAACACCATAATGTTTTCCATAGTGGCTGCACCAGTCTGCATTCCCACCAGCAGTGTCCTAGAGTCCCCTTTTCTCCACACCCTCGCCAACACTTGTTGTTTAATGATTTGTTGATGGCAGCCATTCTGACAGCTGTGACGTGATACCTCATTGTTGTTTTAATTTGCATCTCTCTGACGATTAGTGATGTTGAGCATTTCTTCATATGTCTCTTGGCCATTTATATGTCCTGTTTGGAGAGGTGTCTATTTAGCTCCTCTGCCTATTTTTTAATTGGGTTCTTTGTCTTCCTTTTGTTGAGTTGTATGAGCACTCTATATGTATTGGAAATTAACCCCGTATCTGATGTATCATTGGCAATGATGCTCTCCCATACAGTGGGATCCCTTTCCATTGTGATGATTGTTTCTTTTGCTGTGCAGAAGCTTTTTAGTTTGATGGAGTCCCATGTGTTTATTTTCTCCTTTGTTTCTGTTGCCTTAGGTGAAGTATTGGTGAAAATTCTGCTGCGTATGATGTCTGAAATTTTGTTGCCTACATTTTCTTCTAGGATTTTATGGATTCATGAGTCACATTTAAGTCTTTTATCCATTTTGAGTTTATTCTTGTGTATGGTGTAAGTTGGTGGTCTAGTTTCATTTTTTTGCATGTAGCTGTCCACGTTTCCCAGCTCCATTTATTAAAGAGGCTGTCTTAACTCTACTGTATGCTCTTGCCCCCTTTGTCAGATATTAATTGAGCATAATGTCTTGGGCCAGTTTCTGGGTTCTCTGTTCTGTTCCATTGATCTATATGTTGAGTGTGATTTTTAAAGTAGGAACAGAAACTAGGGAATGCATACTAGGTCAGAAAGGAGGTTTAAGGATAAGAACAGAGAAGGAGAAATTTGGATAAGAAATGAGTTCATCATCTCCGCTAAGTTCCTGCGCCTGCGTTATGTAACATCTTTGCAAGTAGAACAGAACCTTGAATTCTTCAAACCAGGGCAAGCATTTTACATTGACCTACTGGGACCGCTCAGGCAGAACGGCCACATCCCTCTCCTCCGGTCTCAGCAGCTGGGTCCCATGGAGACCAGTTTCCCTGGGTACCCCTGTACCGGACGTGAGCAGGTGAGGTCTGCATAGGAGAGTCCCGGAACATAAATCTTTAGAACTCGCGTTCTAGCAGATTCTACATCCCCTTACTATCCCCACGCGGGGACGTCCTTGGGGAATGAGGTTGGTGGCCGCTGCGAGTTAACATGAGATTGCAGGTGTTGGGGTGTGAGTGAACCGAGGGGCAGGGAGGCCTGGGAGCTGGGAAGGCTGGGCTTGTGAATTTCAGCAGGCGTGAGAAACGTCCTGGAAGGGCCGGGCTGTGAGCAGGGAATTCAGTTGCTTTGCCCTTTAGGGGGTGAGGCTGAATGTGGGAAGAACCACGACTTCTTTTTCTTCACTTTGCCCTTGAGAGGATGTGTGCTTTTAAGGAAGGAACAGGTGCAGAGAAGAGAACAGCTTCTGACCCTCGGGGTTGGGGAAGGGCTGCTACTCACCCTGACACGCTGGCCTCAGGTCGCTGAGAATACCGCGCCCCGTCCGAGGACTCAGGAAATACTGCTTAGTACACAGTTGGAAATGTACATGAAGGTCATTGAACAAGGGCACATTTATATAGGTGAAGAAAATGCAATGCAACCTAACAAAGCGTTGAAAAGGACGAAAATGGGAATTCCTCAGCTATATAAGAAAAAGTATAAGGATGGGAGCTAGGAAGAGATGAACAAAAGAAATGCACGTCTCTCAGAATATCTACAGAAATATGAGCACTGACTGTAAACGAACGTCTTTTTCCCGGAAAAGTGATTCAAAAAAAAATCTCTCTAATAGGTTCAGCTACGCATCAACGAGGCATAATGTACCGGTGCTCAGTGTATCTCCTTGTGCTTGAGAGTGTCCAGCCGGGATACATGACCTTGGCGCCGAGACAGGGTGTGGTTGGAAGGCTGGAAGGAAACACAGGGCTTGAGGGAGGTATCCCCATCACAGGCATGTCGCAGAGGGGCAGGGGACATTCCTGGGGAGAAGCCAAATCTGGGGGCAGGAAGGGTGTGACCAAAGCGAGATGAAGCGTTACATTGCAAAGGTTTTGCAAGGCTGTTTTCTGGAAGCTTAAGGGGAATCTGGCAAAGAACAGGAACGCGGAGTAGAGAACAGAGGGCTTCTTTTGAAGTGTATCAGCTGTCTCGTGCTGTGTAACAAATAGCCCCAAATGTAGGGGCTTTATCTCAAGCTCCCGCGTGTCTGGAATCTAGGGACGATGTAGCTGGTTCCTTTGCTCGGGGCTTCTTGACAGGCTGTCATGGGTACAGTCATGTGATTGGGTGTCAGTCTCAGGATGAGGCTGCTCATCAGTTGATCGTGTGTCACCCAAAACTTGGGCCGTCGTTGGCTGCTGCCGCCCCTGTGAGCGGGCACCTGCCAGGGGCATCCTGGGGCGCTCTTGGTTGTCTGATGAAAAGAGAGACTCCACTGAGTGCCCGTCCCCCTCTTTATGTCTGCAGGCCACAGGTGCCACAGCCGTGGTGACCATGAGGCCCCATCCCTGACTGCCCAACAACAGCGGCGGGGGGGAGGGGCAGACACAGAAAGAGCTCTGGTCCCTGAAGGCATCGGGGAGCAGGTCCCGGCCACCCACCTGCTGGCTTTGCGCTATTGCCCTCCTCGTTCAAGCTGCTGCGTGCTCACATTGTGCTTTCTCCTCTGAACACAGACATCACGGCTGCTCTGTCCCCATAGCTGCTCCGACTCGCAGGAAACAGAAGGGCTGTTGAATCTCTACAAATAACCAACAACAGCAGCAGCGGCCATCTGAGACTTAGCAAGGCCAGAAACCCAGAAAAGGTGGTGTTTTAAAAAAAAATGCAGCTTCAGCGGAGTCCTGTGCTCTTTCTTTATTAAAAAAAAAACAAAAAAAACCCACCGAAAAACAGGAAGATGGAAATTAATTTTCCTTTTTGAACAGCTGCTGGTGTCTGAGTTTCGCGATCCAGTCTCTGGTTATCTGTTTTGCTGGGATAAAACAACTTGCTTTGATGTTTGTTTCACGTCTGTGACATCAGCATTGATTGAGAATGTGCCACCGGCAATGTAATTTTATTGTATGTAAATGAAATATGATGATTAACACAAATTTCAGCTTAGAGAACCACAAAGAGATCAATAAAGCTGCCAATAAAAGGAACTCTATCTCTGCCCAGTTTGCTCAGCGGTTAGAGTGTCAGCCTGCGGTCCAGAGAGACCTGGGCTCGGTTCCCGCTAAGGGCACGTACCTCGGTTGCAGTTCGTCTCCGGCCCTGGTTGGGTCGTGTGGGTGGCAGCCAGTCAATGTGTCTCTCTCACATCGATGTTTCTCTCGCTGTCTTCCTCCTTCTCTCCCTCCTGCTCTATCTGATAAATGCAAAAGATAAATGCAAAAATGTCCTCGGGTGATGATAAAAAATATAAAAAACAGGAGCTCTAGAATGTCATCTTCTGGGATGATTTTGTGGCCAGCTCCCAGGCTCTCATCTGGTAGAAAGAAATCAGATTAAACAGAAATATCATGATTAATATCTTAGATCCTTTAGTTGCTCAGAGATACCATTTGTGGAGAGATCAATGGTAAGAGATAAAAATGGTGAAATAAATTAAGGGCTGACATGATGGAAGATGAAATAGACCCGTCAAGATGTTTTGCTGGTGCTGTGACTCAGAACGTTGTCACGATCGATAATTGTGTGAACATCAACACCTTGGAGAGAAAGGACTATAAAAACCAGCACTTTATTTGATGTTGGTGAGTCTGGACAAAACTATCCATTTCTTCAATAAATATTTATGGAGCACCTCCTGTGGGAAGACATTGCATTAAGCACCAAAGGGATGGAGAACAAGGACTCAGTTCTTGCCCCGAAGGTGCCCTCAGTCTGTTGAATGAGTCTCGGAAATTAACAGACAATGGGGGAGTCCCAGAGACGTGGAAGTGGGGTACAGACTGACAATCCCCAGAAGAGGGGGTGGTGGGGAGGATAAACCACAGAACTTATATGCATGTGTGCATGAACAATGGACATGGACAACAAAGCTGGGGACAGGGTGGGGGGAACCAGTGGGGGGAAAAGGAGAAACATCTGTACAAAAATAAATAAATTAATTAAAAACCAAAAACCAAAAAACAAACAAAGAAAGGAACAGAGGGACTGGAAATGGCCAAGGTGCTACAGGTACAGGAAAGTAAATGAAGCCTAGGGGGAGCAGGGTGTGTGTGTGTGTGTGTGTGTGTGTGTGTGTGTGTGTGTGAAAGAAGACTCCAGGGGGAGGTGGTGTGAGGGGGTCTTGATGAACTAGGAGGAACTTGCTGGAGAGTTAAGATGTAACTTTATCTGGGCTTATGAAATGACCCATGTTGGTCCCCCAAGGAGCACGGTGCCTCAGGAAAGTTGTAAGTAGCTCCCCACATCTGGAGAAGGGTGCTTGTGGGCAGGGAGCAGGAGATGCACCGAGGAAACCCAAAGGGGAAATTAATAAAGGGACTTGCATATGATGGTAGGTCATTGCATGTCTGAAGCTGGGAGGGAGACTGCATAATCGGACAGACTGCATGTTCTCGATAGCCCCCTCATCTACACTGGGGTCCTGGACCAATATGAGACACACTAGGCGGAAGGCAAGATTTGGTTGGCATTGAGCACAGTGTGTCTGGAGACGGATGGATGGATGATAGAGGTGTGCTAAGAAACTGGATGAGGAGTGAGAGATGAACAGGAACTCAACACACTTCACTTTTCAAGTTCATTTTTGGGCACATTGTGTTCGCCATGAACCAGGCCATCTTGTAGTTGTTTTGATGACCCTAACATGAGATATATATTTGAGAAACACCGGTATATAAAATGGACGAGCTTTCGTGTAGAAAGTGCCCAGAGTGAGGGAGGTTAAAGGTGGAACGAACGCTCAACATGGCCAACATGGAAGGGATTGGTGAAGGAAGAAGAGCTCATGCAGGAGACCGAAGACAAGTGCTAGGGAGGAAGGGACGGTGAAGCAGGGGTTTTGAGATGTGAGCAGAGAGCAGAACTGGAAGCAGGAACAGATTCTGTCCATCTGCAGGGGCCTGGCCAGCAATTCGCGCATTGGGAAATCGGGGGTGGACATTGGTGTGAAGATTTTAAGTTCAGTGTAAAGTGGGTTCATTTCATCATTGCCCATCCAAAATTTCATCTTACGTTAGTATTCTCTTTGACTGTTAAAAACATCTGGGCTAGGTGAACAGATGCGCATATGGGCAAATCTGCGCATGTCTTAGGAGCAATGAGATGGTTCATGCCACTGTTGTTCTCTGTTCAACAACTTTTTTCCGGCACACTTTGCGTACTATAACATTGACGCATTTTGAGAGTCTCATTCGAGGATTGTTTTTCGTAAATTCGATGAGTGGTGAAGCCACCTCTACAATTCTGTTTAAAACAGTCCCTCCACCCTTAAATAACCCTGTGGTCAGTTTACAGTGCAATCTGCACCCCTCCTGCCTCAGCCCCGGTGACTTCCTGTCCCTGGGCATTGCCCATTCTTGACGTTTTATAGCGACGTAATTACACAGAGTGTGGCCTTTTGTGCCTGGCCCCTATCACGAGTGATAGTGTTTTAAGGTTGATCCACATGGTCACATATGTCAGCACCTCGTTCCTGGGGACCACATGTTGACAAGGGTTAGCTACAAGGGGCGTCTGTTGGACTCAGAGCTGGACTTTACCTCTGTGTGGCCACTCTGCTCAAATGTTCTCCGTGCTGGGTTGAACTCTGGCGTCCGCTCTCCAGGGCCCTCGAAAACTCTCTTCCCCCCTGCTACCTTGGTCCTTCCTTCCTTCCTTCCTCTTCCTCTTCCTCTTCCTCTTCCTCTTCCTCTTTTCTCTCTCTGTCTCTCTGTCTCTCTCTCTCTCCTTCTATCTTTTTAGTTGATTTTAGAGAGGAAGGGAGAAGCGGAGCAGGGAGGGGAAGGGGAGAGACCAAGACAGACAGTGACGTGAGAAACATTGATCCTGGGGGACACGGATGATGCTCCAACCACCTGAGCCACAGCAGCCAGGGCACTGTGCTTCTTTGGTCTCGGCATGAAGTGATCCTGTTCCCCTCGGTGGACTGGGGCAGGAGGGCGTGTAGTGCCCCAACACACGCCTATCTAGGTATGTGTCACCGTTTCACTATTTCCTGAGCACCCGTGTGTGCAGTGTATGGGGGAGCCGGGCCCTGTGCTAAGTGCTTTGCCGTCATCTGCTGAGCAGACTCCCATTTCAGTACGAAGGAGTTGATCTCAGACAATGTGCGTACATGGTCCCAGCCAGAGCTCAAGCTGTGGGCGTTGGGATGGGAACCCAGCTTGGGAACCCAGCTTGCTGCTTCCAAAGCCTCTGTTCCTTCCAGTGCCCACGCTCTTCAGCATCACCTGGCCTCGCAGCCAGCGCACCTCAGAAGGGGGCGGTGCCCGGGAATGTGTCCAGGCCAGGACGCGTGCAGTGCTTCGCACAGCTCTATGAGACCCCCGGGAATGGAGGTCCCCCGTGGGAAAACGACGGAGATTCATGACATGGGTGCGATTTCAACTAGACCTGTGAGGATGGGTTGACGCTTTCCCGTCAGAGGGCGAACCAGTTGGAATCCGGAAAGACACCCACCTGTGTAGACGGCGGAGCCGGGTACCAAGACGTCTCTGTGCAGGAGACGGGGATTTTGAGTCCAGGTGTGCAGATTGAGAAGACATTTTTGGAGAAGACAGACGAAAGGCCAACCCCGGTTCTCTGTTGCCTCTTTTATTATTTATTTTTATTATTATTATTTTTTTATCCTCACCCGAGGACATTTTTTGCATTTATTTTCAGATAGAGTGGGAGGGAGAGAGAGAGAGGAAGAGAGAGAGAGACATCGATGTAAGAGGGACACATCGAGTGGCTGCCACCCGCACAACCCCAACCGGGGCTGGAGACAAACTGTAACCGAGATACGTGCCCTCAGCGGGAACCGAACCCGGGACTCTCTGGTCCTTGGGCCGATGCTCTAACTGCTGAGCCAAACTGGCCAGGGCCTCTGTTGCCTCTTTTCGAAGACCTTCATGTTTGACATGCTGTCTCACCTCCTTCGTGTGGGTCTGAACAAGTGGCCGCCCATCCTTCTTTTGAAAGGCCCAGGCCCCTCCCTGCTGTGGAGTCTGCGGGTCTCCTTTAGGGGTCTTTCCGTCAGGAGGGCTCCTGAGACCAGCAAGGGACAAGCACTCAGGGAGTCCCCACTGCCCTCCCCGGCACGCACTGTGGCGCTGAGCACGCGGGGTTGTCTCTGTGGCTGCAGGTCAGCGTGTGGGCTCCGTGGCGATAAAGGTGGTTTCGATCATCAGCAAGATCTGCTAGTCTTTTAAATGTTTTTTCACATTGATTTCAGAGAGAGCAGAGAGGAGAGGGAGAGAGAGAAACATCGATGTTGAGAGACGAAGAAGCAACAAGAGAGATGTTGCAGCCCTTGTCCAGGCCCTACGGCTCTGGACCTCCTGACACTCGTTTTGGTGGGACAGCCTGTCCAGGGGGTAGTTTCACACGCTGACCCACCCACGTGGTTGGTGATGGGACGAGGAGGGAATGCAATGTGGGCGCACATCTCGTCCCCTCTACCCCGTCGCCTCAGCCTGCTGTGTGTGCAGGAGAACAGTCACAAACCACACCGGTCGTCCGACAGGTCAACAGGAAGCAGAAGCCACCAGGAGGAACACGACCTCTACGGCAGGCTGTTGCGGAAAAGGCCCCAGACACAGCGAGAGACGTACTTTGCAAATGTAATCATTCTTTTGCGCTTCTACTGGGTTCATTGTGACCCTTCCTTTATTGCCTCAATTTATCATGAGGACAGTGGAAATAATTGTATAATATTTCATTTAGCATCAGAATCCCAAAGACAGATTTGTAAATATCTCCGGAGGCCAAAAAGCCTTCTAATCTCAAACATGAACATATTACGTTGGGGAACTAGTGACGGGGTACTGGAGAGCCAAGACGTGGAGAAATACGGTAATAGCACATTCCGTTTATAAGGAGTGCAGTCATGCCCTGGCTGGGTTCGCTCAGTGGTCAGCGCGGCGGCCTGTGGACCAAAGAGTCTCAGGTTTGCCCTGGCCGGTTTGGCTCAGCGGTTGGAGCATCGGCCTGCGGAACAGAGAGTCCCGGGTTCGGTTCCCGCAAGGGGCACGTACCAAAAAAAAAAAAGTCTCAGGTTTGATTCCAGCCAAGAGCATGTTCCTCGGTCGCGATTTGTCCCCAGCTCTGGATAGGATTGTGTGGGAGGCAACCAGGAATGATCATGTCACGCTGATGAGCCAGGCTGACCGTTGGATTTTGTGCTGATCCATCTGCCTCAACTTCAGAGACGAAAATGAAATGGAATGAAATTGCTTTCACTGAGCTTCTCAAGAGGTGCGTTCCCCTTTGAATCAGCAGCTGAAGGTCAAAGAGACTGAGTGTTAAACATGCGGGTCAGGGATGAGTGATTCACTGTGCAACGAAATTGGAGTCAGTTGCTGAAGTTGCCAGAAGGTTCCTGTGACCTCGTTGGTTGTGTGCGTTCTCTAAACGGGAGTTACTTTAAGTCGCAGCTTATTTTTCCAAATCTTCAATCATGTCTGTTCAATCGGCGTTTGTTTTCTCATGGTTTGACCTAGTTTTTAAATGACAAATGGTTCCTCTTTGCATTTTATTAATGGCTGTTACTGAGGGTACTTAGAGCCTAGACTGGCTCTTAGGTTTCGGTGCTTACTTCTCTGTATGAAAAATACAGATTTTGTAAGCATTTAGGGAAACCCAGTTTCTCCTTAATTCATGGCATATCGATTAGCTTATGAGTCTTGATACATTGCTTTTTATCATTCAGTTTAAGCTCTGCTGTTTCCTTATTATTGGTACCGCTTAAATTTTTATTGGTTGTCCTTTGGTTTAAAATACACTTCTTTAATTAGCTACAATGTACCTACAACTGGTACTATATCATTTCGAGTGGTATGGGGACTTGACGAAAGCATGCGCCCTCCCTCCCTCCCTTTATGCTATTTGGGAACAAGGGACTTTTACATATGCTGTCAACACACAACACCTTGCTTCTGTTTCTGCTTTAGAAAAGCAACACTATCTTAGAGCAATTAGAGATAAGAAAAATGTCTCCCATGTGTATCTGTAACATTTCCATTTTGGAAACCTTTATTTTTTTGTTTAGTACCAAGCTCTTAACTACTTGTTGACATACTCCTTTGATCCTGAGAACTTGTAAAAATCTTTCTTATATCTCAGGTCTGCTGGTTGTGAATTTTCTCGGTTTCTGTTAGTCTGAAAGAGTCTTTATTTCTCTTTCATTTTGAAAGATGTTTTCTCAGGATATGGAATCTGGATAGACAATGCCCCCCCCCCAGTGTCTGATGACTTTCATAGTTTCTGATACTTAGTCCGCTGTAATTTTTGTCTTTATTTCTCTGTGTGATTACATCATGCATCTTTCCTCTGGCTGAACTTTAAGATTTACTGGTAGCTTTCATTTTTGCAGCTTAATTATATTGTATTTATTGTACAATATTGTATTTAGGGGTGTGTGTGTGTGTGTGTGTGTGTGTGTGTGTGTGTGTTGTTAACCTGCTTGGGGAATTTACTGGAACTGTGGTTTGATGTCATGTATTATTTTTTGAAAATTGTCAGCCACTCTGTCTTTCAAATATTTACTTTGCTGCTTTGTCTCTCTTCTTACTCTAGGAATCCAGTTGCCCTCTTAGATTATGTGATTGTCCCACACTCTTAGGTGTGGAGTTCTGTTTGGTTTTTCTCCAACCGTCTTTCTCTTAGTATTTCAGTTTGGATCGTTTTTGTTGACCTCTAGTCGGGTTTACTCATTCTTGGCCATGCTGAGTCTACGGATCAGCCAGTTGAAGACATACTTTATGTCTGTTACCATGGAAACGGTAGAATTTTAAAAACAAATCTGAGCATTTCCAAATGACTTCGGAGGGTTTTCATATCTCTGCCAAAATTTTCCACCTCTTTATGCTTGTTTTCCACATTACACTAGTACCTTTGGCATATTTATAGTTACTGGGTGGGGCAAAAGTAGGTTCACAGTTGTTTGTATGGAAAATCATACCACAATTAACAAATAACGATGCAGGAATAAACTGTTTTGTGTACTCACAGCTGCAAACCTACTTTTCCCCTCCCTGTATTCCCTGTCTTATCGTTACAACCCCTGACTGGCTCTTTGTCTGCTTATGTCGATTACTTTTTCCCTTGACTTTTCTTTCTTGCTCTTTTGTGTGCTGCATATATTTTTTAAAACACATTTTTTCGCCCTGGCCGGTTTTGCTCAGTGGTTAGAGCGTCGGCCTGCAGTCCAGAGAGACCCGGGTTTGGTTCCCACTAAGGACATGTACCTCGGTTGCAGTTTGTCCCTGGCCCTGGTTGGGTTGTGTGGGTGGCAGCCACTCGATGTGTCCCTTTCACATCGCTGTTTCTCTCTCTCTCCCTCCCACTCTATCTGAATAAAAAATGGAGAAATGTCCTCAGATGAGGGGAAAAAAAACCCACCCCAAAACCCAACATTTTTTCTTTATCGATTTTAGAGAGAGAGAAAGGGAGAGGGAGAGAGAGAAACATCGATGAGAGAGAACTTCAATTGGCTGCCTCTTGCATGCCCCCCACTGGGGATCGGACCCCCAACCTGGGCGTTTGCCCTGACTGGGAATCGAACCAGCGCCCTCTTGGTGCAGGGTCGATGCTCAACCACTGAGCCACACCGGCCGGGGCTGGGCTGCATATTTTTTTCTATTGGGTGCTGGAGACAGTGTGTAGGAAAGTCGGGACTGAGATAAATGATATTTGTGCCCGGAGATGACACACTTCTTCTAAACCTAGGCCATTAGTGTGTGGACTGACGTGAGCTGGCGTTTTCGTTTTGTTTTGTTGTTTCGTGGTGTAACTTCAGGGTACCAGGCGCGGTTTTGTCGGCAGCATCTTCTTGCACGAAAGGATGGTTCATTAGACGTGGCCGCTGAGTCCTCAGGGGGCCTTTCCTGCTCTTCTCGTCCCACTTTTACCAGGAACCATCTCTGACGGGGATTTGAATGATTAGTCCCACCAGGAGTTTTGTTCCTGCAGAAATGTGCACTCATACTCACAAATAGGACAGCAATAATATCATCCCCTGAACCGGAGCCAAGCTCTCTCCAGCTCCCTAGGTTCAATTAAAATTAAACAAGATGCAGGTATGCTAGGCAGAAGACAACGTTATTGAACTCCCAGAGTTTAGGGTATATTTTCACAAAGTTGAGTTGCATTTTAGCGAAATAGGGGAGCTTTGTAAGGACTTAACATTTCAAAGTACTACGCTTTAAATGTCCAGGGTTTAATGTATTGACGTAGATGAAAACACTACTCAAACGTTAGTGGCTTACCACACTGTCTGTCGCTAATTAAGCCGTCATTGTCAGCAAACATGCCCCTGAGTATTTTTAATTCTGTTTAACAGTACCTGCAGCTCATCAGCTGTCATCTCAGTTTGGTGACTCATCTGCTCTGTTTCATTTCTTAATTTACAAATATCCTTTCTCGGACTCAGGGAGCACGTAACGGAAAATCTCCGCGAGACCCAGGGTTCGTGTTGACACGGTAAAGAAAACACGCTGCGTGTTCAGACCAAACAGGGAACGTGTCCGTCCGGTGCGTTTCACGTGACGCGATTCTGCGTGTGTTCGATTTTGGAGCAGACGGAGTTGGTGCTCCTGTCTGTGCAGGTGAGCAAGTCCGAGTTCCTGGGCCTCGTAGGCGCCTAGGAGTTGGATTTTCCCGTAACCGGAGCGCAGTTCCCCAGGGCAGAGCACGCAAACCAAGGTCTGGGAAGAGCACAGAACATCGGTGTTTCCCCGACCGCTGCAGGAGCCGGCTTGACTTTCTGGGTGTCCGGCTGTTCAGGTTGTCCCATCCTGGGGCCACACCCCGGCAGAGGGGACAGCAAGTTACTACTCGGGGTGTGTCACCCAGCGCAGGGAAGAAAGCCACTGGTTTCCAACACGGTATCGTTTTTACGATTTAACGTGTTTCACAAAGGGCCTCTGACAACATCTCCGTGCGTGGATGATCAACGACTACATTGTCTCGTGTCTAGAAACGGACCGATTTGCAAACGCTGTGTCCTTTGCACAGAGCGTCCTGTTCTTGTGTTGTGGTCCCGAAATGAAATCAGTGTTACATGTAACCAAAGGAACCTGAGACCTGTTCAGTAATCATCTCGGTCCTTTGGGTGGCCGGGACCTTGGTCCCCATGGACCTTCCTCGTGAGCCGCTATTTGCTCACGAGTCATGTTCCGGAGGGGCCCCTGTTTTCCCCCGGACATGTCAGGTCTGCGGGGCTCTGTGCACTGGTTCCGCATTGGCCCGCGGGGACGGGGACACTGTTGCTGTGGCATCCTTGCCCTGTGCAGGAGTACCCATCTCCACGACGACCTCCTGTGGGATCATCCCCTGGTGCACAGGTCTGAGAAGGTGGCCGCAGGACACAGGACACTGCCCGCCAGTAGGAAGTGTTTCTAGTCCGTGTCCTGTGGACAGGCAGCTGCTTTGGCTTTAACTCTTGTGTCGGTAGGGTGGAGACCGATATCCCTGTCCCACTAACGCCTCGGCCGGCTCCCCTGAGGTGCACTTGGGTCCCACAAACATCGACTGTCCCCCGGATCAAACACCCCCGCTGGTCACCCGAAGGTGGACTTGAGTCCGTGGGGTCACGGAAGGGCATTGCCCAGGATGTGCCCTCGTGCCTGTGCCCGGGCCTGTCGCCTCTGTCTGCCAGGGGCCACCCGCTTCCGCTGCAGTGAGCGGGCCCTTCAGAAGTGGGGTCTGAAATCCCCGAGTGTCCGAGACAGCAGCGTGCACCCTGTTCCGAGCTGGGCCCAGGACGTGTGTGCCAGGAACTGGGCAAGGTCAGGAGCTTTGTGCCCAGTGTAACGTGTATGTCCCAGGTGTACACACAGCTCGCAACCCTTACAAGGCCAGGGTTTATGACAATTCATTTCCTTTCCAAAACGTAACGGAATCTTCAGACAGCCTGGATACATTTGGGGGGACACCCTGTATTTAATACTTCGCAATCATCATCTGCTGAACCTGGAGTCAAGGCGACTTCCACTCAGCTGCTCTTGTTGGTGTGTCAGACACCAGGGGAGGGTCACACCGGTCGCCCCACAGGGAGGGAGTCCCGCCGCGGGGCAGGGGTGCGGACAGGCTTGGCCAGCGGTCTGCCCGCTGCTCAGAGAGGGTCGGTGGCATGTCGCCTCCCCTGGGCTCCCCCTCTGAGCACGTAGGTGACTCTGCAGAGACCATGCTGGCCTTTGGCAGCCCTGCTGAGTCCCCCTGTCCCTGTGGGGGGAGCGGTCGGGTGGCAGGCTGGGGTTTCCCTCTCGGGGCCATGCTGCGGGCCTCGTGCAACAAGCTCTCGGAACAGGTCTGTGCCAGCCCACGGGACGGCAGAGAGCAGGCCCAGGGGGAGCACAGGCCCAGGCAGAGAGCAGGCCCAGGGGGAGCACAGGCCCAGGCAGAGAGCAGGCCCAGGGGGAGCACAGGCCCAGGCAGAGAGCAGGCCCAGAGGAGCACAGGCCCAGGCAGAGAGCAGCCCCAGGGGAGCACAGGCCCAGGGGGAGCACAGGCCCAGGGGGAGCACAGGCCCAGGCAGAGAGCAGGCCCAGGGGGAGCACAGGCCCAGGCAGAGAGCAGGCCCAGAGGAGCACAGGCCCAGGCAGAGAGCAGGCCCAGAGGAGCACAGGCCCAGGCAGAGAGCAGGTCCAGGGGGAGCACAGGCCCAGGGGGAGCACAGGCCCAGGCAGAGAGCAGGCCCAGAGGAGCACAGGCCCAGGCAGAGAGCAGGTCCAGGGGGAGCACAGGCCCAGGGGGAGCACAGGCCCAGGCAGAGAGCAGCCCCAGGGGAGCACAGGCCCAGGGGGAGCACAGGCCCAGGGGGAGCACAGGCCCAGGCAGAGAGCAGGCCCAGGGGGAGCACAGGCCCAGGGGGAGCACAGGCCCAGGGGGAGCACAGGCCCAGGCAGAGAGCAGGTCCAGGGGGAGCACAGGCCCAGGCAGAGAGCAGCCCCAGGGGGAGCACATGCCCAGGGGGAGCACAGGCCCAGGCAGAGAGCAGGCCCAGGGGGAGCACAGGCCCAGGCAGAGAGCAGGCCCAGGGGGAGCACAGGTTCAGGGGGAGCACAGGCCCAGGCAGAGAGCAGCCCCAGGGGAGCACAGGCCCAGGCAGAGAGCAGCCCCAGGGGAGCACAGGCCCAGGGGGAGCACAGGCCCAGGGGGAGCACAGGCCCAGGCAGAGAGCAGGCCCAGGGGGAGCACAGGCCCAGGGGGAACACAGGCCCAGGGGGAGCACAGGCCCAGGCAGAGAGCAGGCCCAGGGGGAGCACAGGCCCAGGGGGAGCACAGGCCCAGGCAGAGAGCAGCCCCAGGGGGAGCACAGGCCCAGGGGGAGCACAGGCCCAGGCAGAGAGCAGCCCCAGGGGGAGCACATGCCCAGGGGGAGCACAGGCCCAGGCAGAGAGCAGCCCCAGGGGGAGCACATGCCCAGGGGGAGCACAGGCCCAGGCAGAGAGCAGGCCCAGGGGGAGCACAGGCCCAGGCAGAGAGCAGGCCCAGGGGGAGCACAGGCCCAGGCAGAGAGCAGGCCCAGGGGGAGCACAGGCCCAGGGGGAGCACAGGCCCAGGCAGAGAGCAGGCCCAGCAGAGAGTAGACAGGGAGAGGGCCCGGGGCAGGGGACAAGGCTCTGTGAGGAACTGGGGTCTGGGAAGGACAGGGAGAGAGCCCGGGGCAGGGGACCAGGCTCTGTGAACTGGGGTCTGGGAAGGGCAGGGAGAGAGCCCGGGGCAGGGGACCAGGCTCTGTGAACTGGGGTCTGGGAAGGACAGGGAGAGGGCCCGGGGCAGGGGACCAGGCTCTGTGAACTGGGGTCTGGGAAGGACAGGGAGAGAGCCCGGGACAGGGGACCAGGCTCTGTGAGGAACTGGGGTCTGGGAAGGACAGGGAGAGGGCCCGGGGCAGGGGACCAGGCTCTGTGAACTGCGGTCTGGGAAGGGCAGGGAGAGGGCCCGGGGCAGGGGACCAGGCTCTGTGAACTGGGGTCTGGGAAGGACAGGGAGAGGGCCCGGGGCAGGGGACCAGGCTCTGTGAGGAACTGGGGTCTGGGAAGGACAGGGAGAGGGCCCGGGGCAGGGGACCAGGCTCTGTGAACTGGGGTCTGGGAAGGACAGGGAGAGGGCCCGGGGCAGGGGACCAGGCTCTGTGAACTGGGGTCTGGGAAGGACAGGGAGAGAGCCTGGGGCAGGGGACCAGGCTCTGTGAACTGGGGTCTGGGAAGGACAGGGAGAGAGCCCAGGACAGGGGACCAGGGTCTGTGAACTGGGGTCTGGGAAGGACAGGGAGAGGGCCCGGGGCAGGGGGCCAGGCTCTGTGAACTGGGGTCTGGGAAGGACAGGGAGAGAGCCCAGGACAGGGGACCAGGGTCTGTGAACTGGGGTCTGGGAAGGACAGGGAGAGGGCCCGGGGCAGGGGACCAGGGTCTGTGAACTGGGGTCTGGGAAGGACAGGGAGAGGGCCCGGGGCAGGGGACCAGGCTCTGTGAGGAACTGGGGTCTGGGAAGGACAGGGAGAGGGCCCGGGGCAGGGGACCAGGCTCTGTGAACTGGGGTCTGGGAAGGACAGGGAGAGGGCCCGGGGCAGGGGACCAGGCTCTGTGAGGAACTGGGGTCTGGGAAGGACAGGGAGAGGGCCCGGGACAGGGGACCAGGCTCTGTGAACTGGGGTCTGGGAAGGACAGGGAGAGGGCCCGGGGCAGGGGACCAGGCTCTGTGAGGAACTGGGGTCTGGGAAGGACAGGGAGAGGTCCCGGGGCAGGGGACCAGGCTCTGTGAACTGGGGTCTGGGAAGGACAGGGAGAGGGCCCGGGGCAGGGGACCAGGCTCTGTGAACTGGGGTCTGGGAAGGACAGGGAGAGAGCCCGGGACAGGGGACCAGGCTCTGTGAGGAACTGGGGTCTGGGAAGGACAGGGAGAGGGCCCGGGGCAGGGGACCAGGCTCTGTGAACTGGGGTCTGGGAAGGACAGGGAGAGGGCCCGGGGCAGGGGACCAGGCTCTGTGAACTGGGGTCTGGGAAGGACAGGGAGAGAGCCCGGGGCAGGGGACCAGGCTCTGTGAACTGGGGTCTGAGAAGGACAGGGAGAGAGCCCAGGACAGGGGACCAGGCTCTGTGAACTGGGGTCTGGGAAGGACAGGGAAAGGGCCCGGGGCAGGGGACCAGGCTTTGTGAACTGGGGTCTGGGAAGGACAGGGAGAGGGCCCGGGACAGGGGACCAGGCTCTGTGAACTGGGGTCTGGGAAGGACAGGGAGAGGGCCCGGGGCAGGGGACCAGGCTCTGTGAGGAACTGGGGTCTGGGAAGGACAGGGAGAGGGCCCGGGGCAGGGGACCAGGCTCTGTGAACTGGGGTCTGGGAAGGACAGGGAGAGGGCCCGGGGCAGGGGACCAGGCTCTGTGAACTGGGGTCTGGGAAGGACAGGGAGAGAGCCCGGGGCAGGGGACCAGGCTCTGTGAGGAACTGGGGTCTGGGAAGGACAGGGAGAGAGCCCGGGGCAGGGGACCAGGCTCTGTGAGGAACTGGGGTCTGGGAAGGACAGGGAGAGGGCCCGGGGCAGGGGACCAGGCTCTGTGAACTGGGGTCTGGGAAGGACAGGGAGAGAGCCCGGGGCAGGGGACCAGGCTCTGTGAGGAACTGGGGTCTGGGAAGGACAGGGAGAGGGCCCGGGGCAGGGGACCAGGCTCTGTGAACTGGGGTCTGGGAAGGACAGGGAGAGAGCCTGGGGCAGAGGGGCCCGAACTGTGTGAAGAAGGGAAGCCGAGAGCCGCTGTGATTTGGCCGAGGGTACCTGACGGGTTAAATGGGACTTGTGGTCCCTGACCTTCTTCTGTGGAGTTTTTCGCTGGGGCGTCAGCCGTCACAGAGTGACCTTGCATTTTCATTGCGCTGTGGTCCCTCTGTGTCCCCCGGTCTGAACTGGTGACAGGCCCCCGGAGAGGTGAGTCCTGGCATGGCAGCGATGGTGGGCAGCGCTTTGTCCGCTCCACGAGGTGTGAAGGGGAGACCGTGCCCGGGTAGCGTGGGGCAAGTGCGTGGGGGCCTTCTTGCCGGGTGCGGGGGCCGGGGGACTGGGCAGAAGCCTGCGGCGCTGGGACCTGGAAGGGGACCGAGTCAGTACCGTGTCCTCCCCCGACACAAGGGAGCTGGTCCCGGCAGGGACGACGGGAATGCTGGCTGGTAGCTATCACTGCGGGGGGACCCCGCGCCGCAGCTCATTATTGTTCAACAGCCATTTCTAGGGCCTGAGACCACCCCCCTCACTGCCCACCAGGCCCGCGCCCGGCCCTGCGGGGCGGAGTTGACGCTGAAGGTGGTTCCCAGGGGTCACAGCCTCCTGGCCCTGTGCTTTCGAGGGTGGGCTGTGACCCACAAACCCCTGGAGCACAGCAAAATGGATGTTTCTTCTGGGCCAGGTCCCAAAGACTCCGTCTGTCTTGCAGGCTTTGACGAAGCCGCTGCCGTCTCCTGCACCAGGCCGCTCGCTGGAGCCGCGGGGGGGACAGACGCGTCTGCAGGCAGCGTCCCCAGGTCTGCGGGGTCGGCTGTCCGTGACCCTGGGGCGCCTCCCGGGCCCTGAGCTGTGCCGCCTGGGGCGGGAGGGCGACTCGGGCAAAGTCCCCTTGTCCCTGCCCCCGTTCACTGCATTTCACCTTCTCCCTTCTCCGTGTGCCGCCCACCCTGCCGGCCCCAGGACGTCCGCGGGCTGCTCTCCTGGGGGAGTGCCGGCCCTGATCTGTGTCCTCTGGCCGTGGGCACAGAATGCCCGGTCAGCTCTCCCCAGTTTTGCAGACCTCGTCCTCTCGGGCCTCTCTTCTCTGCACGACGAACTTGGCACGCCTGCTGGGTCTGGACTCGTCACACTTGATTTCAGCAAGCGTCTCTCTGGGCCCAGGTCGTTTTGTCCCACGTCCCGACCAGGAACGGGCACCTTTTCCCTCTCTAGAAGGCCCAGTGGAACCCCCTTTCGGCTCCGTGGGCCGTGCGTGTCGGTCACGGGCCCTCAGTCCTGCACCGGGACACGAACGCAGCTGCGTCTCCAGGCCGGGAGGGAATACGGGTGGCCCTCTCTCGAGGAGGCTCCGTGGACGAAAACACGGGAGGGACCAGCGCTGGCCTGGGCCATGGCTTGCCGACCCCCCTAAATCTGCGGCATCCTCCCTGGCATGACCCCCCCGCCACATCCCCTCAGGGGAGGAGGTGGGCACAGGAGCAGTGCTCGGTTTATTTTCGGGGAGTTACCACACGTGGGCCTGCAGAAGTGTAAAGTGCAGACACAGCGCCATCCACGTGGTGCCCCGTGACCCCCAGCTGCGTGGCCCTGCGCACGTGTCCCTGCACGCGTGTCCTGTCTTCCCCGAGCACAGGCGGAGGGGCCCGCTGTCGAGCCAGACTCTGCTCTCCCAGCACGTGTTCTGGTGAAGGACCAGCAGGCGCCAGGGACGGTGGTTTGCCGGGGACTGTCCTGTCTTCCCAGGAATGAACCGCGAGGCGGGCACAGGAGACGAAGTAAACGGGGTGGCTCGTGTTTGAAGGGGGCCCCTGCCGAGATGGCCTCCAGATCCGCCCTGCAGCCCCTTGGTCTCTTTATCATCGTCGTCGATCAAAACCACTGGAGGGGAAGGTCCCCTGTCTCTCCTGGCAGGGTCGGGCCTGGAATTCGCTGGCTGGAGGTCGGCCCGTGTGCCCAGGCTTCATCCTGTGCGTGTCTGTGCGGCCGATGCGGGGCGCAGGCCTTCTGGGGCCCGCGGCCGCCCTTCTCCTTTTCAGAACCCGCACGCCGTCTGCACCTGAGTGTCCGCGCTCCCTGCAAGCCGGCTCCACCCACCCGCGTCCGTGGAGTTTGCAGCGTGATCCTTACTTGTCTTTGATGATGAGGACGCGGTAGGCGGCTTCGGGCCGTCTTTCCTGCACGCGGGAGGCGTCCGTGGTCTCTGTGCGGCGTGGCAGCTGGGACCGTGCTGGCCAGTCCGACTCCGGAGCAGAGGCCTCTGCCTTTGGCCTTGTCGGTCGCGCCGCCCTCACAGGGTGGCTTTCCTTGTTCCCTGTGACGGCAAAGTCCTGCGTAAAAACAGGCGCGATTCTTAACTTTTGGGATAGCTGTGGGAGGGAGGAATAAGGCACGCAAGGGTCCCCACACAGCGCCTCGCACCGGTCCGCGCTCAGTGAACGGCAGCGTGGGCTGGAGCACGGGCCCAGGTGGAGGCCAGCGACATTGTAACACTGGGTGAGTGACGGACATTCTCCATCAGACCGACGTGTTGCGATGACGCGGTGACGCGCACAATGACGTTGGAAGCGACTCCTTGATGCAGGTTAACGGGGCGATGTGGAATGTGACAGAGGAGAACATCCGCCGTAGACGTGTCTGTGACCGTAATTCACGTTCACTGGTCATCACCAGCGTCTGCGATCGGTGGTACCCTCGTGCGCCCTGGGGAGCAGGACGGGGAGGTTCCGATGGAGACCCGTCCGCCACGCATAGACGCTTTGATAACCTGGGGAACAGTCCTTGCCCGCCCGGAGGACGTCTCGCGTTGCTTCAAGGGGACTAGACAACAGGACAACAGAAGCCCCTGGGTTTTCACAATGTCCCCCGTGCAAGAAGAAGGCTTGGGGTTCGTCTCGGAGACTGTTCTCTGTCCAGGCTCTGTGATTCCGAGGCCTGGCTCGCGCCAGAATCAGATTTTATTTATTCTTGTTGTCCGAGACTCGGGGACCGGTTGGCTCTCTACACCCTCCTTGTAACATCGGCTTGGTCCTAGGAGACACCAGAGCCAAGGGACAGGGACAGTGTCGAAGAGACCAGAGGGTTCGGTTCAGGATGAAGTCAAGGCTGCCACTGAGACAGGCCCGGCACGGGGACGTCTCTGCGTGGACGCACCGAGTCCCTGCGGCCCTGGTGGTGGGGCCACCTTAGGGGCCAAGCTGCCCTGTTCACTCCACCCACAGCTGTGCCCGGACACGGGGTGCTCCCCACAAGGGGCTGAGTGGCGTGGCCGCTGGCCATCATGTCCCCACTCAACTGGGGCCTCATGCCTGGGAGGACATTGGTGTGGATTTTCTTTCTTCAACAAAAGATTAAAAAAAAATAAAACCTGGCCAGTGAGGCTCAGTGGTGGAGCGTCGACCCCGCACCAGGAGGTCGCCGGTTCGATTCCCGGTCAGGACACGTGCCCAGGTTGTGGGCCCGATCCCCAGTGGGGGGCATGCAGGAGGCGGCCAATCAATGTTCTCTCTCATTGATGTTTCCATCTCTCTCTCCCTCTCCCCAAAATCAATAAAGAAAAAATATTAAATATATGAAAGAAAAAGCCTGGCACGTGGGCACGGGTCTCCCCACCAGCATGTCACTTCTCCGGACGACAGCCACCGCCAGCGCAGAGCCCAGCCAGGCAGGGCCTTGCCGGGGGTCCCCCAGTTTCCATTCCTGGGTCCTCAGGGCCGCACACTGCATGGCCACGGGCCATTCGTCACCTCACCTCTCCGGCGTTTCGCAGCTGTGTGGTCGTGTGAGAACATCTGTAGTCAGAGGGCTGTCCCCCGCCCAAGCCTGTGCAGGCCCCTGCTGTCCCTGACGTCTAGCCCTTCAGAACAGAAGCCTCCATGACATAGCAACACCTTTCGCAGTGTGAAGTGACTGGCCCTGGGAGATGATCCTCCGCCAGCACTTGACTTTCAGACACGGAAACGCTGCAGACACGTTAAAAAACAATTAGCAAAATGCTCCGGCGGGCACACGGGACACATGTATCTCCGAGAACATCTGACCTACTTCCTCCCCTCTGTGACGCCGGCCGCTGGCCGCTGTGACGGACTGTGTGTGAATCCATCACCGAACGTCCTCTGACCGCAGTCGGGCTGGAGGTCATCCCCGAATCCTGCAGGGGCTTTAACACGCCTGGACTGTGCTGGATTCATGGAACGTGTGGTTGCATCGAGGTCGGTCTGGCTTGTTTGTGTTCCCCTAATTTCAGGGCAGAGCAAGGTCACCTCTCCCGCCGCCTCCCTCCTGTGCCTCCTTCAAGACCTCTGGTCCGGCAGTAGCTCAGCCCCCGGGGCAGCCAGGTCCTGCTGCTGCAGCTGCTGGCTCTGGGCTCTGCACCTCACCCCTGGGCTTTCGGTCGCCATAGCAACCAGCACAGCGGGCACCGTGCTGCATCCAGGCAACCGGTCAGCGAGGGCTCTCGCCTTTCCTGTTGGAACAGGACCTCGTGGGTCTGTCCGTTGCATGATCGACCTGCGTGTTCCCGAAAACGTCCACATGGGATTCCCGCAGATCCAGGACGACTTCGGCATATCAGGACGGTTTGTCTGCAGCACGGTCAAGGAATGGCTTCATACACGATTTCTAGTCTCCCAAGGATTTCATTTTACTGTACGACATCGAATACGAGCAAAGTGCACCCGGGACATTTTACCCAGTTTTGTTTTGTCTTTTTTCTTTTCTTTCTTTCTTTTTTTTTTTTTTTTATCCTCATCTGAGGACATTTTTCCATTTTTTGTACAGACAGAGTGGGAGGGAGAGAGAGGAAGAGAGAGAGAGGGAAACATTGATGTGAAAGGGACACATCGAGTGGCTGCCACCCGCACGGCCAACCAGGGCCAGGGACAAACTGCAACCGAGGCACGTGCCCTTAGCGGGAACCGAACCCGGGTCTCTCCGGACTGCAGGCGGACGCTCTAACCGCTGAGCAAACCGGCCAGGGCTGTTTTGTCTTTTTTAGAATTTCAAGATTTATTTACTTTTTTATCGAATCGATTGGGGTGGCATTGGTTAATAAAAGTGTATCGGTCTCAGGGGTACAATTCTATAAGACATCATCTGTATGTCGTACTGTGTGTTCACCCCAAGTCGAGTCTCCTTCCATCACCATGTGTCCCCTTTTACCCTCTTCTACCTCCCCCCCCCTTCCCTCTGGCCATCACCACACTGTTGTCTGTGTCCATGAGTTTGGCTGTCTTTTTTCTTCTTGCTTAATCCCTTCACCTTTTTCAGCCAGCCCTCCGCCCCCCTCCCCTCCGACAGCTGTCAGTGTTTCTCTGTATCTACGAGTCTGTTTCTAGTTTGTTTCTTTGGTTCATTAGATCCCACATGTAAGTGAATCATAGGGTACTTGCCTTCCTCGGACTGACTTACACATATGAACAGATGCTTAACGTCACGACTCGTCAGAGAACTACAATTTAGAAGCACCATGAGCTATCACCCGTCAGAATGGCCATCATTCATAAATGAACAAACAACAAGCGCCGGCGAGGGTGTGGGGAAAGGGGAACCCTCATGCACTGCTGGTGGGAATGCAGATGGGTACAGCCACTGTGGAAACCAGTAGGATGTTTCCTCCAAATATTAAAAATGGAACTGCCTTATAACCTAGTGATTCCACTTCTGGGAACATGTCCAAAGACACCCCAAACACGAATGCACCCCTCTGTCCATTGCAGTGCTAGTTACAATAGCTAACATCTGGCAACAACCCACCTGCCCATCAGTAGATGAGTGGATGAAAAAGCTGTGGTACGTCTACACAATGGAATACTATGCAGCTGTCAAAAAGAAGGAAATCATCGTTTGCGACAGCATAGATGGACCTGGAGAGCATTATGCCAAGTGAAATTTTACCCACTTGTATTTTGCTCACTGGTGTTTAAAGAGGACCCGAGGGGAAGATAATGCCTTTTGCACCCTACTTGTGTGGTGACCCATGGATCTCGAAGCCTTCGTGTCTCTCCACGTGTACGCTTCTTCCTGTGCCTCTGCCGGTGGTCTGTGTCCGGAGCGGACTTCCCTGCGTTCCTACCTTTGGATTATAAACGAAGAGTCAAGATACCAAGCTTTTCACAACCATTTTCCAGATCACTCTGTGGCCAGTAGACACTTTAACATTCAGCACATTTCCTATGGAGAGGAAGTCTCCAGACCCACACACACAACCGAATTCTGGCCCTCCTATGGCAGGAGTCCGATTCTGATCACGCCTGTGAGCCCGGCAAGGCTGGCCATCTGCGATGTCTCTTGGTGTGACCCACGGTGCCCCGTGGCCAGTGGTAGTTGTCTGTGCCTTCTCATCGGCTGACGCCCGCACCACGCTGGGAGGGAGTCAACGATTCTGAATGTTGCCCTGGAAAGAATTATTATTATCCCCCTCTTTTAGATCTAAAGGAAAACTCCAACTTATGGAAAAAGACTCTTATAGAGAGTTGTCTTTCTCACATAGCTGCACTGTTCAGCTTCACGGCCGACCCTGGCTACCGTGTTGTTCCACAAATACGTCCCTGGGGCCACCGGTGCATAAAGAAGGGGCTAGCTTCGACCTCGCTCCCCTGCGTTCGGAGACAGGGGTCTTTCTGTATTTCCCCGTGAATGCGACCCGCAGACTCTCTCCTGGGAAGTACATATACATACAGTTTCCTCTCGGTTCGCTGTGTGTGGTTACGTGTAGAAGCGGTTGAAGGAGACCTGTGGTAAGACACGTGAGCAAGATGTGTGCTATCGACCGGTGTCGGGCGAGGAGCCCCCGTGACAGTGATGGATGGTCGGTCTGTGCGTTCAGACTCGCGGAAGGTGGTCCATTCTCCTGAGGGGCTGGGTGCATGGGTGCATGAACCTAGCAAATTATCAACTGATCCTCGGACTCACAGGAAGCCGGGGCCCCGCTGTGTCATTGACAACGCACACCATGGGGTCCCACCATCCTGTTGGATTTTGGTCTGGTCGTTTTATTTTAAAGGCACAGTCGGACTTGGCCAGCACTGTTTCCGTGCCTAAGAAGTGGATAAAAATACGTAATAAGTCCAGTTACTCAGAGAATGAGGACAATCTGCACCTCACTGCTCTAGTGTTAGACAATCATTATCCCTTAAACTCCTCATGAGTGCGTTTGAGCACCATTCACAGATGACGTTAAGACAATTAAAAATAATTTTTTTTTTATTGATTTTAGAGAGAGGAAGGGAGAGGGAGAGAGAGATGGAAACATGGATGAGAGAGAACATCGACTGGCTGCCTCCTGCACACCCCGCACTGGGGATTTGGCCCCCAACCTGGGCATGTGCCCTGACTGGGAATCAAACCGGCGACCTCTTGGTGCAGGGTCGACGGTCAACTGCTGAGCCAAACCGGCCAGGGCTCTCCCAATATTTTTAAATGCTCCTTCCTTCGTCAACTGTATGGAGTTCCTGTCCTCTGCTGCAGTGTTAGAAATCTGCAAAGAGCTTGGAATTCACAGCTCTTGACCGTGGAACTGTGTCCATAGACGCTGGCGTCCTTCCTCGGCGAGGATCGTTTTCTGAGAGGACGGCGAGCAGCCTGCCTCTACCAGAGGTCCCTGCCCAGGTGCGGGTCCCACTCAGGTTGCCAGCCTGCTGCAGGAGAAACTCCAGGTTAGATCTGTTCCTTCTCGCCGGTGGGTGCCCAGCGTCCCACCCACGGACACAGTCCACGCAGCAGCGCGTGAGGAGCACTGGCGCTGACCTCTGAAGGGCACCCGGCTGTTTGGGGGCCAAAGCAATCCTGCTGCATGCAGAGAACAGATTTTTAGTCCCAAGCAGTCAGCAGCTCCCTCTGAACGCCCGTGTTTGCAGGCAGTTGGCATGGCCCTTGGTGCCCACAGGAGAGGCCCAGAGGCAGCTGTATGTGCTGCAGCGGAGGCCCTCAGTGCTGTCAGTGGGCCAGACTCCCTCAGCATTTCTCAGCATCAGGAGCACGGGCACCCTGCACAGCCTCCTGATGACGACAATGCCCGGGCGCCCTGCACAGCCTCCTGACGATGGTGGTGCCCGGGCGCCCTGCACTGCCTCTTGATGATGGAGAGGCCCAGGCACCTGCACAGCCTCCTGGTGATGACGATGCCCTGGCACCCTGCACAGCCTCCTGACGATGGAGACACCCAGGCACCTGCACAGCCCCCTGACGATGGAGACACCCAGGCACCTGCACAGCCTCCTGACGATGGCGACGCCCAGACACCTGCACAGCCTCCTGATGATGGAGACGCCCAGGCACCCTGCACAGCCTCCTGATGATGGAGACGCTCAGGCACCCTGCACAGCCTCCTGACGATGGTGGTGCCCGGGCGCCCTGCACAGCCTCCTGATGACGACGATGCCCAGGAACTCTGCACAGCCTCCTGACGATGGCGACGCCCAGGCACCTGCACAGCCTCCTGACGATGGCGACGCCCAGGCACCTGCACAGCCTCCTGACGATGGCGACGCCCAGGCACCTGCACAGCCTCCTGACGATGGCGACGCCCAGGCACCTGCACAGCCTCCTGACGATGGAGACGCTCAGGCACCCTGCACAGCCTCCTGACCCTCCTGACGATGGAGACGCCCAGGCACCTGCACAGCCTCCTGACGATGGTGGTGCCCGGGCGCCCTGCACAGCCTCCTGATGACGACGACGCCCAGGAACCCTGCACAGCCTCCTGACGATGGCGGTGCCCGGGCGCCCTGCACAGCCTCCTGATGACGACGATGCCCGGGAACCCTGCACAGCCTCCTGACGACGGTGGTGCCCGGGCGCCCTGCACAGCCTACTGACGACGGCGGTGCCCGGGCGCGTGTCAGAGGGCAGGTGTTGCTTTACAAGTCAGCAACATGCTGTCCTGTTTGCTGCTCGCCCTCCATCCATGCCTCCGGCCGATGACGTGTCATTCCAGCCCAAAGGGTTTGTATCTGCACTCAAGTCTTTGCCCCATCGTACGGCACCGGACTGTGATGAACCTGGGTGCTCCCCCAGGAAACAGATATTATAGGTACTTATCAATGTGGATGCGTGCATCGTGTCAATGACGGGAGGGTTGCCCTCCATCTGATGGGGCGAGGTGTGACCCGCTACTCCACGGAGCAACAGCACGAGCGTGCAGACGTCCTCTGACCTGCACAAGCCAGACCGTCTGATTCCCTGGGGTGCACGCCACTGCCTCACACGGGGAGCAGACCTTCCCGCCACAACTTCAGTGCACATGGCCTGTTTTCCTTGGCTCCACTGACACGTAAGTCGGTCCCTGGCTTTAGTCGTAAGTGTAAGAGGAGTGTTTCACCACTGGGGGAAATCACTGAACGGCCGAGCTGTGCATGTTCCTTCGCGTCAGTTCTATGACGTCATCGTCACCCTCGATGCAGAGCGTGGTGGCCGCTGAGCTCCATTCGTGGGAGGAGCCGGCCGCTGTGGGGAGCAGAGCCCACGGGGCTCCATCAGACTCCACGGAGAACCACAGACACCTCCCGAGAGTCACCAAAGACAGTGACCCACTGGTGACGTACGCGCCGCTGCCGTGTGCACACAGTGTAGGCAGGAGCCTGCCTCTGCGGACCGACCTGCTTCCACGTGCCCCGCTGACGCCGTCCGGGAGCCCGGCACTTCCTGGGACCCCGTCTGTCAGGAGTGACGCCACCCCATTGACACTCCCGCAAACACCGCTTAGCCAGCCTGCTTGAGCTGCAGCACTGTCGTTGGGGGCTTTCTCATGACCCTTTCCTCTGTGCGAAGGGGCCTTGGAGGATAAAGGGTTCCATTTCGTTCCGTTTGGTTTGACTGTTGTGGTCAGTGCACGCTGAGTCCCACAGGCCATACGGATGTGCGTGAAACTGTCCCTAAGCTGGGCACACAGATTAATGGGGACTGTGACTCCCCAGACCACCGGAACATAAGCCAGAGTCCCACGACAGAAAAGCCCGAACTGGGTTCAAAGAGGAAGACCGTCGTATGGTACGTTTGCCAGCCCCGGGCCAACAGTTGATTGAAGACGAAGTCCATGGGGCGTGGGGAGAGCGTGTTGTCCGCCTGGGACACAGCATGACAGTGTCAGGGGCGCAGGAGGGAGAGCCTGGCTTCTGGAGCTCGGTCATGTAAAAGGGGACAAAACAGACAGGTGTCTGAGGTCATAATGGGGAGGTCTGTGGAGGTCGCTGTTGGGAAATACTAGTCTCTCTTTCTTTCAACTTGGAATATTTGTGCGTCCTAAAGAGGCTAAGCCATTGGTTTGAGCACTATTTTCAGAGACCCATCTACCCCCATGGACCTGGCCACCAGGTCCTGGCATCTCTATTTTTCTATATCTGAGGGAGCTGTCTGAGATGGTGCAGCCCAGCAAGACCCAAAACGGCTGCACCCAGCCAGCATCACCTGCAGCAGAAGAACCACCTGGCTGAGCCCACCCCTCAACACCCAAGACGGCTGCACCCAGCCAGCATCTCATGCAGCAGAAGAACCACCCGGCTGAGCCCACCCCTCAACACCCAAGACGGCTGCACCCAGCCAGCATCTCATGCAGCAGAAGAACCACCCGCAGCAGAAGAACCTCCTGGCTGAACCCAACCATCCACACCCAAGACAGCTGCACCCAGCCAGCATCACCTGCAGCAGAAGAACCACCTGCAGCAGAAGAACCACCTGCAGCAGAAGAACCACCTGGCTGAGCCCACCCCTCAACACCCAAGACGGCTGCACCCAGCCAGCATCAACTGCAGCAGAAGAACCATGCAGCTGAGTCCATCCCTCAAAACCCAAGATATGGGTGCTACATAAAAACTATTATGCACCCCGTCTGTCAACAGGTGTCCACTGAAAGGATTTGGTGTGCTGATTACGAAAAGGTGGAAGTTCCTGGTTCATAATGCTTCTGTGTAAAACAAGTGCACATGTCACTGTCCCAAGATATAATGATGGTGACTAGAGCAGGAGGAACGAAGAGACTCCTAGGCGTCCCTTGGACCCCCACGTTCCCTCCGGGAGGAGCGTGGTACGCCACCTAACGCGTCACTCGCCGTGTTTGGCAGACGCAGCGCAGGAGGCACCCAAAACCCTCACCACCACTGGTTTTCCGGGGCATTTTGCTCTGTTTCTCACAGGTGTAGGTGTGTTGATGTGTGAAGTACATGGTGATTCAGACCAGTGCCCTGTACTGTTCCTCAGTGAGGATATTGCCAGCGGTATTTCCTTTTCCTTTGCATCTTCTTATGTCCCTTTGGGGACATCCCTTTGCTTTGGCTGCCTGGTGACGTAAGCGGGCACTTGGGGTTTTAACTTTGATGCCAGTTGGAAGTCCTGTCCTTTTGCTCTGAGTTGATCCCTCCTCACTGTATGGATAAGGAGATTCTCTTGGTTTTAAGCCTGTCGCTTTATATCATGTGATGATTACTGTTTCAATGGCAAGACATCTTTCTAACTCTTGTGCCAGGATCTGTGCACTTCACGAAGGCCCTTTCGGATTATGTGAAAATGCCAGGCTCTGTATTAGTCCTCCTGGTACCTGCCTTGGTAGTTTAATTATTTTAAGAAACCTCTGACCCTTGATTTATGCACGTGAGATAAAATCTATTTACTTTATTAAAAAAAAAACCATCTTTTTTCTTTATTGACTTTAGAGAGAGAGGAAGAGAGAGGGAGAGAGAGAGAGATGGAAACATCAATGAGAGAGAACATCGACTGGCCGCCTCCTGCATGCCCCCCACTGGGGATCGGACCCACAACCTGGGCATGTGCCCTGACAGGAAATCGAACTGGTGACCTCTTGGTGCAGGGTTGACGCTCAACCCCGAGCAACCACACTGGCTGGACAAACATCTATTTACTTTAAAGTCTTGTACACCCCCCGCCGCATTAGGGGGAGCAGAGGGGGAGACGCTGTGTTGCGGTCGTAGGCGTGTACGTAGGTGTGCGGGTGCGGGTGGGGGCTGGGGGTGGTGCCCTCTGGGTGCGGGGGGTGAGGGAAGGGAAGCAGGTGTGGTGTTTAGTGACACTCCCTGTCGCATGATCAGCCACAGAGACGCCAGCGGTCTCTCCATACCGGAGTTTGTGAAGCCGGCGTCAGTGGGGCGCAGGTTCTCCCCGCGGGGCTCACCTGGGCACCAGGGACGGGCAGAGAGGGCAGAGGGCAAGGCTGCTTCGGGGTGAACCTTCTCCACTGTTTGGCGGGCCAGGACGGAAATACAGCGCCGGCCTCTGAAAACAGGGCGCAGTCGCTACGTTCCAAGGTGAACGCCCTCCACCCCCACCCCGTGCGTTCGATTCCCCGCATTCCCACATCATGCGTTCCCATTCTCCTGCGCCCACCCACATCCCCCATCCCCCGGAGTCCTGGCTTTCGGCTGCTTCCTGTCACCTCCCTCAGGAACCCATCCCCCCTCCTCCAGCCGGGTCAGCCCCAGTGCTCTCTGCTCCGCAGACCTCTGCAGACGCCCATGACACCGGCCACTTAGCTGCGCCCTAACTAGTTCACGTCCGCGGTTCATCTCAACCGCAGCAGGTGCCCGCGTGTCCAGGCGCAGAGGCCCGGCGGGATGCGGGCTTCCTCCTGGCCAGCCGCGGGCAGGCCCGTCCGGTGTTCCCCCGGGGCCCAGGGGCTTCTCAAGCCGACCCCAGGCGCCTGTCCACACCCAGCCGTCGGCGGCGCCCCTGGGAGCCGTCCTGAAGGCTCCTGGACCGGACAGGCCTTCTCTCAGCCCAGTCACGGCGGGAAGCCACCTTCAGTCGCTTCGGGAGCAAGTGCGAATCTAATTTTCTCTACTCAACGGCCACCGGCGTGGCACGTCTTCCAGCCAGGGGGGTGATTTATGGTCTCCGTAATTTGTTGACAAGTGGTTATAAAAATACATTTTGGTGATGCTTTTGTCGGAGAAATTCCGGAAATGAAAAATAGTTTTTCCTCCGCACAAGCATGTTGAATAATCCTTGGAAATCGAATGAGTGAACAAGCGAAATAGAGACGGACGCAGACAGGGCAGGCTGACACGTGTCGCTGGGGGGACCTGGGTGGGTGCAGGGAGGGGTCGAGCAAAGAGGAAAAAGAAAGAAGTCGTGTCCGCAGACAGCACTGAGGGGCGGGGCAGATGGAGGCGGGGGAGGGGATGCGGATAAATGGTGATGGAAAAAATTTAATTAATTAGCAAAAGAACAGTATTGTTAGGTTTGTATTGTGTGCCAATTGATGCAGTTGTGTGATGGAATGAAATTATGCATCATAGTCCACAGAAAATGCTCTGTTTATTTTTAATCTCCCTTAGAGGATATTTTTGCATTTATCTTCAGATAGAGTGGAGCGGGGAGAGAGAGAAACATCGATATGATAGAGACACATCGACTGGCTGCCTCCTGCACGACCCCAACCGGGGCCGGGTCTGGACTGCAACCGAGGCACATGCCTTTGACTGGAATCGAACCCGAGACTCTGGTCTGCAGTCTGACCTGCTAAACGCTGAGCCAAACTGGCCAGGGTTCTGGGTTTTTTTTTTCATCCTCACCCGAGGACACTTTTCCATTTTTGTTCAGATAGAGTGGGAGTGAGAGAGAAAAACATGGATGTGAAAGGGACACATCGAGTGGCTGCCACCCGCACGACCCAACCGGGGCCGGGGACAAACTGCAACCGAGGTGCGCGCCCTTAGCGGGAACCGAACCCGGGTCTCTCTGGTCCGAACCAGCCAGGGCTCTGGTTTTAACTACAGTTACAGAGTAGGGGTCCGCACTTCAGGAACTTCCACTGAATTTTACAAATTCTGTTTGCTCTGTCTGTGCCGGAGGACTCCGAGGTCACCCTGCCTTTGTGGAAGCGGAGGCCCCGTGAGGCGGACATGGACTTTAGAAGTTAGCGGTGTGAAGACTGTAGAGGACTCCTAGGCTCAGGTCTGGGGTGCGGCCTGCAGGTGTTCCGTGAGTTGCCAAAGCAGTACCGTTAGCGTGTGACCCAACGGGACGTAGATTCCGCTGTGCCAAGGACTCGCCGAGAACCGTTACAGAAACTGTGTGGGCCTCATACATGGCCTGGTGGGCAAGGTCAGACTTCTCAGGGTCCCGTGTGTGCATTCTTGGTTCGTGATCCTAATGTCGGTCCTCACTACGGTGATGTTTACAGGTCTGCCTGTTTCAGGTTCAGCATGGGCTAAGATAGGAGATAAGATAGACGGAGACATAGGTAGGTAGGTAGGTAGATAGATGATAGATAGAAGAATAGACAGATAGATGATGGATAGATAGATGATAGAAAGAAAGAAAGAAGGACAGATAGTTAGATAGATAGATAGAAAAATAGATAGACAGATAGATGATGGATAGATAGATGATAGATGTTGGATGGATGGATAGATAGATAAATAATAGATGAAGGATAGATAATAGATGATAGATTGATGTTAGATAGATGAGGGATACATAGATGATAGATGGATAGATAGATGAGGAGTAGATAGATGATACATCTTAGATGGATGAATAAATAGACGAGGGATAGATAGATGACAGATAAATGGCAGATAGACGATAGATGATAGATGGATGATAGATGAGGGATAGATATATAATAGATAGATGTTTGAGGGATAGATAGATAGATCAAGGATAGATGATAGATGGATGGATAAATAGATGAGGGATAGATAGATGGATGAGGGATAGATAGATGAGGGATAGATGAGGGATAGGTAGATGCATGAGGGGTAGATGATTGATGGATGGATAAATAGATTGATGATAGATAGATGATAGATGGATAGATAAATAGATGATAGATAGGTGGATCAATATGACATGGCTCAGAGGACAGGGAATGGGGGCCTAGAGTTGGGAGGTGTCCGGGCATGTTCCCCCCCATCCGTCCCAGACGACGGTGTCCAGGCGTCTGTCACAGCCGTGCATCCTTGCGACGAGCTCCCGGGGGTGCGTGCCTTCGGGAGACACGGTGTGCGTGTTCAGCAGAAGAACGTCCTTCCGCACCGCTTCTCACGCATCTGCAGGTATCACCATCCCTTTCATTTCCTGTCTGATGCTGGGCATGGCCCCCTGCCCTGAGTGACTGTGTTTCTCTGATCCACGCTCATGTTTGTCCGCCACGGCCACGTCCAGGCACGGACAGCCGTCCGAGGGCACAGAGATGGGAGAGGCACTGATGTCTCCCTGGGCCAGACCGTGGCCGGCAGGGGCTGGGGGGTGGGCGGCAGGGGTGTCCCTGAGCCGAGGCTCCCTGAGGGGGACCGCCCTGCCCACGTGCACCGCCCTGCCCTGAGTGGACCGCCCTGCCCTGCGTGGACCGCCCTGCCCCGCGTGGACCGCCCGCTCAGTCAGTCGCTGGGGTGTGTTCTGTAGCCATCGCTTCCCTGGCTCATTCCCCCGGGCCTCCAGCCTGCTGAGTTCTCACAAGGACACCTCTGGGGCTGCACTGCCAGGCCGGACCGCCGCTCCCGTGGCCAGTCCCGGACACGGGGCCTCTGTCCGCTCCCTGCCAGTTCAGCGCTAGAGTAGTATTCACCGCGGGAGAAGCTCTGATATTGAACCTGCCTCGAAGCAGCCAGGGCCGGGGACTGCCATTCACAGTGGATGGTGGGGAAATAGGTATTTCGACAACAAACCCATGGGGAAAGGGCTCCTGATAACCTCAGGTGACTGTGCAAGACCCTGCTGGTGTACACAGGTAGCTCCTGGTCACTTGTACACAGGCAGGTCCCAGTCACTTGTACACAGGCAGCTCCCGGTCACCTGTATACAGACAGCTGCCGGTCACCTGTATACAGATAGCTCCTGGTTACCTGTACACAGACAGCTGCCGGTCACCTGTACGCAGACAGCTCCTGGTCACCTGTACGCAGACAGCTCCCGGTCACCTGTACAAAGACAGCTCCCGGTCACCTGTACAAAGACAGCTGCCGGTCACCTGTACACAGACAGCTGCCGGTCACCTGTACAAAGACAGCTCCTGGTTACCTGTACACAGACAGCTGCCGGTCACCTGTACGCAGACAGCTCCTGGTCACCTGTACGCAGACAGCTCCCGGTCACCTGTACAAAGACAGCTGCCGGTCACCTGTGTGCAGACAGCTCCCGGTCACTTCTACGCAGGCAGGTCCCGGTCACTTGGGGCAGGGAGCGTGGTGACAGTGAGTCACACCCCCTCTTCCAGTAGAAGGTACACGAAATGTTGTACGTATCAAGTGTGAATGGAGGAGAACTACTTTATGTCGAGCATCACAGGAACACGGATTCCTTGTCCCTGAGCCCAAAACAATGGGTCTCGATTACAGGTACGGAGTCACTTGGCTAAGTAACGCATGTCCTGTTCTGTGGTGTTAAACGTGACAAATGCATCTGCCAAGGCAGGTATTTGTGTATTCATCCACCGAGGAGTGAAATGGTGAGCGAAAGGCTCACCATCCACCCGGCTTTCCCATGGTGACCCTGAGACACCTGCCCTGCACCCCGGTTACAAATGAAAACTGCAGATACTTTTATAAACTGTGCTGCACCCCGGAGAAGGTGAGCGATGGCAAACAGGGACGAACGGGGGAGGAGGCAAGCGTTGGGCATGTGGTCCGTGGAAAGAAATGGAGTTTTTAAAAGAAAAAGCAAAACCGCAGACAACAGCACGGGGAGGTCTCAAACATTGGCTTGGATCCTCTTGGAAAGGCTTCGGATGAGATTTGACGGGGGACACCCTTTGCCTGTGCAACACACCCATCTTCCCAGACAGTCCTCGGGGGGAGTGGGGTTCCGAGGCCCCACGCTCTGCACGCAGCCTGGGAATTCACTAGGCGCTGTTGCGGTTTGTCCTTACCTCTCCGCAGCTGCTCTGCGGGGCACCCTGGGAAGAACAATGATGCCAGTTGATAAATAGCTGACATTTTTCTTTTCAGTGGGGAAAAAAGCCCCATCGGGGATGCTCGAGTTTTACCTACTCGGTTTTCTCTGTCTTTACCTGCCTCTCCCTTGGGAGGTAATGGGAACCCTCGTCCGTGTCGTGTGATGGAGGTCCCACCTTCTGGCACATATGAGCTCCCCTGTACTGTGCTTTGCCCGCCACGTGGGCCTGGGCTGGGCGCGGCACGTTCCCGTCCGCAGTTCCCCCATCCCCCTGGGTAAGGTTGCCTCACTGTTGCAGCTGCCCCTGTTCCTGTCCCATTTTGTACCCACCCAGCACGAAGTTCCTTGGTTCCCGTTGCTGTCCCCAGACTCGGATCCACACACCCACCCAGCCCTGACCAGAAACGCCTCCGGAAGTCCGGGAAGTGACCCTGCACCAAGAGGTCGCCGGTTCAATGCCCGGTCAGGGCACATGCCCAGGTTGTGGGCCCATCCCCAGTGGGGGGCGTGCAGGAGGCGGCCAGTCGATGTTCTCTCTCCTCAATGTTTCCGTCTCTCTCTGCCTCTCCTTACCTCTTTCTCTAAAAATGAAATTAAAAAAAAAAAAAAAAAAAGTTGGGTTATCCCCAGACCACACAGGACATATTGATGTGGGTTCTCATTTTTTGCAAAGGGAGACTTGTATTTAGTGATATTCATAAAAACCCTCCTTGTGCACAAGAGCCCCAGGGTGCAGTGGTGAGCGCCGCGTCTGTCCGCGGGGTGCGGTGCTGAGCGCCGTGTCTGTCCGCGGGGTGCGGTGGTGAGCGCCGTGTCTGTCCGCGGGGTGCCGTGGTGAGCGCCGTGTCTGTCGGCGGGGTGCCGTGGTGAGCGCCGTGTCTGTCGGCGGGGTGCCGTGGTGAGCACCGTGTCTGTCCGTGGGGTGCCGTGGTGAGCTCCGTGTCTGTCCGTGGGGTGCGGGGTGAGCGCCGTGCCAGTCCGTGGGGTGCGGTGGTGAGCGCCGTGCCAGTCCGTGGGGTGCGGTGGTGAGCGCCGTGTCTGTCCGTGGGGTGCGGTGGTGAGCGCCGTGTCTGTCCGTGGGGTGCGGGGGTGAGCGCCGTGTCTGTCGGCGGGGTGCCGTGGTGAGCGCCGTGTCTGTCGGTGGGGTGCCGTGGTGAGCACCGTGTCTGTCCGTGGGGTGCCGTGGTGAGCTCCGTGTCTGTCCGTGGGGTGCGGGGTGAGCGCCGTGCCAGTCCGTGGGGTGCGGTGGTGAGCGCCGTGCCAGTCCGTGGGGTGCGGTGGTGAGCGCCGTGCCAGTCCGTGGGGTGCGGTGGTGAGCGCCGTGTCTGTCCGTGGGGTGCGGTGGTGAGCGCCGTGTCTGTCCATGGGGTGCGGGGGTGAGCGCCGTGTCTGTCCGTGGGGTGCGGGGGTGAGCGCCGTGTCTGTCCGTGGGGTGTGGTGATGAGCGCCGTGAGTGCCGTGTCTGTCCGCGGGGTGCGGTGGTGAGCGCCGTGTCTGTCCGTGGGGTGCCGTGGTGAGCGCCGTGTCTGTCCGTGGGGTGCCGTGGTGAGCGCCGTGTCTGTCCGTGGGGTGCCGTGGTGAGCGCCGTGTCTGTCCGTGGGGTGCGGTGGTGAGTGGTTGCATCTCTGTGTGCACCTGCTCCAGGGTCCAGCTCCCCAGTCCTGTCCACATTCTAGACAGTCTCGGAGACAAGGTGGCACAGGTCACAAGGACAGGCCTTCCCTGCTCTCTTACCTGGGACTTGGTTTCCCTGTCCTCGTCACGTGGGGTTCATGCGGACTCCCTGACTCTTTCTTTCCCGGGTATAATTGAACATTTAGAAAGCTGCTGGTTCTATTTTACGTGGGATATTAACATGCTTGGGCGCGAGCATCCGCAGTGGGTTTCCAGCGTCAGGGACGGCAGTTCGGGGATGTGTCGTAGACGGAATGATGGGTGAACCCCACAGCCCGCTAGGCCGGCCCACCTGAAGTTGTCACCAGGAGCCTCGTGTCTCCCCAGGACAGTCGGGGTCCTGAGGGGCTGTCCATCCCAGCAGGTGCTTCTCAGGCCCTCATCCGGCGGTGGCCTCTTACCTGCGGAGGAATCGGGGGACTCCACCTGTGTCCCAGACGGACTTCCTCGGTACGGAGGCTGGCGTTTCGGGGACAGGCATTGCCAGCTCGTTGGCTGGCCTGGGGAACAAGCCGAGCTGTCTGAAAGCCACTGGGTGTCTGGACTGTGTGGCTGAGCTCGACATCAGGCTGACAAATGTGAGAGCCCTTCCCTTTCGGGCAAATATTTACTGAGAACCCATTCTGCAGGGAAAATACCACTTAAACCCTCAGAGCCTAATGATCTCATCGGACCATAGCGCTGGGGAGGGAGCTCCCCTTCAGAGATGCTGGGTGACGGCTCTGGGGAGGGAGGTCCTCTACAGAGATGCTGGGGAGGGGGGGCGCTGGGGAGGGAGGTCCCCTTCGGAGATGCTGGGTGATGGGGCATTGGGGAGGGAGGTTCCCTTCGGAGATGCTGGGTGATGGGGCGCTGGGGAGAGAGGTCCCCTTCGGAGATGCTGGGTGATGGGGCGCTGGGGAGGGAGGTTCCCTTCGGAGATGTTGGGTGACGGGGCACTAGGGAGGGAGGTCTCCTTTGGAGATGCTGGGTGACGGGGGCGCTGGGGAGGGAGGTCTCCTTTGGAGATGTTGGGTGACGGGGGCGCTGTGGAGGGAGGTTCCCTTCGGAGATGCTGGGTGACGGGGCCGGTCACATGGTCCTTCTGCACCTGTCGTCACTGTGCCCAGGGGTGGGCTGAGGTCACTCCGCTGAGCCCGGTGCCAAATCAGATCTCCTTCCCAATCTCACAGGATGAAACCAGAAGGGGTCGCTTTGCTCTCCGAATGTCGTTGGCGTTGGTCATGGACTGAATTCTTTTTTTTTTATCCTCACCCGAGGCCATTTTTCCATTTTTTGTTCAGATAGAGTGGGAGGGAGAGAGAGGAAGAGAGAGAGAGAGAAACATCGACGTGAAAGGGACACATCGAGTGGCTGCCACCCGCACGACCAACCAGGGCCGGGGACACACTGCAACCGAGGTACATGCCCTTAGCGGGAACCGAACCCGGGTCTCTCTGGACCGCAGGCCGACGCTCCAACCGCTGAGCCAAACCGGCCAGGGCAGGGCCTGAATTCTTAACACAGAATGAGGTCTGTTCGCAGGACTGTGGAGGCCAGTTGCCTGTGCCCCTCCCCAGCCCCGTCCAGCTCGCGGGACAAGAACGCATGGGCGAGGATCATCACGGCAAGGAAGGGGAGTCACGTCAGGGCCCAGGGAGGAGACCCCGCCTGACCCCGCTTCTGTGACGGCGCGATTTTGAATCCAGCCCGAGCCGTTTCGACCGTCATGTGTGTCTGTGTTTGGGGGGTCAGTAAGAAGCGTTTCCGAAGCACGTCAGGACACGTGAGGAGCTGTTCTCCTTTGTTCTCCGTTGGTTGTCATTGCGCATGAGCCCGGTCCTCACACATCGGCCGGTCACCAGCCAGGGTTGGCTCCGAGGCAGGAAGTGGACACCCTGTGAGTTCACAGCCCAGTGTCCTCCTGGTGACCTGGTGTCTGAGGGCGGAGGAGGGGCAAAGCCCGACCTCAGTTCCCGGACTTCAGATTCACGCGCACACCCGCGGCTGGGAGATGCCGCTGGCCACTCGTCCCTCCCACGACGCCTGTCCCCCTATCCCCGCTCTTTCTGCTCCTTTCTCCGCTTCCGGTCCCCTCAGTAAAGCGGGGTCCCCTGCGCTGGCCCTCAGCTCTGGCTCCCGGCGGCTCTGGCAGGCTGTCGGGCATGTGACACCCCAGGAGGTTCCCAGAGGTCTGGGACGCAGGCCAGCGCTCGGAAGGCGGGACCTGGTCTTGTTCCCCGAATGCTCAGCCAGCGCCTCATTTCCCAAAAGGCTGCTTTATAAGAGGAGGAAGATGTACTGCTCTCAGTGCAAGGAAACTCCGGAAACCAGAAATGACATCAACACGGACCATCACTGGGGTTTCGGTGACTCACTGCAGAGACAAGGATCCGTCTGTGTTCATGAAAAAGTAACTGCAGGCGGGTACGAGCTACAGTTTAGAATGTCCACTGTTCCCTGCGAATGTAGGAGGAAAGTCACCCCACCAAATGCGTACGTAGGGCTGTGATCGTTGATATCACTCTGCTGTCGACGCAGGCCGTTGCGTTACGAGTCCTTGACTTGGTGGCACATTCGATCAGCCAGGAGACAGACCGTCCGGTCGCGTTTGTTCGCGAGTGCTCTCATGTGTCTGAGAGATTGCTCTGTTCACGGAGGTTGGCGCCCTGGCTGGTGGCTCGGCTGGCGGCAGCGTCGTCCTGGGCACCATGAGGTCGCGGGCTTGGTTCCGGGTCCGGGCACCTGCCTGCGTCCGGGTTCAGCCCCCATCAGAACACGTATAGCCGGCAACAGACTGCTGTTTCCCTCTCACATCCATGTTTCTCTTTCTTTCGCCCTTCCTCTCTCTCCAAAATCAATCAACACATCCTCAGAAGAGGATTTTTAAAAAATACAAGAGTTAGAAGAATTTGGGAGAAAGTTAGCTTCTGATTTCTGAAGGAAGCCGGGGTGGAGCAGAGGTTATGACAGAGACACCTCGGCACCCAGCTCAGGTGCGTCCCAAAGCTGTGCGGGCGCCCCGACTGGGTCACCGCCGCTCCCAGGGCCCCGAGCGCTGCTGCCGCCTGTGCCACAGACCCCGCGCAGATCCCTGGGCTGGGCAGTGCGTCCGGCCACGGGACTCCCTGTGTGAAGCTGTCAGGTGAAGTGCGGGAACCTCTCCGAGGCCACGCAGACCCACATGTGCTTTGTGGAACAGAGTGGAGGTCATGGTGGCCACGGCCTCCTGCGCCCTGACCCTGGGCCGTGGGTGGGGCGGGAAGGGAAGGGGAACCGTGTTTAGAAATCGTTGAAAGGGAGGGTAAGCAGGTGTTCATGCAACGAAAGCAAAATCTGCATGACTTCTGTCCAGGCAGTGAGCCATCCCGGGGCCAGTTTCCAGAGACCCCTGCTGGAGAACAACACACAACAGGGTCTTCCAGCCGGAACCCCAAGTGGAACTCCTGCCCCCCGTGCTGCTCCCCGTGTGCGCACAGTCGTAACCTTCCCGCGTCCCAGCTCCCAGCGCTTGGGACACACGCAGCCATCCGTGCACGGAAAACACAACCGGTTATTCTTCACATAGAGGCCGGGTTAGGATTTTTGCTCAATGAGAACATCCGACTTTGAGGCTCAGGGTAAACGCAGGGGATGCCGTCTCCCCACAGGAATAACGTTTTGGCACGTCATCCCTCCGTTACCCTCAAGGACATTACCTGCCGTTCGATTCGGCACAGGTCCTGAACCCCGTGGGGCACGTGCTCTGCGCGGCACATGAGAGGAGCCACCCAGCATCCCTGCCATCGGGGCGCCAGGGTCCAAGGGAAGGAAAATACACAGGAGCCAATTAAAGGGAAAGATGGGCCCGGCCGGTGTGGCTCAGGGGTTGAGCGTCGACCCTGCACCAGGAGGTCCCGGTTCGATTCCCGGTCAGGGCACATGCCCAGGTTGTGGGCTCGATCCCCAGTGGGGGGCATGCAGGGGGCGGCCAGTCAATGGTCTCTCTCATCCATGTTTCTGTCGCCCCCTCTCTCTCCCTTCCTCTCTCTCTGAAATCAATGAAGAAAAAATATTTTAAAAAATAAAAATAAAATAAAACGAAAGATGGGAAGTGCCCAAGGGAGAGGGACGGAGTATTCTGGGGCTCTGTCTGGTCCCACCCGAGTCTGAGGGAGGTGTCAGAGGATCAACACAGACAAAGTGGCATCTGAGCAGGGCGCACAGGTCTCTGGGTTCAAACAAGTGGGGTGGTCATAGCAGGCGGCACAGTGGGTCACCGAGGGAGGTGTGGAGGCTGAGGACGAACCCTGGGGACCACGAGGAATCCGGTCGGGCGGACGCAGACCCAGGACAATATCAGAGAGACAGGGACAGCGCGGCTGGGACAAGATGCGAGGACCCGCCGAGGTGCACAGCGGCGGAGCGGACGGCCCGTGTTGGAAGACGAGGCTCCTGTGCAGGCTGGACGTGGAGATGCCCGCAGGGTGGGCACCGGGTGGGCACCAGGTGGGCAGCCTCTCCAGATGCCGTGGGGAGACGGTGACGGTCCAAGCATCAACCGCGCAGGGCAGGGGCAGCAGGGAGGTTTTATAGGCTGAATCGAGGGTGCTGATGACCAAAGGGAGGTGTGAATTCAGGAAAGGATGGGTCACAGGCTGTCTGTCCATCCGCACACCGAGGAGAAATGTTGCCCCTCCCGTCTGCATCTTGGTCCCGTCCCTGCAGCCTGTGGCCTGTGAGCAGTTTCCCCCCGAAGGTTCTGGGTGACGGGGGCAGGTGCACTGCAGAGGGGAAGGTCTTCCACACGAGCCGAATAAAAATAAAAATCCTGCCCTGGCCAGTTTGGCTCAGCAGTTACAGTGTCGGCCCGTGGACCGGAGAGTCCCGGGTTCGGTTCCCGCTAAGGGCACGGACCTTGGTTGCAGTCTGTCCCCGGCCCTGGTTGGGGTCGTGTGGGTGGCGACCACTCGATGTGTCTCTCTCCCTCTCTCCCTCCCGCTCTATCTGAAGATGAATGCAAAATGTCCTCGGGTGAGGATTAAAAAAAAAACCCCCTCTGTCCACGTCATTAGCGTGAACAAAATCAGAAGGTGGGGGTCTCCCCGGGTTTAAGGCAGGTCCAGGGGAAACGTACAAAGAGCAGACTTCTCTCTGCACCCCGCCCCGTTCTCTCTCTCCACAACCCCATCCCTAGCTGCATCCTGCTATTTCCTTTAAAAAATTCTATTTTTAAATCACAGTTAATGTTCAATATTCTATTACTCCCAGGTGTATAGCATAGTGATTAGACATTTGTAGGCCTTATGACGAGATCCCCCCGTAAGTCTAGCACCCACCAGTGGCCACCCATTGTTGTGACTGTGCTGTGCTGTCCATTGGGGGCGGTGGAACACAGGTTTTCACACCACCTGTGACAGGAAGCGCGTACTCATGTTCGCCAATGCGTATGTGGTCATATCCTGGGCACTATGCCCAGCGGCCAGTGTATAACTTGCTTCCTTCCTCCGGTAGCCTCAGAGAGAGGACCCCTGCATCCTCCGCTGCCCCCCAAATGGCCCGTCCTGTTAAACACTGTCCACACTGTGGCTCAGCTGCTGGCTCTGCTGTTCTTGACTTCATCTCCTACCTGCTCAGACCCCAAATGACGTCCCGGCCACACGAGTCTTCTCCCCACGCCTTCTTGATGCCATTGTTAGCACAGGGCCTTTGCACCTGCCCCTGCTGCTGTGCCTAAGACTTTGTCGCCTAGGTGTTTCCCTGCTCTCTGTCCAGTCGGTCCTGGGGCATCTGGCCACGGCCACGTGTCTGTCGTTGGCTCCTTCCCTATCACACCTGCTTCTGTGTTCTTCGTGGCAGACATGACCGCATGACGTCACCCGGCACAGATTTGTCATTTTCTGTTGTTATTATTCCGTCTGCCTTATTGGAATTTCAATCTCAAGCGAGCGAGGAACCAGTCTGCTTAGGCCAAGTGCCCGGCGCCTAAAATGCCGTCGGTTCTCATTTACTGAGGGAACGGAGGGACTCTGTTGGGGAGGATGTGGATGTAGTCTCATTTTGTCCAATCACCAGCCGAGAATTCGCCCTCGACCCGGCCCCGAGCGGGGCTGCTCAGCCCTGAGGATGCGCGAGGCGTTTCCTGCCCGGCGGAGCTCGCAGCCCCGACCGGCGGCGTGCTCGGCAGCTCCAAGGTCTGAGCGTCGCTAGACCTGGGCCGAAGCTACCGGAGGCTCGGTCCTTGGGGAGGGCAGCAGTTTATAAAAAGACAAGGATTCCTACCCTCTGGCTTTGCGACCGAGTTTGGACAGAAAAATCAGACAGAAATAACGGGAGAAAAAGTACGTGCAATTTGTAAATAAAACAGCCGGAGGAGAGAAAATGGTGAAGGCGACGGGAAGCGTGACGTGGGGCGAGCGGTCCCACGGCTGGTGGGGACGTGGGGGAGGGAGCTGTCCTACACCACGGATGGGCGTGTCAATGTCGCGGCCACTGGGCAAACAGCACGGGGGTCCTGAGACGATTAAAACTGGAGGTGCCACAGGACCCAGCCACTCCGCGTCCGGGTGTCTGTCCGCAGAAATGGACTCGGTGTCTCTCAGCGATGTCCGCACCCCCAGGCTCTCTGTGGTGCTGCCCCCAGGAACCGGATGCGGAGACAACGCAAGTGCCCACGGGGAGGAAGCTGTGCTCCAGACGGGCCGGGACACACCACGTTGGCACGACACGGAATTAAATTCCGCCGTCTGCAGCAACCCTGACGGACCTCGAAGGCTAGTGAGACAGGCCAGAGAGGGACGAGTGCTGCGTGGTCTCACTGCTGTGGGGGATCTAACACCCCCAAATGAGGAGAAACCCAGTGGGGTGGTGGGCGCCAGGGGCTGAGGGCGGGACAACGGGGTGATCTTGGTCAAAGGGCACAAACTTCCCGTTATAAAATTAACCATTTTGGAGTCTGACCGGTGTGGCTCAGTGGTTGAGCATCGACCCTGCACCAGGAGGTCGCCGGTTCGATTCCCGGTCAGAGCACACGCCCAGGTTGTGGGCCCATCCCCAGTGGGGGGCGTGCAGGAGGCGGCCCGTCCATGTTCTCTCTCATCGATGTTTCCATCTCTCTCTCCTTCTCCCTTCCTCTCTCCATAAATCAATTAAAGAAAAGAAAATGAACCCTTGTGGGGATGTGACCTACAGCGTGGTTATGATAAACCAATTCTGTAGCATGTGCTTGAATGTTGCTAACGGAGATGTCGCGTGTTCTCATGACAAAAGAGAAATGGCAACCATGTGAGGTGCTGGAGGCGTCAGCCCTGTGTGCTGGTCATGTTGCCCTTCATCCATGTATCCAGCCAACATGTTGTCGACCTCAAGTGTATACACTGTTACATGTCCGGTGTAGCTCAGTCAACAGAGGGAGAAAGACAGGCAGGGATTACAGCCACTCCGGAGACCGGCAGAAAGCCTTGGCCACCACCGTCTATTTTCTCTGTGTATATCCTCATTTAGTCACTCACCGCGAGTTAAATGAAGGAACGCAATGAGGCAGAAGACCCGCCGTCATTAGGGACTTCAAGGGCGCGGTCCGGCAGGGAGAGGGGCGGTTAGAATGGGTGTGTCCTCCTCCTCCTCCTCCTCCTCCTCCTCCTCCCAACACTGCAAGTCCCCGTCCCTCCCAGTGTGACCCCACGTCAGACTTTAGTCCCCCACAGAAAAGGGAGAGGTGTCCCAGGAGCCTGCAGCGAGACCAGGAAAAAGGGGCATCTGACGGGGAGCCACAGGCTCGTGGGGACGGCGACAGAAGGTCAAAGACGCTGAACGGGAGACCAAGCGCAGAGTCAGGGAAAGCCCCGTCCCCTCAGGTCAGAACTCTGTGCAGCCGGACTCTGGAGAACAGGAAGCCCACGCGGAACAGAGGCCGTGCTTTGGACCGACGCAGGAAATGAATCTCATTCTTAAAGGTTCCTCCGGGGGAGAGGGGGCGGAGGAGAAGCAGGTGTTTCAGCGTGAACCCCAAGTGAACCCGGTGATGGTGTCGGCGCCAGTCATCGGCCGGAACCAAACTAGCGGATGACGAGTTGGGACAGGCGTAACTATTACATGTCATCAGCAGCATGGGCTAGACAGGAGGCGCCCGGTGCCTTCCGGCTGACACGCGGGCACTCGGTGCCCCACCAGGAGCTGAGCTGAGAGCTGCCCTTGGAGGCCTGGGACGGAATGACCGGGTTGAGGAGCAGCTTGGCCACGAGGGGCGGGGTGGTCTGTGGTGACTCCAGGTCCCCGGTAACTGAAACAGGACAGACTCCGTGGCTGCCGGCAGGAGCGCCCGGTCTGGACAACCCAGAGCCACCCTCCAGGCAGGCTGGCTGGTAGGCCCCTGGGCACCGTGACACCACCTCTTTTATCCCTCGGGTGGCACGCAGCGAGACGCCGCCCTGCGTCCCAGAACCACAGGCCTGTGTCCTTGCAGAGAGGAAGGCCACAGGAGGGCCGTGAGCAGGGACAGGCACACCGTCCTTCTCACCTTCATACGCTGTGAGCAGGACGTCACCCCCACACTGGGAGCTGAAATGTCAGTGGTACGCGTTTCCGTGGGGACCCTTCCCTGCTTCACAGAGGGGGCACCTCCTTCACGCCCACCCTCGGGGGCGGGGTGGGGTGCTGTACCCTGCTGTGCCCCGCGGTGCCCTCCCCCACCAGCAGGGGGGGCTGCCGCTCATGCTCACTTCCTTCCACGGGCAGGACGCACAGGGTACGCGGAGCTCAGCCGGACTGTGCACGCGGCGCTGTGGCTGGCACAGGTCATGTGGGGTGATCACCCCCTGGGGGGGCCCCGCCACCTGCTCTCTGGCCTTCCCGACGAATGCCCTGCCCCGGAGTGCTCCCTGTCACTCCCGCGGAGGTCTCCCCGCCTCGAACACACCAGACTCCTTTCCCCTTCGTTCATCTTACATTTATTTTTCACGTAGGACTCCTTGGCTGTGGGCTGCTGGTTGGACATCGGCCGTTGACGTGCACGATGAGTCGTTTGGGGGGTGCACTGGAGTGATGTGCATTTCGGTAGGCTCCCATAGTCCCCTCCCTTACTGATTCTTCGTTCTCAGGCTCAAGGTATCAGAACCTCTGGAGGTGGAGCCCAGGGGTTGGAAATCCCAGACCCCCTGACTGCCTGTCACAGGGCGGCCTTCCGAGTGACCCCAAACCATCTTCCGCTTCTTAGAGGGGAAAAAAAGGGTTTCCAAGCAATCTGAAAACTGTCCACAGTTTTCCCCCTAAAATAAAAGAGAGGGAGGACTAAGCGTGCTCCGATGTTTGAACCAGAGTCGGGTTTGGGCGTGTCTGTTCTCGGGAAAACACCTGCTGCCCTTTCTTTCTGTCCCGGAAAGCACCCGTGACAAGCTTCAACCAGGACGGACGGGAAGCCCCTTGACTACACAAATTCGGGGGAGCGCACTGGCCCCCCCAGGGCCCCGCCATCCTGGACACCGCGTGCCAACCGAACTTGAGACATGATGCCTGCAGGAGTATCGAGGGTCCGGCAGCGGATATGTTCGTCTTCACGAGGGATCAGACGGGCCCCACATTCCTAGCGTTACCACTTCCTGAAATGCACCTCGCCGCTGATGCCGGCACTGCACAGGGATGCGCAGCTGACAGTTTGATCCGACGCCGCCTTTTAAGTAGGAATCACCGCCTGGAAGATTCCGTCCCTGTCTCTCCAGGTGACAAACGACCTGCTCTTATTTGTGAGACTGAGCACAGAATGCTCTCTGATGGCTTATTAGATTGGATGGGGAAAGGCTGGGGCAGCCCGGAGGGAGTTTGAGTGCAGGTGTGGGCTCAGGGGTTCGGGGTTTGGTCTGTCTCCCACCTCATCTCTCTGCGTTGGTGTACCAGGGCTCTGTCTTCAACATAAGGACTTCTCTAATGCAATCAAGTATCTCCCTAAAAATAGCAGTGCAAACTGACTACTTCACTACAACAAGGGAAGCTGAGCAAGATGTTTCTGAAAACGACGTGATTTTCAAAAGCACAATGGTAGACCGGTTCTTGTAAGACCACGTTTTCATCAAGAGCCAAGGATTTGGTGTTAATTGGACAGCTACTCGGAACTATGTGCTCACCCTCCCTAAATTCTCTATATTATTTTTTTTTAATTTTTTTTTATCCTCATTCGAGGACATTTTTCCATTTTTTGTACAGACAGAGTGGGAGGGAGAGAGAGGAAGAGAGAGAGAGAGAAACATCGACGTGAAAGGGACACATCGAGTGGCTGCCACCCGCACGACCAACCAGGGCCGGGGACAAACTGCAACCGAGGTACATGCCCTTAGCGGGAACCGAACCCTGGTCTCTCCGGACCGCAGGCGGACGCTCTAACCGCTGAGCCAAACCGGCCAGGGCTCCTAGATTCTCTATATTAAAAAAAGTTTTTTCCCTTTATTGATTTTAGAGAGAGAGGGAGGGAGGGGGAGAAAGAGACAGAAACATGGATGAGAAAGAACATCGATGGGCTGCCTCTTGCATGCCCCCCACTGGGGATCAGGCCCACCACCTGGGCATGACCGGGAATCAAACTGGCGACCTCTTGGTGCAGGGTCGACGCTCAACCACTGAGCCACACCGGCTGGTCTATATCTTTTTTAAAAAGCTCTGTAGGTGGTTCCATGGGAAATTCTTGTAGGTTTAGAATCTATTTGTTAAAATTCCTTAAAAATGGACATTAGGTCAAGGGTTTTAACCTTCGTTGTTCTTATTGTTGAATAAAAGAGTAAACACACTTGGAGCGGCTCAAACACTCAACAGAGAATGACCACATGACTCAGACATTCTACGTGTGCTTAAAAGAGTCGAAAACCAGGATTCACACAGGTTTTGGATATAGCATGGGTGGTGGCATTGTGCACCATAACGAGAGGGGGAAACCACCCAAACGGCCCTCAGTGGGTGATGGATAAATACAGTGTGGTCTGTACAAATAACGGGCATAGTCAGCCTTAAAAAGGAAGAAGCTACAGCCCTGGCTCGTTTTGCTCAGCGGTTAGAGCGTCAGCCTGCAGTCCAGAGAAACCCGGGTTCGGTTCCCGCTAAGGGCATGTACCTCGGTTGCAGTTTGTCCCCGGCCCTGGTTGGGTTGGGTGGGTGGCAGCCACTTGATATGTCCCTTTCACGTCGATGTTTCTCTCTCTCCCTCTCTCTTTCGCTCCCACTCTATCTGAACAAAACATGGAAAAATGTCCTCAGGTGAGGATAAAAAAAAAAAAAAGAAGAAGGTTCTGGTAGCTGCTATAACGTGGACGAACCTTGAGGAACTTATGCTGAGTGAACAAGAGGAGGTCCTCACATGGGTTCGATGCTGTCGAAAATAACACGCGTGAATTGTCTACATCATTCCAGGAGGGTTTACCCATCATAATTTGATTTTACACCAAGTCTACATCTTGCGTGCTTTGTCCCTCCCAAATAACCAGAGTTCCCTCGTCCTTTCTCCATAGGCGCAATGTCCTCCTACCTGGGTTATCTTCTGACACTACACATTTTACTTCCCACAACACAATTTGCAACCCCAGTCCAGAGAGGGGAGAGGAAGCAGACATCCCTGCCCTCCTAACATTGTCTCCACACGTATCCCAGCTCCCTCCGCCTAGCCGCAGATCGGCAGAGGAACCGGATGTGCAAAAAGAAATGGATGTGATTTTAAAATTCCCTTTCCACCCAGCTCCTATTTGGTGCGACACGTGGATGAGTCAGAAGCTGGATAGGAGGAGGGAGAAAACGAGAATGCGCTAGTGACACGTGTGGGTTAGAGAGCAGGTCATCTCTCTCCAGCACGAGACTCGAGTCCCCTGACAGCTGATCACCATTTACGTCTTTTTCGTACATCTGAAGTATCTTCTCTGACGTTCTTCCAAAAGGGCAGCATCACTGAGGCACCCTGCGTCCTGGAATCTATTTTTGGTCTCCGTGGGGTCCAGAGCTGTAATAGTGTCAGTGCTTATGAATGACTAACATGTTTGTGAAGGTCAGTTCTTTCCCTGTGAGGTTTCTGGTCGCCATGGTTTAGAAGGACAGAGCAAAGGTCAGCCGCGGTTCCTTCCGATGGCCGTGTGTCTCCGGGCCGGTGGGGAAGCACATCCGGTGAACACAACGTGTCTCAGAGGAAGCACTTTTACAAATGGGATTGGAGCGCTGTGTTTCTGGGGTTCTTCCCCGTGTCTTTTCATCCCCTCTTTGTTAGAAAATAAAATATAACGTTATCCGTTCCCTTCGATTTAAAGTATGTCCAATGCATACTTTTATTTATTTAAAAAAAATTTTTTTCTTCATTGATTTTTAGAGAGAGAGGGAAGGAGAGGGAGAGAGAGAGAAACATCAATGGGAGAGAACATCGATTGGCCGCCTCCTGCACGCCCCCCACTGGGGATCAGGCCCACAACCTGGGCATGTGCCCTGACCGGGAATCGAACCGGGGGCCTCTTGGTGCAGGGTCGACGCTCAACCACGAGGTCTTGCTGATCCGAGGAAAAGCTGCCCCAAATAATATCTCAGGACTGCCGTGGCGTATTGTACACATGCCTTTCCTCAGCAGTCCCCTGGAGCAGGTTCAATTCTAGTTCCCAGCAAATCGACTCCCTGGAAGCGTCTGTGTGTTTCTCAGCGCGCTCACTACCCAGCCGTTCCCTCTCCTAGAAATGACCCCACCCCCGAGGAGCGTGCTGGGACGTAACCCTGCGGGGGCTTTCATGCTTTCTGACTTTCCGGGATCAAAGCTAGGGAGCTGGCACCGCCCGGAAATCGACACAGGACACAGTGCCGCACGGCTCCAGTGATGTCTCGTAGCTTCGTTCGTTCTGCTCATTGCACATTTTTATTGATTGTTTTTTCTCTTTAACTTTTATAATTATGGTCCACTGAAGAGAAGACACATGTACACGCTTAAGAACAGCAATGCAAGACATGCAGAAGCAACACAGTGCCCACCTCCCCAGGGATCGTGAACAGTCTCCCGAGGGCTTTCTGAGATCCTACGTGTGTGCACACGCAGACATGTATGTGTATGTATGTTGCTTCTGCAAAGGGGTTGCGTCATATGGTTCCATGATGAACGACCCCCGTCTGTGAACGCTGTTCGTGTAACGAAGCCATGTGATGTGCGTCACCTTATCATCACCTGAGACAGCACGAGATGAGGTTGGCTTCCCCATCCTCATGTCCACCCCCACCCACTGTGCACACACATGCTACACAGTGTGTGCACACACTTGCTCAAATACATACACACAGGAAGGACACAGGCTCACCGTGTCCAACGGGCACACGTCAAGAGAGCAGAAACTGGTACTTTTCCTGAAACAAACACATTTCTATAAACTCTCCTCAAATAAAAAGTCGGAAATGGTCAGCACTCAGGGGCGTACCTTGGGGCCCTTCCAGTGAGCAGCCCCCTCCCCACAAAGGTGGCCACTCTCCTGACGTCCAATCCTACAGAGTCGAGGGTTAGCCTCCTTCCGAATTTCCCGTCGATGGGACGATACAGTATGAGTCCTCGTGTCTGGCTCCGTTCCCTCAAAGCTGGATGCGTGGCGCTGCTCTGTGCTACTCTGTACACAGGCAGCGTGTACGTTTTCGTTGTTTTATGGCCCTGCACTGCGTGGCTATGCCGCACCTTCCCTTTTGTCCATGCGACTGAGCAGGGGCAGCAGTTGGGTTGCAGACCAGTTGAGTTGTTTCCCATTTGGTGGACGACAACGACGAGCCCAGCAACCGTTCCTTCGTCCCTGCCCTAGTGTTCACAGGCCACCGCTCTATTGCATGTGACCGAGCAGGGAACTGATGTCAGCGTTGACGGACACTGTCAAACAGTTTTCCGAACCGTGCACTTTACCCTCCGCCAGCAATGTCGGGGTGATCTGCAGGGTCAGTCTGAAATTGTGCTGGTTCAGCGACGCTTCTTGGAGCTCCAGCTTCGGGTTTCCGCGAAGGAGCACGTTCACTTCCGTTGCTAACCCGACAGCGAGAGGTTTTCCACGTGAGAGGCAGCAGTACTCATTGAGGTCACTAAGAACAGTGACCGGGCAGCAGGGATGCAGGCAGGAGCCCACGGAGCGTGGATGAGGAGACAGAGGCGATGGTTGTTTATGAGACAGGGCTGGGGACAGGGACGTCCGCGGCAGGAAGGCGTTGCTCTGGGTGCAGATAACAGGACACTGACGTTGATTCTAAACGGTGTGTGTAATCTTCAGTCCTGGGGTCACCATCCCGTCATCCTCAGACCTGCTCTCCCGTCATCTTTGCAGACAGCTCTTGGGGACACAAGGGTGCCCAGGCCCCGTGCAAAGGTCATTTTGTCCTGTTTTAACATCCAAAGGTTTGAGGTGCGAGATATGCAAGGCCTCAGGGACGTTCCCCTGGGGTGGCAGCTCCAGCTCCATTTTCTCTGGACCACAGGCCAATGCTCTAACCACTGAGCAACGCCTCCATCTTAAAAAGGCTGCTTGTGTGTGTGTGTATTCAGAGAGAGAGAGAGAGACACCAACTGCAGATCCAAGCCCACATTTTAATATGCATTTAAATACAACCAGCTGTGCGGACTGGCGGCGACTGCCTACCACGTGTGACCTACTTCTGCGTAGGACAGACGACTCACGCAGGGGAGCCACGAGCATAGTCCACGACTCTCAGGAGCTCTCTCGGTTACAGAGCATTCTGAAATCCACGTCGAAATCACCCTTTGTAGAGGAGGTCACGTTGTCAGGAGCTCTCTCGGTTACAGAGCATTCTGAAATCCCAGTCGAAATCACCCTTTGTAGAGGAGGTCACCTTGGTAGGGGACCTCTCAGTGTGTGATGGTGTTTCCCTCGCTGTTCCAGCAAGAGGGGGATCACTTTATTTCTAGAAACTCCAATCAGTGCAGAAGGCCAAGACTGAAGACTACATCACAGCCCTATAGTGCTTTTCCTGGTCCCCTCCCATAACTGGCTCCCCGACCCCAACTTTTGTCTGCAGCCAAATTCAGTACTTAAGGTGGTGGCTTCTGTCACCTGGGTGAGTGACTCAGTTTCCTGGGTATCTCCCCCATGTATACAGGAAGTACACATGATATTCAACCTTCGTTTGTTTTTCTCCTGTGAACTGTCTTTTGTTACAGGGATGTCTTAGCCAAGAACCCAGAGGGGTAGAGGGAAAACGATTTTCCTCCCCGACACAGTGACGGACTATACCGTGTAGCCCGGGTGTGTAGTAGGCTAGACCATCTAGATTTGCGTGTCTCTGTGATGTTTCCACAGCAAAGTTGCCCGAGGATGCATTTCTCAGAATGTACCCCGTTGTTCGGCGGTGCATGACTGCATTGAAGGCACCCCATATGCACGCATCATTCCTGAAACATGAACTCTGAGGCCATGTCGCCTCGCTTGTCCTGGACTCCAAGATGAAGTGGGTTTGTCGTTTCTTTGATGCGAAATCGGTCTGTTTACATCCCACACGATCATGCTATTTACTCTCCCGTGTCCTGTGGACTTCACATAGAATGTAAATATTACGTGGGGATTATGTTGTTTGGTTTTACTTTCGTTTGGGAGAGAAACCCGAAAGCAAGAGTTGGCCAGCTTTTCCTGAAAGGACCAGATAGTAGACATTTTGAGCTTTGTGGGCCACACAAACCCTGGTGTATACTGAGCATGGTGGGGGGAGCTGGGTGGCGTATGCAGATCAGCTGTGCTACAATGAGACCACGCAAGAAGACGGGCCGGTCCTGAGTGCGTGAACACACCGACTTCCCTCCATGCTCAGTGAGGTGTGAAGGCTGCAGAGGTGACCGAGGGCGGCACTGGCCAGGGGTAGGGAAATCACACTGAAAAGGAGGAGCGAAACTTCCTGAAGCTATACAGTGCATGCAGAAAACAGGGATAAAGGGGGACCTCCTGCGGACTTAGCCAGCCTTGAAAATCTGCGTGCATCGTATCTGTGATACGCCAGTGATGTGGAAAGGTACCCTTCGTCTGGTTCAGATCCTGTCTTGACTACTTGACACATTAAATACGTTTTAGAGACAGAATAAAGAGAGAGAACTTGCCTTAAGGGCTGTTTCACTTTTCAATATTGACAATTTTTCAGACTTTGAACCCTGAAATATATGCATCCACTTTCATACTTTTTCCTTTTAATTTAAAAGGAAAAAGGGCCCTGTTCACTCCAGTGGGTTTGGACGGGCCCAGATCCTCAGCCTGGTGCAAGGTAATGAGCATTTGTTTAGTGACACCCTTGCAGGGAAGAATAGGATAGTGCGTATTTTGTGGATAACTCTTAGAACAACTTGTATCTAAACAATGTAACTGGTAGCGTCTACTCGTCTACTCCGTGATACATCAAAGGATCCAAAGCTAATCTGACAGCTGTATTGGTTTCCTGGGTTTGCCTTAGTGAAGCACCACAAACTCGGTGGCTGAAACGACAGAAATCCGTGGTCTCATACTTCTGCAAGCCAGAGGCCCAAGGTCACGGTGTTGGTGGGGTTGGTTTCCTCTGAGGGCATTGGGGACAAATCTGTTTTATGCCTCTCCTACTTTCTGACAACGTCAGCTGTGCCTTGGCTTGTTGGTGGCTTTCTGCCTACATCTTCACACTCTGCCTTCTCTGCAGGTCTGTCTGTGCCCAAATTGCCACTTTCATAAGGACAGTGCATGTATTGAATCAAGGCCCACCCTAATGACTTCACCCTAACTCAGTCATATGAAAGACTACAGTCAGTCACAGGTGCTGGGGTTTAGGATTTCAACCCTGTTAGGGGACGCAGGCCAACCCATCACAAAGTCTTTGGAGGAGACGTCACTCAGCTCTGAAACTCTGTTCAGTATGGCGGGAACGGTCGTAGGAACAAGAGGAAATTTACGGTCCATCGTGATTCTCCTGCCGAATCAGCCTCGACATTCGTCTGGGCAATTAAAATCAGACTCTGAGAAAGCTGAGATTTTTATACCAAAGGCTCTGTATGTATGTTTTGAGCGTTCTTTTGCAAGTAAAAATTTTATTCAACTTTGAGAGAAATGTGCATAGTTTAGAATTAGTCCCTTTCTGGCTTAACTGTCTCTGTGTGGAAAAACACCTTGAAATATTTTATACAGATTAAAAAAAAAATCAGCTCACTTGTCTGCCTTGTGGTGAAAAATCTGCAAAAAGCCATTGGAGCACCATGCTGACCCTGAAATCAGATCCCACTGGCTATTCAATGATCTACAATATTGACCGGGACATTTGAGACTGTTGTCCTCGAATGTGACAAATGAGTGGCATTGTAATCTTAAGTCCCCACTTCCTTCTCCAGCCACACCCCCACAGCAGACTGATGCCTCATTTCCTTCATTTCCAGTGATGTCAAGTCCACACCGGCCTCCTCACTTCAGTTCACAGGGAGGAGAATTGGGCAGTGTGTTGGGCAGGGAGCATATCGGAAATGTTAACCAGTTATGATGATAACCCCAGTTCAAGCAAAAACATCAGACACACCTGTCATTGTCTTCAGACCTGTACTGTCTGACTGGTTTCTGTCCATAACGAAGATAAATACCGTCTGTGTGATGGAGTGTAATCCAGATGCATGGAAGGGATGTGCAGAACTGCAAGAAAAATTTAAAGATTCACGACCAAGATCTTTGTTTAGTAAAGCCGACATGTTTTGTTTCTTGTTTTGCAAAGGTTTATAGATCACCACGAGTCTATATACTATTTGTGGATGGTTGTTAAACTGCTTAATCAGGAAAGAGATATGCTCCATATTGAAAAAAACACACGCAAAACTGTCTTTCCCTTCAGACTCTGGGCTCCTTAGAGGGGTAATTATGACTCAGCTTTTGTGACACCTCTGGTAATGGACAACAGGTGTGCAATACAAAACCTCATTGGTGGAAGAAGTGAATTAGAATCATTGAAGGTTGGGCAACACCACTGTCTTTGTTTCTACTGGCTTGTGTAGCAAACTAATATCAACTTCATGGCTTTGAGGCAATACAAACGTATCATCTTATAATGCTAAAGGTCGGAGCCCAGAATGGATCTACTCAAGATGTGGAGTGGCTGGATTCCTCCTGGGGTCTCGAGAGAAGAATTTCTTTTCTTACCTTTTCCAGGTTTTAGAGGCCACCTGCATTCTTTGGTCTGTGGTCCCTTCCGCCACCTGCAAAGCCAGCAGCATCACGTGGTCCAGTTTTTCTCTCTCTCCAACCTCACATCTCCTTCTCCCACTGTGACCCTCCTGCCTCCCTCTTACGGGGACCCTTGTGATGACACTGGGCCCACCTGGGTCATTCTGGATCATCTCTCCATCACAAGATCCTTAACTTAGTCACATCTTCAGGGTTCGTCTTGCCGTGTCAGGTCACATTGTCACAGATTCCAGGGTTTATGGATGAACGTGTTTGGGGCCATCCTGCCTGTTATGGCCCAGAGTGCTCGGATGCACTGGTCCAGCTATTGTCTTGAGTCCTCTGCAACACTACTTTCCAGTATCATTAAAGTGACAAAGAAGGATAGAGAAGGTTTTCATCCTGCGGACAGGGAGATAGCATCGGAAACTTTCTGCACGGTCCTGGCTGCCGTAGAGGTGACTCTGGAAGAATCACAGCCTCTTTCTCTATGGAACAGAGTTACCCATAACACTCATTTCCTGTGCAACTTCCATCCGATTCCTTAGGCTTCTGGGCCTTATCTCCCTTATCTGTACGCTTTGGGCCTGGATCAGGGTTCTCCAGAGAAACAGAACTAGGAGGATGTGTACATACTCAGAAAGAGGTGTCTTGTCAGGAATTGGCTCCTGTGCTTGCGGAGACTGGCAAGTCCCAAGATCTTCAAGGTCACCCACAAGCTGAAGATTGAGGAGAGCCAAAGGTTTACTTCTCAGTCCCAAAGCCTGAAACCCAGGAAGAGGCAAACTTTTCATTTTAAGTTCTCAGGTAGCAGAAATGGCAGTGTCCCATTCGAAGGTGGTCAGGCAGGAAGAGTTCTCTCTTACTCCAGGGAACATCAGCCTCTTTGTTGTCTTCGGGCCTTCAACTGATGGAGTGAGGCCCACCTACTTTATGGAGAGCAATCTGCTGTCCTCCATCTGCCAGATGTTAATGTCATTCCAAAACATGTCCACGGCAACACCCAGAATAATGTCAGACCGACTATCTGGGCACCCTGTGTTCCAGTGCAATTCTCACATAAAATCCATGACAGTTTTGCCTAGCCATGTGGCTCAGTGGTTGAGCATCAACCCATGTAGCAAGAGGTCACCGGTTCAATTCCCGGTCAGGGCACATGCCCAGGTTGTGGGCCTGATCCCCAGTGGGGGACATGCAGGAGGCAGCCAATCAATATTCTCTCTCCTCGTTGTTTCTGTCTCTCTCCCTCTCCATTCCTCTCTCTCTAAATTCAATAAAGAAAAACAAATTAAAAAAAAAAAGTCCATGACAGTTTTAAACGGACATTTCTGAATAGCCTTTGAACTTAATGCAGTTCAGTCTTCTCTCTGGTGACCGAGTCATGAACTTACATGCCTTGGCTCTGTGGGAATGGAGGTGGACAAGCGTTTGATTTGCAGAAGAATTTACTCAGAAAATAATCACATCATATTCAGCACTGACCACGTATGGCGTGTAAATTCACACCCTGGAACGTGCATTTTGGGGGACTTAAAATTAGAGTCCCCAATTCAACTTGCATACTTGACAGTTTATTGCTTGGACACCGAGTGCATGAACTTAGAACATAGCGGGATTGGCGAGGTGACGTTTTGTCGATTTCATTCCCAGCCTGTGCCCAGTTTGCCCAAATTATCTTCTTCAGCAGCTGCTCAATCCCTCCTTGTTCAAACAAGCACAGCCTGTGCTCAGTGTTCATCACAGCAGGCGTGGCTGCTGCCGGCTCCCGGGGCGAACAGGAAGATTCGGAAACAGATGTGGGGACCTGCCGCTCTGCGTTGATACATTTATAATTCAAAATAAGACACTCAGTAGCACCACGGGACAGTATTGATGTGCGAGTCCGATTTCATTGTGTTCATCACTGTGTTTCATAAAGCTGATGAGCTCACTGAGCCCAACCCATTGCTTTCTGAGATCTGTACTGAGTGCTGCCTCGTGTTGTGTGTGTGAGGTGAATCCCGCAAGCGTCCCTCGAAGGACCGGGTGTGGAATGTGGGTGGGGCTTGAAGAGGAGAAAACGCTCAATGGTGGCCCCCAGGTAACCTACTGCGGTGAAGTTCAACCTTGGACACTCTTTGGTGAGGACAGCGGGAAACATTCGGTGATTAGGTGACGCTGGCCACTGCTGGAGTCGGGGCAGCGTTCCCTGGACAGGCCAGTAGAGGCAGCGTTACCGCCGGCCCTTCAAAGTGATTCCCCCCCAGCTCTTCACACAGCGTCGGGCGTGTCACTGCCCAAAGCAAGGACGGGCTTTATACGGACAGTGGGGGCCTCGCCCCCTCCCCGCGAGAGTTCTCAGGGGACGTGCAGTGATTGGTGCCTCCGATCTGCTGTTTTCCGATGGAAATCGTGCGCTGTGGGGAGCGTCTGATTGGAGTTCAGAGGACATCGAAGGGCACAGCAGGCAGATCTCCGCACGTGGCGTTTCTATTCACAGCGACTGTGTTTCTCAGTCCTGCGCTTTGGACTGCTGCCGCCGTGCGTGGGTATGTTCTCCAGACGCTGAGCAAAACCCTCCTGCAAAGAGCACTCTGCCCTCTGCAAATGTATCAAAGGCTGTCTTAAAACACATCTTTTGTGTTTACAAAGATGATAGCTAGCTGCATTTTGGTCTATCCTCTGACATTTCTCATCACAGCTGAAGGACGTAGAGGAGGTGTACATGTGAAGGAGGCAGAGGAGGTGTACATGTGAAGGAGGCAGAGGAGGTGTACATGTGAAGGAGGCAGAGGAGGTGTACATGTGAAGGAGGCAGAGGAGGTGTACATGTGAAGGAGGCAGAGGGGGTGTACATGTGAAGGAGGCAGAGGAGGTGTACATGTGAAGGAGGCAGAGGAGGTGTACATGTGAAGGAGGCAGAGGGGGTGTACATGTGAAGGAGGCAGAGGAGGTGTACATGTGAAGGAGGCAGAGGAGGTGTACATGTGAAGGAGGCAGAGGAGGTGTACATGTGAAGGAGGTAGAGGAGGTGTACATCACAAGGAGGTAGAGGTGTACATGTGAAGGAGGCAGAGGAGGTGTACATGTGAAGGAGGCAGAGGGGGTGTACATGTGAAGGAGGCAGAGGAGGTGTACATCACAAGGAGGTAGAGGAGGTGTACATCACAAGGAGGTAGAGGAGGTGTACATGTGAAGGAGGCAGAGGAGGTGTACATCACAAGGAGGTAGAGGAGGTGTACATGTGAAGGAGGCAGAGGGGGTGTACATGTGAAGGAGGCAGAGGAGGTGTACATGTGAAGGAGGCAGAGGAGGTGTACATGTGAAGGAGGCAGGGGAGGTGTACATCACAAGGAGGTAGAGGTGTACATGTGAAGGAGGCAGAGGAGGTGTACATGTGAAGGAGGCAGAGGAGGTGTACATCACAAGGAGGTAGAGGTGTACATGTGAAGGAGGCAGAGGGGGTGTACATGTGAAGGAGGCAGAGGAGGTGTACATGTGAAGGAGGCAGAGGAGGTGTACATGTGAAGGAGGTAGAGGAGGTGTACATGTGAAGGAGGCAGAGGAGGTGTACATGTGAAGGACGCAGAGGAGGTGTACATGTGAAGGAGGCAGAGGAGGTGTACATATGAAGGAGGCAGAGGAAGAATTTACTGCTACATTTCCTAAAGCCCAGGTGCTAGGAAAATGGGGGCAGGAGCCTGGAGTCAGGAAGAAATCTGCCTAAGCCAGTCAAACTGAGGGGAACGTGGTCTCTGGGTCCCTGTTTGTACCCTCTAATCTTTTCCCCTTGAGTGTCGCACACACCTAGCAACTTTCCCCTAACAGATACAATGAGGCACAGGTGGTGGACTGTCCTTCAACATCAGGACAGATGACATGGCGCCTGGTCCTCTGGGTAGGTGTCTCTTGCAAGCCCGCCCTTGGAAGCAAGTAGCATGTCCTGAGCTGCCCTTCGTTGTTTTGTTTGCTTTTTTATCCTCACCTGAGGACATGTTTGCATTTCTCTTCAGACAGAGCGGGAGGGAAGAAGGAAGTGAGGAAGAGAGAGAGAGAAGCATCAATGTGAGAGAGACGCATCGAGTGCCCCCGTACATGTCACGGATACAGCTGTGTAAATCAGGCGTCACATTCTGACGGCGAAGCTTAGCTGATTTCGACAGAGATGGTGGCGTGATTCTCCAAAAACATGTGGATTGCACACGGGGACACCACGCAGCCCATCTGACCTGCAAGTATACGCCCCAACTCTGGCATCATTAGTAATAACATTTCTTCGTCCTAATAAAAGCTCCAGGTGTGCACAGTAAAATTATACAGTCACCTTTTAGAAGTTAATAACGGCAACGCCAGCTAACATTTACAGGAGGTTTTCTCTTTGCCAAGTCCTATGGCTGAGCAATGAACTCATTTCACCTTTTATAATCCTCTTAAGCGGCCCTCTACAGATGGCGAACATGAGACTCCGGCGCGTAAAATCACTTGCTCAAGTTATACGTCTGCAGACTCATCACTTGACACGTTTTCTAGGGAGCTCTGGTCTCGGTTTTCATAGTCAGCTTTCAAAACGTTGGTGTTGTCAGGCTCCTTGGACGCTTTTTACAAACACAACTTTAGAGTCTCTGAATGAAGAGGTTTTAATGAATTTAAAACGTGCTTGGAAATCCACCTAGTCTTGGATGCCTGATGAGACTAAACAAAGCCAATCGCTGGAGCCAAGACCCGTGGTCTTGAATGACCTCTTGAGCGGTCTCTTGGCGCAGCTGTCAGACGTGGTTCTGCAGCACTGAACTCAGAGATGCGTGGACCGTGACCCATGAGGACTCGGAGCCTGCCAGCAGGGGACGCTCTCCGTCCTGTGCTCTGTGGTCACATTGCACGTTTGTCCCAGGGTTCATGAAGTGCTGTCCGCTGGGGTGGGATGCTACATAATATGTATCCAGACAGGCTGACAAGCACTGTTCTTCAGCCTCATGTATGTGAAGGGCACCCAGGACTTACCTGGTATTCATGGCAAATAGCCTGAACCCATTGAACGTCTTGGGCTCGCTCATCTGCTTCACACACCCGACAGCCCACTGCTGGGGTCTGCTGACCAGCTCCCAGTCAGATGATATCTACAGCCAAACCTGTCCTTCCTGGGACCTGGAATTGTGTCTTTTCCGAACCCAGTATGCATGAAGTCCAGGATGCTGGGTCTCTTCCCCAGGCAGCGGTGATTTCCACACTTTCACCCCCCAGTTGTCCATCTCATACAGCATTTCCACTCGCGACCTTGTGTTCTTGATCATTCAACTCGCCTACTGGACAAGCACCGCCAACCTCTCTTGAAAACTTCCTAGGAAAGCAACCTTGCCCCAGACCTATTGAGTCCAAAATGCTGGGAGTGGGGCCTGGTGATCTGCATTTTAACAGGCCCTGCCCATGACTCTCTACAGGACTCAACTTTGGAAAGCACTAACCCACACTGTACACTAGCGAAGGAAGACATCTGTCTTTCTCCTCACACGGCTGTAGTGCACCGCAGGTGCTATTTTTGGGACAAAAGCTAGATTATTAGATGACTTCTTTTCCCTCTTCTGCTTTCATTTTCAAATACAGCCTTTCCAGTCGCTGTCTCAGGTGAGTAAAAGCTTATACTCTTATAGGAGAAATGAAATGAGAAATTTCAAGTTAATGTTTAGAGTCTGATATCAAACAGGCTTTTGCAATAAGAAAGTAGTCTTGTGAGCCACATTTTAGTGCTGAATGAGAACTATCAGGTTCCTTATTTGCACAGTTAGTATTTCAAGAGCTGTGCAAAGTTGAGCAGGTATGTGCTAGAATTCCATGTCTCTAAAATGGACGTAATGGTATATTCATTATAGAATAGTTGTGAAAATTAAAAGAAGAGATTAGATGTATCATCACAATTATTACCATCACTATTATTATCATCAACATCACCATTATCACCATCCTCACCATCACCACCATCACCATCACCATCTTCATCATCATTGCCATCATCACCATCATCACCACCATCACCATCATCATCATCACCATCTTCATTGCCATCATCACCATTATCGCCACTTCAGTGATCACATTAAGCATCTTCATCATTACCATCATCATCACCATCATCACATCACTATCATCTTCATCATCACCGTTATCACAACGATCATCATCATCATCTTTATCATCATTGCCATCATCACTACCACCATTACCACCATCATTATTACCATCATCACCATCTCCATCACTACCATCACCACCATCACCATCACCATTATCATCTTCTATGAAAATAGAACAATTCGTTGACTTGTACTTCCTTGGAGAAAGACAGCCGAGTCTTATTTTAGATCCACATCGTAACCATAACTTTGAATCAGTATCACTAATTGTATCTACACTGTAGAATTATCCCCTTAGATTAATGGTTCTCAACCTTCCTAATGCCGTGACCCTTGAATACAGTTCCTCATGTGGTGGTGACCCCCAACCATAAAATTATTTTTGTTGCTACTTCACAACTGTAATTTTGCCACTGTTATGAATTGCCATTGGAAATACGTGTTTTCCAATGGTCTTAGGTGACCCCTGTGAAAAGGTCATTCCACCCCTAAAGGGGTCGCAACCCACAGGTTGAGAACCGCTGCCTTAGATCCTTCCATTGCATCCTTCACAGATTTTAGAAAAGGCAAATCCTGACATCTGGAATTGGAACACCCTTTTTGGTGGTGGTGGGGCACTGTATTTACCTTACAAGAGTGTTTGAAACCCTGATCAGTTTGGCTCAGTGGTTAGGGTGTTGGCCTGTGGACCAAAGTTTTGCGGGTTTAACTCTGGTCAAGGGCATGTACCTGGGTTGCAGGTCGGGTACGTGCGGAAGGCAGACAATCAATGTGTCTCTCTCACATCAACATTTCTCTTTCTCTCTCCTCTCTAAAAATCAATGGGAAAAAAATATCCTCAGGTGAGGATTAACCAAAAAAAGAAAGAGTGTCTGGAAATCCCTTACGGTGTACTCTTTGGGGAGTGTTGAAATCATTCCATTTCTGGAGCCGCTCTTCCTAAGACTCTGGGCATGGCCAAATAGTTCTGCTGCTGGAAAGCATCTTGGAAAATATTTTTCCTTCTGAGTGCCAGCCAACAACGGAAACCTGTCATTCCCGTGGAATTTGAAAACCTCATCAGCTGAGTGGCATTGCCGGTCTTGGGCTTGGTCCTTGTGTATAAGAACTTGGGGTTCTGTGTCTGTGTGTGGAAAGGGATTCTCAGAAACACAGGGCAAGGAAAGCCAAGGACTTGGGGTTGCATCCTCACTCTGTCCCAGCTACATTATCTTCGGGGGGGGGGGGGGGGGGAGCTTTAAAAAATACCATCCAGGGAGTAGCATCTTTTTGCAATGTTTCAGGACAGCGCATGTGTGCACATCATTAAATTTCATGAACAGGTATTTGCATTTCTCAAACTCTCACTTTCTACCAGGTTGACAGGTATGCAAATGAGAAAAGGACAGGAAAAAACTCAAGTTGTTGCTAAGTCTTCTCAGCATTGCACCGGGCTAGACTAATGGTAAGTCATGCATAAGAAATGAGCTGTCTCCTTGCCGGATGTCATCTGCTCGAGCAGAATGCTTGCCTGCATTTTGGGAGCTGCCGTGTGAGACATCCTTCCTAATTCTTTCGTTCCCACTTCTCAGGGAAGAGTTTCCTTAGGCGATTTAATAACGAGCTGTATAGTGACATCTAGTGTGGGGAGCAGAGAAAAAATTACCGAGAAAACACAGGTTGATCACCATTTAATGCGATGTCCAAAAGAATAGAGCGATGCTACCTTCACTCTATGTTTCTTCTCCTTCCTGAACTGCAGTCGTCTGCCTTTTTTTAATAAGCACCAACGGGTAACCTCGTGGGTATTTGCTCCGTTAGGATATTTGAGTCATAGCAGTGGGAAGAATAAACCCGTCTCCACTGGTGTTGTCAAGACTCACCCTATTATCTAGTTGAGACATTTTCTGTCCTGGAGTTTTCTTTTAAAGAACAAATATCTAGGGGGGGTGCCATATTGCCCCATAAATAGAGTGTGTTTCTGGTTTCAATGAGAAGCAGTGATTCACCGCTGAGCTCTGTTTACATAGCAGTGTAGGGATGGGGGTTTGGTGGATGAACAAAATGTAACCCTGTATGTATTCTCGTGACCGGGCCAGCCTAGGATCAAAGTGTCTGTGGTCCGACAGGTTTGCCTGGAGGGCAGGAAGCCCGCCCTGTTTGGAACTGAATGTTTTGTTTGCATGTGACTAGATCAGGTTTGCATGACACTGGGTTGGAAGACTGCCCCAGAGGATAATGGGTGTGGAAGCCCAGGAGAGGATGGAATTTGTTATTTTGTTTTGTCTTTGATGTTTCTTTGCTGTAAAAAGTGAGAGACAGGGTTTGGCTGTAGGGTTTGCAGAGGCGCTGTCTTAAGGAAATAATTTACCTAAATCAACATGTAACCTGGAGAACCACTCTGCCAATAAATTGGGCTGCATCCAGAGATCTGGAGCATTTTGCTCTCTTGCAATGCTCCCCCTCACTCCTACCAGCCTGTGCTTGTAGTTCATTGCCTTGCGCCGAACCCTGGCAGGCCCAGAGAGACGGCATAGCAGTAGCTTACTCTTTGGATGGTGCTGTTATTTGCATGGGGCTGGCCCAAGGGACACAGAGTTAAAAGAAATGAGCCTGTGTGATGTGATGCCCCGGGGGACAGCTAGCAGAGTGGAAAGGAGTGGTCGTCAGGGCAAACTGCTCACGTCATCATCCTGATGCAGGGCAGGATACCCAAGGTCACCTGCTACCTGTCGCCCCCCTCAGCAGTCATATTTCCCATGGGAAGCATTTTCAAAGGACCCACTTGTATGCAGTGTTGCAAACGCAGCATCGTGTCCTGCGTTTTCAGGAGTCAACCAAGTGCGTGGGCAACGTTCATGTCCCTACAGCTCTGCTGTCTGACACCTGTGCTGACACCCACTGGCCTTTCTCCTGCTGCTCAAACTCACAAGGGGTGCCCTCCGCATCAGGGCTGGTCCCGCCGACTTCATGCCTGGACTGTGTCACTGCTCTGGTCTCAGCTCAGATGAGCTGTGCAGTCAGCCCCCCAGGTAAAGTACACCCACTTCTCCACAAGACTACACCATTTTTCAAAAACATGCATCCTCACTGACTACTTTATTTCTGTATCTGTTCACTAAGCATAATAATGGGATAGCCCCAAATCATCAAATTTTCTTCTTTCATGCAAAGGGGAAAGATGGTTGGGACTGTGCGTTTACTTGAACCGAGAAGCCCAGAGAGATGAGCGAGAGAAAGGCCTGGACAACGTCCAAGCAGAATTTAGAGACAATACGTGGACCAGCATTGGGTTAGAGGATGCGCCTGTTTCTCCTGTCCACGTTCCCCTAGATTTTCAAAACAAAGGGCGGTCTAGAGATAAACATCAAAGCAAAACTATGTATGAACATTTGTTACTATCACGGATCCTTAATAGATCTCAGCGAGCCCCAAGAACTAAGAATCTCAAGAACTTTGCTGTTCACAAGGCCACTGTCGCCGACAGTGTCAGCTTTGTTGTCCTACAGCACACACCTGGTTTCTTGTGCAGGTAAGATGCTACAGGGCAGGGCAGCTAGGATGTGAGTACGCACAGGTTCAAATCCACCGGGAAGTACCACAGCCTCTTCAAATTGTTTCTACTCCTACCAGAAATGCATATGACTTCCACAGGTCTGTATCCTTGCCCTTCGATGATGCTGTTAAGCTTAAACACACACACACACACACACACACACACACACACACACACACACACACAGAGCTTTCTTTATAATCTGCTGGGCATGAGGTGAAGTCTCATTGTGAATTTTTAAATTGAATTTATTGGGGGTGATGTTGGTGAAGACACTGATACAGGTTTCAGGTGTTTAATTCTATACTACTTTGTCTGTATATTGTATGGTGTGTCCACCACGCCAAGTCAAGTCTCCTCCCGTCCCCTTTGACCCCCTCTCCCTCCCCCACCCCCTTCCCTCCGGTAATCCTTCTGTTACCTGTGTCTGTGTATTTTGTTTGTTTGTTTTGCTTAATCCCTTCACCGTTTTCTCCCAGCCCCCCATTTTTGCTGACGAGCCATGAAACCTGACCCTTCTCCTTATGTTCATTGGCTTTCTGCATTTTTCATGTTGCGAGATACCTCGTCGTGGATGTGACCCACCTTGTTCATTGATTTCTACACATGTCTCGGTTAATTTCTTTCTATGTTTGTGTATTTCTATATTTATACATATTCGTTGGCTCCACTGACACGTTGGACCCCAGCCATGCGGCCCCTGTGAGGAGGTGGTAGAAAAGAGAGACAGGGCCAGAAACAGAAAAAGGTCCGTCTAATGTTTAGTGATCATGTCATGGCCTACGGAAAACTTGCCCCAGCGCTGACTGGCAGCACCCCGAATCTCCTGAGCCATCTGCGGAGAATCGGTGTCTCTACGATGCTGACTTCTCCAGCTTACGACACGTGGCCTCCAGCCCTCTCTTCGGTCTCCAGGGGGTTTTGTGATTTTCTCCCGGAAGGTGTAGACTCGAGGAGTTTCCTCCACAGCTCCACCATGAAGTAGCCTAGATGGACCCATGACAGCTCATCATGACGCACGCCCTCTGACTGTACGTGGCGGATGGGTGATCAGAAAGCTTTACATGGATCTTGACGTCTACGCTCATGAGGAAGTTGGCTAACGCTTTTACTAACTTTGCCGAGATGTCTTCCACTTACCGCATCATTCAGTCCCTGATTAAGGTGTGTGAGTCACTGGCTTCCGCACGATCCCAGACTCACTCAAGTGCCACTGTTGTCAACTATATATTTCCTCACCCCCAAAAGGAACTCGCTCCTCCGGAGCACACTGCTCCCCGCCAGCTCCGGCCGGCACCCCTTAGCTCTCCGTCTCTTGGGATTGCTCTTTCCACACCTTTCACGGAAATGGAACCACACAGGCTACTTTTTACTTTCATTATTATTATTTTTTTTCACTCTAGGTACCAAGGTCATGTGAGGTGTGTTCCTTATTTTTTTTTTTTTTCTCTAACTGGAAGGTGTTGTATAAAATTAAAATTTCTGTTCCTTGGATAGCTCAAAAGAGTCATCTATATAATCGTGGTGCGTGCTGCATTTTTAAAAAATCCTCATGCGAGGATATTTTTTCACTTATCTTCAGATAGAGTAGGAGGAAGGGGGGGGGAGAGAGAGAGAGAGAGAGAGAGAGAGAGAGAGAGAGAGAGAGAGAGAACCATCCATGTGAAAGAGACACACTGAGTGGTTGCCTCCCGCACGACCCTGACCAGGTCCGCGGATGAGGTACATGCCCTTGACCAGAATTGAACCTGAGACTCTTTGGTCCGCAGGCCAACGCTCTAACCACTGAGCAAAGCCAGCCAGGGCAGGGGGCCGATTTTTAACACTTCATTCCTGTGGGATCATTCTTAGAGTCAAGGTAAGAATGTCTACTCACCTAATCTGTTTCATGAACAGATTTGCGGAGGAAATCCACACACCTTTGCCAATAGGAAGAAATCAATATTGTTAATCTATGACCTGAAAATCAATCCTCTGAGAAACCAGGAGTGTAGTAGAATGTCTTCGGCTGAGAAGGGGCTTCAGCATGGTGTGGAGGACTCACACATGAGGAACCCACCTTTCGGACTGGGAGGACACGGGCAGCCGTCCTGGCCTGTACCACAGGGCGACAGCCGTCCTGGCTGCCCCAGGGAAAGGGGAGGGGAGGAGGATGACCAAGCACCCGATTTGCAACTGATATGACTCTTCACAGACCAGGGACCCCAGAAATAAGAAACTAGCAAGATGAAGAGGCACCTTAGTAAGCTGCGGCGTGGAAGAGGGATCCCCAGAAACTGCATTTCTGCGTGGCCGCAGCGAAGGTGGTCATTTCACACACAGGCGCACAGCGCGTAAGGTCTGGCAAAAACCACGTGCAGAGACTCCGTGCGCACCTGTGCAGTGCAGGTGCAGAACCAGAGACCGGCTCCTCACCGTGCACGGTCGGGCTCGGGCTTTTCCAGCGTCACCCATCTGGGAGACAGCAACTGAGCACAGCTGTAGGGATGCCCCCTCCCCTTGGCCCTGCCCCCTGGGAGCTGAGGCCCAGGGCCCAGCCCGGGAAGGCTGTCAGCAAACCCAGACCCCGCTGTGCTGCCCGCCCAGGTCAGCCTCTCCCGTCATGTCTGGCCTCCAGCTGTTCCCTGACATTAGTTTCAGTGCAGCTCTTCTGTTTTTATCCCCCGAGGACATTTTTGCCTTCATCCTCAGATAGAGCGAGAGGGAGAGAGGAAGGAAGAGAGAGAGAGGGAAACATCGATGTGAGAGAGACACATTGACCTGCTGCCACCCACATGACCCCAACCGGGGCCGGGGACAAACTGCCACCGAGGTACGTGCCCTTAGCGGGAACCGAACCCGGGTCTCTCCGGACCGCAGGCCGACGCTCTAACCACTGAGCCAAACCAGCCAGGGCGAGGCAGCTCCATCTGCAAACATGTTTATGCAGAACATACGATGTTTCTCACCAAGGGTGCTTTCTGGAAATGGAAGGCTCGTTTTAGGTGTTTCTTTAAATTGTTTTTTTTTTTTATCCTCACCCGAGGATATTTTTTCCATTTTTTTATCCTCACCCGAGGATATTTTTTCCATTTTTTGTACAGATAGAGTGGGAGGGAGAGAGAGGAAGGGAGAGAGAGAGAAACATCGACGTGAAGGGACACATCGAGTGGCTGCCACCTGCACAACCAACCAGGGCCGGGGACAAACTGCAACCGAAGTACGTGCCCTTAGCGGGAACCGAACCCGGGTCTCTCCGGACCGCAGGCCGACGCTCTAACCGCTGAGCCAAACTGGCCAGGGCTTAGGTGTTTCTTTAGGTGCTTGCTTTCTTTAACTAATTCCTGCTTAATAATTACCCGTTGAACAAACGCAGGGAGAGAGTCCAGCTCGCGTCTGAGTTAAGGTCGCCAGCGAGAAGCGATGACGCCCAGGTGTTTGCATGACATGGGCCATGTGTGTTCCTGCAACGTTACACCTGTGAAAGCCCTTGTCACGCAAGTTTCCGTGTTCATCTAACCTTGGTGGACAGAGAAGAGATGCTTGAGGCAGCCATGGTGTTCCCTGCTCGTGGTGACGACATTCTTGGGCGAGTCCCTCCCTGTAAATGGAGCTGGGACCTGGGACCGGGATTTAACCAAAGGAGCATGGTGAGGCCGGTGGGATGTCACGCCACGGCGGTAGCGCTCAGACCTCCCTCTGGGGAGCTGGATTCTGCCAACAATCAATCGTGTGCGTTTAGAAGCTGAAATGTCCCCAGTCGAGCCTCAGAGGAGTCCCCAGCCTCATTTTACTACCTCATTGCAGCCTCCGGAGGGACCTCCAATGAGGACCCAGCCAGACTCTGCGGGACTCCGGAGCCACAGAAACTGTGAGATAACGACTGTGTTGTTGTACGATTCTGAGTGTGTGGTTCTACTGCGCAGTGATCCATAACTAGTTAATGCGGCAGGTGGGCCGGGCCGGCAGGATGTGCAAACAGAACCCTCATGTACTGCAGGCGAGGACCCTTGGAGGTGGGTACAGTATTTGCTTTGTTGATACTAAATGACAATAGCTTTGGGGGGACACCCAATGCTGGCAGTTCCTAATGAGGCACAGTTCCTGAGCACGGGAAATTCAGCCCTCAGTCATGTGTATCAGCAACCCACGGGATCCCAGGTCTGGAAGAGCGCCCCCTGCAACAGCCCAGACTTCATCTGTCTTACCTGCAGATCTGAGACAGATTCATATCTAAACCACGACTCCTTATCTCTCCCTCCCCGGCTTATCAGTAACCGCCACGGTGCGTTTCAGCCCTTCCAAGGCTAGAGATGGAAATGAACGGCGGGTATTAGGGATGGTGGAGGGGAAGGCGAGAACCAGGTTCAGATTGAAGACTGAACGTCAGTAAACTACTCAGCTCCGGTCCCTTCTCTTCTGCTATTCTCTTTCTCTCTCTCGACAGGCTTTAGTGACGTCCCTCTGTAGGACAGACACTGAGCGCTGTATCTTACATGCCCGATCGAATAGGTGACACTCACATCTTATCTATTAACCTCTGCTTTAACAACCCTCACTTCCAACTCGAATGGGGACAAAAACGTGATGAAGTCATTGCTACCACCAGATAAGTGCTCATAAAACCGTGTGCAAGGTACTAGAGGCACCCAGAATTAGGCTGGACGTGGGTCCCCGTCTTCCTTCCTATGAGGACCCGAAGGGGAAGATTGTACGGAAACACCCACAAATACTTTAGACAGGAGCGTGGCATCCACGGTGTGTGGCTTGATTTGTGTCTCCCCCAAAGACAGGTTGAAATCCCAACCCCCAGTACCTAGACATGTGGAAACAGGGTCTTTGCAGATATAATCGCGTTGAGATGCGGTTGTTAGGGTGGGCCCCGAGTGAGTGACTGGTGTCCTTGATTGAAGAGGTGACATCTGGACAGACACGAGGAGGAGGCCATGTGCCAGTGGAGGCAGAGACTGCAGGGATTCAGCTGTTCCCAGGAAGGCCAGGGACTGCCCCCCCCCCCCAGGAGCCAGGAAGAGGGGAGGAGAGATGCTTCCTTAGAGCCCTTTGGATGGGACATCCGGTGACATCTTACTTGTAGCCTCCGAACTGTGCAACAATAGATCCCGTTGTGGTAAGCTGCCCGGCTTGTGGCACGTTGTTGAGGCGTCCCTAAGAAACGAAGACGCAGAGGACAATCGAGTTGACTGGCCCACGGCACGGGAGGGATTGGACATATCCTGTGTGAACAAGCAAAACACTTGGAGCCCACCGATCCCGTCAACTGTCTGCTCCCTTCTCGTCAAAGGCAGTAGAGTCTGGAGCCTGGGGGTGCATGGCTGGCGCTGAGCAGGCAGCCTTCCGGAAGCCGTTTCGGTCCCCGACCGGGTGGCGTGTGTAACCAGACCCTGTGTCGCTTCTTGGAGGAGGCACCAGCGTGGCGCATGCGGTCAGCGGGGAGCACTGGGGTCTACTGTGCATCTGAATGTGTGTTTGACACACACACACACACACACACACACACACACACACGCACGAAGGGGCTCTTTCTGTTCGAAGGTCTTGTCCGTTCGGGAATCCCTCTTGACTCGGTGACAATGATCACAGCTCTCAATCCCGAGCTTGATTCTGCACCTGCCAACCCCAGGCGCACCTGTGTGGGCCCCCTGAGACCATCAGTGGTTAATGTCACCGTGAATGGAGCTGCTTGACAGGGGTCTTCAAGCCAGACGCCTGGGGCCTCCTTGCCTGTGTCCTCCGCCATGACCCACGGTGCCCTCCTGCCCGCGCCCTGGCACGGTGCCCTCCCAGTTTTGCTTGCGGGCACTCCGTGCTCTGCATTTCCACGTGCTCCGATTGCGCCGGCAGCAGGGACAGCCATGTGTCACCTGGACAGCAGGTAGGTGCGTGACTGCTGGGCTCCGCTTTCACTGGGCTCCCGCCTGCGTCCCCATAGTGCCCAGTGCTCACGCCAAACTGTGCTGTGGGTCCTGCGCACCCCCCCCTCCCCGGTCCGTCCCTAATGTTCTCACACTGACCCCACCCCACCGCGCTGGGGCAGGGGCCACAACCTCAGGTTCAGTTTAAGACCCAGTCCTGGGCACATCTCTGGCCTCCGCTTACGTCCCTTTTCCTGTCACTGTCACCTGACACGCTCCCTCGCGCTGACACGGGTCTGCCGTGGTTCTGCCTGGGAGGCTCTGCTCTCTGGTCTCGTCACCCCAAAGTCGCTTCTCCCTGCGTGACGCCAGGTGCCGTGATGGTCGGCCTCGGCGTGCTGGGGGTTTCTCCAGCACACCGCCGTAGAGGGGCCTTGGTTTGGGGGTTCTCCATTCGCATCTGTTTACCACCTGCGCGGACGTCCGCGCCCTGACGGCAAAGCCCACGCTTGTTTTAGTTCGCGCGTGTCCGCAATGTCGAGAGGTTTCCGCGGGGTCGATCAACAAGGGAAGGCCGCGATGCACATTGTCACACGAGTGTTCGGATGACACCGTCTTCCCCCTTTCTCTAGAGTTGGAATGAAATTAAGCGATAAACAACGCGTGCGGAAATCTGAGTCTTCAGGGTTCAGGACCAAAAAAAAAGACACTTAGAATTTCCCACCAGAGTAAAACCCATCGGTATTATGGCAGGAGAGGGTCACCTAGGAAAAGCGCAAATTCACTTCGGGTAAGTCCCCGGAGTGCAGAATCCAGGAAAGCACCCACACTCACGGACGCCTGTGTCACTCCGCGACTGTGGCTCCCAGTCCCAAGGAAAATCCTCGTCGATACCGCAAGGTGGACCATACTCCGTGCTCAGGTTTGGTCGTGATATTTCTCTATCTGTCGTGGTTCGATTTGCCGGGCGTCATTGACACTTGCTGAGCCGCTGTGAGGCCTGACGCTGTGTCTTTGCTCAGGGGACAGTCAAGTGGTTCACGTGTAAACTTAATACACGATGCGAGCAGTTTCGGAGGTCGGTCTGTAGAAGACACAGGGTCGAAGGGTATGCTGTCCAGTGTGCTGGCCACGCACACGACTGTCCGATGGAACAGACATGAATTTACAGGGAACTAATAAACCTTCCATCCACATGGTCCCTCCGGCACATTTTCTTTTCTTTTCTTTTTAATCCTCACCCGAGGATATCTTTACATTTATCTTCAGACAGAGTGGGAGAGAGAGAGAGAGAGAGAAAGAATAACATTGATGCGAGAGAGATGTATCGACTAGCTGTCACCCGCACGACCCCAACAGGGGCCGGGGATGAACCGCAACCGTGGTACGTGCCCTTGGCCGGAATCGAACCCAGGACTCTTTGGTCCACAGGCCGATGCTCTAACCACTGAGCAAAACTGGCCAGGACTCTTTCTTTTTTTTTTTTTGGATGAGTTAGTTATTTTAAAATATGTTTTTATTGATTTTTTAGGGAGAGAGGATGAGAGAGAGCGAAACATCAATGTGACAGAGAAACATGGATGGGCTGCTTCCTACACACACCCCACTGGGGATCGAACCAGCAACCTGGGCATGCATCCCGACTGGTCATCGAGCTGAGACCTCTCAGTCCATGGATGACCCTCAGTCCACTGAGCCACCCAGCCGGGCAGCAGATGAGTTGTTTAAATCTTTGCCCTTACATTTCATATTTTACACACACATATTACTTTCTTTCTTTTTAAATTTTTTTCTTTTTTTCAATTTTTGTTAATGTATTTTTGTTACAGATGTTTCTCCTTACCCCCCCCGACACCCTCTTCCCCATCCCGCCACCACCCCCACCCCCACCCCCACCCCAGCATTGTTGTCTGTGTCCATGCGTGCATACAAGTAAGTGCTCAGTGGCCACATGTGGCTAGTGGCTGCCGAGCTGGCCGGCCCAGCCACGGCGTGTCCGTGGTCACAGAGAGGTCAGTTCGACAGGGCTTGTCCCGGGGCCTGGATCAGCGGCCTGCTCAGTCCAAACACCATTCAACGGGATTCACGGAAGCTTAGTGGGCGGAGCAGAACGGCCACCGTGTCCCAGGGTGATTCCCAGCACCTGAGTCACCCGGCTGGACAATCACAAGCCACGTGCGTCAGCGGGGGGTTCCTTGGAACACGCCGTCCTGCATTCGCAGGCTGCTCAGCCCAGGCAGCGTGCGGTGGCTGTGTACAGACCGTGTACTTGCACAGCCAAAACACGGACTCTTCAGAAAGTGATTGCCAAGCCCTGATCGGGATCACTGTGTCCCGCACTGCTGACCCCTGAGGGACGCACGAGGGAGCATCGGCAGCCAGGCCTGTCCTGGAGCCGGCAGTGCCAGCCATCCGGCCCCTCACATGCCTGAGCACGTCCCTGCAGCAGAGACAGATGGGGCTACGCAGGCAACGAGGACAGACTGCGGTCCCCACGCAGACAGCGGTCTGGCAGCTGGACAGTTTGAAGGCTGATGAAATGATCGCGTGTGGAGACTGCTCGCCGCAGCGGCGTTGGTGACGAAGATGCCAGCCCACGCGGGCACGGGGGAGTCGTCGCCCACGCGGACATTTCTGCTTTGCGGCCCACTGAGGGTTTTGAGGAAGACCCCCTCCCAAGAAAAATACAGTTTCACTGATATTACAAAATCTACATCTAGAAAGAATTCAAGACAACTCATCATTACCAGGGTGCTGGGATATGGTGCAAAATGTGGACACGTCGCAGACCCATGTTCAAGTGCCTTAGAAATCTGTCTTCTGGGCATGGGAACAGGGACAGCGCTGTGAGCTCATCTCCATGGGTCGTCGAGATACAATGTTACCGTCCCGGGAAATGCAACATTCTTGAGACATCCATGTACGGCAAGTATTTTCTTACATTGGTAGCCACTGATCTCTGTTTAGTGTGATCCGAGTGCCCGACTTCGCACCCGCCTCCAAATGTCTCAGCTCTTTCGAAGTATCTGCCTTCTCACCAAGGTGTCACAATGGGTACGGTTCACTTTTCCTTTCCCTGAAAAAACACTGATGTGCTGTTTGGCTTCGATGCAAACCTAGACGTTTGCAGAAGGCCGAATCAAGTGCTAAGAAAATGGATAAATGGAAAAGGTCTTGGTATTGCTGTGGGCGGTCATTACATATCCGTATCCGTATCGTAAGAAGCCACAGTCACACGTCTTGCTCTGCGGTCACATGCTTCCAGCCACTTACTGGCCTTTTACTACAATGATGCCATTTGACTAATTACACCGATTATGCGACCTGGAGGCTGGATTCCTCGCTCTGAATCCCGAGATCGCGTGGATTCACGTTCTCCATCCCTGCAGCAGACGGTGCGCCCGGAGTGTGTGGACTGGAGGCTCGCGCTGTGCGTGGCCAGTTTGGCACAGATTCCAGGGGTGACTTTACAGTTTCGGGGTGCATGCCTGGGTTCCATTTTCATCAGCCCTTTAACATGTCTTGAGGAGGACAGATTGTTCTCTTCCTGCCCCGGGGAGCAAACACGGCTTGTCTGTCGGACTGACCCCTTGTCTCCAGACCAGGGCACTCGTCTGTGTCATTTCCGGGAGCCAAGGGGTTGGCTTGAACCAACAGGCTGTGTAATGAGATGAGAATTCAGTTTGATCACTTCGTCAAAAAATAGCTCATAGGTGTGTTGGTCTCTCATCCCACTGAGCAGTTGTGAAGCTAAATGGATTAGATAGATTTTTCCTTCCTTCCTTCCTTCCTTCCTTCCTTCCTTCCTTCCTTCCTTCCTTCCTTCCTTCCTTCCTTCCCTCCCTCCCTCCCTCCCTCCTTCCTTCCTTCCTTCCTCTCTCTCTTTTTCTCTCTCCTTCCCTCCCCTTCTTCCCCCTTTTCTGCAGGTCAGCCTGTGTAATATCAAATGCCCGTTCCCACAGGGCGCCGAGCCAGCCGCTGAGCAGGGGGCAGGGGGCAGGGGGCAGGGGGCAGGGGGCAGGGGGCAGCGGCCCAGGCCCCGTTTCAAAGCCCACCCAATGCTCTGCTCCTGCCCACTGGGGAAAGGTAGACGCCCAATGACATCCCACCCGAAACGTTTAAGCGCCCTAACTCAGCTCCATCGTTATTGCTGTCTACCTGTGAGAAGAGGCGACGTCATCCCTGGGGCCGGCTCAGGTCCCCTTCTTCCCTTGGGTGACAGCCCCAGGCAGCGCGTGGCGCAGAGGGAACGGCCATTGTTCGCGAGGCCTGGAAGCAATTCGCAAGCTCTTAGCGTTTGAAAACTCACGAACGGTCCAAACCCCAATTTTCTCGTGTGTCATAAGGGAATTACAAAGAGCAACTTCCCAGGACTCTCACGAGCGTTGAGGGAGAAGGCGAGAGCCTGGCGTCAACTGGGGTGCACGCAGATGGGGGCGCTCTCGCCCTCCGGACTCCACAGGGACCCGCCGGCTGTACGCAGACATTCACGCTGTTTCCCTAGGTGTCAACGTTCTTAGATCCATGCAAATAACTGCACGACGTGAGTAGCCGCAACCTTTCCAGAGCAGTTCCCGTCAGTTTCGTATATTAAAGGGAGAAACTGGAACACGGGCAGCTGCAGAGTTGTCTCTTTTTCAACTGCAGAGGCAGCGTCTTGAACCCCCCCGTCCAGGTCCTGCGATGAATACCTGTGCTCCGGGCAGTTCCCGTTCTTGACACGTGAGTTCTGTCTTTCCTTCTGCCTGGAGAAGCAACCCATGGGCTGTGGGGTCGACCAGCAGCACGGAAGGCGGCTTCTGAGACACGCGTCCGTGCTCCTCAGTTCGGCCCTGCGGTGCTCTCCCTGAAGACGCCAGCGAGGGACTGCGGCAGGCTGCACCGTACCGGGAGCTGCGGCACTGAGTGCAGGACTCCCCTTAGACGTGACGTGCAGGACTCCCCTTAGACGTGACGTGATGTGCAGGACTCCCCTTAGACGCGACGTGATGTGCAGGACTCCCCTTAGACGTGACGTGATGTGCAGGACTCCCCTTAGACGTGACGTGATGTGCAGGACTCCCCTTAGACGTGACGTGCAGGACTCCCCTTAGACGTGACGTGCAGGACTCCCCTTAGACGTCATGTGCAGGACTCCCCTTAGACGTGACGTGATGTGCAGGACTCCCCTTAGACGCGACGTGATGTGCAGGACTCCCCTTAGACGTGACGTGCAGGACTCCCCTTCGACGTGACGTGCAGGACTCCCCTTCGACGTGATGTGCAGGACTCCCCTTCGACGTGACGTGCAGGACTCCCCTTCGACGTGACGTGCAGGACTCCCCTTCGACGTGACGTGCAGGACTCCCCTTCGACATGACGTGCAGGACTGGCGGGCTGTGCTCCAATAAAACTGTATTCGCCAAAGCGGGCGGCAGGCCCGACCTGGCCCCGGCTTGTCCTGGGCTGACCCTCGGTCTAGCCCGGCGGCTCCAGCAGGGTGAGGGCCACTTCTGACCACTGTCCACGGCACGCAGCGCCGTACCTGCGTCCGTCAACAGTCACTGCCCCGCGGAGTCTCACTTTATCCTGTGACATCGAACACCCGTCAGGGTGCACCTGCTGGCGCGTCCCCTGGGTTAGAGGCGGCTTTAGCCCCGTGAGAAATTAACCGGAGTTTGACCTCCACTGGGAATTCGAAAAGTAACATCCTTCAGCTGTAAATAAGGAGAAACTGAAGCTTCCTTTTACCCCGTAAAACTGTAACTGTTGAGAATGTATGTAGTGCACCTGGCTAAATCTCTGTCACAAGCTTGCTAATTAGTGCTCGTTTAGCCCTGATTATAAAAGGGCTGAACGTTGGCTACAGGGCCTGCAGTTCACCTCGGCGTAGGTTGGCTGCAGCCCCTGCGCAGGTAATAAAGCTCCTAATATTCACAATTACTTGGTGTCCGAGTGAGGTTGACTCTCCTGAGTTACAACACCCTCCCCTCGTAGGTCCTCTAACTAGGCTGCGCTGGCCGCCTGTACACACCAACTGGGCTACATTTGGGTGACCCCTGTTCGGTCCAGCGCCACCTGGATGTCACAGCGAAGGCGGGTTTAGATGTGACGGACAGGCACGACCGCGTGACCTGCAGCGAGGGAGCATGCCCGCCACGGTGGGGCAAGGTGCCCCCGGGGCCCACAGCACAGACAGGCGTGTCCCCGAGGAGGGCTCCCCCCAGGACTGCGATGCCGGCATGCCCCTGGCTGTGTGTCTGCAGCCACGACACTGAGGCTGCCGCGTGGGCGCGCACCGCCGTGGCCGTGGCCGTGGCCCAGCCTGCTCTGCCGGTGGCCGCGACCAGCCCCACACTTGCTCACACACTCGGGCCGGGTGCACACTCACTAGGGTCTTTGTGGTCACGCGGCAGCCAAGCACTCGTAGTGCATTCTCACCAGGATTTAAAACCAGAAATCCGCCCTGGCCGGTTTGGCTCTGCGGTTAGAGCATCGTCACACGGACCAGAGAGTTCCGGGTTCGGTTCCCACTAAGGGCACGGACCTCGCTTGCGGTTTTTCCCCCGCCTTGGTTGGGGTCATGCGGGAGGCAGCCACTCGATGTGTCTCTTTCACGTCAATGTTTCTTTCTTCCTCTCTCCCTCCCGCTCTATCTGAACAGCAACAACAACAAAAAGTAAAAATGCCCTCGGGTGAGGATAAAAATAAAATAATAATAAATCAAATGAAATCCAATCACACCAGGAACTAGTGTGATGCTAAAAACATGGAGCTTGTTGAAAATCCCCTCACCCCTATTCTGGAACCGGGGTTGGTTACCCAACGTCTGGGGTTCCCCCCACTCTCCATCACTCTCAAAGTGGGGTGATGGTGTTTCTATGCTACATCTTTCCGTCTTCTCTTTACTGTAAGATACAGCTTGTCAGGTGCGCCGGAATTTATTTTATTTTATTTTTCATTTTTTTTAAATGAGTCATTTTTTTTCCTTCATTGATTTTAGAGAGAGAGGAAGGGAGAGGGAGAGAGAGGTAGAAACATGGATGAGAGAGAACATGGACTGGCCCCCTCCTGCATGATCCCACTGGGGATGGGCCCACAACCTGGGCATGTGCCCTGACTGGGAATCGAACTGGCGACCTCTCGGTGCAGAGTCAACGCTCAACCCCTGAGCCACGCCAGCTAGGCTGTGTAAGTCGATTCCCGGTCGGGACACATGCCCAGGTTGTGGGCCTGATCCCCAGCGGAGGGCGTGCAGGAGGCGGCCAGTAGATGTTCTCTCTCATCCATGTTTCTCTCTCCCTCTCCCTTCCTCTCTCTCTCTCAAATCAATAAAGGAAAAAAGTAAATAAATAAATCACTTGTAAGAACTCAATCTGGGGGGTGGGGAATCTAAACGTTTGCTTGTGAGTGGCCCCGAATCCTTAGCATTTCGTAGCGGGGTCTCTTGTCCGTGGGGGGAGGTCCCAGCCCCAGGGGAAGCTGCTCCCTGTATTTGCAGCTGGGAGCCAGCAGTGGTCCAGTTCCTGTCCCAGCGTCCCACTCGGCGGGGTGTGCTAACGAGGTGGAGACCAGTGCCTGTGCCGGGGGCGGGGGGCACACATGGGCTCCTGAACCCGGGAAGGATCGGGGCTCTCCGATGTCTCTGCCCCGGGCAGCTCACAGACCCACGACTTGCTCGTGCCCTTCCAGGCTGACGGGTAACCGGACGCTGGAAATGGCATTTTCAGGGTGTCCATCAACTGTGCCCTCTCATAACGCATCGTCCTTGGGGCCACGTTTCCGGAGCAAGTGCGTGAACATTCACGGCACACGCAGGCGTTGAGAAGCCGTGTGCCGGCCTGACGCCCACGACCTTCCCAAACGCCCTGGGCTGTGACGGCCGTTGTATTCGGTGCTGAGAGGAGAACATTGGCCCCTCGGGCTGAGGACAGCGCAGCGCGGGGTGAACCGGCCCCCGATTCTGAGTCCGTCCTGCCTTCCTGGCGGGCTCTGTGTCTTCACAGGTTCTCACGCCTCTGGTAGGCGGAGGCTCCCTTTCCCGAAAAACGAAGGGTTCCAGGAGCCCCTCATGGCGCACAGGGGGGACAGTGACAATGGGCACACAATGGGCGGCAGGAATCTACAACGTGGCTGTTCACGTTCGTGCTCCCTGGGTGGCCCAGCGGGCCACGTGGGCCCCTCGGGACCCAGTCATGTGGCGCAGTGAGCGCAAAGTTTATTCTGGGAAAAATGCCTCCTCCAGCCACGTCCTGCTCGGACCACGACTTCTGTCCACGCAGAACAGCCTCCCGCTGCTCGCCAGCGTTCAGGAGGCTATGAACCACCAATCACGCCAGTTACGTTTGCCCAGGTAGTGATGCCTACCTGAAGAATGCTTTGTGCAAGGTGGCATTTATTTTCCATCCGTGCAAAACCGATGACCACACGCTTCGTGGTCGTTAAAGCAACGCAGACGACTATGTCGGTTTGCGTGAGTCAGGAGTCGGGCCCAGGTTCGCCAGGTCCCCTGCCCGGGCCCCAGGTGGAAATCGTGGTGTCCGCCAGGCTGCACTCCGTGCTCAGGCTTCGGATCGCCCCTGCCCAGGAGGTTGCTGGCAGAACGTGGTTCTGAGCAGCTGTGCGCTTCAGGTGTCCGCCTTCCCACCAGCGTCTGCCGGGGCCGCTCTCGGGTTCTGGGGCCGCTCTCAGGTTCTGGGGCCACCCTCGGTTCCGAGCCGTGTGCCCCTGGGCCGCGCGGCTTCCGATCTGTCCCGGGAGTGGGGCAGTAGTGGCTGCCTCTTGGCACGGGTGAGGGCTCATGGAGGGTTCCCCACCACCGATGACGCCCTGGAGCCCCAAGCCAGCCGACGGGGACCTCATCGCCAGAGCAGCATCCCCTAGTCCTGCCCACCCTCAAGGGGAAGGGACTGCACAGGGTGTATGCGAGGGGCTGGGACTCGGGTCCATCTTATCCTGCTCAACACAGATGGAAAGTGGTGGGGGGTCCAGGGCCCTGAGGGGGAGGCCAAGGCTCCCCTGCACACTCCCAGGAGCTGCCAGCAGCCGGGTGGTGCACCATAGCATGGCTCCCCGGAAACCAGGCCCCTGGAGGCCACTCCTGTCTTCCGTGTGGGCCACGGCCAGCATCCACCCGTGGACTGTGGGTCCACAGGTGCACCAGGCCTGTGCCAGGAGGGTGTGCGTACCTGCGTGCACTGAGCGTGCAGATGGGATGAGGAACGGATTTCCCCCTAAGTGTGCACAGCAACCTTTCAAATGTGCGACACGGTGTATTCGCCTCCTGTGACAAATGACCACACGCGTCGCGGCTTGGATCAGCACAAACACATTCCCTCTTAGTCCTGGAGGTCAGACCTCCAAAGGGGTCTTGGACCCAAGCCAAGGGGTCCGCAGGCCCGCGCCCCGGGTTCTAGGGGAGAGCCCCCCCACATCCAGGGGTCAGTCACCTGCATCCCTCGATCCTGACCCTTCCCCCGTCGTCAGAGGGTATCCCTTCAGCTTGACTCCCACGGTCGCCTGTCTTTCTGACTCTGACCCTCGGCCTCCCTGTAGCCGGACCCGGGTGATGACCTCACTCAGACAACCCAGGGAAACCTGCCTCACTTCTCGTCACCTGATCCCGCACCCTCATCACGCGACGGAATCCCCCACCGCAGCACGGACCTCTGCGTTTGGCTGCATAGTGCGGTGGCTGCCTAGTGACATGGAAACGACCATCTCGGGGGATGGGTACGATAGAAGTGCATTTGAGTGCATTGCTGAGTTTGGGGAAAATGGACGTCATCCGCTAGGACGCTTATCCATTGCCACGGGGGACCGGGCCCCCCGATTCTTCTGAAGCCGCAGTTGTATTCATGCGCGCTGTGGGCAGACACCCCTGGGACCGAGCCGCATGGCCCTGGGAGCTGACCCCCGCACACCCAAATATGTGAAGAAGAGAGGGGGGCACAGAGGAAGGGTGTGAAGGCAGATGTCACCCAGCCCCCAGTTCTGGGAACGTCAGCCCCAACTTCCGCACTATCAGCCTGTTTCACACTCTTGCTTTTTGTTTATTTGGGTCTTGGCTCAAAACGAAACACGAGGCTGCCACCGGAAACCTAGTTCATTAGCACCCCGTGTCTTCCGAAATGTACCGCCCGAAAATCACAGGGAGAGGGCTGCGGAGGATGATTTCTTTCTACCTTGACTGAGTGATTCAACGTGATGAAAATGTTACACCCCGCGGAGAATGTCGGAATTCATAAGCCGAAATGTCAGAGCAGGACGGTGTGTATACTTGACATCTAATAATAACATCATTAATCATTAAAAAATAAAATAAAAATCCTGCCGTCTTCCGCAGACGGCGTTGATAATGAACTTTCCTGCCTGTAAAGTCCGATTCACGCCACCGTCAGAAACAGACCCTGTGAATCCCTCTTATCTCGGCCTCGGGCCACGAGTTAATGTAGGAAAACCACAGCATTGACGCTAACACGCTCATCAAATCATTTCCTCTACCGCGGTAGACACATGCATGCAGCTTACGCCGAGAATCGGTCACCGGGATAAACGCCACTTAATCCCCCTGGAAAAGTCAAGTTCGTGCCAGTGGCCGCGTGAATCGTCAAGCGGGAGGAGCAACCCGCTTGGCTCGAGGAATCCGGAATGTCGGCTTCCGCACATCATCACGGCTGATGTGCCTTAAATGACACGGAGGGGAGCTCATGAAAACGGTGTTTTTCAATAGATGTGTCTGCGTCGTCAGCAGATGATTAAAGCGGAAGGAAGGAGCGTAACGCCGTCAAACGAGCCGAGTTGGACGTGCTCCTGCTGATCACTTTCCGAGACAGACGGCATTCGGTACACGAGAGATGTGTTTTTTTTTGTTTTGTTTTTGTTTTTTATCCTCACCCGAGGACATTTTTCCATTTTTTGTTCAGATAGAGCGGGAGGGAGAGAGAGGAAGAGAGAGAGAGAGAGAAACATCGATGCGAAGGGACACATCGAGTGGCTGCCACCCGCACGACCAACCAGGGCTGGGGACACACTGCAACCGAGGTACGTGCCCTTAGCGGGAACCGAACCCGGGTCTCTCCGGACCGCAGGCCGACGCTCCAACCCCTGAGCCAAACCGGCCAGGGCAAGAGATGTGTTTTTAAACAGCAGCACGGAGCGCCGGAGGCAGCTAACCAGCGGAGGGCACAGTTCGCGTCCCCTGGAGCACCGAAAGGAAATGCAGGGACGTCACCTGTGAGTTCTGCGAAACCCCGGCAGGAGAAAGCAGGTCCTCCAGAACCGTGGTTCCGAGAACGTCCGTCGGAAACGGTGATTGTGCCGCCGATGGATTAAAGAGGTCTGTGTGTGTTCCGCAGGCGTAGGGGGAAAAGTGGTGTGGGAGCAGGCTGCTTCGTGCACAGAGCGATGACAATGACAAGGACACATGGTCCGAATCTACCTCAGGGCCCGGAAAGGTCCGGGTGAATGGAGATCTTCTTAGGATGTGTCTGGGTTAAGATCCAAAGGCTCAAAGATGATCTCACCCACTGTCTGGTAGAAAACGAATCTACCAGAAGATTGTGCACTAACCCCCCCCCCAAACATACGCAAAACCAGATCTCACACACACACACACACACACACGCACACACCTGGTGAGCCAGAATCCGTGTTATGACTCGCACAAAGTTTCTTGTTCATCTTGGGTCCTCACACGTGACTTTGGGGTCTGAAATGTAGTAAAGCTACCACCACCGCTGCACCAACCCAGGAGAAAACCACTATTGATGTATCTTCAGAAAACTGTCCTGCCCTGGCCGGTTTGGCTCAGCGGTGAGAGCGTCGGCCCGCAGACCGGAGAGACCTGGGTTCGATTCCCGCTAAGGGCACGTACCTTGGATGCGGCTTGTCCCCGGCCCTGGTTGGGGTTGTGTGGGTGGCAGCCAGTCATGTATCTCTCTCACGTCGATGTTTCTCTCTCTCTCTTCCCTCCTTTCTCCCTCCTGCTCTATCTGAAGATAAATGCAAAAATGTCCTTAGGGGGGAGGAGGGGGGAGGAGGAGGGAGGAGAGGAGAAGGGTGGAGGTAGGAGGAGGGGGGAGGGGGAAGAGGGGGGGGGGGGATGATGGGGAGGAGGGGAAGGGAGGGGATGTGGAGGGCCCAAAACACAGGGGGGAGAGGGGAGAGGGGGGATGTGGATGGGGAGGGTGATGGGAGGGGAGGAGGGAGAGGAGTGGGGAGGCGGGGAGGGAAGGGGGAGGGGGAGGGGGAGGGGGGGAGGGGAGGTGGAGGGAGGGGGAGGTGGAGGAGAGGGAGGGGGAGGTGGAGGGGGAGGGGGGCGGGGGAGGGGGAGGGGGAGGTGGAGGGAGGGGGAGGTGGAGGAGAGGGAGGGGGAGGTGGAGGGGGAGGGGGGAGGGGGAGGGGGAGGGGAGGGGGAGGGGGAGGGGAGGGGGAGGGGGAGGTGGAGGGGAGGGGGAGGTGGGGGAGGGGGAGGTGGAGGGGAGGGGGAGGGGAGGGGGAGGGGGAGGGGGAGACTTTCCTGACTGCACACATGGCAACAGTTTTTCTGTCTTGCTAACTCGGACCTAGATGTTTGGCAAATGTGCAGAGAGAGGTCGTAGAATCTGCGGACCTCACACCTTCCTCAGAAAGTCAAACCAAAATAAACCTCGGCCGGCTCATGGCCACAGCGGATACTTCAAATCCCAGGTGTGGAAGGTTTGGCTTCGAGGACGGAATGGTTTTCGGAAGCGGGCTGGAGCGCGTGTGTAGATTATGGATTGCATTTTATGCCAGGTGCATAATCAATGCATTTGTGCACACAGAGCAAGCTACTGCGCCCTGTTTAAGATTAGACTGCAGGCTGTGATTTCAGAGCTCAAAAGGGCCGTTCTTTTCAATGAACCTGGAATTCCTTACACGGGGTGAGCTCTGCTTTAAGTCTCAGATGTTCTCCCTGTGTGTAAGGAGTTTATTACGGAACGAGCTCAGCAGGAATGAACCTTGCTGGGTTCGGAACGTTTAACGACCGTGCACACAGACGGGAGGCACTATGAACCGCCTTCTTCGTTATGTCTGCATTTTAGGGGGGTTATCTGGGAAAGCACACGTCGGATACTGCAACGTGCCCCTAACGGGGTGAGGGGCTGATGACTCCCTTCCAACGTGGATACTCCTAAGTATGACCACCAGGAGAGACTGTATTTTCTTAACTCAAAGGGAAGGAAATACTTGTACGTTTTTAAAAATATATTTTTCCTTTATTGATTTCAGAGAGAGAGGAAGGGAGAGGGAGAGAGACGGAAACATGGATGAGAGAGAACATCGACTGGCCGCCTCCTGCACGCCCCCCACTGGGGATTGGGCCCACACCCTGGGCATGTGCCCTGACCGGGAATCGAACCGGCGACCTCTTGGTGCAGGGTTGACGCTCAACCACGGAGCCACACCAGCCGGGCGAGAAGGAAATATTTATACTTTATCTTGGCGTCTCAGAAATAGGGAATTTGTGAGCAATGTCGAGAATTCCAGGGGCCTGTGGTGCCCTGTAAAATGTTCCCACGCGTGGATATCTCCGTGAGGGCCCGTTGGTTATTACGTGCTCGGGCTCTCTCAGGTCACCATACGGGGGCGGGGGGTGGCCTGCGCTCCTCGCTGAGAATCCGAGCCCAGGCCCCTGCGAGCTGCATGCGGAGTCAGTGCCGTGCTGAGGTCCGGGGTCCCCATTGCTTGTCGGCTCTCCGGTGGGCGTGACTCCAATTCCAGAGGGTGCGGGCTTGCACTGCAGATTGGCCCTGCGCCCACCCAGTGTCTCCCGAAGGAAGGCCCGTCGGGCAGAGCCGCCCCCAGGTCGTGGGAAACCCGGGCAGATCGGCCCGAGTCCCTGGTCAGCCCACCCTCCGTGTCCTGTCCTGTGAGCTTAGAGGCAAGAAGAGAAAGTGATTCTAACTGACGGCTTCTGTTGTCTTCACTGCAGGGCATTAGGTCACCTGCAGAGGGTGAGTGGAGCGGTCCCGTGGCCGGTGGGCTGGAGGGGAGCGACATGGTCTGCAGAGAGTGGGAGAAAGAAGCACGTGGAAACACGGGGACAAGGGGGGGTGGTTGCAGGCGGCCGTGCGTCTGAGCTCCAGGGCAGGTCCTCACCCGCCTCTTGGCCATGCTGTCTGGGTGGTCCTGGCTTCCATTTGTCTGGTCTAAAAGTGGTGTGTGGGCCCGAGCGGGGAAGAGCCCCCTGCCCCTGGGGAGATGTATAACCACGTTCTTCACAGAGGCGTACGCACAGACGTGGGGTGCCCTGCACGCCCCGCCCGGCGGCTGTTCCCCAACCTCCCCTGCTCTGTCCAGCTCCTGTCATGAAGGTCGCCTCCGTCGGAGAAGCCTAACGTGGCCCACGCTTTTCTTGACTGGTGCCTTGCATGTCGATGAAGTCCCTTTATCACAAGGGACACGAGGCCAAGAACACCCAGAGAACCGACTCCAACAGGCAGAAACCCGCAGAGAAAATGATCTCAGCAAACGGCTAACGTCCCCACCCCTGGTGACATGGGTATCCTGACCCGATCTGAGGACAAAGACAGGAGCTAGCATCAGAACAACCGGAGGCTAACTCTGCCCGGAAAATCACCCGTCAATCCTCGTATCCTCCCCGCTCAGGACACTCAACGCTTCCACGTGAAACAAGGGGGGCAGATCAGTGACGCGGACCCATCACCCCTTTCCAGGGCTGTTACGTGAATCATGGGCGTGGACCCCGAATCAAAAGATCGTTTTCTGTTTCCCCCTCTTCAGGTCGCAGCACTCCGCGTGGTCAGCCAAATGAACGGAATGGTTCCGCGCAGCGTCACCGACAACAGCCGGCGTGGAAGGGGCTGTCCTCACTGCGGGTGGGCTTCCTTGTGCTCATTCCAGGTGCAGTTTGCAAGCAAAGCTACAGCACATCGCCTCTTGGTTTATGGAGCAGGTGCGCAGGGACAGAGAGCCGTCCACTCGGCCGATCGCTGAGTTCGCAGACCACTGCTGAAGTTCAAGCTCTTTGCAGACGAAGGGGGATGTGCCCGGCCATTGCACAGGCACATGCATCTGCATGTACACATCTCGCACGTGCATTAGCTCCACGTTGAGGGCCAATGTGTGGTTGACTTCAGTCTGCACAGGTACATGCATCTGCATGTACACATCTCGCACGTGCATTAGCTCCACGTGGAGGGCCAATGTGTGGTCGGCTTCAGTCTGAGTCAAGACCAGGACTGACTCCCCTAGGTGAATCCCCATCGGTCTGCAAACCATTCCGCAGCTTGTTGTGCCGGATGGAAGAACCACACATGCTCCTTGACCGCGAGGTGAGAAAGGATGACGCGTGAGTTTAGTTCAAACTCGGATGTTTCCTTCTGAAGCTCAGGTACACACAGCCAGAGGGAAAGAGCAAATCCTTCCTTAACCGACAGATCGTCATAGACGGCACCCAAAGGGCCTTTGCATTCTATTTTTTTTTTATCCTCACCTGAGGACATTTTCTGTTCAGATAGAGTGGGATGGAGAGAGAGAGAGAGAAACATCGATGTGAAAGGGACACATCGAGTGGCTGCCACCTGCACAACCCAACCAGGGCCGGGGACAAACTGCAACCGAGGTACGTGCCCTCATTGGGAACCGAACCCGGGTCTCTCTGGACCACAGGCTGACGCTCTAACCGCTGAGCCAAACTGGCCAGGGCCCTTTGCATTCTTAATATGTGGCTTTAACCCAATTCCTAAAAGCAGACGCCCTTGTTCCTTTGTTACCGTAAGTCTTCGCGGTGCGCACAGGCACGCTTGGCACGTTTAGCTGCAGGGCTGCCGCGGGTTTGCCCGGAGCCTGCTGCCTTCACAGAGCAGCCAGTGCCTGGGGGCTGGGGTGCGGGGCGGGGGACAGGGGGAGCAGAGCGGGCTGGGTGCAGACATGCACGGAGCTCTCTGCTCTCTGTCCCTCCTGTCCCGGGCACAGCTGACTGCTCCCTGATCCCCGGTGTGCTTCTGCTGGGAGAAGGGTAGCCCCCCAGCTCCGCCCGACTTACTCCATATCGATCTGCCTCCCTCCACTCTGCTCATGCTGCAGACCCTTGACTGGATACCTTTATTTTAAATCAAAATGTATCGTTCAGTCCAACCGGTGTGGCTCAGTGGTTAAGCATCGACCCAGGCACCAAGTGGTCGCCAGTTCGTTTCCCGGTCAGGGCACATGCCCAGGTTGTGGGCCCGATCCCCAGTGGGGGGCGTGCAGGAGGCAGACAATTGATGTTCTCTGTCATCGATATTTCCATCTCTCTCTCTCTCTCACTTCCTCTTTCTATAAAATCAATAAACAAAAAAAATGTACTGTTCTATGATAGTTTCCATGCAGTATTGCTCTGTACTAGTTCCGGGTGTACAGCACGGAGGTTAGACAGCCACATACTTCGCAAAGGGCTCTCCCTGACGTGGCCAGCACCCGCTGGGCGCCATACCCAGTGATGACGATGTCGTGGACTGTATTTCCTGTGCTGTATTTTATATCCCACGGCTGTTCTGTGACTCTAACTGCAGGTCTCATTCCCTCAGCTGTTCCACCCAGACCCGACGCCCCGCGCCTGAGACAACCACCTCTCTGTGTCTCCTCTCTGTGCCTACGCGTCTGTTTCTCTCTTGTTTGTTCACTCATTCTGGTCTTTACATTCCACACATACATGAGATCATGTGGCATTTGTCTTTCTCTGTCTGACTAACTTTGCTCACCATAATGCCCTCCAGGTCCATCCATGCTGTTGCAGATGGTAAGATTTCATTCCTTTTCATGGGCGAGTAATATTCCACGGTGTGAATGCACCAGGGCCTTGCTGTCCACTCATCTACTAAATGGGCACTCGGGCTGCTGCCGTATCTTGGCTGTTGTAAACAGCTCCGCAATGAACAGAGGGGTGCACACATTCTGTTAAATCAGTTTTTCGGGGTTCTTCAGATATAGTCCTGGAGGTGGACTCATGGGGTCACAAGGGCAATTCTCTGTTAAATGCTTTCAGGAGCCCCCGTACTGTTTTCCACAGCGGCTGCGCCACTGTGCATTCCCACCCGCCGTGCACGAGGGTTCTTTTTGTTTTTTGGGTTTTTTGGCGACTGGTGGATCTTGTTTCTCCTACACATGGCTGATTTCAGTGTCTGTGACTTACCGTCAATGTGTCTCCCCGGCCAACTGTCTTCTAAGCATGGCCTCCCACCGTCCTCTGCAATTCTTCCCCCACTCCACGTGGAGGGCTGTAACCCACGGTGTCTGTGCTGTTTCCCTGGGGGGGGGCCCGTGGCCCGGACCTGGCGGTGAATGGAGCCGGCTCACTGGCCCCGGGCAGGCGTGCAGGGACGGGGGTGTCACGCCGGCCAGGCCGGGCACAGATCTCTGCATTCCATCCAGAAGAGGAGGGCGTCTGAGGCTCACGGGGCTGCAAATGTTCGACACTAATACGTCTCCCAGCTGAGTGACAGGTGTCTGGAGGAGCTAGGAGGGTCCGGGACAACAGCTGAACACCTGATCCTAGGTGACAGCGTCCCTGCCACACACAAGGTGGCCTGCACTCTGTGTCCTGAGCACTGATTTTTGTCCTGATGGCCCCCTCCTTTCTATAGCACTTCACAGTAGCTGAAAGTAAATGATGATTAGTTTCTCCTTTCTTATTGAACCCTTCCTCACATTGAATGTAAGCCCCATGGTATTAGGGATCTTGTCTGTGCCCCCCCCGACACCTAAAATTATGTGTAATTCTTTACAAGAATTCAAGCTATTTTTAAGAAAGGGACGAAGGAATTCTTTTTTTTTTTTTTTATCCTCACCTGAGGACATTTTTGCATTTATCCTCAGATAGAGCCGGAGGGAGAGAGGGGGGAAGAGACAGAGAGAAACATTGACGTAAGAAAGACACATCGAGTGGTTGCCATCCACACGACTCCCCCAACCGGGGCCAGGGACAAACCGCAACTGAGGTCCGTGCCCTTGGCGGGAACCGAACCCGGGTCTCTCCGGTCTGCGGGCCGACGCTCTAACCGCTGAGCCACACCAGCCAGGGCAAGAAGCAATTTTTGAGCCGGCTCCATGATGTTTTATTTTCCGTCCCTCGCTATTATCATATTAGAGGTAGATTTACTCTATTAGGCGGAACTTCAAGAGGTGCCGTCGACCCTCATTCATGGCTGGTGGGCAGGCACCACGGCGCAGCCACTTTGAAAAACTGCAAGACCCCTGTGAAGTTAACGCATTGAGCTGGGACCTGGAAATTCCACGTGTGGGCATAGCGCACAGAGCCACGGATGCTCACGTCTACAAAAAGCCCTGTGGAAGCTCGCAGGACGGCGCCGTTCGGAACAGGCTCAAACTGGAGGACCCCCAAAGGTCCACAACAGGAGAGTTTACAGACCCCTCATGGGTACACGCATACTGGAAGACCAACCAGGAGAGTTTACAGACCCCTCATGGGTACACGCATACTGGAAGACCAACCAGGAGAGTTTACAGACCCCTCATGGGTACACGCATACTGGAAGACCAACCAGGAGAGTTTACAGACCCCTCATGGGTACACGCATATTGGAAGACCAACCAGGAGAGTTTACAGACCCCTCATGGGTACACGCATACTGGAAGACCAACCAGGAGAGTTTACAGACCCCTCATGGGTACACGCATACTGGAAGACCAACCAGGAGAGTTTACAGACCCCTCATGGGTACACGCATACTGGAAGACCAACCAGCCATAAGAAGAACACAACATGGGGAAACCCAGCCGCGGGCCTGAACCTCTGACACAGCCCTGCGCGAGAGTTGCATCCGTGGGATCCCCTTGGCTTGGCGGCCAAGAGCGAGACACGCAGGCTCGTGGAGGTCGGTGTGGGAACAGGGCGCCACCCGCAGTGGGGCAGTCACCCGGAGAGTCAGGAGGAACCTTGTGAAGGGTCAGAGCGCTCTCTCTGGTCATCTCCCTTTTCTGCATCGTCCTTTCCTAAGGAAAGATTTGCTCTGGGTCACCCAGGAAAATGGCACGCATGCCAGACTCTTTACCCCCAGTGCCAGGGACAGCACCCATGAGCGCTCTGTCATTAGGACCGTTTGTGAAAGAGTCATTTCCTTTTATGGTGCTAACCTATATAAAATACACAAGGTGCCATTGCAGTCATTTTGAGGTTACCACTCAGAGACACTGACTACATCCGCAGTGCTGTGCGACCAGGGGGGGGGGTTTCCGTCACCCACACGGAAACTGTGTGCCCATCACGCAGGGACTCCCATCCCCCCTTCCTCCCGGCCCTGGTAGCCTTGAACCGACTTCCCGGCTCGGTGACCAGCTGCCGCCATTTGTGGGACGCACTGATCGCTTACAAGGAAAAGTTCGCTTCGATGCCCTTGGTTGATAAAAGCTCAGTCTTTCTGGTTCGCTCTCCATCCCTAGAGACATTTGGAGAAGTCCCCGAAGGACCATGAATGGCTAACCTTTCCAGAAGAGAAAATAACCTGTTGTCTCCTCTTGAGAGCTGTGTGCATTCCCCCAGGAGACTTACTGCTCTGTCAGTTAAGAACTGTGTGCATGTGCGCATGTGTGCACGTGTGTGCGTGCACGTGCATGTGCACGTGTGTGTGTGTACGTGTGCGCACACCTGTGGATTATAGTATTCATGCGACAAAGAATCCTCTTTGAATCAGAGCTTCTCACAGATCCTTTGGTATGTGAGAATCCATTAGTAGGAACAGAACCCTTCTGGGCCACATTGTAACATCACAGGTAACTATGGACAGTAAGACGCCCTGAGTCATGGGCCCCAAGCTAGGAACGGCCGCCGTTCTGCATTCTCAGTGAGCGAGCACCTGGGGACCTCATTCCATCCTGCGCACAGCTGGGGTGCGGGCATCCCCCGTTATCTTGAGCCCCTCCTGTCTTTTTTTTTTTTCTATCCTCACCCGAGGACATTTTTCCATTTTTTGTTCGGATAGAGTGGGAGGGAGAGAGAGAGAGAGAGAAACATCAACGTGAAAAGGACACATCGAATGGCTGCCACCTGCACAACCCAACCAGGGCCGGGGACGAACTGCAACCGAGGTACGCGCCCTCAGTGGGAACCAAACCCGGGTCTCTCTGGACCGCAGGCCGATGCTCGAATCGCTGAGCCAAACTGGCCAGGGCCAGCCCCTCCCGTCTTTACCAACAGTGTGGCATTTCTCAGAAAAGCAGACGTAAGATGTTTTTAAGAAAAGCTCCCTTCTTGGAAGCCCATCATCCATTGGCAGGATGTAAAGGTGCACTCGACGAACTGTTTGTACCTGAGACTCTGTCAGCGGTGGCTGTGGGCAGTCATCTCAGGACGAACAAAGGTGACCTCAGGACAGCGAGTCTCTCTCTGCCCTCAACGTCTTATTCTTTGCACAGTTTGCCTGGCGTATTAACGGTGTCATTTCGGATTCCCGTTCCCCTCTCCTGTCTGACTGCGTCTTTTTATTTGTGCATGTACAATGCTAAGCTGTAGCTGTGCTGACTCGCCCCGGGGAGCCAGGAGATTGAAGGAGCAAATGGCAGACGTGTGGGGTTGGTTTCCCGTGTCTCAGAAACACTCTGTGGGTTCTTCCTGTCATTGTTATCACTGCCGTGTTCATCTTGTCATCGACATCCTCGTCTCGCGACCGTTCTCTTGTGTGGAGCACGCAAGTTGTCAGCATCTTCCAGTCTGTTAGTGCGACTAGTACGAGCTCCTGCTAACACTTAAGGCTCCTTCCCCTCGTCCCCTTGGCTCATTGAAAGCGTTCTGTTATTGCCATCGAATGTGACTAGCTGTTGCAGGAAATCTCCATAACGGCGTTACACTTAAGTGTTCTTCTTCTGAAACCCCTGTCCTTCCAAGAATGCCTCGGGGGGTCGCTCCAGAGGGGGGACTTAATTTGCTGGGTGTAGTATTTAATCAAAGTGACTGAGTGCGAATTGAATTCAGACCTAGAGACAAGAGCTGATTCACCGTCTGCCGGAGAGGAGCCTTCACAGACGGGCAGACTGAATATTTCTTGGCCTTCACCGAGTGTGTGCACGTTCCCCTGTGGAAATGACGGGGACACAAGCACAGGGGTGCGTACGCCCAGATGGGGAACTTTACATCACAGGCGTGAGTCATGATGGACAGATGTGCGTATATGTTACAAGCCTTCAAAGGGATGATCGTATATGGTCTGAACTGCATTATAATATGCGCTGGTTTCTGGAAATGCAATATGACTTAACTTTGTATGAAGGCAGCTGTGCCATAAAGGGAGGTGTCTGGGGAGGGGAGAGAGTGAGTTTCCACAGCTATGTGGTGTTGCCTGGCGTTGTTCTCCTACAATGAAACCCTGGAGGACCAAATCCTGGGCAAGGCAGGGATGTCTCTGATTACACTGACTGCTGGAACCGACCGGTGTGGGAAGAATAGCATCATCTGCAATGAAAATCATACTTATTGGTTTGGAAAGGAAGGCTCAAAGTGGATCGCTGGGGTATTGCCAAGGACGATTTGCGAAGCAACGAAAATATGAAGGAAAGACCTTTTCCAGGTCCCTTTCTTTCACAATATCCGAATTCAGAGCTCAGTAGGAGCCTGTGTGGACGAAAGTCTCCTTCATGCTCTCTCTGTGACATACTGTTGTTAAGGATGATGGGCAGAAAGAGGGAGCTGGTGGATGGTGCGGGCGTCCGAGGGCCTGCTAGGTGCTGCGTGTGGATGAAGAAATTCTGTTGGGCTGTATCTTTTCACCTGGATGGGAGACACAGTGTTGCCACAGCATGACACATGTATTAGTTCAGCTCAGAGAAAAATGAGATTGCAGTTGCCTAAAGAGTATAGGGCAGCCCAGCTAGTGTGGCTCAGCGGCTGAGCGTCGACCCTGCACCAAGAGGTCGCCGGTTCAATTCCCAGTCAGAGCACACGCCCAAGTTGTGGGCCCGATCCTTGGTGGGGGGCGTGCAGGAGGCAGCCCATCGATGTTCTCTCTCATCTATGTTTCTCTCCCTCTCCCTTCCTCTCTCTCTAAAGTCAATAAAGAAAAACAAGAGTATAAGGTTAGATGGGGTTCTCTGGGGAGCTAGAGAATGTTGCTAGGATGCCATTTCTGACAAACACACAGCAGAAGAAAAGATAGCAATTCAAAAGTTCCCACGCTGTCAGGGACAGAAAGGCCATGATCATGACACGCGAGAAAACGGTAAGAAAATACAAATGGAAAGCTTAGCTTGGTGAAATGTAGAAAATAATTGATTTATAAGTTATAAATGTATCTCTCATGGGGTACGGCATAGACGACGTGTCCTGACCAAAGACATCAGATTCTTAAAAAAGAGGAGTTACATGCATACACACACTTAGGTATACATAGATGTGTACCCACACATATCACACACACACACACACACACACACACACACACACACACACGCACATGCATATTCTAGAATGGTAATTTATTGTTTGGGGGGAATTTAAATAACATTCATAAAGAGCATCTCTTCTGTTTGTTCATTCACATGAGACATGTTTCTTTCCATTTCCATTTTTAACTCCTTGGGGAAATTGGTGTAAACATCTACTTAGTACAACAAATTAACATATAGTTTTTTCTTTGGTTGCATTAATAATCAGTTTTGTTCTTACAGTCTTCATGGATTCCCAGGACATGAGCAGAGGCGCTGTTTTCCACGGAATAAAATTTTGGCTGCATGGTATTAAACATTTAGGCATAGATTTTAAAATTTGAATATTCTGTACAATATAGCTATAGCAAAGCATCATCATTAGTGACCTTATTCCGACGGAAAAAAACACACATGCTAAGATATTTTTGGAGAAATTAAATTACACTATCAGTTTTATTTTGATAAACTTGATAGCTGTGTTGAGTGCAGTATAATGTGGGGTTTTGTTGTTGTTAATCCTCAACTGAAGATATTTTTTCATTAATTTTTTGAGAGAGTGGAAGGGAGGGAGGGAGAAAGACACAGAGAGAAACTTTGATGTGAGACAGACACATCTATCGGCTGCCTTCCACACGACCCTGACCAAAGCTGGGGATTGCACACAACTTATAACCACCACTACCATCACCATCATCATCACCATTGCCATCGTCATCACCACCATCATTATCACCATCACCATCACCACCATCATTATCACCATTGCCATCACCACCATCATTATCACCATCACCATCACCATCACCATCACCACCACCACCATCACTGTCATCATCACCATCACCATCACCAATCACATCACCATCGTCATCACCACCATCATTATCACCATTACTATCACCATTACCATCACCACCACCACCATCACCAACATCATCACCATCACCAATCACCTCACCATCACCATCATTATCACCACCATTACTATCACCATCACCATCACCACCACCACCATCACCAATCACATCACCATCACCATCGTCATTACCACCATCATTATCACCATTACCATCACCATCACCATTATCATCACCACCATCATCACCATCATCAATCACATCACCATCACCATCGTCATCGCCATCACCATCATCATCACCACCATCACCATCACTATCACCACGACCACTACCATCACCATCACCATCATCATTATCATCATCACCATCACCACCATCATTATCACCATCACCACTACCATCGTCATCACCATCATTATCACCATTACCATCATCATCACCATTATCATCACCACCATCAGCAATCACATAACCATCACCATCGTCATCACCATCACCATCATCATCACCACCGTCACCATCACTATCACCACGACCACTACCATCACCATCACCATCACCACCATCATTATCACCATCACCATCACCACTACCATCGTCATCACCATCATTATCACCATTACCATCACCATCACCATTATCATCACCACCATCATCAATCACATCACCATCATCATCACCATTACCACCATCATTATCACCATAACCTTCACCACTACCATCGTCATCACCATCATTATCACCATTACCATCACCATCACCATTATCATCACCATCACCATCACCAATCACATCACCATCACTATCGTCATCACCATCACCAGGACCACTACCATCATCATCACCACCATCATTGTCACCATCACCATCACCAGTACTATTACCATCACCACCATCATTATCACCATCCCCATCACCACCATCATGATCACCATCACCATCATCATCACCATCACCATCACCAATCCACCATCACCAGTACGATACACATCACCACCATCCATCATCACATCACCATCACTATCACCATCACCATCACCATCACCACCATCACCATCACCACCATCACCATCACCAATCACATCATCATCACCATCACCATCACCACCATCACTATCACCATCACCAATCACATCACCACCATCATTATCACCATCACCATCGCCACCATCATTATCACCATCACCATCGCCACCATCATTATCACCATCACCATCGCCACCATCATTATCACCATCACCATCACCACCATCATTATCACCATCACCACTACTATCACCATCACCACCATCATTATCACCATCACCATCACCACCATCATTATCACCATCACCATCGCCACCATCATTATCACCATCACCATCACCATCACCACCATCATTATCACCATCACCATCGCCACCATCATTATCACCATCACCATTGCCACCATCATTATCACCATCACCATCACCACCATCATTATCAGCATCACCATCACCACCATCATTATCAGCATCACCATCACCACCATCATTATCACCATCACCATCACCACCATCATGATCACTGTCACCACCATCATCTCCACCATCCTCATCCTCATTACTATGATTTAACTAGCAAAGTCCATGCCTGGAGGCTCCATGCCAAACTGCACATGAACAGGGAACGCAAACCCTGAGGAATCCAAGACCAGCTCATTCACGAAGTGAGAGCCTGCTCGGAGCCCGGGGGAGGGTGCAGGTGTGCAGCCTGAGCGGGATGGAGAGGCCAACAGGAGAGCAGGTGGCAGAGGACGATGGGGTGCTTCTCTGGGGGCCGGCTGACTGCTAGGGTGGGCTGGGCTTGCTCCTGGGTCCACAGCAAAGCCCGACTCTGCAGCGTCCTCGAAACCTTCTCTGCTCAGCGGGTGTGTGTCTCTTCTAAGCAGGAAAAATTCCCCACAGCAGCGTGGATGATTCACCCATGCGTGGAATCGCAAAAAGACCTCTGCTCAAATCCTGGGCATTCGCCGTTTACTTGCTCCGTGACCCACGTCACAAAGCTTCCTCCGTTGTCCTGTTGTAAAATGAGCACGGTAGATTCATATTTGCAAGTTAACTCATAGAGTAAATGGCATTTTAAGCACCGATATAAACATGTTAAAACACTCTTTTATTAAGTAGTTAACAACACATAAAATCTAGTCTTGAAGGGAGAGAGCATAGGTACAAAATTGTCCTGCAAAAAAGTTATTAGCTTGATGTTCCACTTGATGGGGGCAGCAAAGAATAGGAAGAAGAGACACAGAAACCAGAGAGCCCCTAACTTCCTTAGGACCAGGTGTTTATCAAAGGAGTCATACATTGCCTCCCCAGCTTTAAAATGGGGATTTTAAAGGGGATTTTCATTCACAAGCAACAGTAATTATTGTTATTTTAATGAGCACCTACTATGTGATAAGTGCCCCACTAGGCAATTTCTCTTTCACTCTTGAGAATCAGGTGGGTGAAATGATGCCCGTTTTTAGACAGGAAATAGTAAATCTATAGACTTCACACAACTTGGAAGGAGCAGGCCATGGGGTCCGGCTGGCTTCACAGATACAAACGGTTTCATGCAAATTCTAACACCACACACAGTGTATGCAATATTTTTTGCAGACTTTAAGGAACATGTATAAAAAACAAATTGTGGTCCTTGCTTAAATGCATATGTAATTTTTATTTTATGTGTATATATAAAACTACAAATAGTCACCTGCATATTAATCATGTATATAAGTCTATTAGGCTCAGGTAAAGTTGCATGGTTTGTTATTCAATGGGGGGGGGGGAACCCCACTTCTAATTAGCCAAGATGTGCTGAAATTTTATGCTAGCTTGGCAATTTTAGTATTTATTTATTTATTTGCATTTTCCTGTTTCCTCTGTCACTATTTGTATAGGTGATCTACCTTTGTATAGATGCTGCTTTGGTAATTAAGAAAAAAAAAACACTGTGAAGTACTTTTTAAATGAACTATATAGGAACAGTGAGTCATGTGTCTAAAGTACAGGGAGGATTTCCGGATTTCAACATCTATGCCTATTGCAATTGCTGATTTTAAAGTCCCTGCTCTGGCTGTAAGGACTAGAAACAGACCCAGCTCCTGAGTCCATTTGGGAGCCAGAGAATGAAGGTGCTGCCATCTAGTGTTCGTGCTCTTGAACATCACTCAACTGCCCTCGACAAAAACCGAGACAAATCAGATTTCCAGCCCTGGGTGTTGCTAAGCAGGGACACCTCTCAGTCTCGGAAAAATGCCTTCTTTTCTTCTTCCAAGGACAGAGATTATAAATATACTTTAAGTCCACAGAATGCACATTTAAATCAAACATCCACAAAGCATCCGCATGATCATCTCTCTGCTAACAGAGGCATCACCATCCAAGGCCAGCAATGCAGAACTTTTATTTTTGCCTTTATCTCTTTGCATCAAAATATTATATAGCTACCCCCTCCCCCCTGCAACCTAGGAAGTATGATTTAAAAGCTTTGAGTGTTTTGAGCAACTAGTATGTTTGGACTTGAAGAATTGCTGTGCAGAATGGTTTTGGGCCAGAGAAAGACAAGGATCGCATGATCTCACTTGTTTATGGAACATCATGAGCACGATACGCCGATGATGGAAACAGGTCCAGAGACGTGGAAGTAGGGAACAGACTGACAAACCTCAGAGGGACGGGGGAGGGGGTGTGGGAAGAGATAAACCAAACAACTTACATGCATGTATGTGCAACCAATGGACGATAGAGGGGGGTGGGGGAGGGGAGGAGAGGCTCAGTGGGGGCCAAAGTGGGGGGGGGCATCTGTAATACATTCAACAGGAAAGATAAAGCAAAGAGTCAAAACTTAGTGTGGTCATCATTTCACACACACACACACACACACACACACATGGTTTGGGCCCGTAGCCATGAGGACCAGGGACGAGGACATTCCTCCTGTCCTGTCTGGAGTCCCCTGTGGCTTTCGAAGTGGGGATGGGCCTTCTTTTCACAAATACTCCCTAAGGGAATGTTGCCCACCTGTGTTCCTGCCGGCGCACTTCAGCTGCACTTAAATGTGACGTCTTATCTGGATGGGACAGATGAGATCGCCGTCATATTGTAAGTATTGATGTGTGAACAGTGACCTCATGCTTTGAAGCATGTCCCATGTCACCGTGTACCTGTGATACGTCACCGAGATCCCTGCAGAAGTCCTCCTTTAGTAGAAGGGAATTTACATCACTTTGTTTCTTCCTTGAATTTTAGTTCCCCCTTCACTGTCGTCAGAGAAGTTTATCTTAATATAATATCATTCAATGCTTGAACATCTCTTAGAGGTGACTACTTATTTCACAAAGTGCTATGGTCTGACTATTTGGGTCCCCCCAAATTCATAGGTTGAAACCTAACCTGCAGTGGGATGGGAGGAGGAGGGGGTCTTTTGGGACGTGATGAGGTCATGAGGGTGGGGCCCTTGTTGCGGGATTAGTGTCCTTTGGTAAATGACCCCAGAGCTCTCCCTCCTCCCTTCTGCCACGCGAGGACACGGAGAAATTAGCCATCTCTGAATTCTCAAGGGGTCTCTCCCCTGACTGTCCTGGTGCCTGGTCTCGAACATCCAGCCTCCAGAGCGGTGAGAAACGCATTTCTGCTGTTCGCCACCCAGACATCGGTGTTTTGGGATAGCAGCCCGAACCGACTGGGCCCCTGACCTAGAAGAAAACTGTCCGTGACTTTGAACATGCCTTTCAAAGTGTGCCTCTCTGGCTGCCTTCACCGCGACATTGCTTATTGTTCCCTAAAAATCAAACCACCACCAGCAGACCTTGCTTGGTTAAAGCCCACACCTGGGGAATCGGGAAGCAAGGCTTCTTTAAATGCAGGTCTTCATTGCCCTCCCCGAAAGGGATTCATATATTTGTCCACTTGGACCCTCTGCGGATAACTTCGGAGCGGGTGGGGGAGGGAGCCGTCCTGTGCGCTGTGGGTCTCAGCAGCATCTCTGGCCTTTCCCACCAGACGCCAGTAATGTAACCTCACTGGTGACTCCCCAAATGCCTGCAGACGCAGCCAGACCTCCCCCGGGGAGGAAATTGCACCCCCAGCCCCCCGTGAGAACCGCGGCTGGCTATTCCATGAGCTCATCCTCCGAGTTCGTGAAAATAAACACTTGGAAATACTGATTTTCAAAAGGATTTATTACCCGTCACTACACTCATTTATTTTCTCAAATCCTCATAATTACACCCAAAAATGTTTATACCAGGACTTATACAGTGATTGATTTCACAAATTATTCTCCCCCCACCCCGAGGTTCTCTTTTAACCCCATGAACACAAAGTTGAGAATAACCTAGATATTGTTCAATGACAATAGACCTTTCTCAATAGCACATTAAAAAGAAAATGGAAATGTGCCTTACGTACGTGACTGGTGTGTAAGGGCCACGTGACATATTTAGCAAATCAATCCTCTCTTTAAAGAAATGAACCACCATATCAAACTTCCTTTCTTGTCAAAAGTGTCAGAATAGTTCAGGTCCAATAAATGAATTCATACACATTTCAAAGAACATCATAAGACCTACTGACGGGTAAATGACAGGGGGCATGTGTAAGACCAATGACCAACACCAGCGAAGAGCTATTATAATGGACTTATTTTTGTTTTTTTATCCTCACCCGAGGACATTTTTTCATTTTTTCTTCAGACAGAGTGGAAGAAAGAGAGAGAGAGAGAGAGAGAGAGAGAGAGAGAGAAAGAGAAACATTGACGTGAAAGGGACTTATCGAGTGGCTGCCACCCGCACGACCAACCAGGGCCGGGGACACACTGCAACCGAGGTACGTGCCCTTAGTGGGAACCGAACCCGGGTCTCTCTGGACCACAGGCCGACGCTCTAACCGCTGAGCCAAACCGGCCAGGGCTGGACTTGTTTTTATTATAGGGTATATAAACAAGAATAAAGCTCCATTCTGGTAGTCATTATTTAACCTGCAGTAATGCACTGTGACGTGTGGTAAGCAATCGCAAGTTTGTATTAAGCAAGGGATACGATAAATGACATTGTGTTCTATCAATAACTGTGTGTGCTACAGTGAGGCTTGGAGGAAGCATTAGATAAGAACCACCTCTAAAATTCAGACTTAATTCCATCACCCTGTCGTACAACACCTCCTGAGTTACCTTCTCTATGGATTGAGAAAGGAACAAGGCCACTCTACGGATTAACCATCTCAGCACTTTTGAATTTCATGTGTTATCAATAAAAGTAGAATAGTAAACATTTTATACGGTGAAATGAGATGGGATCGACTGGTATGTAAGCGACACCGTCTCACTAGTTTGGATGAAGGAGGTTTCCAATATTGTTGGCCCACGCACCCAATTCAAAAGAGATCCCCCACCTGTCCCCCCTGAAGTCTTCATGCAAAGTGGTGTGAAAAGTTGACAGAGCCAGACAGCGTCGATGCAGTAAAATCAGGGTGCCGACCTGTGCCGACTTAGCTGCACGGAGAAGCTCTTCCTTCCGACGCGTGACGCCTGAGCTGAAGTGTTCGCGTTGCGACTCGTGGGAAAGGTGACTGTTCCCATTCAATGCCTTGAAATGACGCTCCTTTGGCTTTGTCACCAGACGCCCCGGCAGGACCGCTGAGCACGGGGGACGGTGCAGTTGCGGTTGCTCAAGGGGAATGGCCCTGGGCCTCACCGCCCACACCCTGCACCCCATCCCGTGTCCCGCCCCATTCTGTCTGTCCGGGTAGCTTCACACACCCACGCGGCAGCTGTCACGGTGAGTTTGGAAAGACAAGAGGTGGCGCGTGGGGTTAACCCACCAACTCCTCTTAGCTGTGTCTAGAATGGGGGCGGGATCGAGTTTCTATAGTATCACCCCCCACGCTAAGCCTTTTACTTTCTGGACCTTCTGTTAGGATAGATGGGCAGCCTTTAGGAACTCAGGCAATTGCTGAGTTCTTTGTCTAGTAAGAAGCCCATCAGTGGTGCAAGGAGCGACCCACAAACCCCTTTTGCCCTGGGTTGGGCTTTGGTGTATGAGAGCAGACAGGTCTGATCTGGCCAGCTTCCTGCTTTTGTGAATAAAGTTTTATTGGGACACAAGTACTCACATTCCTTTATGGCTGCGGCCGCTCCTGAGCTAGGTGGCAGGGCGGGTTGTGGCGTCCGGCACTGTGTGACCCAAGGAGGAAACTCCTGCTGATCTGCGTCCACAGAATACCTTTGCTGCCCCGCCTCGGCTCTGTGCCCGGTGTGTAGGACCCTGCGTGCCCGCACGGATGTGGTCTGCGTGGTCTGTGCCGTGCTGGGTTAATTATGATTATTTTGTCCTTTATTGATGTTAGAGAGAGAAGAAGGGAGAGGGAGAGAGAGTTGGAAACATTGATGAGAGAGAACACTGATTGGCCGCCTCCTGCATGCCCCCCACTGGGGATCGAGCCCACACCCTGGTCATGTGCCCTGAGCGGGAATCGAACCTGCGACCTCTTGGTGCAGGGTCGACGCTCAACCACTGAGCCACACTGGCTGGACCCTGGGTTAATTATTCGTAGGTGATTTCAGATGCCGCCATCATGACTTCAGAGCGTCTTTAGAACTCGACCCTACTTACCACGCTTATTCCAGCCTCCACATGACGAACACACGCCGTATGCAAGAGAGTGCTTCGCTTCGCCGCCCAGCAGGTGGGCTCTGACAAGAGCATTTCCCGCACTATCTCTCCTGCGTTACACCAAAGCCTCATTGGCTTGTAACCTGTTTGTATTTGGCTATTTCTATCATTCGTGGACAGAAACACACCCATCGCCTCTGATGCGTGCTGTTTTATGGACGTGTACAGATTCAGCCAATAAAAATGCAGCGCCCGGTTCAAGTCGAACTTCAGATAAACGCCAGGGTACTGTTTAGAATTCCCACGTAGCAGGGTGCCTTGGGTTGGACCTGCCAACCCCACGTCTGGTTTAAATTTATAGTGTGCATGATGTTTATAGTATGGCTGTAATTTTATCACTTTGGAGCGTTGCAGTACCCTCGGGACATACGCCAAAGACGACGGGCAAACTTGAAATAAACAATGGAAGGCTCCACTTTTACCAGTGCCTGCCATTGTATTGGTTGATGCCAATCATCGAAGACACAGGCAGACAGGAATAGATGCCTCACGGAGAGGAATGATACCGTAACCGGATTGATTCGATATTAAACACACAAAGGTAAACGAGGAAAGAACCCACTCTCCAGGGGCACAAAATTCACATGCAGTCTGGCACACGGAGGGCGCACCATAAATATTTGTTCAATGCTGTCCGTGGAGGCAACATGAGGCTCAGTCGTGTGCTGACATTTCCACACCCGAAAAAGCCCGCTGGGGCACAGCTACAATCCTTCCGGGCGCACTTTTGCTAACACAATCCAGTTCCATATCTCCCTGAATTTTATGTGTCCCCTTTCTAATCTGAGGGTTACCAGACTTTCTTATCAGGCCACTCTGCAAGAAGTACAAAGGGAGAGAGAACCCTCCGATTGTACCATGAAAGCATGTCAAGAGAGAGGGACAATGGGGAATCAATGAGTGAGTGAGTGAGTGAGTGAGTGAGAGAATGAGTGAGTGAGTGAATGAGGCAGTGAATGAGTGAGCAAGGGAATGAGTCAATGAGCCAGTGAATGAGTGAATGATTGAATGAGACAGTGAATGAGTGAGTGAGGGAATGAGCCAGTGAATGAGTGAGTAAGGGAATGAGTGAATGAGCCAGTGAATGAGTAAATGATTGAATGAGACAGTGAGTGAGTGAGTGAGGGAATGAGCCAGTGAATGGGTGAGTGAGTGAGTGAGTGAATGAGTGAGTGAGGCAATGAGCCAGTGAATGAATGAGCAAGGGAATGAGTCAATGAGCCAGTGAATGAGTGAATGATTGAATGAGACAGTGAATGAGTGAGTGAGGGAATGAGCCAGTGAATGAGTGAGTGAGGGAATGAGACAGTGAATGAGTGAGTGAGGGAATGAGACAGTGAATGAGTGAGTGAGGGAATAAGCCAGTGAATGAGTGAGTGAGGGAATGAGACAGTGAATGAGTGAGTGAGGGAATGAGCCAGTGAATGTGTGAGCAAGGGAATGAGCCAGTGAATGAGTGAATGAGTGAGTAAGGGAATGAGTCAATGAGCCAGTGAATGAGTGAATGATTGAATGAGACAGTGAATGAGTGAGTGAGGGAATGAGCCAGTGAATGAGTGAATGAGTGAGTAAGGGAATGAGTCAATGAGCCAGTGAATGAGTGAATGATTGAATGAGACAGTGAATGTGTGAGTGAGGGAATGAGACAGTGAATGAGTGAGTGAGGGAATGAGACAGTGAATGAGTGAGTGAGGGAATGAGACAGTGAATGAGTGAGTGAGGGAATGAGACAGTGAATGAGTGAGTGAGGGAATAAGCCAGTGAATGTGTGAGCAAGGGAATGAGCCAGTGAATGAGTGAATGAGTGAGTAAGGGAATGAGTCAATGAGCCAGTGAATGAGTGAATGATTGAATGAGACAGTGAATGTGTGAGTGAGGGAATGAGCCAGTGAATGAGTGAGTAAGGGAATGAGTCAATGAGCCAGTGAATGAGTGAATGATTGAATGAGCCAGTGAATGTGTGAGTGAGGGAATGAGACAGTGAATGAGTGAGTAAGGGAATGAGACAGTGAATGAGTGAGTGAGGGAATGAGCCAGTGAATGTGTGAGCAAGGGAATGAGCCAGTGAATGAGTGAATGAGTGAGTAAGGGAATGAGTCAATGAGCCAGTGAATGAGTGAATGATTGAATGAGCCAGTGAATGTGTGAGTGAGGGAATGAGTCAATGAGCCAGTGAGTGAGTGAGTGAGAGAATGAGCCAGTGAATGAGTGAGCAAGTGAATGAGTCAATGAGCCAGTGAATGAGTGAGCAAGTGAATGAGCCAGGGATGAGTGAGTGAGGGAATGAGTCAATGAGCCAGTGAATGAGTTAGTGAGTGAGTGAATGAGTGAGTGAGGGAATGAGCCAGGGAGTGAGGGAACAGGCCAGCCCTGAGGGAATGAACACCGCAGTGACATCCCTTCGTGTTCTTCCCGGCTTCAGGTCAAGGACGAGTCCCCTTTCAGAACGGCGCCTGGACTCCCCTTCGCACCGGAATCTCCCCTGCCTCTGGAACTTGATAACGTCGGATTTCAACTTGAAGTTAGCCAAAGTGTTTTAAAAATAGATTTCATTTTCCACTCAGGAACACGACCGTCTGTCATGTGTCACCCATAAAAACGACCTTCTGTCTTCTTATCCCTCCTCTGCAGAATTTTGCACGGGGCTCTGCTGAGCTACTGGACTTGGCGTTGGCCCCCGAGTGTGTTCATGACGAAACGCCTCATTCACCTGGCAGGCCCCAGGGCCAGAGATGGTCCCTTCTCAGATGACATCCCTCGGAAGCCACTCCGCCGTGCGTGTGGTGGCGTCAGCCTGAGGGAGAGGACCCTGACGTCTGTGGAGCCAAGCTGACCACGAGCGTCCCTCCTTCGTCCCCTGTCTGTCCCTCCAGCCCCCTGCTCCTCCGGCCTGCGGGCCACATGCACCTTCTGTAAGTGGCATGAGACGCCCTGGCGTTTAATCCTCCTCCTGTTACTTTCACACACGAGAAGTTGTTTCTCTTGTGCGGGGTGAGTCACGGTAAGTGACGGTGGATGTTGATCATCACAACTCTGCAGAATTGGCTCAGTCACGGGGCGGGTGGCTTCCTTCAGCTTTGTTGAGTTTGTAGTGCAACAGTTTCGTGCACCTGGTAACACCTCCCATCGGACACCCACAGGCTCACTTCAGGCAGTGGTCCCCAAACCCCTCCCCAAACCCCTCCTGAGGTGTAGCGTGCGGTCCTGATAATCCTCAGCTCCACACACAATTCCATGCTTCTCATGGGTTGTCCCAGTCCCCATACGGCTAAAAAGTCCTCCAGAGCCCTCTCTCTGCACAAACACGGCCGCATTTCTTGAAACACTTCTCCAAAAAAATCTTCTGTCTCTACTTTATACTCAGGAGAGGGGATGAAGTCCCTGTTCCAGGCAATGAAATGCCACAAGGTCCAGACTTAGCGACGATTCCGACGAAAAATGCGGACAGGAGAGACCCCCGTCTCCAGCCTTGAAGGACAGACGCATCGCAGACCGAGGGTGGGTGCCAGCAAGTGTCTGGCCGTAGGGAGCTGGTTGGCGTTGACGTTTTGAAAAGCGATTTGTTATTCGTCGTCCGTGGAACTTGCTCTTCTGTCAAGAGGTTCTTCGTTTTCAGTAGAGTCATCATTCATTCCGGTGAAAATAACTCCCAACACAACGGCTGGCACGAACCGAGCACAGGGGTGACTCCAGCCTTTGGACGTTGTCCTGTGACGTTGACATCTCTTCCGGGCTCGGGTCATCGCTCAGCTCCCCGCGGTTCACTTCGCAAGGACAGAGAACTGAATGGACCATCCCCGTCCTTGAAAACGGGCGGCTTTTGTTGTGTTTGGCTTTCTCTCCGTCTTTCAAGTCTGCCCGGACATCTCTGACGTTGGGGTTGTATACGGTAATACCCAGCGAGGAAGGAGGTCACCAGGCTGCCCGGTGGGTGTTCACCCCGAAAACCACAGCTGTGAGCCATGCGGTTGCTTTCCTGCGTCCCCGGCTCGCTGTCCGGGAGCAGGACCCGAGGGGCAGAGGTGGGCACGTTGGGGCACAGCCGGCTCCTTCCACCGCCACACATTCCGAACGGGGGCGGCTCGGAGAAGGCGCGGCTGGGCCAGGTCCGTGTCCTGACGCTGTCCGTCCTCGTAAAGGGGCTGCGGCCCCAAACCAAGGGGTGCATCGGCAGGAGACCCGGTCGGTGCTCCCTGTCGAAGGAAGTCTGCGTGTGGGTCTGCTCCCCAAGAAAATGGGCAAAAAATGTCATGTGTCAGCATACCCAGGACCATGTGCCCCATCCTGCTGAGGGACAGATTTCGGAGAAGGGGCTCAGGGGGCACCCCACACAATGCGTTTCCGTGTGGGCTTCCTGTGCCCGGAGAGTCGACGGTTCTCAAGGTGTGGCTCCCCTCGCTGGGCGGTGTTCCTCCGCGGGTGGGGTTCCTGCCGCTTCTTTTCAGGGTCTGGCGTCTGTCGCTGCCTGTACTGTTTGTGTGGACGAGGAAATGTGAGCACGGCTCCTGGGTTGTTACGAGAAGCTTCATAGTCACGACAAGCCTTTATCAAGCAGGGTGACCCCAATCTATTCCTCGCCACCCGGTCTGATGGGTTCTGCGGTGGGTTCTTTCTCAATAGTCCAAACACCCTTTCAAAAGCGTCGAGGTGTGTGGCTGTTGTTTTTATTTTTATCCTCACCCGAGGACATGTTCCCATTTTTGTTCATATAGAGTGCGAGGGAGAGAGAAGAAGAGAGAGACAGAGAGAGAGACATTGACGTGAAAGGGACACATTGAGTGGCTGCCTCCCGCACGACCTCAACCAGTGCCGGGGATGAACCACAACCCAGGTCCGCGCCCTTGACCGGAATCGAACCTGCAACTCATGGTCTGCGGGCCGACGCTCCACCCGCTGAGCCAACGGGCCAGGCTCGAGGTGTGTGTGATACAAAGAGGTTCCGTGGGGAGCTCTGGGTGGTTACTAAGGTCACACCCATCACGTCCCGATCATTTCTGCTCTCACACGACGCAGCCAGGTTTGAAAACAGGCCCAAAGTTACCTTCAGATGACTTCCGCCGCGCCCACCGACCGATGGAGATGGGAAGTCTCTACTTTTAAACTGCGGAACGACACACCTTGTCTTATTTGAGGCTGTCCGGCTTGCTCGCGGGAGCGGTGCAGGCTGCCCTTCCTTGCACGAGAGGAACTGAGGGCCGAGGCTGGAAGTCTGTCACGGACACTGCGGTCTCTGACCCACCTCCTCCGCCGCTGAGGACCAGAGGCACACACCTGGGGGGGGCCCGCCTTCCGATTCCCCGGAAGGAACAGGCAGAGTCCTGAGCTGTCCCACGACCTCGCGTCACCACCTGCCCGTCTCGGTGGTTGAACCCCATCTGCTGCCGAAATGAATAATTTAGTCTAAGGGGAAAGGAAGGAGGTTGCTTGTCTCGATTATATAGAATTAAAAGAACATTTTTGAGTAATGTCATAAGAAGGGAAAACCAAATCTATAAGAAAAGGAGCCTATAGGATGAAAATGGAACTCGGAAGCAAATGAACAAAAAAGAACAATGTGAGCCCGGCCAGTGTGGCTCAGGGGTTGAGCGTGGACCCTGCACCAAGAGGTCGCCGGTTCGATTCCCGGTCAGGGCACATGCCCAGGTTGTGGGCTCGATCCCCAGTGGGGGGTGTGCAGGAGGCGGCCCGTCGATGTTCTCTGTCATCAATATTTCCATCTCTCTCCCTCTCCCTTCCTCTCTCTAAAATTCAATAAAGAAAAAAAAAACCCAAAAAACAATGTGAAATAAAAGTTAAAGAAAAACGTAGGAAATCATTCAGACAATCTCCACATCAGAACATATTTTTTTTTATACTGGTCTTTGCCACACACTTTGTTCTGCGACACGGACGGCACACGCCCTGCCGGTCTCGGCAAAGACAATCGACTTCTTCAAGCCCTAACCCAAGAATAAGATTGTAAGACTGCATTTTATTTATTTATTTATGTATTTATGTATTTATTCATTATCATCCTCACCCGAGGACATTTTTCCATTCTTTGTTCAGGTAGAGTGGGAGGGAGAGAGAGGAAGAGAGAGAGAGAGAAACATCGATATGAAGGGACACATCGAGTGGCTGCCACCCACACAACCAAACCAGGGCCGGGGACAAACTGCAACCGAGGTCTGTGCCCTTAGCGGGAACCGAACCCGGGTCTCTCAGGACCGCAGGCCGACGCTCTAACCGCTGAGCCAAACCGGCCAGGGCCAGACTGCATTTTAAAACAAGCAAGCACAAAGCGGAACCAAACGAAAGGTCGTGAATATTTAATGACCTCTCCAAACAGCCCTAATTGATCCCCAAATAACCAGAAGTTGAGCAAATCTCCTTGCAGTCAGCACGCCCACCTTCAGGACACGAGAAGGAAGAGCCAGGTCACCGTGGGAGTCCAGTGGCCAACTTGAGTGGAAGGACCATCGCGGACCCCGCTGACTTTTCTTGAGAAGAAATGGCCGGGGTCTCCCGGTTGGTCCCTTTCTGCCGCCTTTGCGTGGGAACAACCCCAGATCACGGACCTGTGTGTAGGAAAAGAAATCTAGTGTGGACGTGGGTTGGCGGCACCAACTCCTTGAACTTGTACAGTTTTTGTGGGACAGCATGTTCACACAAGCTCTGTGAGTGACACACAGTGGGCCCATGAGTGGGTGTCTTTATTCCACGCACACCCACCACGAAGAGGAACCCCGTTAGTCCACCCTGCCCGTTTGCCAGAGACTTGGAATGATCACAATGCGTCCGCCCAGCGACGCTCGCTGATCAATATTAGCACTGAGGTCTGAGGACGGGTTTGACGGTCTTAATGAAAAATAATAAGCATGTTATTCCCAGTAATGGACTCTTTCCGATGGGAAACCCTCCTGCCACGGCCCCTTCAGGAACACGAACTTGAGAAGAATTCCGTTTCTTTGCAGCTAAAAGGATTTTAATGGCATTTCTTGACATTTTGTTGGCTTCCGAGTGGACCGCGTCACCCAATGCCGTGTGCCCAGAGACATTTATTTGTCATAGCATCTTTGACAAGTGAAATTCCCCCCGCTACACGATAAATAAAAACAGCTGGGCAATCTCAGACGCGTTACATAAACCGAAGAGGGGTCGGATTTAAAAAAACGGAACAGCTATTGCAGAATGAAACTCCTTTAGCTTTTAAATATCATTACAGACGAGTTAAAATGCATTTTAGACTCACTGTGGGTTTTTTTTTTTTTTCCCAAAAATAAAGCCGGAGGCTTCTTACTTTAATCTAGGAAATTGTTTTCACGGTGGCTCCTCTCTTATTATTGTTATGGAACAAAAGGCAAAACCGAAACCTACAGAGAAAAATGGTCTTCCCGCTAATCAGAGTATTAGATTACAGATTCGATGAGAGAGGTTTTCAAGTAAGATCACAAATCCAGTGAGATTGCAAATGCTTTACCTCCACCGAAAAGCCGTGTTGGAAAATGTTGATCAGCCGGTCATCACTGAACCAGAAGCTCTTAATTATCCAGATCCCTTTAGGAGATGCTGTCAATATTTCCTGAGTGATATGTCCTCGCCCAGTCTCCGGAGACCTCAGCAACGCCCGGTTAAAACATGGGCAAATTAAGCGTCACTCATTCGAATACAAAAGAGACATAAGAGATAATTTACGAGATCCGAAGATTAAATGAGTCAGCCCAGATACCCTCCATTTCATAGAAACTCCGGGGGCTTCATGGTCTCCCCCAAAGTTTCAGAGCTGGTTAGCTGCACACTCTAATCTAGCCTCTCTCCTTGTTCTGTACCTGAGGAATTTTTCTGTTATGTCAGAGCGTCTTTTTCTGAGAGGAAGAGAGAGAAACATCAATGAGACAGAACATGACTGGCCGCCTCCTGCATGTCCCCCACTGGGGATCAGGCCCACAACCTGGGCATGTGCCCTGACCGGGAATTGTACCGGTGACCTCTTGGTGCATGGGTGGACGTGCAAACACTGAGCCACACTGGCTGGGCCAGAGTGTATGCATTTTTTAAAATTTATATCCTCACTCGAGGACATTTTTCTATGTTTTGTTCAGATAGAGTGGGAGGGAGAGAGAGAGAAACATCGATGTGAGAGAGACACATCGAGTGGCTGCCACCCACATGACCCAACCAGGGCCGGAGACGAACTGCAACCGAGGTACGTGCCCTTAGCGGAAACCGAACCCGGGTCTCTCAGGACCGCAGGCCGACGCTCCAACAGCTGAGCCAAACTGGCCAGGGCCAGAGTGTATGCATTTTAATGCAAACGTTTCCCAAGATTTTTACTGATCTGGTTGGATCCTGAAGGTTTGAGAGTACTTTCGGCTGGTTTTCATTCTAGGTATATATTCTTCACCTGATTCACCCTTTGTACTGAGTTGTCACAGGCCCTGCAGGGAATGGGGCGCAGGACCGGGATTCGGGGTGTTCTGATAGAGAAGGTGTCACCGCAGCCCCGGGGCACGGGGACAGGAGTCCTTTCTCATGTCCCCCCACAGTGCAGGTCCTGATGCCGTCCACGCAAACACAGACCACGGTTCCCAGAGGGTTCCCGAGGCCACGGATGCTGAGGCCATTATGAGTGGTGGTTTCGCTCTGTCGTGGATTTTGAAAACCCTAAAAGGAGACCTCGGTGTGCTGTGTGTTTACCCAGCACCGGTCCCTATGCCAGTGTCCCCCGACTCCGTCTACCTGAAACTCATCTGCACCTGTACTCAAATGCCTCCTACTATGAGGAAATGAACAGAGTGGGCAAAATTCACGGCTCATCTAGACGAGAGACCCTCTGTGGAGTCAGGACAGCGGCTACGCCTGGCTTACAGCTGTCCGTAGATTTCTATGCACGACATCAAGATTAAATCCCGCCACAAGACGACACACACACTTTGCACCAAAAATATACGGACGGAACCAAGATCTTCGATTCCTTTTATTTTCAGACGAAGGCTGAATGCTAGCAGCAATTCTACGGATGGGGCAAAATAGATATGTGTAAGCCTTTGGGTACCTGAGCCAGAGACTGTGCCTGGGGCCAGGATTACGTATTAAAACATGGCTTCTCTCGGCGATTCTTGGGTCAAGTATTACATCAGCAATCAGCAGCATCTCGATGAGCAGGATTGTCTTAAGCCAAAGCCTTCAGAGATGAAGTCGATGTTATTGTCTATTTCTCTTTTTGAAAGTTCATTTCTACTGAGGGCTGTGGCAGGCGCCGCGGACCTACGGAGATGATAGTCTTGTCCCTAGGCAGTGAAATCGTGAAAACCACGAACGTGGCATTTGATGTCTCCGAAACCATCAGAAGGTGGTCATGTCAACAACCACCACGAGGAGGTGACGAATACTCCCTGTGAGCGTGTATTGGATGTCCTGGAAGCTAACGGGGTCAGCCGCTGCCCGCTGATGTGACAAAGCATTGGATTCAGGCAGAAGAATCACCAGCAGCATTAACTAGCGCAGGCCACATGAGGAAAGAGGGGTGATCATTAACGGGGTTCCAGCATCAGTGATGTCAGCTTCACACAAAGCTCTGGAGACGACATCCAGTGCAGAATGCCTTTATTTTTTTTAAAAAAAGTGCTCCAAAGACCACAGAGCGCTTCTCAAAGGGAGAAGGAAGCAGCGTGGCCACTCCAGCCCTGCCCAGATGAACTCTTCGAAGAGGTTACCAGTAACGTGCTCACACTCCTGAGCCTGGGTTCGTGCCGATTAGACTGTGGAGCCAGGACCGGGGACAGGTGGTGGTGAGAAGAAAACATTGGGGTAAATCATGCTTCTTCCTTTCTCGTTCTCTCCCACCTCTAGACTTTCCAGAGCCAGGATGAGTGGCGAGACCTCACGTTGAACCTGCAGTGAGGTGGAGACCCCGGTTCCACACCATGCAAACGATAGCTGGGTGACTCGCCTCCTCTGATGTTCTCGGCCCCCTTCCCAGGCAGTGCTCCTTGCCCTCTGCAACCGCATCAGGGTCACGGTGTCCTTGCAGAACCCGGGGGAAGCTGTGCTCCTTTGCAACAGAAAATACCCAGGGCACACAGGACTTTGCACACAGCTTGAGTGCTCCTGGCTCGTTCCTGCCGGGGCGTAGATCCCACCCACCACCCACCTGTTTCCCGGCCCAGCATGTCTTGGGGTGGCCCGAGGAACACCGGGCGCTCTTCTGTGGTCCGCAACCCTCCCGAGTTCTTGGATCCAGTCAGCTTCACTGCCATGGTCCTCTCTCACAGAGCTGTGTTCACATGATCACATTAAGGCTTATCTGAAATCAAACAAGGGAAAGGAACCGGTTGTTTCAACACTTCTTCAAGCGCTAGGTCCACTGAAATCTATTCTGAATGGTGTTTAGGGCCACGTACAGATGCAATGGCAGGATGTGGGCCAGGCCTCTTGAGGGAAGGAGGGTGCTTGCAGAATGTCCGGGTGGGGAGCTCAACTCCACTCTCCAACAGAGCCTTGGTAGGACTGAAAGAGGTGATCAAAAATAAGCATGTCAAGTGTCCGAAATCTGACCAAAGGACATGCGAGATCAGCCGAGACTTTCTCACAGTAGCCTTGCCAAAAGTTCAAGGTCTTGCATTGTGTTCCTGGTCTGCCCATTTTCCAGGTTAACCCTAGATCATGCTCTTCCTGATCCAGTATCTGACAACCGTCCCCTGCTGGGAAACAACAACCCACCAACCTGCCAACCCACCAACCTACACATCAGACAATCAACCAGGCAACTTACCACGTAAGCAAGCAATCAACCAACCAATCAACCTACCAATCAATCAATCAACTTACCAACCCACCAAACAATAAACCAAGCAAGCAAGCCAACAACCAACCCATGAAACAATCAACCAAATAATCAACCCATCAACCTGCCAACCTACCAACCTTCCAACCAACCAACCAACCAACCAGCTTACCAAGGAAGCAAGCAAGCAACCAATCAACCAACCCACCAACCCACCAACCCACCAAACTACTAACCAACTTAGCAACTTGCCAACCAAGTTACCAAGCAAGCAAGCAACCAACCAACCAATGAACCAACAAACCAAACAACTAACCCAGCAACCCAGCAACCAACCTACCAATCACCCGGCCAATCAACCAACTTACCAGCCAACCATCCAACGTACCAACCATCCAACATACCAACCTATCTACCAACCCTGCCCAAGACTGTGCTATTGGGGCAAAGCTATAGATTCTAGGTTTGCACGGGCCCATGATAGCTCCTGGGTCCGACTTCACTCCCTCCCAGCTCCCTCTGGCATGACCCGCGGTGCGGACGCCACGTTCTCACTTCTCACGTGAGCGTCCTTTCCCATTCCTGCCCCCCTAGACTCTCAGGTAATGTTTCCTCTTTACCGTAGAGGGGAAAAAACAGCCACGTCATAGGTCACCGAAAGTCCTGCTTGCTTAGCTCATCGTGATCCTGTCATTTTCTCTCTTCTGCCCTCACCTGTCCAATCAGCTCTCCACCCAAGCTCAGAGCGCTCTCCTCATACCCTTCTTGGTTCTTCCTCCCCTGTCCTCCCCCTTCAGCTGCTTCTCTCCTGGTTCCTTGGCCTCCACTCATGAGAACTTGTAAACGTGTGGAGTTACCTCCTCCCTAGAAAAAAGAAGGTCCCATGGCCACATCTCTCCCTACCAGCTCCTTCAGCTTCCCTTCTGCAGACATAGTTTTGGTACAAGGCAAATGCATGAAATTCACCATCGTGACCATTTGAAAATGGTATCGAACCACTTTAAAATGTTCAAGTCCTTTGGGACATCCATCATGTTCCAGGACACTTTTATTTTTATTTTATTTTATTGTTCCTCACCCGAGGACATTTTTTGTTTTTTTGTTCACATAGAGCAGGAGGGAGAGAGAGGAAGAGAGAGAGGGAAACATCAACGTGAAAGGGACACATCAAGTTCTTCCTAATGTAAGGGAGGTTGTCCTGCTGATCCGAAGGCTGAAGCCGGAAGTTGGGGAGAACATCCAGGGACTCCTTGGTTCTGGCTCCAAGCTCACGTGTCCAGACCTGCAGAAGGTCACCTTCCCCCGAGGCCAGGAGACAACACGACATCCATTTTCCTACGGAATGAAATCAACGTCAGAGGAACAAGTGATCCCAGGCTGTCGCCTAGAAATTATGACCCAGTTTGGAAGAGTGATGAAGTCAATAAGGGACATTAATTTTCGTGTCGGTGAAATAATAAGATTGTGATTTGGTTCCCCCAGGAAGTCATTACCTAACACCACACCGAGTTCTGGGCTCTCAGCGTCCAGGTAAACTGTCCTGTCCCTCCACCTCCTACAGACCCACACTCCCCTGTCCCTCCACCTCCTACAGACCACACTCCTGTCCCTCCACCTCCTACAGACCACACTCCCCTGTCCCTCCACCTCCTACAGACCACACTCCCCTGTCCCTCCACCTCCTACAGACCACACTCCTGTCCCTCCACCTCCTACAGACCACACTCCCCTGTCCCTCCACCTCCTACGGACCACACTCCCCTGTCCCTCCACCTCCTACAGACCACACTCCCCTGTCCCTCCACCTCCTACGGACCACACTCCCCTGTCCCTCCACCTCCTACGGACCACACTCCCCTGTCCCTCCACCTCCTACGGACCACACTCCCCTGTCCCTCCACCTCCTACGGACCACACTCTCCTGTCCCTCCACCTCCTACAGACCACATCCTGTCCCTCCACTCCTACAGACCACACTCCCTGTCCCTCACCTCCTACGGACACACTCCCCTGTCCCTCCACCTCCTACGGACCACACTCCCCTGTCCCTCCACCTCCTACGGACCACACTCCTGTCCCTCCACCTCCTACAGACCACACTCCCCTGTCCCTCCACCTCCTACAGACCACACTCCCCTGTCCCTCCACCTCCTACTGACCACACTCCCCTGTCCCTCCACCTTCTATGGACCACTCTCCCCTGTCCCTCCACCTCCTACGGACCACACTCCCCTGTCCCTCCACCTCCTACAGACAACACTCCCCTGTCCCTCCACCTCCTACAGACCACTCTCCCCTGTCCCTCCACCTCCTACAGACCACACTCCCCTGTCCCTCCATCTCCAACAGAGTCCAGGACATGTGGGACAAGGGAGATCAGGTGTCTTCCTCTCCTGACTCAGTGGTGTACATCACTGTTGATACCTTGAGGATCTAGTGGTTTGGTGAGAACATTGACCTGAGAAGTGGCCTTAAGCCTTGCCCTGGATCAAGCTGCATGTCCTGTCCCTGGTGTTTCAGGGATGATGATGTTCAGAGAGGGGGTGGGGGCTTTGTATTTGGTGTCATTGAAGAACTGTGACTGCTCTTTCCTGTGTCTCAATGTTTCTGTTTCTGTTTGTTTATCTGCATTTCATGATACTTTATTCCCTGCTGTGCTATTTGATGAAGTAAAATTGCAACAAACTACTTTGCCAATAGCAGGAATGCAGTGGTAATACCTTCACTTTTTGTTTCTATTTTTATTAACATGTTATAAAAGTAGGCATGCTCATTACTGGGAAGAACTATGTATTCATTTACTTAAGGAGCATTCCCAAGCATCTGTCACTTGATTTAGGGAGCAGCAGGGTACATAAGGCATCCCAGGAGGTCTTCCTGGTGGAGGCACTCGCTGGATCACCATGGAGCTCAGCCTCTTGTCAGGGGTGCATCCTGGCTCTTTGAAGCCGATGTTCAGGGAATTCCCCTCATGTTCATTTCAAGCTCCAAGATCCTACATCGTCACTGGAGCCCAAGCGTGAAGTCACATGTACCGGGAGTAAAGATTTCAAGAACCGGGCCATTGCGTGGTCCACCTCATTCATCACAAACCTATCAAATCGTCAACCCATGATCACCTGTCCGCGCTGCAAACTTCCAGGGAATGTAGAAATACTTCAAAGGAAACCCTAACCCATTCCGAGCGGTGAGAGACGAACCTTGGAGAATTGCACTGAGCTTGGGATAGCTTCGCAAACGACCCGAGGGGAACTTTCAGAGTCCGCTCTGCGCTGCTGACCGGGTTACCTGTGTCCTCCTGGGGGGACCTGGGGAGACCAGGGCGTCTGCCCATTCATGGCAACTTAACTAACTGGAATGTTCCAGGGGCCCAGCATTCATAGCCACACGCTACACATATAAGATGTATGGTCTCATGCGACCCCATTGACAGACTGCAAATGAGCTACTCTTAGTATCTCCGTTTTACAGAAGTGACGCCGGAGAAACAGAGAGCCGGCTACGTGCCCGAGAATGAGTATCGGGAAGTTTCAGAGATGGACATAGTGGGTGCTTCCCAACCACACCCGTCTGCTGTCCATGTGCAGCACACGCTCCCCCACGCGGGACAGGCGTGTGCCCATTCATGATGACTTGGATCGAGGTCATCACACGCGTCACCTTTCCCAGAGTCCACTGTCCCTGCTTTCATGCCGAAACGCGCTCCGTCCTCTCTCAGTGGCTCCGCACCTGTCCGCGCACACCTGTGGCCCGCACCCACTGCACTGCCGGCCCGAGACAGCAGGCCGACCGCATCCGCGGCTGCATTCCTGGCTCCTGGCACGCATCGGGCTCCCGGAGGCGCTCCCGCACGTGTGCCGCCGATCGCTCAGCTGAGAGACAGGTTGCACAGTCACTGGTCTCTGCGTGTGCGCGCGCAGAAGAATGGACTTGACCTGTGAAACGTCGCCTGGATGTTCATCCCCACTTCCACTGTCTGCGAGTCCCCAGAAAACCATTGTTTTAGATGAACACGTGGCATCTCTTTGGAGTTGGGTGAGTTGTTACCACAGGCAAGTGGTACATGGAGCCAGGTCAGCGGGCCCGTGCCTCTTAACTCCCTCTTTCCAGGGGTGAAGGCTGGCCCTGGCGGTGTGGCTCAGCGGTGGGAGCGTCGGCCCGCAGACCAATGAGTCGTGGGTTCGATTCCGGTCAAGGGCACGGACCTCGGCTGTGGTTCATCCCCGGCCCTGGCGGGGTCCTGCGGGAGGCAGCCACTCGATGTGGCTCTATCACATCGATGTTTCTCTCCGTCTCCCTCCCTCCCTCCCTCGCGCTCTATCTGATAATAATTGGAAAAATGTCCTCAGTTGAGGAATAAGAAAAACCTGGGGTGAAGTCTGGCCTGCCGTTCTCCTAGGTGTGTCAGGACTCTCAGCACACCTGCAGGGACTGTCACACGTGCTAAATCCTGTGTCCTTCCCCTGCCTCACGTGGGCCTCATCAACGCGTCACGGGGTCATTTCCAGCTTCCCCCGGGACGCAGATGACCGTGTGCCAGAGGAGGACCCCTGGAGAGGTCCCGACACGGCTGTCACACAGGAACACGTACATCTCCGGCACGGCTGTCACACAGGAACACGTACATCTCCGGCACGGCTGTCACAGAGGAACACGTACATCTCCGGCACGGCTGTCACAGAGGAACACGTACATCTCCGGCACGGCTGTCACACAGGAACACGTACATCTCCGGCACGGCTGTCACACAGGAACACGTACATCTCCGGCACGGCTGTCACACAGGAACACGTACATCACCACACCGCCTCGGCCACCTTGGGGAAACAGAAGATTGATCATAGGGACGGAGAGAGAAAATCGATTCCTGTTGCACTGATAGATGTCCTTCGCCACGGCCGACAAGGTTGCCATTTCTCTGCACCTGTCAGCGGCCTGGCTCCTGAGGGGACGGCCGGCTCCCTAACTCACGTCTGCGGGCCCGTCAGCCTTGCTGCAGGGTACACGTGGCGTCACTCATGCCACGGAAAACACCCGGGGTCTTGGCAGCTGCGTGGTCAGGGGCCCTGTACATCCTCGGGCGCCCGCGGAGAAATGTCTGTCGGCACACGGACATGAACGTCTGCCCGGGACAGTAGCAGCCAAAGTCCTCAAGGCGACTCGAGTTCGGAAAGCGCAAGTTAGAGGGGAAACGTCCCCAAAACAAGGCTTGTGGTTTGAGTGGGGGGGGGCACCGCTCACACACCCCTGTGTGACCCTCCTATTCGGGAGGCTCGGCTATCATTCCTTTTCTTTTAATCCTCACCTGAGGATGTTTTTGTATTTATGTTCAGGGAGAAAGAGAGAGAAACATCGACATGAAGGGACACATCGAGTGGCTGCCACCCACACAACCAACAGGGGCCGGGGACAAACTGCAACCGAGGTACGTGCCCTTAGCGGGAACCGAACCCGGGTCTCTGCGGACCGCAGGCCAACGCTCCAACCGCTGAGCCACACCGGCCAGGTCTTGTGGTTCCTTTGTCGAGTGGAAGGGAGACCTCCCCACTCAGAAGAGAAGACACACCCGGGGAGGAGGACCCCTCGTGCACGGTACCCAAGTTGCACACATGTGTTCTTGCTGGGCCACCCTCTGGGCCTCTGTCCAGGTGCTTTTCTCCGCACGACACCTGCATCGCCCTGTGGGGACTGTCCCCCTCCTCCCAGGGAAGCCTCCCTGAGCTGGGGGACCTGCTCAGGCCCTCGAACCCGTCTCCGTGTGCTTTGCCCCACGCCGCGCACGTTGGAGGTGGAGGCTGACCCTGGCTACGCGGCTTCCCTGTGTCAGAGCGTCTTTCTGCCACCACCTCTGCTTGTGTTTTGGGGCCTGGTGCCTCGTTTTGCTCTGCATACACCCCGGGAATCGCGGGCACATGCGCAGATGAAGCTCGGCCGTCCTGCATCCCCTCTTCTCGCCGACGATGCCCCGCTCTGTGTCTGTCCTCAAACAACAAGCCGGACAGGACAAGCCCGCGGCGGCCGGGTCAGCTCGACGGGACAGCCGTCCGCGGCGCCCGGACGTGCTCCTGGGTACTCGCCTGGGTGAGCCGTGTGCACACAGGCCCTGGCACTGAGGGGGGCAGTTCCTTCACCGCTGCCCAGACTGGGAAGCAGCCCGTCCTTCGCTGGGTGAGCGGCTGAGCGAGCAGTGGTCCAGCCCGCGATCGGTCTTACTCGCCCCTGACCGGAAGTGAGCCACTGAGCCATGACGAGACGGGGGACCGGAGGCTCCTGAGTCAGGGGAGCAGCCCACGGAGGGAGGTAACAGAGGGTTCCAAGTCCACGGCAAGTTGGAGATGGCGACACTGTGGAGACAGCACAGGTGTTTGGGTCGCTGGGGTCTGGGAGAGGGAGGGACTGATGAATAACCTGAGCACACGGGGGCAGGGCCCAGACTACCTCGTAACAGTAAAGGGGTGTCAAGGACCAGAGTCCATGCAGCTCCCACAGGACACCTTCCTGTGAGCTGCAGACTGCAGGTGACAGTGGCCTGTCCTGCAGCTTCTTCCCGGTCACACAGGTCCTGCTCGGAGATGTTCATGGTGCTGGAGTCTTATAACGAACAGCCACCTGGGACACCTGCCGGGCCTGCCGTGGGCCAACCCCAGCTGGAGCCCTGCCCTGGGAGCACCTGGGACACCTGCCGGGCCTGCCGTGGGCCAACCCCAGCTGGAGCCCTGCTCCTGGGAGCACCTGGGACACCTTCTGGCAGCAGTGCCGCGGGCAGAGGGCAGGGCAGGGCCGTGGACTCAATGTGTGCGTCCTCCTCAGACTCACATGTTCGAACCTAACCCTCAACGGGATGGCATTGGAGGGGGGCCTTCGGCAGGTGATGAGGTCAGAGGGTGGAGCCCTCGGGAGGAAAGGGATCAGTGCCCTTGTGAATGAGACCCCAGGGCGTGCCCTCGCCCTTCCTCAGGGAGAAGGTGCCGTCTGTGAACCCGGACGCCGGGCCTCGAACTTCCAGACTCCAGAAGGAACCCCGAGAAGAAAGGAGCTGCTTAAGCCGCCCTGTGGGTGGCGTGTCTGCGGCAGGAACCCCAGCAGAACAGGACAGGCGGGCTCCAGGGACAGAGCACACGGAGACATTTGCCCACGGGGAGGATGCACTCAGTGTTCTGGAAAGACTCCCTGAGTCCTTGCTTCACGTCAGCCGTGGGGATGTGATGGATAAACGTCTGCTCTCGCGGAGTCCCCGTCGGACGGGGGAGGCAGAGCACAAACAAGGAAATGCAGCAGGTGCGTACACGTCGCGTACAGAACAGGGTTCCAGGCCGGGGAGGCTCAGGACGGACGCTCAGGAGGTGTAAAGATGTTCTACAAAAACATGTTTGACGCTTATTACAATTCATTTTATGACCTTTATTTTTTAATCCTCACTCAAGGATATTTTCTATTGATTCTTTTAGACAGATAGATACATAGATAGATACATAGATAGATACATAGATACATAGATACATAGATAGATACATAGATAGATGCATAGATAGATACATAGATAGATACATAGATAGATACATAGATACATAGATAGATACATAGATACATAGACAGATAGACAGATACATATATAGATACATAGATACATAGATACATAGATGCATAGATAGATGCATAGATAGATACATAGATAGATACATAGATAGATACATAGATACATAGATAGATACATAGATAGAAAGAGAGAGAGAGAAACACTGATGTGAGTGAGACACATTGATTGATTGCCTCCCGCACGACCCCCACTGGGGCTGCGGATCGGACCTGTAACCGAGGTCCATGCCCTTGACCGGAATCGAACCCACGACCTTCAGTCTGAGCGCTGACACCTCCAACCACTGAGCCAAACCAGCCAGGGCCGTTTTATAACCTTTCAATAGTGGTGCTCGGGAAATAAAAATGGACTTATGGACCGTGTTTTGCGTATTGGGAATATTGAGAACATTCTCCATTTCTTGTCTAACGATGTTCAAAATGCAGTCCCGACCAAGAGGGAGTGTTTGCGTCGGAATTTGCACCACTGTGTCCCCGAGGCTCAGCTGGGTGGACCCTGAGCAGAGACCTGGGGGCAGCTGGGGGGAGGTGTCTGGCATGGGGACCCCAGTTCCCCCGCGGGAGGAGCAAGCAGGGGGGCTGGCCAGGACAGCAGGAGGCCGCCTGAAGAGCAGGGTGGGCCCATCGGGAGGGCCCCGGGGGAAAGTCATCGGAATGAACCGACCCGGGAGGTTCTGCAGGTGACAGGAGGGGCGGGCCATCACCTGCTTTGCCCTTGACGAGCTCACCCTGCTGACCTTGGCCGACAGTGTGAGGGAGAAGGTCCCACCAGACAGCGTCTGAGGCGGGAAACAGGCAAGAACAGTGTCAGAGGCCAGGCCGGCGGCCGTGGTCCCGCAGGACATGGGCCTGTCGGGGTCGTGTGGGGAAGGACACTGTCGGCAACGCTAGGCAGGAGCACCCAGCTCAGGGGCAGGCCAGTGCCTGGCCACCCGCAGGAGGCCCCGTGCCCCTCCTGGGCCTGGCCTGGAAGGGCTGGCTCACTGATCCCCTAAAGCGCCAGGTAGGGCCCTGGCAGGTGCGGCTCAGTGGTTAGAATGTCGGCCATGGACCAATGAGTCGTGGGTTCGATTCCGGTCAAGGGCCTGCACTTCAGTTGCGGTTCGTCCCCGTCCCTGGTCAGGTCGTGCAGGAGGCAACTAGTCGATGTGGCTGCATCACATCGATGTTTCTCTCTCTCTCTCTCTCCCTCCCGCTCTATCTGACGATACGTAGAAAAATATCCTCAGGTGAGGAGTAAAAATGAATACACATAAAGGGGCAGGTGGGAAGTGTCTCGAGGCTGGTGCACTGGGAAGCTTGTGTAGACCCCACGCACACGGAGGGGTGGCCATGCCCCAGCAAAGCACTAGTACACAAAACTGCACTTACCGGCCTGGTCTCGGGCCGCAGTGTGCCGAGCCCTGTCCTAGACGCCAGGGCCACCTGTCAAATGTCGTGACCTCTGCTCCATAGATGGGCGAGATCCCTCCGAGTGCCCTGGCCAGCCCGTGCCCAAGGCCGCCCGACGCACAGAGGGTCCGCCCACCTTGCCTCCTGACCTGGGGAGTCACCTCATCCCCTGGCCCGTGTGACCTTTGGAGAGTTCCCTGGGACATTATCAGCATTCGTGGAGTTTACTCGTCGCTCACGAATCTTTGACTTCCGTGTGGCACGTCAGTGGCTGTCTTTGCCTTCCGGCCACGACAGATGAGGCCACTGGCGACTGTATTCCGCCTCCGAATTCCTTTCTTCCTCCCGCCAACCCGTTGTGCTCACTCCAGGGGTCCGAGAGGGTGTCTAACGCAGGACGCGTGCCCGGGGAGTAGCTGGCCCGGGTGTGGGTAGCAGCCGCCCTTACCCTCGTGCGTCGAGTGAATCCACAGTCTCTCTGAGCCTCGTGCCCTCATCTGTGACACCAGGTACCGGTAACTCCCGGAGGCTGCTTGCCATGAAAGGGTCCGTCTGCGGCACCAAAGGACGGGACAGCGCGCAGGTCAGAACCGCTTCCTTCGCACACGGCAGGTGCAGAGAGGGCTGAGCCCCGGGACCATGCTGGGTGAGGGTGAGGGACCCTCGGCTGATGCTTGACAGCCACGCTGATGTTTCTATCCAGAGCCCGGGAGCTGCATGGGAACGCGATGCAAACCCGATCTAAGTGTGTATTTAGCCCCGGCCAGTTTGGCTCAGTGGTTAGAGCGTCAGCCTGTGGACCAATGAGTCCTGGGTTTAATTCCGGTCAAGGGCACGTACCTCAGTTGCAGTTTGTCCCCGGCCCTGATTAGGGTCCTGCAGGAGGTGACCAGTCGATGTGTCTCTCTCACGTCGATGTTTCTCTCTCTCTCTCTCTCTTCATCTGTCTCCCTCCCACTCTATCTGAACAAAAATGAAAAAATATCCTCGAGTGAGGATTGAAAAGTACATAAATAAATGTCTATTTATAAGAGGGCATCCACCACTTGGCTGTTTTTTTTCATGTTTTTATTTTTATTTATTTTTTATCCTCACCCGAAGACATTTTTGCACTTATCTTCAGATAGAACGGAAAGGAGAGAGAGAAGAAGGGAGAGAGAGAGAAACATCGACGTGAGAGAGACACATCGAGTGGCTGCCACCCACACGACCCCAACCAGGGCCGGGGACAAACTGCATCCGAGGTACATGCCCTTGGCGGGACCCGAACCCGGGTCTCTCTGGTCTGCGGTCCGACGCTCTAACTGCTGAGCCACACCGGCCAGGGCCGGCTGTTTTTTACGATGGGAACACACAAGGCAGGAAACCCCCATCTCGTTTTGGTTACGATGTCACAGCAGTTTGCGGGCAGGAACAGTAGCAGCTGCGGAGGGACAGGATCCTAACACAGTGACTAGGCCACAGTCACGAGCCTGGAACGCGGGCAGCCATCCCCTGGCACGTCCCAGGCGACGCGGAGACGGGGTCGCGCTTCGCAGCTAGAAGCGCGGGCGCTGGAAGAGCCTCCTAGAGGCCGGCAGGCGTGTGGGTGCCCGCAATCCTCCTGCCTCGCGTCCACGCGCGTGCCGGCCGAGGCCCCCGCTCACAGCATCTACCGACACCCGTGTCTCTCCACGGCCGTGTCCTCCTTTGCAACCAGCAGTGTATTTTTCAGTGAAGTCTCACGTTGGCTAGACGGGCCTTTCAGCATGAAAGATAAACATCGATCGAGTCCATCAATGTAATTGTCAAGCCTGGGATGATGGTTCAAAAATCACTTTCAAAATATCTTCCAGAGCCCGGCCGGTGTGGCTCCGCGGTGGAGCGTCGACCCTGCACCAAGGGGTCACTGGTTCGAGTCCCGGTCAGGGCCCAGGCCCAGGTTGTGGGCCTGATCTCCAGTGGGGGGCGTTCAAGAGGCGGCCCATCCATGTTCTCTCTCATCCATGTTTCTCTCTCTCTCCCTCTCCCTTCCTCTCTCTAAAATCAATAAAGAAAAAAAAATGTTTTTAAATCTTTTAGAAATCTTGGGAGATTGACGAGAACAACCGGCCACACATGTATAGGAGACAGAGGGAACATTCACAGGCGGTCACAGCACGGGGCAGCCGGGTCGTACCCCGCTGAGGTTTTGGAAGGGAATGCGTCTCTTAGCTGTTTTCTAGCTTTCGCTTTATTTTACAGGGACTCATCCCTTCTTCACCCCAAACAGGACTTCAGCATCGCAGCACACACATGGGCCCCTCTCTCCTTCATCCCCTTCTCCGTGGAAGGTACCAGGGTGTGGAACCGGCCCATAGAATAAAGAAGCAGCCACACACGGGTCAGATGGGAACCTCAGCGAGGACACGCTCGGGATGTCCACGCGTATGCGCACGGCATAAGGACCAGCGCTGCAGCCTCATAACCAAGCCTGGAGCCGGACCCCGCCGTGCGGATCCCGGGTTCTGAGAAACCTCTTAGTGTCACGTACGGTCGTCTCTGACATGGGCGTGTGGCTCACAGTGCAGCCCACGGCGTCTGACTGTCCCTCCTGGCCAGACAGCAGGGGACCAACACCTTCCCCGGATGTGCCCACCTCGGCTGTGCCCAGTGGTCACGTCTCGGGAGCCTTGGGAATGGCGGGGGTGCCCACGTTGCTTCTGTGTCCAGCAAATGCCAAGCACAGCAGAAGCCTCCACCTCCTTCGAAGGCAAAGAGCTGTGTTTCCAACCACGGGGGCTGTCGGGACCCACCTGTGACTCGCGGCTCTGTCCTTGTGGCCTCGGACTTCCGCTGGTAAGCAACTTCCCGCCGATTCCCAACAGAAGGTTCTTGATTTCCAAGGACATCGGATTCAACCGATGAAGGAAAAAAAAAAAAGGGAAATCAACTCTGGGTTTCATGAAATAAGGAAGCATGTGCGTTGGTCTCCCCGGCGTTCAATTCTATTCACGTCGTCTGCAGACGCAAGGGATGCGTGAGCTGGACCGAGGGGTCTCATTCTGCAGGGAAGGCCTTGGGAAGTGTGTACAAGCCAGGGAAAATTCAGCCGAGGACGGCGACGCTCATTTTCCAACTGAGTTCCCCGCGACTATAAGGCCGGAAAGGCTTCCCAGGTGTAAATTGACACGGAATTAATCCAGTCGCTAGGAAGTGACACCGCTGCCTGATTATCGGAGGCAGATTCACCCTGTCGCTTGACAACTTAGCTCTAAAAATAGGCGGTCACCGCAGAACCCTCGTCCGTCGCATTGCGTCTGTACGGCCAGCATGTGGCGCTGTTTCCTCTTAAAAGTGGCCTTTCAAATTTTTAGAAGCTTCTCTCCAAATCCAGGGTATTTACAGGGCTCCGCGTACATTTCAGGGGGGCTTGACAACATCAAAGAAAACCCCCACGAAGTCTTTGAACAGAACAGAGTTTTCATATTTCTGAGGAGAACCTGCCGGTTTCCATCCACGTGGAGGAATGAAAACTCAGATAAAAGTGAGATTGTGCATGTCAACGTCCTCTCAACAAAACCCGTGCACGTTTCACGCTACCAACCACAACACCGAAATTCTACAGAGACACGTCTTCCTGTCGCAGGAAGCGTAGTCTGCTCAGAAGTCACAAATACGGTCTCCCAAGAGGGATCGTGCACGATTCCGTTAAGATGATATTGTTGAAGTTGAACGTGTGTGGGCCTCTGCAGACATGTTTGGGGACAAACCAGTCGTATTTGGGTTACGTTCAAGGACCAGAAACACAACAGTTACCTTTTCTCTTGTAAATCGTTCCCCGCCTTTTGGCGATTACACCGGATTTTTAGGTTTATTTGTGCTTTTCAAAATGTGAAATCAGACACGAGAACCCCCCCTCTTTAGGCTCCTGGCTTTGGTGCTAACATTGGAGTTCAGATAAAACCAGTTACTTGCCTCGTCCCTGGGACCACATTCACCTTTAATGGCCTCGAACATCCTCTGAAACCACGGGACTCGAAAAAACTCGGGGTTCCTTGCATAGCCCAGCAGATGCTCTGCTCAGTAGGACCCTAAAATCAACAGGGCCCCCCAACGTGCTCCAGTTAGCATTCTTGGGGTGAGTGCTTCAAGAGAGAGAAAATCCGTTCATGGTCGAACGTGGCCCCCACCGCACCCACAAACACGGACATGCACATTCGGACCCGTTAGGTTTCAGCACCTGCTTCACTGTTAGCAACGGTCGCCGTGATGACTAAATTTATAACAGGCTCTTTGCGGAACAGTCGATGCGAATTAACAGACGGATGGTGACCCCAGGGGGGGGGGGAAAGGGTGAGGATGCAGTGGTGTGAACAGTCGTAGCCTGAAATTGTTACTTGACAATTCCCAGTGTATCTGGCAAAAATAAGTTTTAACCTTGCTTCAGGCTGCTCTGTGGCGCACGAAGCGGATCGCAAACGTATCTTGAATACCCCTTCGTAAAATCGGGTAAGCCTAGAGGTGATGCATCAAACCGATACTTTTAAACCTCCCTGTGCTGTGGACAGCTGCATTTTCATACTCCCGCTAAAGAGGAAAATGAGCTGTAGGCTAACGTTATCCCCAAATAGAATATCTACCTTGCAAGATGATCATACACAAAGCCGATGATGGAAATGGATGTGGGTGTGTACTCAGTGCTCCTAGGGAAACAGCGGGTTGTTTTCATTTGTGAAATGATTCCCTTGGCCACCAGGTTCGAGACCAGCACAGTCCACACGGGCTCACCCACTGGTGCCTGAAATCACATTCCAAAAGAAGCAAATCTGATATCCATCCACTCAGGTCCTTGCATTTATCTCTCCCCATTTCACTCACTCTCTTCCTCTCTGAACAGCTGTCTCTGTGTTCCTGGGACCACAGGGCGCAGGACTGAGCGGAGGGTATCAATTCTGGAGGCGGAGACCCGGTGAGAGGGGCACCCAGAGAAGGTGGGCTGCCCAGTCCGAGTACGTGGCCTGCAACCGTGGAGGCTGCGCTGCGTGGTTTCTTCGCAGTCCTGTTCTGCAAGTTCATGGTCCTCTGGGACCAGGTGCAAGTGTTTGCATCGCCAATGAAGGCCGTCAGAGGACACCGGACCGCAGGTGAGTTCCCTCCCTCACTCCGGGGGCCCCTGTGACTGGTGACCAGTGATCGGCTTAAGAGTCATACATGCCGTACATTAATTTTTTTTTCCTACATTGATTTTAGAGAGAGAGGAAGGGAGAGAGAGAGATAGAAACATGGATGAGAGAGAACATGGACTGGCCGCCTCCTGCATGCCCCCCACTGGGGATCGGGCCCACAACCTGGGCATGTGCCCTGACCGGGAATCGAACCGGCGACTTGAAACTGCATGGGTGGACGCTCAGCCACTGAGCCACACCAGCCGGGCATAACGCCCATACATTAGAGTGCGGGTCCTTCCGATGCTCAGCCACTGAGCCACGCCAGCCGGGCATAAAGCCCATTCATTAGAGTGCGGGTCCTTCCACTTGAGAGTGAGTTCTCAGTTTTCGAAAACCCAGAGGGGCTGTCTCAGAAAGCATGCGTCTGGGAGTGTCTCCGGTCGATGCGCTGGAAGAAACAAAACAAAAAACAAAAACAGCATGTCAGTGTGATTAAGAAATAGATTGGTACGTGCACTCCACATCCACGCACAACCTACAAATAGTCCTTTGGACAAAACCAGGTCATACATACTATTGAAATCAAAGTTGCTGCAGCGGTTTTAGGGTACGTTTTCTACACCAATCATCTCTCGAACCAGTGCCTGGGTCTCTTACCGTAGCATCCCCTGGGGAGTGGTTTCCAAGCTGAGATCCCAGCATCCTACCCCAGACACCTCGGCCCAGGATCTCGGGGGGCTGGGGGCCTTGGAGTATGCCTTCAGCAGAATGAAAAACCACATTTCGACTGGTCCGCTGACTTTACCAAATTGTTTTCTTCAAGTCACTTTCAACTGTAATGAAAAGAAACCAGATGGGAAGGGCCAGCGTAGTGAGAGAGGACCGCCGGGGTGATTCCGACAGAGGAGCGCAGAGAACCGGGGGCGCTATCTCCACGTGTACACCGTAAGGTGGCCCTCCCGCTCAAGCCCGGGCTGTCTGTGCAATGCACGGGACGTGTGTGTGTGTGTGTGGTTGATCATAACGTATTGATTCATGGAAATGACTATGCTATGAAACCCACATACGTAGCGCACACATCGCTTTTCCAAAAAGCACAGGGATCCCTCTGCACCTGGAAAAGCTGCTTGGAAAGCTCGGCGTGCTGGTCCGTAGGATTTCACTCTCCCGAATGTCAATGTCATGACACGACATGCAGCGCTATAAATCAGAGAGACTGAGAAAATGTGGGCGTGCGTGATTTCCTTCGCTCACCCAGGGCAGGTATTGGCCGAACTGGAAAACTCAAACAAACACCCTGGGAGGCTCCGCGATGGCCTTGGGGAATGTTTTTATTCCCCTTCCAATGACAGCGATGCCGCCGTCCTAGTCCGTCCCTGCGTTTTGTCCATCTCCACACAGGGCCCTCCGGCTCACGCACCTTCCCGCTTGGGCCACCAGGGTCAGCTTCTTCGCTCTTAGTATTCAGTATGTTGAATGTACTTTTGAAAAAAAATATTTTCATTGATTTGAGAGAGAGAGAGGAAGGGAGAGGGAGAGATAGAAACATCCATGAGAGAGAAACATTGATCGCCTGCCTCCCGCACGCCCCCTAGTGGGGATCGAGCCCCCAACCTGGGCATGTGCCCTGACCCAGAATTGAACAGGCGACCTCTTGGTGCAGGGTTTACGCTCAGCCACTGAGCCTCACAGGCCGGGGTTGCTTTGAGGTACTTTTGAAAGATTTCCATCTGCACGTCTGAGCATCTTTCTAAAGAAACGATTGCACTCAGGTGAGCTCATGCCTCAATGTCTCACGTTTCCGGTTTCAGTGGAGTCTGGTCCCGCTGACAGCCGTGGATAAGGCCGGCCACATCATTTGAACCTGTGTCCAAACGGAAATCGTGGTGATGACCGACGCGCCATGAACCAAGCGCAGCTCCAAGATGCGGCTCCAAGAACCGTGAGGATGAAACAGCCCCGATTGTTAACAACCAGGGAGGAGCTCGGGGAGCGGTTACTTCTCCGCCTTGCTGCCTTGGCCGCGGAAGGCGCGCACAGCGGCCCACGTGCTTGGCAAAGACGCTCGGGCGCAGCAGGATAACCGCAGGGGGTGTCTCTGTACGTTCACAGGAGGCCTCCGGTCACACAGGGCACTGTGCAGACAGCGGGGAACGGGCTGGAGGCTGCAGAAAAGTCACTGTGCAAGGCATGGAGCGCTGGTGTGTCCCTGAGCAGGCGAGGGTACGCGCCCCTGGCTGTGCCCAGCTGTGTGCCCACAGAGGTACCGGGCTGGACTGTGGTGCCACCCTCTGGAGGAGAATGTACAGACGTCAGGCAGGCATGAGAGGGGACACGAGTCCTGCTGGGTCCGCTGAGCTATGGAAACACCCCCCGCCTGACGCACAGCCTTGGTGGTCCCATATCTGCCGCCTCCGGGGTCTCCCGCCTGACCCCCCAAGGGCCACAGCGAGGCCACACTGCCCATGGAGCCCAGGGAAGTTTAAACTGTTACAGCTGCCGTGTTGCAAATACCTCGGTGGCCGTGCCTCTGGCAGGTCCCTGTCTGGGGAGGAGGACATGCCGGGTGAGCAAGCTGCCGGGAAGGTTACAGCAGGGGGTCGGCGGGCAAGTTCACCGTTGAGAAGGCGGAAGCAAGAGGCTTTGGGCCGCCCTGGCCGGGTGCCTAGTGGTTAGCGCATTGGCCTCACAGGGAAGGGTTGCAGGTTCCATTCCTGGACAAGGGCACCTACCTGGGTTGCAGGGGTCATCCCTGACCTGGTGGGGATGCATTTGGGAGGCAACCAATCGCTGAGAGAGAGAGACCTCCATGTTTCTCTCCGTCCCCCCCCACCCCAAACATCAATGGAAAAAAATATTCTCAGGTGAGGGTTAAAACAAGAGAGACTTAGGGCGGATACAGGGAGTTCGGGGCAGATTCAGTCCTGAGTGACTCACGCCAGCGAGAGGGGCCCTGAGGACGCGGGTGTGGCTGTGCTGACAGTGTCCAAGGCTGTGCTCCAGGAGGGTCTGGGTCACCAGAGGGAGGGCGGCAGGCAGGGGGAGCGAGGGCGGAAAGAAGGAAACCTAGAAAGAAGGAAGCGGGAGGGAGGGCTGGAGGCAGGGAGCACGAGATGGGGACGACAGGAAGGGAGGACGCGTCAAATGTCCACACCTGGCCTCCGTGTCCCTCCCTCTTCTCAGTTCTGTTCCGTGGCCCTGCCCACGGCTTGGGCCAAGGGCAGTTCAACACGCCCACGTGTGGGCGCAGCGGGCGCCCGGGATGGGGTGGTGGCGGGAAGCCCTTCGCTGTTCTGTCGCCCTCAGGGGTCCGAGACCCTTCTCTCCAGGCAGCACCTTCCACCCCAGGCCCGGGTTTGTTCACACCTGACGCTGATCTGGACGGCGGGGCCGGAAGGAGCGAATGCGGACGGTGGGGGAGCCCGTGTGGGGCACCGACCACCCGGGCACGAGCGCGCGGTGGAGACCGGGTCACCGTCGCCCCCCCCTTGGAGAGCCCGGGCGAACACCCGGAGACCTGCCCACAGCTCCCCGCCCGGCCCTCCTGTCACTCACTTTCCTTTCAGCCAATGGCGCGGCCGCCTGTCACCCTCACCCCGCCCCTCGAGGCCGCGCCGGGAGGGAGGCCGGCCCGGAGCGCCGGGGCCGGAGTTGAATGATTGAACTTTCCAGCTCAGTTGCAGCGGCCGCGAGGTCCCCGGCAGTGCGGCCCCGGCGCGGAGCTGGGAGGCTCGGCCAGCGCCCCGCACCCGCGCCCGCCACCCGCAGCCATGGTGCCCCGGGAGCCCGGCGCGGCCCTGACCCTCCGCCTCTGCCTGGCGGTGTTCGTGGTCGGCCTGGCGGCCCGCCCCGGCGCGGAGGCAGCGCGGCGGCCGGACGAGTCGCTGTCGGCCGGGAGCGTCCAGCGCGCCCGCTGCGCCTCCAGGTGCCTCAGCCTGCAGATCACGCGCATCTCCGCGTTCTTCCAGCACTTTCAGGTACGGGGACCGCCGCGCGCCCGCGCCGCGCGGAGCTGCGGGCCGCGCGGGGGGCGCCCTGGGGCGCGCGCCTCCGCCCGGCGTCCGAACTTCTCGCCCAGCGCGGCCGGCTGCTCCGCTGTCCCTCCGCAGTCCGGGTGCTCGAACCCGCCTTTCCAGCCTCCTCCCTGCTCCCGAGAGCACCAGGAAGGCGCAGCCTGCTCCCCAACTCCCTTCTCCTGGGCGGCAAACCGAGGGCGATGTCTTTCGGGAGGGAGCGCAGTTGTGCGGATTCCAAGGGTGGGTTCGTTTCTCCGGACGGAGGCGCGCGGGACTGGAGGCTGGTGGCGAGTCCCGGGAACCCCCGCGCGCTCCGGGGCCCTCGGCGCCGCGGGCACAGCGAGCAAGGTGGGGAGGCGCGCCCGGAGACCCGCGCACCGGGCCCAGCCCCGCAGGTGCCCGCGGGCCAATCCTTGAAGCCTCCACACTCGGCGGGCCCGGAGCTCGCGGCCCACCCTCCGAGCCCCAGGCGGGGAACTCCGCCAAGCCGTGTGCTCCAGAGTGTGTGTCGCTGGCTGTGCGGCCCCTCTTCACAGCCCCGAAGCTTCAAGCCTTCAAGTCTTGCCAGTGAAGAGCGTGGGGAGGAAGGGAAGAGATGGAGGGCATACGCGCCCCGAGGGGCCGTGTTTGGGTGCTCCCAGAGAGTCCTGGTGTATCAGCCCACGCCTCCCAGCGCGTGTGTGGGAGGTTCAGGGAAAAGCGCGCTTGGCGCTTGTGGAGGGGCTTCCCCGGGCGGGGACCCCCGCGGGACCCGACGTGGGACTAGAGTGGCGGGCGCCAGGACTAGACGGAGGCGCATCGCGCGGCTGCCTTCCCCAGGGCCCCGGGGCGCGCGCACTGAAATCTTTCTCGCCGACGCCCGTTTCTCTCGTCTGCCAATTCTCTCCCGGGCCTTCTGGCCTCCACCCTCAGCTGCTCACCTGTTGTATGGCCCTGGCTTCTCGCCGCAGGCACCACGGCCGAGGCCAGGAGGAGAGGGCGTGGGGCGGGAGGGCCTCCCGGGGCTTCCAAGAACAAGTCCTCCGCCCTTAAGAAACACGCGGCTGGAGCAGAGGGCCCCCCAAGGGGCCTGGGAATTAAGCAGCTAGAGGAGGCAATTGTAATGACCTGGAGTTTGGGACGAATCTCGGGGGTGGGGGTGGGGTGGATGATCACCCTAGGATGTTAAAACATTCAAGCAGCTCGCGAAGTTAGCTTCCCCGAGCGATTCTGTTTGTTCTCAAGCAGAGTCTCGTGGGCTCACTGACCGGCGGCTCTGCGCTCCTCCTGGGTCTTGGGGCCGGGAAAGAGGTCTCCTCTCCCTGTCCTCTCCCGCGGTGACATTCCGCGGGCATCCTGGAGGGGGGCCCTGCCCGCCACCTGGTTCCAAGGCCACCCGGCTACCCTGCCCGTCCCCCTGGGGAGAAGAAGCTGCCCGGTGCTTTCAACAACAGCAAACGCAACAAAATTGCGCGGCCCATTCCCGGGGAGAAAAGTATCTTTTCCTTTCTTTCTGTGTCTTTTTCTTGAGCTGCCAGTCGCTGTAATTTATTTGTGTTACAGTATCAGCGGCTCAAGCTGCCGGCTTAGATCAAGCCAATTCCCCGGGCAGGGCTGTTCTTGTGGTCTGCGGGCAAGACCGCCCTTCGGAAGGAAAACTGCTCGCAGAACACACCTCGCCGGAGAATCCTGATTACGTGTTAATGAGCGGGGGTGAAGTCAGCTGCAAATTACCCGGTTAGGAATTAATAACTGCCGGTTTCGCAAGCCATTGCCAGGCCCCTCCGGGAGGGTTACCCCTCACCTGCAGCAGCCTCCGGTTCGTCCAGATTGCAGGGATTGAGGCTCCCCGAGATCCGACGACAGCGGCAGCCTCTCCTTATAAACTGTCCGCCCCCTCGGAATAGAACTGGGGGGAACTGCAGGGACCAGGCTGCGCCGACTCATTCCCCTGCACCTGGCCTTGATTACTGGGCTAGGGATGCCTTTGAAGGTCCCCCTCTACCAGGCCGCCCACCTCACCCACATGCCGAGGCGGCCCTGCAGAGGCTGTTTCTGGAGCTGACCTCTGACCTTGCCCATCTCCCTGGTTCAGGGCTCTCTGCAAGGATGGGGGCAGGAGGCCCACCCAGGGCGGCCTCAGGTTGCAGGCTGCCAGGCTGTGGCCGCTGAGAACCAGCCTCGTGCTCGTGGTGTGCGCAGACTCAGCCCAGGGGCCGGGACCTGGAGGAGCTGGCTGCTCAGGAGGCTGGAGGCTAATTGTCCCCAGTCCCCGCTGGTGGCTGGTGCCATTTGCAGGCCAGCCTGGTGCCCTGCTGCAGCCAGAGGGCCGGGGGGGGGGGGAGGGCACATGCTGCTGTCAGGTATGCAGGCTGGGCCGGCTTCAGCTGCCAACCAGGTGGCTGTCATCCAGGCCTCTCAGCACAAGGGATTCGCTACTGATGCGTGCTCATGGGAACGGTGACAGGGGCCCCTGAGTTACTGGGCCCTGCCCCTGGACCTGGAGGAGCTTAGCATTTTACACCGAAAGGGTGACCCCTGGACCTGCATCGTGTCACCACGGAACGCTGCCCCTCCGTGTGACGAGACACGTACAAGTGAGCACCTCACCCGTACCAGGGGCCAGCTCTGTGAGGCTGAGTGCAGGCGTCTGGCAGGGGGCCAAGCCAAGTTCTCACGTGTCACGTCCGCGTGGCTACAATCCTGCCAGCGGAGGTGGTGGGAAGGGCATCCCTGCGCCCGGGAAGGAGGGTGAGGTCGGTGCGCGGATACAGAGCACGGACGTGGCTTTGGAGCCGGGCGGGTCTGCTCTGCACTGCGCTCTGCCGCCTTGCGGGGGGCGGCCTGGGGGATCGGACCTCCCGGCCTCTCCGTGTCCAGTGCGAGACGGGCAGCTGCCCGGGGATGCTGAGCGTGTCGGGATGTGAGCGTGTGGTCACACGGGCGCGGGTCACGGGGCGGTTCCTGGGGGCCAGCCACTGGGGCAGGGAGAGCCGAGACGGTGGCTGGTCATGCAGCCCACAGACTGCGGGGCTGGGTTCTGTGAGGGCAGCCACTGGTTTGGGGGTGTGTTTGCATCTTTAGGACTTTATTGGTTAGTCAGTGAATTGACTGACCCTCTGATTTGGGGGACCCAGAGTGAAATGAAGAATGTTGGTTTATTACTCAAAGAGCAGAAAAAAGGTGTTCAAGGAACTAAAATGTGACACATTTTTCTCTCCCTGGGGGCCCTCTCCCGGGGGCCCTCTCTCCTCCTCCCGGGGCCCCTCTCTCCTCCCCCCGGGGCCCCTCTCTCCTTTCCCCGGGGCCCTCTCCCCTCCTCCCGGTGCTCAGTGGCAATGTGAGTGTTCTCAGTCGGGAGCGTGGACTTGCCGGCGCGGCGTGATTTCGCCCCCCACCTGTTCAGGGCGTGTTCCATGCACGGGTCCCACCATCACGGCCGTCTGTGTGTCCTGGCCCTTCCTGCAGGTTGTCTGCATGGCTGGGGGACAAGCGGAAGCCAGACGCAGGAGGTGGGACAGAGGAAGAGAGGACCCCGAAGTGCCCAGTGTGGGGTGGGACAGGCCTTCCTAGGTCCCCGGGGTCTGGCGAGCGCGTTTCCAGCCCGGACATGGCTCTTGCCTGGTGCCCTAAGCTGCCAGCTGTGGGCCCATGGCCTGGCACCTTCTGCCAGGCAGAGCCTCGGGAAGTCCTGCCAGGGGTCTGCCCCCCACTGCTTAGCCTGAAGCATGCAGGCCACCCCAGGTGTATCGCGGCCCCTCACTGGGTGCAGCTGGGCGTGGACACGAGGGACCAGTGACAGGCTTCTTCCTGTGGTCTCGTGGGTGCCGGCTGGCCGCCCATCGAACACAGCGTGGTGCCACCACATGGGACGAGGGCAGCGGCCCCTGAGTGCTGGGACACCTCAGGGCACGCATTCTCCACACGGCCTCCTGGCCCCTGCGCCCAGCGCCCTGCAGGGGCCGAATGTGGCGGTGACGGGCGAGGAGGGGGAGTTGGATGAGGACTGGGGTGCCAGGGAGCAGGGGGCCAAGAACTGGGAGGTGAGGGGACAGTGGGCAGCAGAGTCTGTGTGATCTGAAGCTCCAAGGCCCCAGAAGGTGCACCAGCACCCGCCAGACCACCTACTAACCCGGGCTCCAAGGGAGAACCATCGGAGTTCCATATGGCAGCCACGGGGCAGGAACCCAGGCGGGGTCCCCCTTCTGAGCCTGGTCTGCGTGCACAGCTCGTGGGAGGGTCGCCCCTTGGCATGGTGGCCGTCCGTGCCCACGATGTGGGTGTGAGCTTACAGTACCCGCCTGCTTGCGTGGGACTAACCTGCTCTACTCTATGTTCTTTTCTATTTTTATTTATTTTTTATTCTCACCCGAGGACATTTCTGCATTTATCTTCAGATAGAACAGGAGGGAGAGAGGCAGGAAGAGGGAGAGAGAAACATCGACGTGAGAGAGACACATCGACTGGCTGCCACCACACGACCCCAACTGGGGCCGGGACAAACTGCAGCGGAGGTCCGTGCCCTCAGCGGGAACCGAACCGGGGCCTCTCTGGTCCGCGGGCCATCGTGGCCAGGGCGCGCTGCGTTCTTGACGTCGCTGGGAGAGTACAGAGCAGGGGAGCGGGGAGATTGTGCCTGAAAACAGCTGTCTCTGTCAGCGGCTCCTTTCCCTGGAGAGACGCCCTGCCTTGTGCTCTTGGGACACTCCTGGGGGACACCACGCACGTGACAGCGACGAGCTGGCCTGGGCGCCTGCCATGGGGCCCCTCCACCTCGGACCAGCGCGCCTGCCACTGAGCCTTCCCCGGCCTCTGTTCCCGAAGGAGACTGGACGGCACAGGCTGGGGGACACGGGCCCGGAGGGACACCGCCCGGTCTGGGCCAGGATTCGCAGCGGCAGGGATCTTGCTGGCACAGAAGCAGAGCCTTGCTGGCCGCCTCGTCGGCCCCCTCGGGGGAACGAGACTATTAGGAGTGTGGAGAGATTCCTGATTCCTGGGACACCCTTCACCTGCAGGGAGCTGGTTCCATGGGGCTCTTCCTGAGAGTAATTGGAAGCTGTTGTTTTTGGCAGGAGAGGGAGCTAAGCTGGTGATTAACTCCTATTGAGGAGCAGCCTCTCCTCCAAGAAAAATAAACAAACAATTAAGACATCAGAAGCCCTGAGCAGCCCCGCCGGATCCTTGGAGGCCTGGGTGTGTCACCCCGTGGAGAGGTGCCTGCTGGGCCGGCCAGGTGTTTGGAGAGCACCCCCCCCCCCCAAGATGGGCCATCCGCAGGCTCCAACCTGGTAGTCCCTGCCTGGGTCACTGCATCTCCCTGTGTTCCTGAGAATTCCGGACTGTGACCCACACTAAACAGAAGGTGACGACTGGTGGCCACTTTCCATGTTTTTGATACAGCATTTCTCCTGGAACGTGATTTTATTTGTATTTATTTGTATTTATTTATTTTATCCTCACCCGAGGACATTTTTCCATTTTTTGTTCAGGTAGAGTGGGAGGGAGGGAGGGAGGGAGAGAGAGAGAGAGAGAGAGGAGGAGAGAGAGAGAGAGAGAAACATCGATGTGAAGGGACACATCGAGTGGCTGCCACCTGCACGACCAACCAGGGCCGGGGACAAACTGCAACCGAGGTACGTGCCCTTAGCGGGAACCGAACCCGGGTCTCTCTGGACCGCAGGCCGACGCTCTAACCGCTGAGCCACACCGGCCAGGGCAAGTGGTTCAGTTCTTTATTGACTGTATTATAGAAGGGAAATGCTGCATGTATATTTATACTTACATATTTACAGTGTGTGTGTGTCTTTGGAGGCCTAGATTAAAACATTAATGTTATTGGTGCAGGTGGTCACACCTCGGAAACCCTGTCATCCATGGGAGGTGACCCCTATGGAACGGCATCCCCAGATGTCATGGGGACCCTCCCCTGGGCGTGGACTCGGGGGCCGGCAGAGAGACTGGAAGGTGTTCAGGGGCCTGCGGGCGCTCACTCAGCAGTGGGCGTGTCCATGTCAGTGCACGGCTGTCCCGAAACCGGACTCACCTGGGGACGAGGGTGGGGGCTGGGGGCACCAATCAGCGGGGCCTGTCCCTGTGATCAGAAGAGTTCTGGTAGATGAGAATGAGGCCCCGGCCCGCCCGGTGCAGTGATGGTCTCACTGAGCCCGTGGGTGCTCTGTCTGCGCCCGTGGGTGCTCTGTCTGAGTCTCTGGGTGCTCAGTCTGAGCCCGTGGGTGCTCTGTCTGACCCGAGGGTGCTCAGTCTGATCCATGGGTGCTCTGTCTGATCCGTGGGTGCTCAGTCTGAGCCCGTGGGTGCTCTGTCTGACCCGTGGGTGCTCTGTCTGACCCGAGGGTGCTCAGTCTGGGCCCGTGGGTGCTCTGTCTGACCCGAGGGTGCTCAGTCTGATCCGTGGGTGCTCTGTCTGGGCCCATGGGTGCTCAGTCTGATCCGTGGGTGCTCTGTCTGAGCCCGTGGGTGCTCTGTCTGACCCAAGGGTGCTCAGTCTGATCCGTGGATGCTCTGTCTGACCTGAGGGTGCTCAGTCTGAACCATGGGTGCTCAGTCTGATCCGTGGGTGCTCTGTCTGAGCCCGTGGGTGCTCTGTCTGACCCGAGGGTGCTCAGTCTGATCTGTGGGTGCTCTGTCTGAGTCTCTGGGTGCTCAGTCTGATCCGTGGGTGCTCAGTCTGAGCCCGTGGGTGCTCTGTCTGACCCGAGGGTGCTCAGTCTGGGCCCATGGGTGCTCAGTCTGATCCGTGGGTGCTCTGTCTGAGCCCGTGGGTGCTCTGTCTGACCCGAGGGTGCTCAGTCTGATCTGTGGGTGCTCTGTCTGAGTCTCTGGGTGCTCAGTCTGATCCGTGGGTGCTCTGTCTGGGCCCGTGGGTGCTCTGTCTGACCCGAGGGTGCTCAGTCTGATCCGTGGGTGCTCTGTCTGACCCGAGGGTGTTCAGTCTGGGCCCATGGGTGCTCAGTCTGATCCGTGGGTGCTCAGTCTGAGCCCGTGGGTGCTCTGTCTGACCCGAGGGTGCTCAGTCTGATCCGTGGGTGCTCTGTCTGACCCGAGGGTGTTCAGTCTGGGCCCATGGGTGCTCAGTCTGATCCGTGGGTACTCAGTCTGATCCGTGGGTGCTCAGTCTGAGCCCGTGGGTGCTCTGTCTGACCCGAGGGTGCTCAGTCTGATCCGTGGGTGCTCTGTCTGGGCCCGTGGGTGCTCTGTCTGACCCGAGGGTGCTCAGTCTGATCCGTGGGTGCTCTGTCTGGGCCCATGGGTGATCAGTCTGATCCGTGGGTGCTCAGTCTGACCCGTGGCTGCTCGGCCTGAGCTCTGTCCTCCGTTGTGCTCCTCAGCCGTGCCCCTGGACCCCGCGTGTGAAAGTGTGCTCTCTGCCAACACATGGCCCTTGTTAAGTGTGACCTGGGTTTGCCCTCTGCATCCATCAGACACCCCTGAGCCTTTCAAGCCCAGATCGGCGTGCGGCCGCCCGTGTCATTCGAGTAGGCGGCTAAACGCACATTCAGGGCACGGCTGTTATCTCTGTCCCATCGTGTTAGGAAAAAGTGTGATTTCCTTCAGAGCCTCTGACATACTGAGCATAGGTCCAAGACACCCCCTCCTCAGGAGAGGCTGTTGGTGACCTTCTGTCCCTCGGCCCGCCAACCCCGCTCCTGTATCAGCGCTAATTGCTCACAGCTGCCCCTGGGGGTGGCCCTTTGCCCTGTGGCACCATCTCTCCAGAAGGGCGGAGCCCCCTGCCCCTGGATGCTGCAGACCATGAGTGTGGGCTCTGCCCAGGGGACAGAGGAGGCCAGGCCACGGGGTCGGCTCTTTGGAGCCATGGATGTCCCCACCCATTGCGTGGGACCAGGTTCAGGCAGGTCACCGCTGAGACCAGGGCGTCCCTACTCAGCTCCTTCTGCCCCCCCCCCCGAGCTCCACCCAACGTGCCAGACCCCAGAGCCCTTGGCTGCCCTTGTTTCCAGGAGACCAGTCCCAGCGGCTTCCTCCCGAGACGGGGCATCCAAGTGGGCACCTCCGAGGTTCCCATTAGACAGTGGACACTTGCAGAGACGGGCATCCAAGTGGGCACCTCCGAGGTTCCCAGTGGGCAGCGATGCTTGCAGAGCCCGAGCCTTCAGGCAGTGGGCCCAGCAGGACCCGTTCTCACAGCCTCCGTTATGTTCCTCCCGGTGCCTTCAAAACACCTGGGGCCACAGTGTTCAACAGGCCAAGACGGACAGTCAGAGCGTCTGGTCTGATTTGTTTCTCCTCCTTCTCCTGGTCTCCTCCTCCTCCTCCCCTCCACCTCCATGTCTCCTCCTCCTCCTCCTCCTTCCCCTCCTACTCCTCCTCCTCCCCTCCACCTCCATGTCTCCTCCTCCTTCACCTTCCCCTCCTCCTCCTCCTCCTCCTCCTCCTTCCCCTCCTCCTCCTCCTCCCCTCCACCTCCATGTCTCCTCCATGCCGCCTCCTCCTCCTTCCCCTCCTCCTCCTTCTCCTCCTCCGTCTCCTCCTCCTCCACCTCCATGTCTCCTCCATGCCTCCTCCTCCTCCTTCCCCTCCTCCTCCTCCTCCCCTCCACCTCCATGTCTCCTCCATGCCGCCTCCTCCTCCTTCCCCTCCTCCTCCTTCTCCTCCTCCGTCTCCTCCTCCTCCACCTCCATGTCTCCTCCATGCCTCCTCCTCCTCCTTCCCCTCCTCCCCCTCCTCCTCCCCCTCCTCCTCCTCCTCCTCCTCCTCCAAGCTGTGATTGGAATTGTTTCTGTCTCCTGATGATTTCAGTAAAAAGATTTCCGCTCCTGAGCTCAGGACATCAGCCCACCGTGGTCCTTCACCACCTGAATTCAGCGCCATGTGAGAAGTACATGCTGTCAGAGGCAGTGTGGCCTGGTCGTGGGGAGTGACCCGTGCATGGGCTGAGGGGACGTCTGCCTGGCAGGTCTGGGAAGATGACGGAGGACCCCAGGGCTCAGGTGTTCCCCACCGGTGCATGTACTCAGCAGGACCCAGGGGAGCCCCACCCCCGGGCCTAGAATGTCCCCACGTCCTGAAAACATTGCTCACAGGTTTGAAAGGGGAGAGTGGGCGACTCCCTGGCGGTGCAGAAGGTCCCACCGAAGGAGCTGTCCCTGGGAGGCAGGGAGTCAGGACCTACAGGACTGTCCACAGCTCACTTTCACGGTGGAGCCCTGTCCGAGCCCAGGCTGGGGACCTGCTCCGAGGGGCCCGCTGTCCCGATGGGCCGGCGGTGAGCAGACGGCTTCGTTCCACAAGGACAGGACAGGGTCGCTTGTGCCAGATCTGGGGCCAGGGGCTCATCCCTGTTGGGAGTGTCCTGGGGAGACCGTACCCCTGGCGAGACCTCACTGGGCTGAGCCTCCGAACTGGCCTTCCTCCGGTACTGGCCCTCAGCGGGCACCCTGGCACTCCCTGATGGGGGCCGTCACATGGCTGGAGTCTGCTCTGCAGGGCAGGTGACGACCAGGGAGGTGATCACACCTGAGCTGTGTGCACAGTGACTGGTTCCGGCTGACCTGGCGGGACCTGGGTCCACCCCCCGAGCATGCTTTCCACATGGCCGTTATGGAGACCCTGCCGGCCCCCAAGAGGGAGCCCCAAATGAGCATAGGAAGGTGGAGGAAGGAGGCGCCGTGGCCTGCGGGGACCCCGTTTGGGTTAGTGGGGTGCTCGGCCGGAAGTAACTCTCCCGACGACAGGGCCACAATATTCCCGCTGCAGTGTATACCGTCTGCGTGCTGACAAGTGATCTATTTGACCTTCGCGGTAACTGGGAGCTCGGGGGGGGGGGTCCCTTTTCTCTCCCGGAGGAGACACTGAAGGTCGGGAATTGCGGTCACCAAGGCCCCACAGCAGAGACTCAGCCCTAATTGTCCCGGTCCCAAATATTTACGTGGAGTAGCCCTGCTGTCTCGAATGTCAGCAGTGTGGGGACAGCGTGCACACACCCAGCGTGCTGTCACAGAGCGCGGTGTGTGTGGGGTGACGGAGTCTTCCGGCGTCTCCGTGGCCGCTGGAGGCGCACTGGTGTGTACACCGAGGCAGGCCGGGCGGAACGGCTGCACCCCGAGCGGGGCCCTTGCAAACTGCCCGTCGGCCAACGCCACCCCATCCAGCTTCCCCCGCGTGCTCTCCCACCGTGACAGCCCAGCAGACGGTCCTCTTCCTGACATCTTAGCTTCTGGGCACCCAGAGTGACAAGAGTTTCCTGCCCCCAGGAGAACGTTTTCTACCGGAGAGAGTCAGATATTTAAGCAAATAATTGCCAAGAGCTGTTGTGCAAGTGAAAAAAGACACCATGAGAACAATGGCTCATCTTTAACTCTTTATGTGGACTGGGTTAACTCATCATCATCATCAGTTCTTTTTTTTTTTTAATCCTCACCTGAGGGCATTTTTCCATTTTTTGTTCAGATAAAGTGGGAGGGAGAGAGAGAGGGAAACATCGATGTGAAAGGGACACATCGAGTGGCTGCCACCCGCACGACCCACGAGGGCCGGGGACAAACTGCAACCGAGGTACGTGCCCTTAGCGGGAACCGAACCCGGGACTCTCCGGACCGCAGGCCGACGCTCTAACCGCTGAGCCACACCGGCCAGGGCCATCGTAGGTTCTTAATGAAGACTTTTTTCCCCCTTATGGCTTGATTTTGCTTAGCCCCACCAAAACTGCCACTTGCCTACGGACTAGGAGAGTTTCCCTGGGATCCTGGCGTGTGTCCCTTCTGTTGGTTCTGGTTTGGGAGCGGGTGTGAGTGTTTACATTCCACGCTGCTTCCAGCATCTCTGTCAGATGTAAACGTTGGGTGATGAGCAATCCCAAGAACAAGAAAACTGAGAAATTCTCAAGGCTGCACGTGAAAAAATAATAGTGACGATTGGGGTCCTTGAATCCCCAAAGCGCAGAACTGTGTCCTCAGAGGGGTCTGAGAAACAGCCCCCCAAGAGGGGAAAAAGCTAACTAAAACCCTTCATTCAAATCCTGTCTACTCTTTCGTTTTCAATTGTAGCTTTTATCATTGAATAAGCCTTTTGTTCTCCAGGTTATTAATTTCCTGTCGACTTGAGAAAATAATATTCTGCTAGAGTGACCTCAACTACAAATGCTGGTGTCCCCCCAAAATGTTTATAGGGTATCTCTAGATTTGATTACATTTTTGGAAAGGAAATATATTTTAATAAACACTGGCTTTCTATAATTATTCCAAGTGTGTGTATACATTTTCTGGGACACCCTGTATATAATTTCATTTTTCACATCACTTTTTTTCTTTGAAAGCTAAGGCAGACACATGGTCACCACTGAAAAAGTCCCACAATGTATGGCGATCGGTACCTACACTCTCTGGACATGCATTTTCTGATTATGTTCACGGGATCAAGGAACATGGGGGCCAAGCAGGTGCTGGGGGGGACACTCTGCAAAGGACATGATTTTCTAACAACTTTGTTGCACAGCTGAAGCTAATAAAGCACAATCTTGCATGTAAACTGGAATTGAAAAAATTTTTTAAAATGCAAGTTTCTCCTCACTGTGGTCTCCCATGATCACTGATGCCACCTTATATTTCATGGATAATTTCCAAACAAGTGCCAACTGCATAAGTCCAGAAATGCAAACCTAAAACAGAGAGTGCGTTGAATGAAATGAGAAATGTTAATTTTGCACAGTAATTCATCAACTTCCAAAACTCATTAATCATCCCAAGAGAATGATTATAGGGACAAGAGAAATGGCGGGAATTAATTTCCTTATGCAATTTAGAGACGTTTTTCCATGGTTTGTTCTGACTTTACACCTGCACCCCCTCCCCCTCGCTATAATATTCTGATGCAGTAATAATTTATGTTTGAAACACAGCCCATGGTATCTGGGGTCTCTTCCTCTCTGCAATGCAAATGCTGTGCTTATTTAAAGACTAAGCAGGCTGCGTCCTCGGTTGGCAGGTAGCTGGCGACTTCTCTAAGGCAGAGGCTGAGAATGAGAAAGTCTAATTGCAAAACAAAATAAAGCACTCGGATTAAAGGTGATTTCACCTCTTCACGTGCCCCTACAGGGTTCATAGGGATGATTGTTCCGATGTCAAGTCGATCAGCTCTTGTTTAGTTCTGTTATAACACATAACTGAGAGAGAGCAGCCCTTCCTAGACTTAAGTGCACAGCTCAGCTCCTTCCTGTCCTTAAAAGCCTCCAGCATGGAAAGTGAGCACCCTCTTCATACTCTTGGTCGTTCTTTGCGGCCTGGAAAGAAAATTGACCAAGATTGCAAACCTAGAATACTGACAGAGATGAAGAGGACACACATCTTACATTGGCATGTCCTCCTGTCCCCCGGACAGGGTTCCAACTACAGTTATAATAATCACATGTGCAAAAAAAAAAATCACATTTCAGGGTCATGAGCTTGCTCTGCAATCAATGAACAGGATAAAAATAATAAAATGATGGTTGCCACCATCATTGTCATCATCATCATCACCACCATCACCATCATCATCACACCATCATTATCATCAACATCACCACCATCATCACTATCATCATTTTCGTCGTCATCATCATCATCACCACCATCACCATCATCATCTTCACCATCACCACCATCATCACCATCACCATCATCATCACCACCATCATATCATCACTATCATCATCACCATCACCACCATCATTATCATCACCACCATCATCAACATCATCATGATCACCATCATCATATCATCACTATCATCATCACTATCACCATCATCACCACCACCATCATTATCATCAACATTGTCACTGTCATCATCACCATCACCACCATCATCACCATCACCATCATCATCACCACCATCATATCAACATCACCACCATCACTATCATCATCATCACCATCACCATCACCATCACCACCATCATATCATCACTATCATCACCACCATCATTATCATCATCACCACCATCATCAACATCATCATGATCACCATCATCATCACCACCATCACTATCATCATCATCACCATCATCACCACCATCATTATCATCACTATCATCATCACCATCACCATCATCACCACCACCATCATTATCATCAATATTGTCACTGTCATCATCACCATCACCACCATCATTATCATCATCACCACCATCATCAACATCATCACGATCACCATCATCATCACCACCATCATCACTATCATCATCGTTGTCCTTGTCGTCGTCATCATCATCATTATCATCATCTCCTCATTTGAAATGGGGAAATGTTTCTTGAGAAATCTATGCAAACACTTTCCGTTGAGATCTGCAGGTGTCCACGCCTTCCTTCATGGCAAGCTACTTATTTTTGTCCCGCTTACTGATGTCTGACCTGTCACATGATGCCCATCTCTCCCAATGAGCAGGGTTTGGTGCACCATAGATGAGGGACCTGCTCTGAAACAAAGAGCACAAGACCACCAAGCTGTATGGACATCGGATGGTGTCCAGGCATCTTGTGGACCCTTTCTTGCCATATGGACAAGTCAAACAGAGATAGAGGTACAGACCGTGCTGGAGCATAAACTGGGGTTTGCCTCTGGAGGTGAAATGAAGTCTGTGAAGGACAAGAAGGCCAAGCTTCCGCAGAAGGGACTGGTTACCTTGAGAGTAGAAAGTAAGAGGCCGGTTGCCATGACAATGCTGTGGCCACTGCAATTCTGTTCCATTTCTTCAGCGGAAGGCAAGAAGGGCGGACTTTCCGCCATTGAAAATCATCACTTCTGGAGGTGGATGCTTTGTTTCCCATCGCCTCTTCTGCATTTTGGGCATTACAGTCCTTGAGAACAAGACCTTCACCTTTAAAATCTAAAATATCTACCCCAGAGTTCCTTTCTTGGTTATTTAGACATAGTCCATCCTCAGCAGAGGCTTGGAGGACATCCCCCCATATCCATAAAGGGAAATGCATTCTCTGTCCCAGTGTCTCACCCCCTACCTCCTCTTCCTTCCTCCTGTTCCCTTTCTCTTGTTTTGTTTTGACATTTGGCTGTACCATTTTAGGGCAGCCCAGCCAAATTCACTGGCTGATTATTCCAGAAATGGCCCACATCTGGGAACCTAATTTCCCATGAGGCCAGAATCTACAAGAGAATAGGGAACATCTTTTGTTGTTGTGGTTTTCACATTTCTGTATCCAGAATTATGACATGATGTCCTCGCAGCTGCAGAGAAGTGAAGGAGAAAGCTGGACAGAATATATTCGCTGGTCAACTATCACACTGACCACAGAAAAGCTTTAGAGGTGAGACCACATTGGAACAGACATCTGTTTGTTTTTCTGTCTCTCTGCTATTCATGCAGCATGGACTTCTATAATATATTTACTATACTTTTAGTCGTGCAAGATTTACATCCTTTAGTACCATTTATTACTCCACAATTTTGGAAAAAATAGGAAAGGGTCCTCCCATCTGAAATGAACACTAAAATATTGCTCCATGTACTGTCAATAGGTGTATTATCCATATGAGTCCAGTTTGAGGTTTGTCGGTCTTGACTCTAGTGACATTTGGGGCCATTTTCTTGGCTGCGGGGCTGTCCTGTGCATTGTGAGATGTCTGGCGCCATCTCTGGTGTGTCTACCCTCTGGATGCCAGGAGCATCCTTCCACCCCCAAAAAGAAACACATTTCTCCAGACATCGCAGTATGTGCTGTGGACTCAAATCGCCCCTGTTGAAAATCCCTGGTCTACTTCCATCTCTTTGTACTTTACATCTGCTGAATCCAGTGTCTGTCGTTCAACGTCTGTATTAGATGTGTACACTTCTACCTAAACATCATGTAGATAGGATTGTGACATGTTTAGGTATCATCTTTGAAAGAATAAACTCCAATATCCCACCCAATCAATATTCTCTTTCACTGATACCGTGGGGGTTTGGAAAGGAACTCATTCATGTCTCCACTTGAGCATGTAGAAAAGAATGAGCTACTGGTGTCTGTAAAATGCAGCAAAAAGAAACCGCTCGTGTCCTGTCGCGGACCTTCTTCCGAATGGGAACGCCCTCCTCTGTGTCTCGAGGATTCTGAAGGTACCTCAGGGCACCTGTGGTCCTGACCATCTTATAGGAAAATTGGATTTTTCGCCATCAGTAGACTAATGCAGAATGGGTCATGTTGCATGTTCTCCTATAAATACTTGCTAGGGTTTTGTGTGTGTTTGTTTTTGTAATTTGGGGAGCCAGTCCCGAAGTCTGCTCCCCTGGGAACTTCTTGCAAGCATTGTTCTTTTCCTTTCTGGAAACATTGTGTCTGGGCTTCCTTTTGGACCATCGGGGTTCTTTCGTCTCTCTCTCGGTTTGCTCACCTGCAGGGTGGTGTGTGCGGGGGATCCTGCTCCTTTGGGTGGTGCTAGGACGCCAGGCCTCTTACCTGGGGCAGAGCCTCATAGCAGGTGCTCTGCAGGGTCGTGATCCAAGTGAGTGCGGCAGAGTGAGCGCCCGGTGCTGATGATTGTGGGGTGCAGAGATGAAGCGTGTGCGCTCTTTGATCCCTGGTACTTCATGTCTGGTCTGAGAGCCAACAACAGGTCATTTAAACCCCCTGATCCCCACATGGGCCAGAGACCTCAACAGACAGCCTCACCCAGAAGTATGCGCGCCTGGGAAATGAGCCCAGGCAGATGTGCGCCACGCCCCGGGTCCTCGGGGACAGTCCTGTGACAGCAGCCAGCTGCACTGGTGGCCTGCTGGACGGCCGGAGTCCTGGACTCGGACTACACCCAGTGCTGGTGAGGACGGGGCAGCGGGGGCTCCGGCTGCGGGTGGGGGGCGCGGTGGGCGTTCCCTCCAGACCTCCGCAGGCCCTTGCCCGCATGCCGGCAGCCGCCCTCGCTGTTCCAAACGTGGGAACCGCGTCCACACGGACACGTGCACAGGGCCGGTCCAGTTCCACGCCTCGCCTCACAGGCTGGGGAGAAGCCCTCCGCAGGTGGAGGGATCTCCGAAACCATCGTGGTGTATCTGGTCCGTGGGGTATCCCTCCGCACAGACGGGACAATGCGCTGCCACGTCACAGAGGGCATGGCGGGCCCTCAAATGACGTGGCCGAGGGACAGAAGCCAGTCTGAGAAGGCCACATCCTGTGGGGTCCGGCTCTGTGTTACCCTGGAAAAGGCGAGCCAAGGAGACAGCGAAATGCCCACATTTGGGGGGTGGGGATGAGTAGGCAGAACATCGAGATGTTTGGGGTGGCGGAACCAGCCTGTGGTGCGTACGCGTCCCCCTGGTGCACACGCGTGGAGTGTCCACCACCAGAGTGACCCCTGGTGTCCACTGTGGGTTCTGGGTGGTGACCAGCGTCCGTGTAGGTGCGCCCCCTGTGATGACCATGCCCCTGGTGGGGGAGGCGGCTAATGCCAGAGGGGTCGGGGTCCAAGACCACTCTCTGTACCTTCCTCTCCATGTTGCTAAAACTGCTCTCATTATTTAAAAAAAAATAAAACGGGTAATTTTTTGAACAGTTGATCGTCCCATTTAAAACACTGAACCCTTCGAAGTGTCTTCAAAGGTGCTCAGCTCTGTAGGTCGCGGTCTGAGCCCGCGCATGCGCTTCCCCGGCCTGGAGGCCTCTGCCCATAGACGCCCAGAGAACATGTGATTGAAGCTTGACCTCCCGGGTGGATACGGGGTAAGGAGGACAGACCATCGGGTTCTGGGGCCCGCTCTCCTGTTAGGAAAGCACACCTGACTGTCCACACGCTGGGTGCTTCTAATTCTGCAGGTAACACATTTTCCTTGGAATTGGGTTTTTTTTCTTTTTGCAAACCATGGACTTTTCCTGGGGTTATTGCTCCCTCTCTGCTATCACATTTAATTCATCATGTTTTCTCAAGTGATCTCTCATTAAAACACACTCTCTTTTGAAGTTCATATTAAAATAACTCCGGATCATGATGAATGGGCTGGAATATCCGCTAAGCCGGGGCGTGATGGACTCTGCGGCCCTCTGTTTTACTTTGATTAATTATTCTGCGCTCTCTAATGAATAACACATAAATCAGCATAATGAAGAAGCATATGTCAAAGAAAACAATGTGACAAAGTCTGGCACTTACTTAAGCCCATTAAAATGGGGAAAAACATGTATTTCTAATAATTCTTTGACCTGCTTAGATTTTTTTCCCCCCCAAAAAGCAAATGAAACTTAACTCAGCTGAATCTCGCCTCTCCCAGACTGTACTGCGCTATCGCGATGATACGTTCCCCTCCGGCACTAACAGAACTTCCTGAGTGTGTTCCAAATGGTTACTCAGAGTTCCTGCAGCAGAGCAAGCAAAAATGGTCATGTTCACGTTTGGGGCGTCGTATGTTTCTCGAGGACTTTTGAGTGTTTGACAGTCATAATAGTGATACAGTTCGGTGCATTTCACCTGGGATCATACTGTTTCCATGTACTGCTAATGCTTGTGGGTAATTAGCTGGGTCTTTGAAAGCGAGCTTTGACCTCGGCTGGTCGGCGAACCCGGGTGCAGGCCGCGGCCGCCCGGTGGGAACAGCTCCCTGTAGACAAGCGATCACACCTGCCGAGGTCGGCAGCTGCCCCGTATGTCCTTTGAAAAATCGCAGGGGGAACTGAGTGCCTTTGAAGACCACTTTGCTTTTTGTCCTCAGCGTTACCCACAACAACAAAGATGTAGCGTCCTCCTGTAGACCGAGGTGAGGCGGAGGCGGAGGTGGAGCGGGGACCAGGTCGCCTGCACTGTGCTGGCGGTCATTCTCGTGAGCTCTCTCTGCTCCTGGGCGTCCCTTGGCAGGGTCAAAAGCAGATCTGGACATGGCCTCCTTGAAAATCACACACACACACACACACACACACACACACACACAGAGTATTTGATTACTTGACAAAGAACATCATCTGTTTCAATAGCTGCAGTGTGGTGAGGGGCCTGAGACGCTGGGTGAAGAACCCCGAACCTCGGAGCGAGAGGAGGGGGCATTAGAAATTCCGACTGTTCTTCAGAGTCGAGTCCAGCCAAGGCGGAGTCTCTCCTGCCTGCCCGCGGTTCGCTGTGCCCAGGGGCAGCCGCGTGGGCAGACTCGTCAGGTGACAGCAGGCCCAGAGCTCTGCGGGTCCAGGCGAGACCCGGCCTTTGCATGTCTCACAGGCTCTGAGGGCGGTTCTGGCTCCTTGGCCACTCGGAGAACGGCTGCAGGGTGCCCCTCGGGCTTTGGGGATCCTCTCCAGGGCCCTTCTCTGCTGGTAGGAATCGCGGGCTCTCTGCCTGGCTGCCCAGCATCCTTCCTCGGACCTGCCTTCCTCCGTTCCGGGCCACGTAGACTTTGTTAAGGCTCTGCTCCAGAACGGGGACTCAGTGCGGAGGCTTCCTGGGGGGGATGTCCCTCAGGGCACCCTCAGTTCAGTGTCGCCCTCGTCATGGCGGAGGATGGCGTCATGTTGTCCCGATGCCTTCTGGAATGAGGCCACAGAGCCAACGTGTCGATGAGGCGAAGGAGCCGGTCACTCTTCCTCTGGGTACCGGTGTCCGGGTTGAGGGTCCGGGTGAAGAGCTGCTCACAGACCCTTGGAGGTGAGACTTCGTTAGGACCAAAGGTCCAGCCATGAAGGGAAGGTCAGGACAGAAAGTTGAGGGTGTGGACCCAGGGTGGAAAGAACATTGTAACAGTAAGTAGATTGGCCAGCCCTGGGGGACGGAGACCCTGTGCATGGCCTCGTCGCATTGGGACTGTCTGCTTCTTCCAGCTGCTTCTCCTTTTTAAAAAAATCTTCAAAGTTGAGAATATTACAGATGCCCCCCCTTTCTTTCCCCATTCGCCCCCTCCACAGGGTTCCTGCCCCACCCCAGGCCTTCACCACCTCATTGTCTGTGTCTATGGGCTGTGCGTATGTGCACGTAAGTTCTCTGGTTAATCTCCACCCCCTTCCCTCTGGAGTTCGGCAGTCTGTTCCATGTATCCGTGCCTCTGGCTCTATTTTATTCATCAGTTTATTTTGTTCATGATGTTCCATAAATAAGTGAGATCATGTAGTATTTGTCTTTCTCTGATTGGCTTATTTCACTCAGCATAATACTCTCCAGATCCCTCCATGTCGTCGCAAAGGATAAGAGATCTTTCTTTCTTACGGCTGCATAGTACTCCATTGTGTACATGTACCACAGCTTTTTTATCCACTTGTCTACTGGTGGACACTTGGGCTGTTTCCAGATCTTAGCTATTGTTAATAGTGCTGCTACGAACATAGGGGTGCATATATTCTTTCTGATGGGTGTTTCAGGCTTCTGAGGGTAGATTCCTAGAAGTGGGATCACTGGGTCAAATGGGAGTTCAATTTTTAATTTTTTGAGGAAACACCATAGTGTTTTCCATAGTGGCTGCACCAGTCTGCATTCCCACCAGCAGTGTACTAGAGTCCCCTTTTCTCCACACCCTCGCCAACACTTGTTGTTTGATGATTTGTGGATGGCGGCCATTCTGACAGGTGTGAGGTGATACCTCATTGTTGTTTTAATTTGCATCTCTCTGATGATTAGACATGTTGAGCGTTTACTGGCCTTTTGTATGTCCTGTTTGGAGAGGTGTGTATTTAGGTCCTCTGCCCATTTTTTAATTGGGTTCTTTGTCTTCCTTTTGTTGAGTTGTATGAGTACTTTGTATACTTTGTATATTTTGGAAATTAACCAAATGACATATTTGTCATTGGCAAATATGTTCTCCCATGTCATGAGTTCCCTTTTCATATTGGTGCTGGTTTCTTTTGCTGTGCAGAAGCTTTTTAGTTTGATGGAGTCCCATTTGTTTATTTTTTTTTCTTCTTTGTTTCTCTTACCCTAGGCGATGTGGCGGTGAAAATTCTGCTACGTGAGATGTTTGAGATTTGGCTGCGTGCATTTTGCTCTAGGATTTGTATGATTTCACGACTTCCTTTTCAGTCTTTTATCCATTTTGAGTTTATTCTGTGTATGGTGAAGTTGGTGGTCTAGTTTCTCCTCTGGGGTCAACCTCTGTCTCAAGCATTGCTAACGTTTTGGAGCGCGTTATTAGAGGATTTACTTAGTCAGAGGACACAGTGTGAGCAGGCAGAACGTCTGAACGTTAGTAACCCCTCTGCTCTTTGCTGCATTGGGGAGGTTTGGGTAGGAATTCAGGAATGGAAAAGCCAGTGAAACGGTAGCACAGGACTGAGACACTCCATCCTTTTTCCCGTGGAAAGTTTCTTGTATTCTAAGACAAAGACCTGTCATTAGCGAGTCCGATTTGTCTTGTTTTCGGCGAGGAGGCGGATTACATGAGCCTCGGAGGTCTTTTCTGATTTGTAATTATATGGTGTCATCGAGTCAGAATTCTAGTTCACAAACATTGGAGGGAGTATTTGGGATCACATTTTGGTTCCCCTCTTGTCCTGGTTGTAGGGAACAAGCCTGGCCTGATTTGACGAAATCTTACAGTGTCACAGCGGGGTGACTGCTGGTGACTTTGAAGGTCACAGAGGGACGTGGGGTCCTCCGTGGCCGCTGTGATTAACTGTGGACCAGTCAGGATTCTAAGAGCCCTCGGTAAGTTTTGCTATAAAAATAAAGAAAGTGGGATTTAATTGCTCATGCCTAAGAGTACCTTTTGTGTGTTCCCCTTTCCAGATAGGACAGGGTCGAGTCTCCATTAGCTAGGACGTCCCGTGAAGTCTTGGCGGGCCTGGCTGGCTTCCTACCGTTAATTTTTCCTAACATTTCTCTCACTGACTTTTCTGTTTGGCTCACGTAGAAAACATTCTCCCCTGAACACAAAGTAGCAACAGCAACAATTACGGTAGGAAAAGACCCAGGGAGACTTCTCAAGTCGCTACTCATTAAAGGTTGCCTAAAGTATACAGTAGCGGTTGCAAAAGTGCAGAATCTTGTGATCTTTGCAGACAATGATGGCCCAGGGGGCCGTCGCGACTGTGTCAACGTAAGTGTCGAGGTTGTTTTTCCACATTGCTGGTGCATTTTTTTTTTCCAGCTTTGATGAGTTCAGTTCTTCACGGACACTGGAATGGTGCTGACATGTTTCTATTTCAGAAAACATTTCCATGGTTTGATACACAACCTCCCAGCAAGGGTGCTTTTCAAAGCCCGGATGAAGAAATGGCACCAGCGTGAGTGGAGACATGGAAACAACCATTTGTTCTTGGTGGATAGCCTCCGGAGAAGCAGGGCCTTCTTTCTGGGAAACTGTAGTCACCTACAGGGACGTAAGCTGCCGGGGTCCAGGGGCAGACAGCGTGTTGGGACTTGACATGTGGGTAGGTCTTCGGGCTGAAATGTTCCCCACACCCCAGCTGCGCTGTCCGCCCCCATCGTCCCCACCGAAAGGGCGACAGACCCATCCCCGTGGCTGCCCACCAAGAAGTGCACCTTGTGCGTGCTGGCCTGGGTGGCCGCTGGCGTCCCCAGAAGCCTGTCGGGGGAGAGCTTACTCCCTCACACGTGATGGGTAAGGCGCGGGGACCGGTGTTCACAGGCTGTGTCCTTCCTGAAGCGAATTCCAGGATTCTGAGCGCCGAGCTCGGACTTGCGGGGTGCGTTCTCCAACCCCAAGGGGGGGTTAGGGTTGGAGCCTGGGGCAGAGGGGCAGTTGGGCTGCCACGGCCTCAGAGAGGCCCACGCGCACTCTGCAGCTGGGGACACCTTGAACGTTAGCCGGAACAGGACAGGAGTGGGTCCTTCCTCAGTAGAAATGGGCTTTTCCCTCAAGGAGTGTGGCCTCGGGCTGGGGCCCTCTGATCCCTGTGGGGAAAGGGGACTCGAGCTGTGACCCCTCGGTTCCCGACACCCGCAGGGGGACGGTTCACTTCAGTCGGGGCGCAGGCACCTCTGGGGGGGCCATGGCTGTACTACCACAGACAGTTACTCTTTCAGTGTGGGGAACAGCATTTCTTCTCTGGGGTTGACACATTCCCAGTCGTTCGTTCTTAGACGGATCATCTCCCGGGACTCTTCGTCCAGATTTGAGGTCCCCTGACCCCTCTGGGCACAGACACGCCCGTTTCAGGCCTTTTGATCCCTTTCTGGTCTTTCTGTCTGGACCTTTGTCCCACAATGCCCGGAGCCAAGCCTGTGTGCTGGCCTCCCTCTTAGACGTGAGCACGTCCAGGGCGCACGGGGACACTCCACCCAGACTCGGGCTTGAGTCCCATCTGCTCCATCTGCCCCATCAGCCCGGAGCTGAGCCTGTGTGCTGGCCTCCGGCTTAGACGTGAGCATGTCCAGGGCGCACGGAGACACCTCGCCCAGACCTCGGCTCGGGTCCCGTCTGCCCCGTCAGCCCGGAGCCGAGCCCGTGTGCTGGCCTCCGTCTTAGACGTGAGCATGTCCAGGAGTAAGGAGGCGCTGTCACAGGGCTCGGCCTCTCGCCCTGCCCAGTCCCGCCTCGAGCTCAGGACGCACTGTGGGGTCGTGTTTGGTCCACCGCTCCATTGCCGTGCCTTCTGGCTCCGCACGAGCTGCACGATTGATTCGAGGTCTGAACCCGTGGAGGCCTGCCCGTGCCCGCCGGGCTGCTCAGCGAGTGCGGACACTGCCCAGGGACCCCCCCAGGCTGCCGGCCTGTCTGTGAACCCGCCGCCTCAGCCTCCGGTCGAGGTCTGTGCGGCCCACCGATCTCCCGGTGAACTCCTCACCACTGGACCCTCGCTGCCTGCCGTAGCCAGTCCAGGTGTCCACCTCTGTCCGTAGCCACCTCCCCATCAACACACGGCCGTGGGAACCTGTCTCAGTTCCAGTTTCTCGGGGAAAACACGGGGCCCGGGAAGCTCCCTCCACCCGCAGTGCCAAGTTACAGTCTAATCATGTGAAGTATTTTTATAAATATTTTTTTCTTAATGGATTTTAGAGAGAGAGGAGGAGAGAGGCAGAGAGAGATAGAAGCATGGATGAGAGAACATTGAGTGGCCGCCTCCTGCACGCCCCCCACTGGGGATCGGACCCACACCCTGGGCATGTGCCCTGACCGGGAATCGAACCGGTGACCTCCTGGTGCAGGGTCGACGCTCCACCACGGAGCCACACCGGCCGGACTAAGCACGTCTGAAATGCCAATTAAACCCACCAGGTGCAGAGCCAAGAGTGGACACGACTCAGCCTCAGTGGTCAGCGTGGCACCACTGGATCAAGCCCCCGTGTGTGAAGTTGACCACCCCGTCATGGCTGCTGCCCGGCCAAACGTCATGCCCCGTCCGTCACCTGGGGTCGGGAGCACCCCACTCCGGAGACCCTCAGACTCGGTGTCTCAAGGGGGCGTGCGTCTCCGGATCTTGCCTGGCGTCATCAGAAGGTTCTGGGTGCGGAGAGGTGGACCCTGGTCCTTCATCCGGCTTCCAGAGCCATCAGCAGCTGTCACCCTGATGGCAGGCTCTGTCTCTGGTCACCGTGCAGCCCGGCGTAGCTGGGCTCCTCGGGTGTTAGTGGGGACCCCGTACCCCAGGTGGCACAGTACTGGCGGTTGCCATGACAGCTGAGCGTTCTCTCCTAGTCAGACACTGCCCCCTCCGTGTGCAGACACCCACCAATGGGTCCCCGAGGTGCACCCAGGGCACCTGACAGCTGTTCCCACGCTGGTGACCCCTCCTGCGGTGGGGCTGTACCAGCTGAGACAATGCAGAAGGTCTGCCTTTGTCCCTGACCACACGGCAGAACCTTCTAGATCAAACTGTAAGGGACTCTCTAAATGTCAGGGCTATGCCTGGGGACCCCTGGCTTTCGGACCCTTGCTGTCTTCCTTCCCTTTCCCATCTACTTCCTCCCCTCCTGCTTCCTCTTTTCTCCTCTTCCCAGTGTCCTCTTCGCCCCCGCCACGGAGACACACACAGGCCTACAGCCAAACGGTGGAGACATCCCCGTGGCCGGTGAGCCCGCCCCGCTGCGGACACCGCCCTTGCATTCTTGTTGCACACGGTCAAGCCTGCGATGGCCCCATTCCCGCGCCCTGCCCGCCCCCTCGCCCCCCAGGGACTGCACAGGTAGGGGCGGCGGGCGGCAGAGGTCCCCGGAACCGGGAGAGCCCACGTTTTACAAGCGAGGCGCAGCTGCCCAGGACGTCTCAGCCCGACCGCCCGTCCCGTCAGCCTGCACCTACCCGTTCTGTCGGCGTCTCCTCATTCTCTCGGGCCGGGACAATGCGTGCGTTGTTTGGTCCTGCAGACGGCTTCCTCTGCTTTGTAATAAGACTCCCGCCTGCCCTCTCAGCTATTACGTTTAATGTTCCGAGCGTCCTCGAGGTGGGACTTCTGTCAGCACGAGTCATTAATTCTGCCTTGAAGTCTCCTCGGGTTGTCGGCGACTTTGTGGGGAGGGCATGATTGCGGGCGTTTTCTGCGGGTAATAAAACGTGAAGAGCGAATGTGGCTTGGGGAAGACCAAGCTGACGTCCTGCAGGGGCCGCAGGGAATCGACAGCCGGCGTAGCCCCTCGGATTAGCCCCAAGTCCGAGGCTTCTGCTTGACATGACCCGCGCGGAGCCAGTACTTCCGATTCCCTGGTGCAGCCCATGCTTCTGACACAGACAGACGGTGCTGCAACTCTGTCCTTTCTGACGCCTTCCCGGGAGAGTCCCTGTCGAGGTGGCCAGTCCCCTGTGCTGTGTTACCCCAGGGCACGGGCTGCGTGTGCCGTTCCGTGCATTTTCTTTACACGACTTGAATGGTGCCCACGTATAAAACACAGTCCGCACGCTGACTTCCTAAGTGCTTTTACTCAGCTCCGAATGCATGCGTTTGCCGGTCCCCAGGTGGTCAGGCCACATCTCCTCCCGGGAAATGGCAGAACGAACCCCACTTCCGAGGGGCTCCCCCCGCAGCAGGTGTGCTCAGCTTGCTGTGTGTATTTCATCCTTTCCAGACGCTCACCTGGTGACTGAAGCTTCAGCTCCTTTGTGTGGCTCCCGAGTCGATTCGTTTATTTTGAAATCAGTCGTGTTCGTTAAGTTGAAGGCGCAGCCAGTGGGGAGCAAGAGAGATGCAGGTGGACTCCGTGTTCAGGGTGCTCACAGGCTGGGAGACGGAGGATCATTACCTGAAAAGGACACAGGTCGCCGTGGTGCGATGCTTTGGAAGAAGAGCAGCGAGCGGCCACAGTGTGTGCAGAGGGGACCTGTCATCGTCAGAGCGTGGGGGCCAGGAAGGCTTCCCGGAGGAAGGGGCCTTTGCAGCCCCCTGAAATCTTCAGGGTCGTTGCATAGGTGGAGGGACGGGTGCCGGGTGCAGGGAAGGGCTGGCCAAGGTTCTCATTCCCGAGCCAGCGGCCGGGTGTGCACCTCGAGGCCACTGTCCGGGCCCTGCGACCCGGTGCTGGTGGGAGACGCGGTCGTGCGGGCCAACCCGTGTGCCTGCAGTACTGGCTGCAGCACATTCGTAAACTCCGGAGGGATTTTCCTTTTCAGGACAGGGATGAGAAGGCCATTGCTTTTTACTGAGAACGATCTGTCACTTTGGAAAGAAATCTTACTTACGCACCCAAAATAGATCACACCATGTTTTCCCCTCTTTTCATTCGGCCTTATGTTTTACAGACGCTGTAGGTCCGCAGCCAAATTGAGCAGAAATATAGGGAGCCCCCCCACATGCACAGCCTCCCCAACATCAGCACCCCCACAGAGCGGCTCACCTGTCACAGCTGATGAACCCGGCGGACACAGCGTCACCCCCCAGTCCACAGTCTCCACGGGGCTCACTCTCGGGCTGTGCATTCCGTGTGCACCATGATGCGTGTGCAGCATGATTGTATCACGGAGTAGTTGCCGTGCCCCAAGCTTCCTCCGTGACCCACAGATTCACCCCTCCCTCTCTGCAGCCCCCAAATCGCCAACCTGGGGACTGTCCCCATAGTTTTGCCTTTTCTATTTTTTTTTTTTTATCCTCACCCGAGGACATTTTTCCATCCTTTGTACAGACAGAGTGGGAGGGAGAGAGAGGAACAGAGAGCGAGGGAAACATCGACGTGAAAGGGACACATCGAGTGGCTGCCACCTGCACGACCAACCAGGGCCGGGGACAAACGGCAACCGAGGTCCGTGCCCTTAGCGGGAACCGAACCCGGGTCTCTCCGGACCGCAGGCCGACGCTCTAACTGCTGAGCCAAACCAGCCAGGGCCGTAGCAAAGATTTTTTAAAAAGGATATTTTGAGCCATAGAAATGCCTTGTGTGAATTTTACTCTCTCGCATGCCCCTGCCCTTTGGCCCGTGTGGATTAGACGAGGCAACAGAAACCACCCTTGTAGTCAGCAGTGAAGTCAAATATCTTATTCTCTGTTCCCAAGAGAATAGGAGCATATTCTGGGTTAAAATGAATGAATTTAATTGTGAGCCCCTGCTTGCTTTCTTCAGAGCTGACCTTTAACCTGAAAACAACACGGTCCGTGGAGGGTAGCGAGTCGCTATTTTGGTTTCCTAGGGCTGCTGGGCGCAGGGTCTCTGCTGGTGGCGGGTCAGTGCCGACGCTCTGTCCCGCGTCGGGCAGTTGCCACGTGTCTTTCCGGAGCCACACCCGCGTGTCGGGCGACCATTGCACACCTGCGCCCGGCCACGTTCAGAGATGTGTTGTCTGTGATCAGTGTCTCCTCCTCCAAAGGGCCGCATCGAGACCTCCAGTGTTCACTTCGCTTTATCCCTCCTGCTGCCTCGTCGTTGAGTGAACGAAGTGTTTTCTTTACTTGAAGCTTTTGAAGAATTATTTTTGCTTTGAGGGGGAAAGAAAAAAAAATCAAAAGGCTGGAAATGGAGAAACTTTGAACATGCCACGGAAGTCATGTCTGGGGGCAGGTGATTGAACTTCTGTCGGGTCTTTGAAAGTGGGCCCGACCATCCGTCACGTTTGATGTCGTAAGACCGATCAAATCCAGGGTGTCAGCGTTCCCCACTCGCAGAGCCCCGCTGTCTGAGCCTTCTTGGGGGTTCCAGGGATGAGCCCAGATGCCAGAGTCTTTCCTGCTAATGGACGGGGCCTCTTTATCTTCCTGGCTCGGAGCCAGAGCACGGTGTGGTTGCGAATCCCGGGCTTTATTTGAGTTGTTAAGTGGTTTGCCAGGTGCCGGCCAGTGCGGGGTGACTCAGAACTTCCCCCGGGGCGGGCCGCTCACAGGAGCTGGGTTCTGGTATTTTTCCATGGCTCCCCTTCTCAACGGGCACGCCAGGTAAACAACGCAGGTGGAGGGCGCCAGGTCCCGGCACACCTGGCCCGAGCAGGGGGAGGGGTCCCGGGGGTGTGCTGACGTTCCGGGGGTGTACTGACGATCCGGGTGAGCCAGGCCGGCTCCTGAGATGCTCTCTGCAGAGAGCAGCAGCGTGGAGAGTGCTGGCCCGTGACGGAAAACACGGATGAGCTCGGGGGGAGGGGCTAGGAAAAACAGGACACCTCCAACCCAGAGAGGAAGAGGGGTACAGACAGGTCCCCGTAAAGGCACACAGTGGCCATGCCAAGGGAATCCCAGCGCAGATGCCACCGGGACCCACGCGTCCGCTTGGCAGACGTGGAAAAATCCCTGCCCCCCATGGACAGAGGGTGACCGTCCCTCCCCACCCCACCAGTAAGATGAGCTGGATTGGATGAGCGTCACACATCACAGCTGGGAGATTCGGGGTCTGGGATTGCTCCCCACACGTGAAAACAAGGATAACGGCCAACCAGCAAAGTCACATCAATGGCAGAACAGGGGACTTGCCACCCCCGCACCGACCTCTGTATTTTGCTAAATACTTGCTGGGGATTATCTGTGAATCTCTGCAGCATTCCGCGACCTGCTGTCTTCGGCGATCCACAGAAAGGAACATTGTCGTCATAATCGTCTTTTCTGCTTGCGCGCTGTCGCCCCAAATACCTCTTTCTAATGACAGAGCTTTTTGTTTTATGATTAGTGGCGCATTTTGCTCAAAACGAAAGTGCTTTGGTTGAGGACACACGGTGACATTAATTCTCAGGTCGATGTCAGGCACTGCAGTGGGCCCTGGGGCCACGGGCTTCTTCCTCGTTTTGGGACGCGTGGCAGCCGGGGAGAGGGCGTCCTGAGTGTCCGCGTGGGGCCGGCCGTCACGTTCGTGTCCTCAGGGAACTCGAAGACCGTCTTCACTGCTGACTTCTTTCCGGCTTTCGCTGTTGGGGTTTGGCCTTGACCGACAGTCCAAGGAAACAAAGGGAACTAATCAAGGTGCGCCCCCTACAGGTTCCCTCCCAGCTCCAATCCTCCGTTTCTTTAACCGCCCCCCCCGATGTTGACGAAAAAGAAAAGCGATTCCAGGGATAAGTCGCAATCCGCTGGGATCTGCGTGCCACCTCCCGACGTGCTGTCCTCCCCCGTCCTCTGTGCCAACCCATCAGGGTGACCCTGTTTCCAGACGGATGGCACGCAGGACGGGCCAGCCGGTCACCCGCCCTCCAGGACCATAACCGGGACGTTCCCACGAGACGCGGCCTGGTCTGGCCGCGCAGTGCTTGGGTGGGGTTCCCAGCTGCGGTTCGCCCCTGGCTTTGTGGCCGTGGGGTTCTGCGGGCTGCGTTGACCCCGTTTCTGCGGGTGCAATGGGGACAGGCGGCCTGGGTCACCACGGCAGAGGACACGGCGGGTACCGCTCACAGACATCACAGCCAGGGCCTGCGGGTGGGCGGCGGGAGCGATAGTTCTGTGTACTGGTGACAACCACCGCAAAGGCACGTGACATCTCTGCCTGTCACGGGTTTGGGGCCAGCAGTATCTCCACGCCGCCTTGCCGCCCAGTCACCACGAGTGGCGTCCAGGGACCCCACCCCTGACAGAGCCGGGAGCCGGTCCCGCTCCGGGGGGACCAGCAGGCACAGCGGACACAGGAAGCCCGGCTCCTGGACCTGCTCAGTTGGGCAGCTCGGACTGAGATGGAAGGAAACGCTCCATGGCAGAGGGGGGTGACGGTCCCTCGAGGGCCTCGGCGGTGGAACCCCTCATCTCCTCCGGAGGTCCTGCCCGTCTGTCCAGGAGAAGTACAGCCAGGAAGGGAAGAAGGTGGATGCGGCCCCAGGTCGAGGTTCCCAGAGCAAGGAGCACGACCCTCAGATTTGACCCAGAGTCTCAGGGTCCTCCGAGCATGACCCTGGGACAAAGCATCTGCCACTGGCCTTCCGCGGTCTCCACGGTTGGCGTCCAGTCCCTCAGCCCGCATCTCTTCAGGAGTCTCCTCCCCGCTTCTGTCCTGGGCCAGGACCACAGGGCACTCACGTTGGGGCCAGGATGTGCTCAGACAGCGTGGCCTTGGACGTCCCAGCTGAGCCACCTGCACTGGGCAGGCAGGGGACACCCTCCGCAGCAGAGACAGTGTGGCTGCCATGTAGGATGTGTGGGAGCTGCCCGGGCCCTGCTCCTGGGTCCCGCAGGTGCCCCTCTGCCGATGACCACACCGCAGTCTGCAGAATCCCCTGGGAACTCCGAGTTTGTGACCAAGCCGAGGTCTAGTTTACGAAATGTCAGTGTATACCTAGTGCCCTTTTGTACCGACACTTCATTTCCGGGAATTGACCCAGGTCCACTCTTGTCCAGCTTCAGCCCATCCCCAATCTGAGTCTTTCCCTGGCAGAAACCGTGCCCAAAGCCATGCTTCCCCTCCTGCCCGACGGCTGACATCTCTCCGGCTTCGTCTGCCCTTGTCTGATGGATGGACGGGATGTGCAGAGATGAGGGCCCACGGGAGAAGCGAGGCGCTCACAGGGCTGAGGAGGCTGATACCAGCCTAGCTGAACGCACAGGTGTGGAAGCAACTGGGGGTCAGGCTGCCAAGGAGGGTTCGGGCCATGTGGTCGAGAGATTTCACAGCTTGACTGTGGGATCGAGACTGTTCAGCCTCATGACCTTCACCTACAAGAAGAGAATTTGCCCTTGAGGCTTTGGCTCAGCAGTTAGAACCTTGGCCTGCGGACCAAAGAGTCTCAGGTTCGATTCCCCGTGGTGGCTTTGATGCCTGTCCCGGTCGGGGTTGTGCGGGAGGCAACCAATCGATGTGTCTCTCTCACATCAATGTCTCTCTCTCCCTCCCTCCTTTCCACTTAATCTAAAAATCAATGAAAAATATCCTGGGTGAGGGTTAAAAGAAAAAGAGAGAGAATTTCTAATCCTATACAGTTGAGCTGTATCCAGGGATGTGGGCGTTCCATATTATTAAGCTATATATGGGAACGGGATATACTAAGATGTGTTATTGGGGGCAGAAGACCGAGTGTTCCAGTCGTAAATGGACGTTGTAGATTATCGAATGCTTTTCCCGCATCTATTGATAGATCATGATATTTCTTGCTTTGTTTTATTAATATGGGGTATCACATGGATAGATTTGCCTATGTTGAACCATCCTTGGGTCCCTGGAATGAACCCCACTTGATCATGATGTACAGTTTTTTTGGATGTATTGTCTTCAATTGGCCAGTACGTTGTTTAGAATTTTGCATCTGTATTCAACAGAGATATTGGTGTGTAGTTTGCTTTGTGTGTGTGTTATCCTTGCCAGGTTTTGGGCTCAGGGTTATGTTAGCCTCATAAAATGTGTTAGGAAGTGTTGCCTCTTAGTCAGTGTTCTGGAAGAGTTTGAGAAGGACAGGTATCCAATCTGTGACTATTTGGCAGAATTCACTAATGAAGCCATTGGGTGCTGAACTTTTATTTTGGGGGAGATTTTTGATGGTTGTTTCAATTTCCTGTTTATTGGTCTAGTATATAGATTTTCCAGTTCTTCATGATTCTGTCCAGGAAGGTTCCATGTTCAATGTTCTCATTTCTTCTCGGTTATTGAATTTGGTGGCATACATGTAGTCTTTCATAGTATTCTGGTATGACCCTTTGTATATCGGCGATGTCTATGGTAGCTTCTCCTTTTTCATGTCTGATTTTGTTTTTATGGGTCTTTCTTTTTCCCTTCATGCCTCCAGCAGTGGTGGGCATGTGATGCAACATACCAATCATGGATTGGACGCATGTGCCCTTGAAATCTGTATGATCCGATGAACCAATATCACCCCAATACACTTATTGGAAAATAAGTATATGAGTGATTTTTATGTGTGGGACTTTCAATCTCAATAAAATTACTATAAAATATTTTTTTAAAGGTATGTTATTGGATGACATTTTTTTCTTTATCTGCAAACAAACATCCATGCTGGTGTTCTCAGAAACTAAAGTGTAGAGCTTCAAACAGGAAACAGGCTATTGTGTCTCATACGCTGCCTTTGTCATTGAACCTCAAAGACTGGAGGTCACGGCATCTTAATGATTGGGCGATGGTTTCTTCTGTCTCTACCAACGACCCCGGCCTAGCATCATCTGTTGTAAAACATCACAACCAAATGGAAAACTGTGCCCACAATCTTCATCACATGGAGTGAGAAGGTTCCAGGCAGAACTTCCTATGTCAGGGATAAGAAATCACCGTCCCAATATCGGTTTTATACCGAGTGAATGTCACGCCATGCTCAGTGGTTTGTGTGCATTTCTTCACTGATTCCCATGACCTCATTCATGACACCTTGATGGTCAACCAAGGCACAGGGATTCTCTATTTTTTGTGCATGTCACACAGGCAGAAAAAGAAAAAGATAAGGCTTTTCAGGGGAGATCTGACCCCCAAGCTCAATCTCTCACGACTGCGAATTGGGTGAGGTCAAAAACCTGTAGAAACCTGTAGGGAGCCTCATGCATGTATGCATCAGAGCTTCTGACTAGGGAAGAGAGGTCTGAGTTTTTATTTGCCTGTTGCTCTGTCCTCTGTTGCCCAGCACACTGCAAGCCATGGCTCACTTTCTTACACACGGCTTGAAATCTTGATTATTTTATACACCTGTGTTTAGGTCACAAAGTCAAGGGCAAACTGGACTTCCATTGGAAACACATTTTCTCTTTTAGGAGGGACAGAAAGCTCCCAGGATGGCAGCATTGGGCTGTTGTGTGAGGGCAGATATTTAAAAAGTCTGTCCACACACACAGATGTGTTTTTAGTTTTCCTTTGGAATGTTATTTAATTTGTCAATATTTCTCTCTTTTGTTTTGCAGAACAATGGTCCCCTGGTTTGGTGTCAGAATCACAAGCAGTGTTCTAAGGTGCGTCCCCTACAACTGTCTCAATATTGTCTTTATGCTGTTGGGAATAATTACAGTGACAGGAAGTGGCAAAGGTGGTATGGAGAAATCACACATGCTCCTCACTCAGTTCCCACCAACGGCTGCACTGCATGCTTTTGTGGAACAATATGAAAGCAGAAATTTGACATTGCTTTTGTGCACACACAGACACACGCACACACACATGCACACACATGCACACAGCACACACAGTGCACACACACATGCACACAGCACATACACATGCACAGACACGTGTGTGCACACAGATGCACAAACACACACATTTCTGTGGGGTGTTATCACATGGATGGCTTCAATTCATATACCACCGCTGTAGTCAAGATGCATCAAGATACATGTATTGACATTTCTATCTACAACCTTCTTTCTCTCTTTATTCTGTAATTAAAAAAAAAAAACTCAAGGGAAAAACACCTGGTTAGACCAGGAGATTTACTATTTCACTGGTACCCAAGTTATTTTATATATAGTTTGTTTGTGTGGAAGAATTGCTGGCTAAGTAGTTAGATTCTTCAACTGAACAGCCTCACTTCCATTTCTGAGTATTTCATGTGGTGCACACCCTCGAAGGGGGTTGTATGCTCGCTCGTATTTTAACAGCTTAACTCTCGTACCTCAGTCCCCAGACCTCACCGTATGAGGGGACACTGGTTCTACTCATGAGTAGACTTTACATTTAGTTAAATAAATGAATGAAATCTAAACCTGCTCAAAATATGGAACAATTTTGGGGCCATAAGAGTGTTGAATGGGGCTTCCTTGGACAAGATTTATTGTGTGGACATGACTTTTAGACCTAAAATTGAAGCATTTTTTTATTTCATAACCAAATGTTGAAAACATCTGAACTATTTCTTTTTAAAAAATATTTTTTAGAAAGAGGAAGAGAGAGAGAGAAACTTCTTCAGTATGAGACCACAACATCAATTGGCTGCCTCTTGCATGCCCCTTACTGGGGATCGAGCCCGAAACCTGGGCATGTGCCCTGACTGGGAATTGAACTGGCAACCTTTTGGTACATGGCACGATGCCCAACCACTGAGCCACACCGGACAGGGCTATAACCAAACTTTTATGTGAGCAATACATAATACTAACATAGAATAATTATGCAGAACGTTCTAATTTTGAAACGTCTTTCCAACACATTATCTCCAAGTAAATGATTGTCCAATAATAGTCCTAAACCTAAAACTTTATCGAAATGATACATTTTCACACACACATGCGTTGTGTCATGTAACGTACACGGATGTTGTTAAAAATAGAACAGAATTATTCTGTGAACATGAACCAAGTTGCTGAAAGTAAGCTTTCCTGAGCTCTGAGTCTCTCCATCCTGGGAAGAAATGAAATGTCTGGTTTTTTCTAATATCATATGCACCTGTTCTGAAAAGACATTTTCTGGTACATTATATTTCCGTAATCCCCCTTATCCGCGGTTTCAGTTACCTGTGGTAAACCTTTGTCTGAAAATATTAACTAGAAGATCCCAGAAATAAACTTCATAAGTTTTAAATGTGGTGCCATTCTGACCATCCTGGTGAAATCTCAGCTGTCCTGCTCCATCCCCCACACCCCCAGAACATGAATCGTCCCTTTGTCCAGTGTCCCCGCCCTGTGTCCCCCTGGAGCCGTCCAGATGATCAGATGGGTGATCAGACAGAGAGGCCGAATTCACATGATTTTATTGCGATCTGTTGTTACGCCGATTCTGTTTTCTGATCCGTTACTGCTGTGCACCCGTTACTGTGGTGTTTGCAGTATCCCACGCGTCACCTGAGACCTTTGACGTACACCTTCCTACCTTTGCAAGAGACTCGTGCATTTACTTCCAAAAGAGTTACCCTGTAACATGCTGTTACCTGCAAACCTTGCGTCTAATGGTGGCTCTCTTGGTGACAGCCCCCTGTCTCTGGGGACCACGCACGGCCATTGTCTCCTTTGGGGGGCTTTAACTCACACACTCGACTTTGTTCCCCATTTGGCTTTGAGGTTACGAGTGGGAAGCGGTCACTTAGGGCCTGATCTTGGTGCCGGGATGGGGTGCTTTGAACCCAGCGGGGGTCCCGTCCTAATGAGGGCTATAACTCCACATTCTTAGTCACCTTCTAGGTTTATCCGGAGCCAAATTTAGAGCCCAGGAGGATTCGTTGTGTGCGCGTGAACATCTGGATGGCATCCTTGCACATCTGTGAGATTAATTGCATCAGGGTCAGACCTCTGAGAGGCACCTCACTGTGCTCGTAAAGGTGTTTGTTTTCTGTGCAGCGTGTTCCGATTTATGTGCTCACAACTGCAAATCCACAGACAGGGCCCAGGGAGAACCGATCTCGCAGGGGAGCCACGGACACTCGGGCCCCGTGAGATGCACGGTGGGAGGCGCCCTTCACTTCTGTGTGATCCTGAGAAACTGCAGATCTGCGTGGCAGCTGCTTTATGTAGTTGAAGACCTTGAGAGCGTTCTGTATACTTGCTGATATTCATGTCATTGTCCTTGACTGGCTATAATCCACGACAAGGACGGGGTCGATGTTTATTGAGCATCTCTTGCCCAACATATCGACACCTTTTGGAAAGGACCCATAAATTCCTAGGTGGAGTGAGCTCTGCCAACCATAGTCCAGAGATGTGTAGGTTTGTGCCTCCTGTAGAAAGAGTCTCCTGCGGAAAACTTGTCAAATGCAGCAATCAAGTCCCTTTATTTTGGACACCAGCGCTTTTATTTCCGTAAGTTTTATTTCCAGGACGTTATTTCTCAAGACAGAGTAAACAGGGCGTGGCGACCTGGGAAGAGAAGGGAGAAACACGCTGTTCTCTCCTTAAACCAGCGTCGGAATGAACGTGGGTACGCAATGCCTACGGACAGAAATTGTAAGGTGTGTGAAACTTTGGCTTCTTTCTCTTGGGAAAAGTAATCTGCTCCTAGAAAATCACATGAGTGTGCTTCATAGACTGCAGATTCGTCTGATTCGCCTGTAACATCCCGTCCGAAAATGGCATGATTGTAGGTACCCCGATGCCCATGAGCCTGGCTCAGCAAGAGAGGAAGTCTCTTGAGGGAGATTTGAGCTCTTGACCTTGAGAGTCTCTACGCGGGTGAAAATCGAGTGATCCCATGGTGGAGTTAGGGCTCAGGGCATCACGGAGCTGGTCACACACTGTTCCCTTGCCAGGCTACAAGAACGTTCAAACGCATAGCATCTCCGATGGAAAGACAGAAATGGAAACAAAATAACCAGAGGAAGAGAGAGAGGGAGTTTGAAATAGACACAGCAAAAAGAACATATAAATGAGACCGATAAACACCTCCTCTCCCAACCTCATTTGTTACGTGGAATGAGCACAGACAGCTCCCAGCAGAGTCCCTTCTGGCGCTAAAGCAGGTGGATGGATGAGTTCACGATTTAAACGATGAGAGGTTCCCCCCACCCCGCATCTGTCAGGGCGCCCTGGAATGCAGGCTCCCCGTTCTAATGGAGCCGCCCGCAGGGTAGGCACCCCCAAGTCTTCAGCTTTGCTTGGCCTCTGACTGTGATCCGTATGGACAGTGTTCTCTGCCTTCACGCTGCGAACTTGCAGCAAATGTCGTCGTGGGCTTTGGGGTGACCATCAGCTCCCCGAAGCTGGAACATCGCGGGGCGTGTGGGCCCAGAAACGAGCCTCGCTGCTCATGGGACAGGCCACGCGATCTCGTCTTTGGTTCACGGTGAACGAAGGGCCCCTGAAAACTGGCTTTAGAAACGGAACCTCTTGTGCACATGTGCAAAACACCTCCGTCGGATGCATGATGTTCTGGCTGTGGGCGGACAGATAGCGCCAAGTTGTCACGGGTACACGGGAAGGCGTGGAGCACGGGTGAGCGCCCCCTGGGGGCTGTTACGCTGTGGAGGAGACAGCTGGCTGTCGACAGCTGGGTGGGGAGGAATTGGGGGCATTGAACATGTGGTTTTCTGTGTTGCCTCAGCTTCCCCAAGGAAGGCTCCTGCCCCAGTAAAAATGGAAAAGTCTCACCGGAACATAGGGGTCCCCATGCAGTGTTCTGTTTTCATAGTTGCGCCTCTGTCCTGCGGGTAATCCTGGACCTGAAGGTCAAGCCTGGTTGTTCCTAACTAACCCTCCTGAGAGAGTGCATTCGTGTCGTTGCACAGTTGGCCTGGGAAACATTGTCGCTCTGTGTTTGTAAGAGAGGACAGTTACAGGAAAATAAATCCAGGTTTTAATTTCATCGCTGCTTTCCCTGGGCACACAAGGCTACACTCTTGCCACGTGCCTCTCCTGATACAAGGAACATAGGTCATTGCTGTGAACAAAGACAGTTTTCCTTTCTCCAGATCTTGCCTTTTAAATATTTGATTTGGAAGAACTGCTCTCGCCCTGTAAATCATTGCGTTCAACCACCTTGGTGTTTATGCCAATCGTTTGGGTCAGAGAAACTGCCTTGTAATCCGTTGTTCAAGTGTGCTCGTCTTTGGGCGATTCGAAGTGTGTGCGCGCACGGACGTGTGTTCAGTGTCTAAGTTGGCATTTGAAGTGTGTTTAATGTCTAAGCTGGGAATTTGGGGTGTGTATATTTGTAAGTTCACTGTCTAGCTGGGCATTTGGGGTATGTGTGTGTGTGTGTTCAGTGTCTAAGCTGGCATTTGAAGTGTGTATGTGTGTGTGTTTAATGCCTAAGCTGGGAATTTGGGGTGTGTATATTTGTACGTTCACTGTCTAGCTGGGCATTTGGGGTGTGTGTGTGTGTGTTCAGTGTCTAAGCTGGGAATTTGGGGTGTGTATATTTGTATGTTCACTGTCTAGCTGGGCATTTGGGGTGTGTGTGTGTGTATGTGTGTGTTTTGTGTCTAAGTTAGCATTTGAAGTGTGTATGTGTGTGTGTTTAATGTCTAAGCTGGGAATTTGGGGTGTGTATATTTGTATGTTCACTGTCTAGCTGGGCATTTGGGGTGTGTGTGTGTGTGTTCAGTGTCTAAGCTGGCATTTGAAGTGTGTCTGTGTGTGCGTTTAATGTCTAAGCTGGGAATTTGGGGTGTGTCTATTTGTATGTTCACTGTCTAGCTGGGCATTTGGGGTGTGTATATGTGTAGTGTGTGTGTGTGTTTAATGTCTAAGCTGGGAATTTGGGGTGTGTATATTTGTATGTTCACTGTCTAGCTGGGCATTTGGGGTGTGTGTGTGTGTATGTGTGTTCAGTGTCTAAGCTGGCATTTGAAGTGTGTATGTGTGTGTGTTTAATGTCTAAGCTGGGAATTTGGGGTGTGTATATTTGTATGTTCACTGTCTAGCTGGGCATTTGGGGTGTGTGTGTGTGTTCAGTGTCTAAGCTGGCATTTGAAGTGTGTATGTGTGTGTGTTTAATGTCTAAGCTGGGAATTTGGGGTATGTATATGTGTAGTGTGTGTGTGTGTGTGTGTTTAATGTCTAAGCTGGAAATTTGGGGTTTGTATATGTGTAGTGTGTGTGTGTTTAATGTCTAAGCTGGGAATTTGGGGTGTGTATATATGTAGTGTGTGTGTGTGTTTAATGTCTAAGCTGGGAATTTGGGGTATGTATATGTGTAGTGTGTGTGTGTGTTTAATGTCTAAGCTGGGAATTTGGGGTGTGTATATGTGTAGTGTATGTGTGTGTGCGTGTGTGTGTTTAATGTCTAAGCTGGAAATTTGGGGTGTGTATATGTGTAGTGTGTGTGTGTGTGTGTTTCATGTCTGAGCTGAGCATTTGTTCAAAGCCCTTTTACCCTAACGTTATTGTAGCTGTGTTGAGGGCATACACCCCTGAGGTGTCTCCCGTTTTCCTCGGGGATGGAAGAGAAGTGACTTTTGTAAGGAGGACCTTTGTCCAGCTCTCCCTTCGCCTCTGACGTGTGCCCAGGCAGAGGCCGCGCTCCCCTCTTCAGATGGGCGTCCTCGTCAGGGTCTGTGACTGCACGGCGTCAGGGCTGCGAAACGACGGGGACGCGTCCGCAAAGCCGTGGCGCTGCTGGCGCGGGCCCTGAACCTCACCCGCGCTGTATCCCTGTGGCGCCCAAGGCTCCGGAGCGACAGCGTCCCTGCGTGCCCGATGGGCACAGTTCCCCGACGCGCTGAGCTCCGCCCCTGACGACAAGACGACTGTGTACCGTCCCCAGCTGAGCACCGTCCTTTTCAAGTGGTCACTGACTCCCGTGTGGAATATGCTCAGGAAGCTTCTCACGAACCGTCACCCTCGGCGGCACTCGGTGGGGACGTGGCCCTGCCGTTCCGTGTCACATCCGGGAGGACACGTGCACAGACACTCTTTCTGGCCACAGCGTCAGCACCACGGTGATGCCCCTGAAACGGGTGCACACTGCAGCCTGGGGACACTGTGGCTGCCCCCCTAGCGCGGGCTCACACCGCCTCTTCAGCAGGGGACACGCTTTACCCCTGACCCCCGTGCTCATGTAGCGTCTGTTTGGATTGTAACGTCCTTTATCTCCTTTTCCTCACCCACTACACATTGTTTCCTGGCTGCACCACACGCGTCCCTGGAAATTACCTTGACTCTCTCCAAGAGGGAGAGAGGCCCTAGACAAATGGCGACAATAACGATGACCAGAAAAGGGCCACACTGCGGCCGAAATGTGCCCGGGGAGCGTCCGAGCTCTCTGAACCGGCTGTGCACCAGCTCATGCTTCGTGGAGATCAAGTGACACACCACGGCCTTCCCACCGGGCCGTGACGGCCGCGCCTCACAGCGTCCTTGGCGAGCTGCGCTGGTGGCCAGTCCCCGCGAGGCACCGGCTGGCACTGGGCAGAGCGACCAGAAAGTGCGCCGGGAGAGGCCCAGGCCGGGCAGGGGGTGCGGGCCGCTCGGGTGGCAACGAGGTGAGGGGACAAAGGTGAATGGCTTTTGTGTGTGTGCGGCCAGAGGGGGGGCCCAGTGTTCACAGATCGTAAGTCCTCCAGAGCAGAGGTCACAGAACATCCTTTAACACTGGACAATGGAGAAAGGCCTTCTCTCGGCCGGGCCTTTGCAGAGCGGACCTGCCAAGGTGGCTGCGTCTGGTCTCCATTTGTGCGGGGAAAGAGATGTCTCTCGGGGTGCGCCCTGTCCAGGTCCCTCCCTCTCATCGCTACTCATCACCAGCAGCGGACGTTGATGTTGATGCCAACCGCTGCCTTAGGGCGTCCGATGGAAAACGTCGGCCCAGAGAGAGCTGAGGGGACGGGGTCACCGTCCTGAACTGTCCACTCAAACACCTCGGTGGCGCCGCAGGGCGAGTTCATCGTCCCCAGAGCTCGGTCCTCATAGACGTGCGTCACCTTGGGCAGGCGGGTCAGGACAGGCTGCGCTGAGAACTCTGCTGGTGGTGAGAAAATGGGGTCCATGGTGCGGCCTTGTTAGACCACAGGCATTTGGCGTCAGTGGGAGGGACGCGTCCGGGCCAGACCCCGCACGGGGAGCTCTGTGGACGGGACCCGGGACACGGCCGGGCGTGCACTGTGCAGGCAGAGTGGGCTCAGGGGTCTGGCCACCCGCAGATGTGGCCGGTCCGGCCTCTGCAGACGTTTCTCGGGGCCTGGGTGGGGCGTGGTTGGCAGGAGCAGGGCGCCGCTCCGTCTCCCTCTGTGTGGCCGCCCCTCGGGCTCGCTGAGGGGGGGGCCTTTGCAGGGCCGGGCTCCGTTCTCACAGCTGAGCGTGAACTTGGACTTTGCAGATGAATGAGCGGTTTCCCCAGAGAAACGGCACAAAGGCCGGGGCTAGGAAGCTGGGACACCCCTGTGCCGGGCGAGGGTGTGCGCAGCCCTTCTCGGGGGGCCCGGCCTGCGGGGCTTCCCACAGCCACTGTACGCGCATTGTCCCATTTGTGGGTGGATAAAGCCTGCTCGGAGCATCGGCCCTCCTCCCGATGCACCACAGAAGGTGGCATTCCGGGGCACCAAAGGGGCCTTTAACTGCTTTGTCTGCTCCAGTGAGCACAGTGTCCTGGGCGCGAATGCGGGGCGGCCGCACAGCCCGTCCGGGCTCTCTGGGCACACAAATAATCCCTCCCCAGGGCCTGTTCAGACAGCCAGCCAGGCGTGCGGCCTAATCAGCTGGAAACGGGGCCTCTGCAGAGGCTGCGCGGCCCGACGGCTTCCCAGCGAATGCTGCTCCTCTGGGCTGTCGCAGAGCTCAGGATGCTGGCCCTGCAGCCTAGCTTCCCCGCCGTCCTGGGCACCTGCGCCGGCGTGTCTGTGTCTGTGTGTGTGTGTGTGTGTGTGTGTGACGGGGACACACACGCGAAGAACAGTCTTCGAGCTGCTGTTTGGCTGTTTTCCAACTGCTCACGGCGAACACCCTAAGGCGGTGTGAACACCGCTGGGATCTTAAATCCCACAGGGGGCGTCTCTAGGTTCTGCATCCTTGTCTGCCCAGGCTGGGTGCCGTATTCGGCAGGAGACGGGTCGAGGTTGGGACAGTCACTTCTCCACGCCCACGAGCCACGGCGCTGGGCCGAAACCCCGACGCGGAGGCCGCTGGCATCCCGCCGTGTCTTGATCAGGACCAAGCGGCGAGCTGGCCGGGCTTGTCCCTGGACGTGCAAGGCTGTGCCAGCAGTGCCTTCCTCGGAGGGTCAGTGCAGCCTGAGGACACCCGAATGACCAGGGGAAGCCACCTTCTGAATAGCCCTGGCTACCAGACACGAGCGTGGCACTTGCTGTCTGCAATTTGGAGGGAAGACCGAGGTCGGCGTTTTCGGAAAGTCTCCTTCACCCGCGTGTCTCCCCCACGCTCCCCACCTGCACAGAGGCGAGCCGGGGTCATAGGTCCCTCCCCTGCTCCCAGAGCACCCTCCTGCTCGTTCTGACACGTGGCCCTCCGAAAGCCTTGGGCACGCGGTCCCAACTCAGACACGCTTGCTCTGCCGTGTGTGCGACAGGCACGGAGCGGCCCCGTGGAGAACGTGCTCTTCAGGCCCCGTGCCGAGGCGGTGACATCTGAGCGGCGTGACCGAGTGCTCGTTGGCTCCCCTAAGCCTCCCCTCCCCCGGGCTCTCAACATGAATTACAGACATGCCATTCCCCAAGCTCAGAACCTCAAAGTCCTCCCTGCGGCTTCCCCCCTTTATCTGGAAGTCCATGCTTCTACCAAGTTCAAAGCCCTGCTCAGCCCTGACCGCTGTGGTGGGGTGTCACCCTGCGCACTGAGGGCCCGGTCGGGGCACACGCCTGGGTTTCAGGCTTGATCCCCAGTGGGTCAGGCTTGATCCCCAGTGGGGGGCATGCGGGAAGCAGCCAGTCGATGTTTCTCAGTCTTTCTCCCTCACCCTTCCTCTCTCTCTAAAAATCCATCAAATATCTTTAGGGAAGTCATGTCTCAGACGACCTTGGCCTCTGTTCTGCCGTGACTCAAGCAGGTGCTGTCCTAGAAACAGACGAGCCCCATGGCCACACCTTTTCCCTGTTTGGCTCTCGTGTGGCTCCCCACTGCCTGGGGGAATACTTCTCAAGGACTCACGGTGAGCGTGCTCAGACCCCGGCTCCTGGGTCTCGTCTCTGGAGATGCCGGTTCCGAAGGTCTGGGCTGGAGTCTGAGGTTCTGTGTTACGAGGAGACTTCAGCGAATTCGGCTGCTGCTGGCCCAGCGGTTAGAGCAGAACCCCAAAGAAATGTGGACCTTAAACCAAAAAAACAAAGACAAAGGTGGTGGACAGATATGACAACTGCTGTGATGAGTTCATTAGCAGACAAGGACACTCCGAGGGAAGAATCCCATCAGACACCAAACCTCAAATCCAGGAAGCTCAATGAACAACAAGTAGGATAAATACCGAGAAATCATGCCCCGGAATGTCAGTTTCCAATGACAGAAAATGAAACATTTTAAAAAATATCCTTTCTTTTTATTTTGTTGTTGTGGAAAGTATAACAGATGTCCCCAGTTTTCCCATCATTAGCCCCCCCCTCCTGCTTTCCCCAAACCAGTGTTTGTGTTCATTGGTTGTGCAGATATGCATATAAGTTCTTTGGTTTATCTCTTGCCCCCCACCCCCCTTCCCGCGGAGGTTTGTCACTCTGTTCCCTACTTCTGGATCTATTTTGATTGACAGCTTATTTTGTTCATGATGTGCCATACATAAGTGAGATCATGTGATATTTGTCTTTCTCTGCTTGGCTTATTTCACCTAGCATAATACTCCCCAGGTCCCTCCATGTTGTCTCAAAGGATAAGAGATCTCTGTCTTTTTTACAGCTGCATACTATTCCATGGTGTACATGTACCACAACTTTTTTATCCACTCATCTACTGATGGACACTTGGGCTGATTCTTGAAAGAAGCAAGAGAAAATGGAATACTTTAGGTACCAAGGAACAAAGATAAGAATACCATTCAGTTTCTCAGACACAGTGTAAGCAGAAGCAGAGAGCACAGAAATGCTGAAAACGTTGAGAGAGACCAAAACCCTGACTAGAATTCTGCACCCTGTGCAATTGTCCTTCTGAAGTGACGGACCAATACAGACTTCTTAAGATTCCCGCCTGTCTGCTTTCCCTTCTCATCTGTTCTTGCATGCTGTCTACCTTTTCCACGACGGCCCTTAGCCTGTGCATCACGGGTTCTGTAACTTCTGGTCCGCTCATTCCGGCATCCCTGTCATGGCTCTGAAGGTTGCTGTTTCTTACCCAACTGTACCTTTTGCCTTTTGGTGCGCCTTGAGTTTTTGTGCATGGCTGGATGGGGTCTACCCGGTCAAAGGAGTTGCTGCAAATAGACCGTGGGGAAGGTGGTGGTGAGGTGTGACGGGAGGGCAAGAGGTCTAGAGTCCTACGACCAGAGATCCGACGTCAGTGTTGCAGCAGCTTGTGCCTGTGGAGTGCACTGCGCAGGTATTTCCGAACCCCTCCCCTGCTTCGGTGCGACAGAGTGGCATTGGGGACTTCTCCTCACAACACCTGGCGAGTCAGGATCTGCTTAACTGGCTTCCTGATTCCAGATGTGTCTTCCCCCCTGCCCCCCGGAGTCTTGAGGGGTTTTTCTTTCATATGTACTGTGATCATCTGGTTGAGCTCCTAGAAGGTAACTTTCAAAATACTGTGAGGCTTTACCCCTTGTCACGGGGCCCCCTGCAGACGTGTCACCCTGAGGTGTCCTGAGGGTGTCCCCAGCGGCGTGCTGAGGTGTCCACCTGGGCTGTGGTTCCCACGGAGGTTCCCACAGTGGGGTTCCCGCCGAGGGCAGCCATGGTTCCCGTGTGCGCCTGCCTGTCTCCAGTCCCGGGAGCTGTGTTTTGGTCTGTGTCCTCCCTTCTCTCTGGACCCAAGAACCACCGTTGACTTTCCAGTCTGTTCAGCTTTTCGTGTACTGTTTTTATGTGCGTGTGGTGTTGTGTTTTGTTGTTTTCCCTTTCCACTAATTGTCAAGTCCCTCCCTCGTGAAGTGGGTGCCCAGATGAGCCTGTTCCATGCCTTTGCGCTGGAAGTCTTTTCTGAGGATGGCCAGATGTCCTCTCTTCCTTCTGCCCTTCCCTGACCTTCACAGTCCTTCAGTCCCGGGACCCGTTCGTAAGATCCTCCCGGGAGCTCACGCGATCGCTGTGCCCACATTTGCACCAAGTGTTGTGCAGTTTTCTGCTTTTGTGTGTTTGCACGCGGAACCGAGCTTTCTGAGGCGTGGGCCCTCCTTGCCCCGCCCCCCGCCCCCGCTGATCCTCCTCAGCTCACTTGCCAGGTGTTCAGGCTAATCACCTGCCGTGTGTGTCTGCACAGGGGCTCGCGGGGGGTCAGCGGGACGAGGCCCGGGAGGTGGCGCCCAGAAAGCCCGTCATCCGCCTGCGCGTTCCTGCGTTCTGTGCGCGCAGAAGTAACTTTCGATCAGCATAATTCTTTCATGCTTCTGACTCACGTTAGTGGTAATTTGACATGTTCATTCCAACTGCATGCCTCCAGCGATGTGCTGCTAGTCACTTTGGCTTGGTCTTCCGTCACGATGTTAATGGCTTTCACTTGGTGGAGATTTGCAGTTTGCAGAGGTCTCGGCGTCAATCGATACCACTCGCTCTCCAGAGCACCTCGGTAGGTGGGAGGAACGTATCCGCCTTCTTGGCTGTTGTACAGGACACGGTGTAGACAGTGGCCTTCTAGTGTGTCAGGCTAGTTCCTCTCCTTTCGGTAGTTTGGCCGAAAAGCAAATAGAGGGAAGTGGTCAAGTCAGGGCCAGGGGAGGCTGGACTCTGTCGGGAGCGTCAACACTCCCCTTGGCACGTGACCGCTGTGTACTGATTCAAATCCAGTGTGGCAGTTGGTCACGGCCCGTTGGCTGAGCAAGTTCCAGCCCCAGAGTAGCCGTGACGGGACAGGGAAGTCTCGGCGGTGCTGGACTTTGCTAGGGAGGGCGGAGACGCTTGGGACCCACGTGCGGCCGACCTCACTGGGAGCCTGTCGTCGAAGGAGGGAGCACCGGGTTCCTCACGGGACCTGTGCCGTCGGTCACGGCACCGACAGGAAACACGCGTGTCTTCAAACCCACAAAGGAAAAGAAGCACGTAGCAAAGCTGATTTCAGCGCCACGCCTGCTAACGTTACTGAGCGATGATGCGAAGCTTTTCTCTGGCACTAACGTGGGCCCGACGCTACTCTGACGTAGGACTGGCGAGCGCAACTCGTGAGAAGGTGTAATGTCTTTACCGTGTGAGACCGCAGGCTGTGTCCTCGAATGGACACTGTATGTATGCACGGTGCTCTGCGGGCACTGTCTTCTGTCGGAGAAAGGGTTAAATGAGTGTACGTGTCATTCTGCTTAATGTCCTGGCGTTGTCCCAGGGGTGCAGCTGTCTGGCTTGGGGTGTATCTTCCCTGCTCCCCGCACTGGTTGTCCCAGTCAGGGAATCTCTCAGAGATGCCAAGTGTGTGAGGTTTGCCATTTGGATGACTCATGCAGGGTCTGCCCAAACGCATTTGTTTGACATGCGGAACTGTGTTCGCTCTGACAGACTACAGACTGTGGGTGCCGCAGCCCACGCCCCAACACAGAGCTCCTTCTGCGGGGACCCCGGCCTTGGGGCCAGGCGCTCACATCGCTCCCGCAGACGTCCACGGGCATCCCTTGCGGAGCTTCTTCAACTGCAGGCTCACGTTCGGCGGGTCCGGGTGCCCCCCGGGTGGGCTTGCAACATTTCTGGAGATGCTACGGCTGCTCGCGGCCACCCTTGCGTAGCGCCAGCCTAACAGCCGGATCACTCCTGTCACCCTGCGGAGCTCTGTATCTTCAGGGACTTTGCTGGCCAGTGGCGAAGGTTACGTCTCGGGGCTCAGGGGGCTTTCCGTGCTCTCTGCATAGCCCTTGTCTTCTCGTGGAAAGCATTCCGTGTCCCAAGCCTGCCTGCATTTTATCTCACCACAAACAAAGATTCACCCAGACAGGCTGAGTTCCAGGAAGTTTTATGGCCATCGTTAAAGACAGAAGACATTCTGTTCTAAGATGCGAGTTTCTTTCATGTTTAGGGAAGAGTCTCTCGTTAGCCGTCTGCTCATCGGTCTGGTCGCGGGACGAACGGAACGGTCTCCACCAGAGGACGTGGGCACAGCGTCCCCAGCAGCACAAAGGCAGCCCTCGTCTTTAGCACGGGTTCTACCAGGTGGTGGCAGAGGGCGCGCCAACCGCATCTTCTCGGGGCTGTGTGAGTGCATGAGGGGCACCGAGGCGCTGACCTGCGGCTCTTCCCCATCTTCGGGCAGAGGAGACTCAGGTGTGACGTGTGTGTGTGTGCACCTGTGTGTGTGCACCTGTGTATGCACCTGTGTGCACACACGTGTGTGTACTTGTGTGTGTGCGTGCCTGTGTGCGTGCACCTGTGTGTGTGCCTGTGTGTGTACTTGTGTGCGCACCTGTCTGTGCCTGTGTGCGCATTTGTGTGTATGCACCTCTATGTGTGCACTTGTGTGTGCACCCCTGCATGTGTACTGTATGTGTGCCTGTGTGTGTACTTGTGTGTGCACCTGTGCATGTGTGCACCTGTGTGTGTGTACCTCATGACAAGCAGTGCTGCATACCGTGCTGTTCTTTTTGTTGTGATGAAATACATGAGTTAAAAGTCACCATGTAAATCATTTTTAAATGTACAGGTCAGTGGCATGACATACACTCACGTTCTTTAACCGTCGCCACCATCATCGTCTCCGGAACTTTTCACCTTCCTGGACTGGAACTGTGCCCATTCAACGCTCACTCCACAGCCTGCGCCTTCGGCCCCTTGCACCCACCCTTCTCCCTCCATCTCCACGAATTTGACTCCTCTGGGGTCCTCTTATGCATGAAATCATGTAATATTTGTCCTTTCGTGTCTGGCTTATTTCATTCAGCATAATTCACATATTTTAATGTTTTTTAAAAACTGATTTCAGAGAGAGGGATGGAGAAAGAGAGAGAGAGAGAAACATCAGTGAGAGATACATCGATCGGCTGCCTCCTTCACGTCCCCTCCTGGGGATCGAGCCCGCAACCCAGGCATGTGCCCCGACCGGGAATCAAACCACTGATGCCTGGTGCCTGGGCTGATTCTCATCCACTGAGCCACACCGGCCAGGGCCATGCACATCTGTTAAAGCCAGGTTTTCATCCGGTGAATTGTGTATTCTTCCCCTCTGGGTTGCTGAAGTGCAGGGTGGTGGGACAGGGTCGCCATGACCTCTCGGACCCCCGCTGAACCAGGGTTCATGCACAGGTGTGGTGTTTGAGCTCCTTGTGTGCTGGAAAAGCCCTGGAGCCCACCGCGCGCTGTCCTGCCTCCTTGCGCCTTGGAGGGACTGTGTGTTCCTCCCCTGTCGGTAGCTGGTCGCTGAGCGGCATCTTCCCTCCAGATGACATGACCCTCCACGTGCTGGTTGCGGCCACAGGAAGTGGTGTGTTTCTGCCGTGGACTTGTGTCACGTACTCCAGCGTCTGTGGGCCTGTTTCCTTAGAGACGGGCGTGTCCCTGAGCAGAAAGGCTTGGTGGCAGCCTCTGGCCCCCCGAACCCCTGGTAGGGCAGGCAGGCGAGCTTGAATCCTTTTCTGCATCCTGGCACCCCCAGACCGGCCGTGCACAGCGAAGGGGGGGTGCAAAGCTGACGGAGTGAGAAGGAAGGAAGTCAGAGGGTGGGGTATTCTGAAAGAATATCAGTTTTTAAAGTGACCCAAGGAAGTGGCCACCATTATTGTCATTTCACAGTGTGGAAAGCCGGGGTTCCGATGGAGTGACGTCTTGTCCCAGGTCCCCAAACTGGCCCGTCCTGGACTGAATTGCACCGTTTGTCTCTGAAGCCCAGGTTCTTCCTTTATACCTTTAATGACAGTTCCCGGCCTCCGGCCCTTTCAATAGATCCGCCCTCCAGGTGTGTGAGAGGAAATTCAAGGTTTCGGTGCATTTCTCCCTACTGAATCCAATTTCTGGCCAGCAGCACCCCGACTTCTCCAGCCACGCAGCCCAAAGGGGACACAGCTCTCTGTCCAGCCATCAGGGTTTCAGGTGCCTCTGGGATTCCAGAAAGACCGTCTTGTCCCTGCGATATCTGTTCGAACTTGAACTCATTTTGGGGGAATTGCAGTCATTGAGAGGATTCTCCAACCTAACACAGCTCCTTCTTTTGATAGGGGCTTCGTATTGGTTTATTCCTCAAACGGAAGGAAGATTTATGTGCTGAGCTTGCTTTCTGTCAGACGAACCCAGGGGTCGCGTTAAGGGGCCGCGTGGGCTCCAAGTGCAGCGATGGCCACGCCAGGTGGGCGCAGCAGTGCGTGGAGAGTTTGCCGGGTCAGGTCACCCCGGCTGCCCGGGACAATCAGACCTGCTCGGACCCGGAGTGAGGGTCAGTGGGTGAGGCCGGGAGCCAGCAGGGACAGCTGGGTGGTTACAGCTGCCGGTTGTTCTTTGGTGTGGCCCTTGTCGCTGAGAGACACCGTCTGTCTGGCTATTCCCACCCTGGGGGGCAGCGTGGATGGAAAAGTCCTGCAGCGGTTTGCTGCTGTCTCCTTTGCTCTTCCTCCGTGCCTTCAGCTGGGGAGCGCGGTGGTCAGCGCCCTGAGTTACACACAGCGGATACAAAGCCACATGTCACCGAGCGGGCCAGCCACCCTCCCCTTCCAGAAAAAGGCCTGCACGTCCCAGGGTGTTGCTGCTGTCAGGATCGCTTTTCCACGTCAGCTCAGCGTTTTAAGGCAATGCTGCCGGTACAGTAGCCGATCGCCACCTTTGCTGTTTACGTTTAAATTAGTTGAGATAGGATAGAATTAAAAATTCACCTCCTCCGTCACACAGCGATCATGTGGCCACACCCAGGGGACACCTGGCCATGGCTGGAGACATTCTGGTCTCACAGGAGGAGAGGATGCTGCTAGCATCTAGCAGGTAGAGACCAGGGACGCTGCTAAGCCTCCCAGCACACACAGGACGGCCCCGGCAAGACGTGTTGGGCTCAGCCACCTAATGCTGAGTGGAGGACGAGCTACCCGGTTCCCGTGCTCAGCTGCACCCTGAGCGGCAACCGGAGCTGGAGACTGAGCTGCACGCGGAGCTGGAGGCGGGGCTGCACCGGAGATAAAGGCGGGGCTGTACCCAGAGCTGGAGGCGGAGCTGCACCCGGAGCTGGAGGCAGGGCTGCACCTGGAGCTGGAGGCGGGGCTGCACATGGAGCTGGAGGCGGAGCTGCACCCGGAGCTGGAGGTGGGGCTGCACCGGAGCTGGAGGCGGGGCTGCACCTGGAGCTGGAGGCGGGGCTGCACATGGAGCTGGAGGCGGGGCTGCACATGGAGCTGGAGGCGGAGCTGCACATGGAGCTGCAGGCGGAGCTGCACCCGGAGCTGGAGGCGGGGCTGCACCGGAGCTGGAGGCGGGGCTGCACATGGAGCTGGAGGCGGGGCTGCACATGGAGCTGGAGGCGGAGCTGCACCCGGAGCTGGAGGCGGGGCTGCATCGGAGCTGGAGGCGGAGCTGCACCCGGAGCTGGAGGCGGGGCTGCACCGGAGCTGGAGGCGGGGCTGCACATGGAGCTGGAGGCGGGGCTGCACATGGAGCTGGAGGCGGAGCTGCACCCGGAGCTGGAGGCGGGGCTGCACCGGAGCTGGAGGCGGGGCTGCACATGGAGCTGGAGGCGGAGCTGCACATGGAGCTGGAGGCGGGGCTGCACATGGAGCTGGAGGCGGGGCTGCACATGGAGCTGGAGGCGGAGCTGCACCCGGAGCTGGAGGCGGGGCTGCACCGGAGCTGGAGGCGGGGCTGCACCGGAGCTGGAGGCACAGATGTTGGAGGACCATGTCTCCATACACCCCTGCTCACTGGAGCATCTCGTGAAGAACCTAAGACTTCGCCCCCCTCCCCACTTCCACAGGACTTGGGGACAGACGCTGCCACGTTTCACCAAAGACATCGAGTCCTTTCCCTGTTGTGTTTGGCAAGACCTTTCTGCCCGGATCGGCGTATGTCAGCGCCAGGAACGCAGGGCGTGGGCCTTAGGTTATCTTTCGCTGGTGTTTTCAAAAGCAACATTGTGGCCGGCTTGACAGTTACAGTTTCGCTCCGCCAAAGCCATCACAGTCCGTCCCCTTCAACCAGACCTGTGGCAGTCAGCACACGACGTGGCCGTCGACTTAAGGAAAAAACAAATCACTCCACACAGCATCTGGTTGCAAGAACAAGGCACGTCAATGAGGACACCCAGGGAGAGACCCCTGTTAGCTCTTTCTGAACAGAACAGAAACGTCTGATGGAAACAACAGCGGAACAGGCTGCTTCGCTGTAAATCACTGCTTTCTGCCAAAGGCGGGGTCCCCCAGGGATCCCCGGCTCTGCTCTCAGATGGAGACCTGTGTCCTCACGAATGTCCCAAGCCCTGCTCAGGTGTCCTGAGCCTGCCTCTGACCAGCACTCCCGCGGGGGAGGGGTCACCACGCCCTCCTGCAGGGTCGTCCCGGGAGGTGCTGCTGGTCGGCTCCGAGCCCGCAGCATCCGATCAACCTCCACCCTCACCATCCCCATGTGGTTTCACCTAAACGGAGGCCTGTGAGAACATGGGATCCGTTAGGTCACAGTACACTTGGGGCCTCTGGCTCGGAACCTTTGGAAGGAAGTCGGTGCCAGTGGAGGGGAGCCAGGTGCAGAGCTATGGACAGCAGAAGGCCCCTTTCTCGGGGAGGAGGTCCCGTTGTCCAGGCCACACTCCTCTTCTGGGCCCCTTCTGTGGCCACATGTACTTATTGGATCATTTGGGGGGAGGATGAGGCTACACGGAAGGGGCCGAGTCAGCGAGGCTTAGCCGCGATAGCGCACGGATCTGAGATGAGCGAAGAAGTAGAATAGTCCCGCGCTACCCTCGGCCTGAGAAAATCCACCTGGGCCGTCTCTGTTGCCCGTGGCCCCAGGGGCGGGGTGGGTCAGACATTTGCTTGCATGAAGGGCGGGGTTCAGGGAAGACTGCGCCTGCGTCCCATTAGGAACTCCTCAGGCCTGGAGTGGATGCTCATCACCGAAGCCGTCTGTCTTAAACCTCAGGGCGCGGAACGTCCCAGCCCTTCAACGGTCCATCAGGGCGTTTGCATGGTTAAGGGACGGTTGTCTTTTTTTTCACCACACTTGATCATTTTGTAAATCTGACTCTATGGGATCACAGAATCGCCAGCGTAGACAACCAGACAGACCGGGGGCATTGTTTTATTTCTAAAAAAAATAAAATCTACGCGTCGTTTTCTGAAAGGTGAATCCGCGGAGACACGGGGGCAGCACCTTCTGCTCTCCTGCAACTGGACCAGCATGTCTGCATCGTGCCTGTCTGTCCCCTAACGGGAAGGGGCCCCAGGTGGTTCCCACGCGGTGACAAAACAGCGAAGCGAGCTCGATGGTGTGCTCTTGTGCTGAAGGGAGGGGATGAGCCCTTGGCTGGGGGGCTGCTGGGACGCAGCCCACTTCCCGCTGCAGTTTGGACCCGGACCCTGACACCGGACGCCGGCTGCTCCTGCAGCGAGGGGGACGGTTGGGGAGGGAGAGCCCAGCGGGGGGGGGGGACGGCTCCTGTCAGCTGTGACCCCATTTCAGCGCCTCCCCTGCTGCTCCCACCTCCTGTCATCTGCTCCAGGCCCTTGGCCGTCTCGGTTCACCGCCCACTGCCCTCAGCCTGGACAGGGAATGAAGCGTCATCTCTGCTTCTAAGCGATTCCGTCCACACAGCACCTACAAACACTGTTTCAAAATACGAGTCGAGTTGCCAGTTTGGGGCAGAAGAGAGCGCGCTGTGCAGCCCACGGAGGGCGCGGAGAAACCGGCCTGGGTCCCTGTGCCATGGGAACCTTCAGGCTGCGGTGGTGGCTGGGGTCAGCTGGTCTGCAGTGAGGGGTCAGTGCCCTCAGGACCTTCAGGCTGCGGGGGTGGCTGGGGTGAGCTGGGTCTGCAGTGAGGGGTCAGTGCCCTCAGGACCTTCAGGCTGCGGGGGTGGCTGGGGTGAGCTGGGTCTGCAGGTGAGGGGTCAGTGCCCTCAGGACCTTCAGGCTGCGGGGGTGGCTGGGGTGAGCTGGGTCTGCAGGTGAGGGGTCAGTGCCCTCAGGACCTTCAGGCTGCGGCGGTGGCTGGGGTCAGCTGGGTTGCAGGTGAGGGGTCAAATGCCATTGCTGATGACGTCGTGGGCAGGGAGAGAGTCACGGCCGTGTCCCCGTTAAAGTAAAAAATACAGTCATAGCCCGGCTGCTGTGGCTCAGGGGTTGAGCATGGACCTGCACCAAGAGGTCGCCGGTTCGATTCCCGGTCAGGGCACATGCCCAGGTTGTGGGCCTGATCCCCAGTGGGGGGCGTGCAGGAGGCGGCCAGTCCATGTTCTCTCTCATCCATGTTCCTACCTCTCTCTCCCTCTCCCTTCCTCTCTCTAACATCAATAAAGGAAAAGAAAAAAATACACCAGGTAGTGTGGCCAGAGTGGCTCAGTTGGTTGGGCGTTGTCCTGTGCACCAAGGGGTCGCCGGTTCGATTCCCGGTCAGGGCGCATGCCCAGGTTGTGGGCCCATCCCCAGTGTGGGGTGTGCAGCAGGCGGCCGATGGATGTTTCTCTCTCACATCCAGGTTTCTTTCTCTCTCTCCCTTCTGAGTGTGTCCTCCGGTGAAGATAAAACATATAATAATAGAAAAATGAGAAAACATTAAAAAAACAGAAAAACAAAACCACCCAGTAGTGCGCCATGCAGGGCGCGTTGGGGCGTGTTCCCCAAGTGCGCGCTGCACTGGGGCGGGGGAGGCAGCATCTCGTCTGCTTCCTGCTGGCGGGGGTCAGCCCCTCTCACGGACTCGTGTTTCTGTTACAGTCCGGGAGCCCCTGGGGTGGGGGCGGAGGCCCCAGGCGATGGAGTAACAGGTGCATTGGTGCCTTTCTTGGCGGCTGGGGGCGGGGGCTCCTTCCCCGTTCTTCATCCAGGGACGGAGATAAGGCCACGGCTCGGGCTCTGAAATGTCCAAGACTAGGGTCGGGAACGTTCTCGCAAAGGCCCCGAGGCAGGGAAGAGCCATGATCTGCAGAGAAGTGTACGAAGCTGGACAGTACAGCTGTCCGCCGGCCTCAGGCGGTCACGTATTTTCTGTTCTGTGTCAAGTACAACCGGAGTCGCTGAGGGGTCACAGGTGGGGGGTGCACGTTATATCTGGGAAAGACTGATGCAGCTGAGGGTGCAAAGTGGGGACCCGTGCATTAATTCAGGCCGAAATGTGGGACTGTGGAGAAGGCGGGGGGAGTGGATGGAATTGGGGAAATCCAGGCACCGTTGTCCACACTGGGGTATGGGCGTGGGGGAGAAGGAAGCATCTGCTGCAAAGCCTGGGTTTCCTAGGCAACTGGAGAGACACAGGGGCCCCTCACTCACATGACAGACAGGAGGAGGAGCCGGGCTTTTCCCGGTCAGAGAGGGGGAGCCATGTGAAAATGTCCTGTTGGGGGTGATGGAGCCAAGCCTGGAGAGAAGCAAGGAGACCTCCTACGCAGACAGCTGTCCATCTGAGGTCGCTGGCTCAGAGACACCGTCAGGACGCAGATGGACATTGGAGTTGTCCGCGGTTGCGTGATGCTTACGGACACCTAGGAACCCCCCGGGTAAGTCCAGTGTCCGTACCCGTTGACAGTGTTCGACGTTGCGCTCCTCCGAGGTCATGGGACAAGCATGGCGAGCTGCTGAGCTCTGGCCTTCACTTGACCGTGGCGTGGGTGAGAAAGGAACACGCAGACCGGAGCAGCCCCCTGGCCGAGCCCCGGCCGGCTGGGTCCACGTGGAATCCACCTGGGGGTCTTCCCACCTGCTCTGTGGCCACCTGCTACCTTCATCTCCTTGGGCCTTTTCCCCAGAAGGAGAGTTATACAATCAGATCGTGTGTGCAGGTCCCTGAACTTCCGAGCACACGAGGATGGGCCCCTGCCCGGGGGGCCGGTGGGCTGGCACACTTCCGTTCCTCGGCACTTTCACGCCATGATGTACACCTGCGAGCGGTCTACCACCTGCGGGGCGGCTACCACCTGCGGGGCATGTACCACCTGCGTGGCGGCTACCACCTGCGGGGCATGTACCACCTGCGTGGCGGCTACCACCTGCGTGGCGGCTACCACCTGCGGGGCGTCTACCACCTGCAGGGCGTCTACCACCTGCGGGGCGTCTACCACCTGCGTGGCGTCTACCACCTGCGTGGTGGTTACCACCTGCGTGGCGGCTACCACCTGCGGGGCAGCTACCGTAATGCAGCTGTAAGAGTGGAATCCCTCACCTGCTGTAGGGGACGTGACCTGCATCCAACCAAGGTGCCTGTGTTTCCTGATCTCTCTTTTCCTTCATTGACTACCTGCTGGACAGACTTCCTTCATCTCCAGTTCCTGGGGCGCCCCCCCCACCACTGATGTCCAGGACCAAGGCCGTCCGGAGACAGAAGGGAGGGATGATGAGCCAGGAGGAGACAGAGACGGGGGTGCTTTAGAGATCCCGACCGGCCTGCAGACGGAACCCCTCGGCCTTGTTGGGGTACAGTGGCCATGTGGCTCCCTGCGCCTTCACGGGGGACGCCTGATGGCGTGATGGATGTGCCCTGTACGGGAGATGGTGACACGGTGGCCTGAGTTAGCCCACCCGTCACTCACAGTTGCCTGTCTGTGTGGTGAGGACATGGAGGCCTGTTCTCTTAGCACCTTGCAAGGATGTGACCCAGCAGCATGTACAGTCCCCAGGCTGCCATGGGAACCGGACTTGTTCACCTTGTGACTGCAGAGGGGCCTTTTCATCACCCCATCCTTCTGCTCCCCAACCTGCCCCATCCCAGCCTCATCTGCACATCTCTGATCTGCCTCAACCCAGAGGCTCCGTGGGGGGTGGGGGGCTCCACCCACCGTGCCCCCCGCCAGCCCCCTGCCTGCCCCCCCTCGTCCTGATGGCTCAGCCCCTCCCCATTTGTTCCCGGTCACCTTGGAGCTGCTGCTCCCCCAAGCTGAGGGTGCTGGGTGTGAGGGAGTCTGCGTGGGCTCTTTAACAGGACACCCCAGTCTCCTTCAGACGGAGTCTCCTCGGATGTCACAGCCGGAGATTGTAGGGACACCTCTTCCTGGCGTGGTGCTGCAGGCTGGGGGCCCGGGGTGCGACTGGGACCTCTGGCTCCCCAGGGTCCCGTGCAACCCCCCCGCATCCCTAACCAGCCGCTGGCTTCTTCCCTGCGCCCCTCCTGCCCGTCCACGTGTCTCCCCTCACATCCTGCGTGGTGGGCGCGCTGGCCAGCCGGTCTGCGGGGTCTCCGTGGGGGTTCTGTAGTTCCCTGGTACTTTGAGGGGATGGGGTGGGGGGTGAGCACAGCACTGAGCTGCCCTTCCACCTTGCCCAGAACCCCGTGTGTGCTCGGATTTCCAGGGAACTTTGCACAGCTCTGAGCCCAGTGCGGCAGGGCTGGGAAAGGGGGGCCGGTTTGTCATTTCTGAGGTGTGCCCCGTTTCCCACTGTTGCGCCCCAGCCGTGGGTGGCTGCACTTCTGCTCTCTTCACGCGTGCGTTGCGTGGCCTGGCGCAGGGCGTTTTGTCTCGGGCACGTCTGCGTGACAGTCTGGGGGGGGGGCGCTGGCGTGGGCGATGCCGTCAGCGGTCGGGCATCCCTGGACCGCGTCCCAGGGCACTTGGGGTGAGCCGGCCGCAGCAGGATGGAATTTCCCCGTTATCAAGGAGTCTGAGGCCGGGAGGAAGTTCCCACCTGAAGGTCACTTATCACAGGTGGCGGAGTCTGCACGCCTTGGAGAGGTGCCACCTTCCCAGCACAAAACCAGTCTGTCCGCCCCGCTTCTTCACCTCGGGGGAATGTCGGGCATGTCCTCTCGAGGGTCTCCCCAGGGTGTGGACGCCACTTCACGACATTTCACGCGTTCCTGAGCTCCTCACCCCACCGGCCTCGACCATCGCGGCATCAACGCGTTAGAGGTTCAGACGAAAAACTTTGCAGGATTTTCGGAGTCTGTGTGTGTGTGCGCGCACGTACACGCATGCGTGCTCAAATTTCCCCTCAGCTCACATTTAGCAGCAGCATTTAATTTTTTTGTCATAACATCCGAGACAGGAAAAATAATAGATAAACCGGTTTGGGCATCCCTGAATGGCAAATCGTGAAAAATAAACAAGTTCGACTGTTTTCTCTTTCCTTTGCTGGTCCTTACCCACGTTTTAATTTTTAAAATCGGCTAAATGTGCAAAAGACTGTTCAGAGTCGTAACTATGTCTGCGATTATATAATGAGCTTGAAATCTAAGCCCTTTTTCTTGAACTTTTCCTCTTTTTTTTTTTTGTGGAGTGTGAGTTGGAGTAAAGAAATATCAGTGTTTTCAGTTAAAAATTTGTTTTCTTGATTGATTTTAGAGAGAGAGGAAGGGAGAGGGAGAGAGAGATGGAAACATGGATGAGCGAGAACATGGACTGACCGCCTCCTGCGTGCCCCCCACTGGGGATCGGGCCCACAACCTGGGCCTGTGCCCTGACCGGGAATCAAATCCGTGGCCTCCTGGTGCAGGGTCGACGCTCCACCACGGAGCCACACCGGCCGGGCTCAGTGTCTTTGGTTTCAAAGATCATCAAAGGCTGTTACTTTCCCACAATGAGCACAGTGAACACCGCCCACAGGTCATGCTTTACTCTTTGCCGGTCAAAGGAGCTGAGCGTCCATTCCCCACACTCGCCCCGAGAGGAGGGGACAACTCTACTTCAAAGGCCGACGTGTACGGGCCCCCACATCTCCCCTCTCCTTCCCACGCGCATATACAGCCTGGAGCACCGTGCACTCAACTGACTGGGGTGGGGTTGTGGGGCGGGGTGCACAGGTCCCCGCTTTCCCCAGCCTTGGGGGGCCTCTGCACCTGCTGCTGGGAGCCCAAGAGGCAGCCCCAGGTGGGGGAACCTGAGGGCCTGGGAACACACTTCCCAAAGGGTTTCCTTCGAGGGAATTCTTTCCAATCGACAATGACGGTTTAGCAGCCGGGCTGAGGGCGTGGCCCAGGGACAGAGAGAACCAGGCGAGTGAGTGAAAGGCTGTGTCCCAGCCACTGGGCAACAGGGTGTGGCTGATGCACTCTGCAGGGAGACCCAGAGACGGGGGTGCCGTCCACACCACGGGTAGGACCGGGGTCCCTGCCGTCTCCTTGTGCTGATGAGGAAACAGGCCGAGACAAGGTGTGCCCCCGCCAGGTTCACTTGGCCTTTCGCACCAGGCGCTGTTACTCCTCAGCCGGTGGCCGTCAGCGTTGCCCCTGGGCGAGCAGAGATGGCCGGTCTGAGTTTGCTCCCCACTGGAGGCATTTTCGGGGACGCACCCACTGAGCTGTCTTGTGAAGGAGCTGCAGGCTTGCAGCGGGGCTGGGGCGGGTGTTGCTGGCGCAGACCCCGGAGGCTGCTCTCAAGGTTCCCAACGATCCGCTCGGTGCCCTGAGGCCGCCCCCAAGGGCCGCCCGACCCGCCGGCTGGCGTCTAGATAACCCGCGGGGTATCGATTCCAGATCCCGGCAATGAAAGAGCCCCTTTCAGGGGTCCGCTCACTCCGCTGATGCGTGGCTGCCTGGGACGAAGGCGCCCCTCCGATAGCACCCCTCTGGGCTCTGTCCCAGCGGGGACTTCCTGCAAGAGATAAACTGCTCTGTCCCCGCCAGAGCCCTGGTCCTGATGGTCCCAAAGTGCTTCGTGAGATAACAGAAACCAGTGTGCGGTCTCAGCCTCCTTCCAAAGATCCGAATTCTGCCGCCCCCTCCAGTTCCGTGTTGTGTTGTTAATCCTCACCGGAGGATACTTTTCCCGTTGATTTTTAGATAGAGTGGGAGGGAGCGGGGGGAGAGAGAGAGAGAAACACCCACCTGCTGAGACAATCTGACCTTTTAATGAACATCTGCTGAGTGCCCCCTGTTCCCAGTGCCCGCTGGACTGGGGGAAACTGGAGGAACTGGGCAGGATGGACAAGTACCTTCTCCAGAGGCCACCAGGTCACCGGGGCTCGGGGCTCTGGGACATCCTCTCCCCGTTCAGTTCAACCCCAAGTGCCGCAGCCGGACGGTGCCCCACAGTCTGTCGGCGAACAGTGTGCCCATGAAGCCCGGTCTGTGGTCACCGACACCGGATTTTCCTCGAATCCCCACGGTCATTTTTCTTCTGGACGTTTTCAACCCTAAGCGTGTGCTCCGATGTCGGGCGGTGCAGAAACAGGTGTCCGGCTGCTCCGGCCGCCGCGGACTTCGCTTGCCAAAGTCAGAATGACACGCAGAGCCCCCGGCCTGAAGGAGCTTCTGGGCTATTCCGGGGGTAAACACACGCGTCCGTCTTGTCCCCACGAGTCGTGAGAGCTGCAGCAGGGGACAGAGCGCGCGGCGCAGGCCCGGGGGTCACCTTGCCACCGGGCCTGTCCTGAGGGGTGTTCACGCTTCTCACAACTGCGCCCCCAGTGGGACTCGGCGCAGAGGGACGCAAGGCCACGGCCCGGGGACTCTTGTCTGGCTGCCAAAACAGGGCTTTTCCGGTCCCTCTCGTGGTGGATATTGAGTAGAAGACCAGAAATATTTTTTGGAGTTGAGATCAACTCTGTGAGTTCTTCCCGTGCGCTGTCGTGGTCCCTGCAAGCAGGGCACGGGCTGATGGGCTGGGGGGTGCTGCTGCACCTATAAATAGGGTTGGTGACTCCTTGGCCAGTACACTGTGACCTCCCGCGGCCGGCCAGCAGACACGAGGCACCGGGTCAGCTGCAGGACGTGTGGGCTTGGGCCAGGCAAAGCGAGAGTCAGCTGCGGCCGGGCTGGAGGCCTGGACGTGCCCGTTGGGGCAGAGCGGGGTCTGAGGCTGAACAGCCACGGCTGTCTTCCCATACGTGCTCGAAGCCAAGGGATCTGTCTGGATAACCCCCCGAGGACCACAGCGCGTCTATTTTGGTCCACGCCGTGCCCAGCACCTGGCGGCAGGCTGGGTGCTGTCACATTTCACTGGCGGCCAAGACAGCAGCTCCTCAGCTGTCCCCGGATGGGACGCTTGTGCCCGCTCGTCCACGCACGCCCTGCACGCCACTGATCGCCTAATGTGTGCCCAAGACTGTGCGGGCCCCTGGGGGTGCCGCAGGGAGAAGGGGGACAGTCCCCGTCCTCACGGAGATGCCTTCCGGGCGGGGTGCATAAGAAACACAAGACGCAAATTTAAATGCGGTCGTTGGCAGGGAGAGCGAGGGAGAAAACCGAAGCCAGATCACGGGGGACAGACCTCGTTGAAAGAGTGTTTGCTTTGCCCAGGTGACCCGTCCAGGTCTTGTGGATTTGCACCCAGAAGCAGCCACCTGCAGGACGTGAGGGACCGAGCCCGGGCGTGTGGGGAGGATGTCAAAGCTGCAGCCCACGGGACTGGCCAGTGGGTGGACACTGGGTGATGAGACAAAGCGAGATATGGGGGTGACTGCGAGGATGGAGGGGCCCTGCCCTTGCTGGGGCTGAAGGCTGGCGTTCGCTGTGGGCACCCTTCTCTCCCATCCAGGCGGGCGCCGGGGTGCAGACCTGCCCACGGACAGCAGGAGGCTGAGCTCGGCTTTTTCCGTCTTGCACCCCGAAACCCCCAAACCCAAAGCGGGTGCAAGGAAGAGCTGAGCGCAGATCCCAGTGAGAAAGAACAAAACAATTCCTAGTGGGTTCGTCGCGAGTTATACCCAGTATTCCGAGTGGGAAGAAGACGGCGCGTACAGTCGGCCGGGCCAGGCCGTGAACACTGTGTCGGACCCCAGAGAACGGAGGGCGTTTCTTTGCTTTGGGGAGATGCCACCCCGTGGGGCGGGGGGAGGGCTGAGAAGACCTCTGTGGAATCTTGAGTGCTGCTACTGTGAAGACACTGGAGTATGTCCTACTGGGACGGGGTGTTCCTGTCCTCCCGAAGGAAATGTGTTTGGTGTACGTCCCAGGAATCGCCGCGCCCCCGCCGCCCACGAGCTTTGCACGTGGAGCGCGTGGCCCGAGCGAGCTCAGCGGCCGTTTGGTCTGCATGTCCCCTGGGGACCTTCCCTCCGAGACGGACGTCGGAGCCCCCCACCCTCGTTGGACGGCGGAAACTTCCCGAAAGCACCTTACTTTTCGGCTACAATGCCGCTTTCCTCCCCGTGGACGACAAGGCAGCGTTCGGCCTCGTTTTGTGTGTATTTCCCTCGGCGTGTTTGCTTCCGTGGCCGCGGGGAAGCCCGGGGAGGACCCCAGTTTCCGAAATCGTTCCCGGATTTAACACCGTCTTCGGCTGCTCGCCGGGCACCTGATTCAACATCCACAAACCCGAGGCCCGGCCCTCGAACACGCCGCTGCTGTACGTCGGGTGCACACGATCGGCGGCCCGGGTGTCCGTTAGAGCAGATTCCTTCTCCCCAGACGCCTCTTTCTCCATCACTCAGGTGGCAGCCCTGGTCTGCAGGCCTGTGGCTCACTGTCTTTGAAGGGTTCCTACCCAGTCCTTCCAGGCCTCCCGGTGGGGTGGGCGGGAGAGGCCCGGGAGGGGATCAGCTTCGGAAGAGAGGGCAGGGGAAGGCCGTCCGCTTCCGATCAGGCTGCGTGGTCCGGGGTCTGAGAGGTGAGGCCAGCGGTGGTCCCGGGGCGGGCGGAGGGCGCCCTGCGTTCCGCTGCGTGGCCTCCGTCCCGGAGTTCCCAGGGTATTAGCCCCGGGCTGTGTGTCTGCGCCCAGGCCGGGCCCTCCGTCTTCTGTCCTCTCCCCGGCCTGGGGACACTGTGTGCTTTCTTTCAGGTGTCACCGTGGATCAAAGCCACCCAACGTGCATTTGCATGAGAATCTGTAGAACGATTAATTAGCAGTGGGCATTAGACAGTTTCCCCTGAAGGCTTTGAGACGTCTCTCATTGATGAACCAGTTCTGCTCAGCTGGGATTCCTTTCACGGGGAGCCCCCTCTGTGACGGCGAAGGGGACGCCCCCTCCCGTCCTCGCCTGTGATTGCGGCACAGACTCAGCCCCTCTGGGTGGCGCTCGACCCCTCCAGCCTGGGCCCCTCGTTCGCACTTTTTAGAGTCCTGTTCCTTCGGGCCTCTCTTTTCTGCTCTTTTTGCAGTTCAACACTTGCCCTATGTTTTTAAAAATACTTTTTAAATTGATTTTCGAGAGAGAGGAAGGGAGAGAGAGAGAGAAACATGGACGTGAGAGAGAAACCTCCATCAGCTGCCTCCTGCACGCCCCCTATGGGGGAGCGAACCAGCAACCCGGGCACGTGCCCTGACCGGGAATCGAACCGGGACCACTCAGCCCATGGGACAGTGCTCCATCCTCTGAGCCACACTGGCCCCCCTTGTCCTGTTTGCCCCCCCTGGTAGCCCTCTCCGAATTCTCACGATGCTCTTCTCTGCTGTACCATGGAGCAGGTGTTGTGCTCTGAGCCCACTGACCTCCTCCTGCTTGTCCAGGAAGCCTTGGGGGGTGGGGCGCCCAGGGCCTGTGGCAGGTGCAGCGGCACACGGGATGGGGCGCGTCGGCACACGGGCTCGGGCGCGTCAGCACACGGGCTGGGGCACGTCGGCACACAGGCTTGGGCGCGTCAACACATGGGCTCGGTGAGTCGGCACACGGGCTCAGGCACATCGGCACACAGGCTCGGGTGCATCGGCACACAATCTCCAGCATTGGCACACAGGCTCGGGCGCGTTGGCACACAGGCTCCGGTGTTGGCACACAGGCTCGAGACGCCGGCACACAGGCTCGGGCGCTGGCACACAGGCTCGGTGAGTCGGCACACGGGCTTGGGCGCGTCGGCACACGGGCTCGGTGTTGGCACACAGGCTCGAGGCGCCGGCACACAGGCTCGGTGAGTCGGCACACGGGCTTGGGCGCATCGGCACACGGGCTCGGTGTTGGCACACAGGCTCGAGGCGCCGGCACACAGTCTCGGGCGCCGGCACACAGGCTCGGTGAGTCGGCACACGGGCTCGGGCGCATTGGCACGCGGGCTCGGGCACTGTGCTGTGGTGCTGGGCACTGCCAGGGTAACACTCGGCCCGGGCCCTGCAGACCTGGACCCTGTACAGGAAGCTCAAGTCTCCACCAGACGACCGAACGGCCCTGCAGCCGCGCGGGTCCCGGCCGCTGTCGCAGGCCCGGAGGAAATGAACACTGGCCAACCCTTTCCCACGAATGAAGCCTGTCCCCCCCCCCCCCCGTGCGGTTGACGGGCGTGGAATGAAAGCTTATGGCCGTAAAAACAATGAATGAAAACGTGCTAATTGGCCAACTTCACCTGTGAACACACCGGACGATGTCTTCCAGGGCCTCAGAGGGGGCTCCCAGGCCGAGAGGAGCCCTGAACTTGGTGGACCAGCGTGCTGGGAAGTGTGCGTGGCCCCCGCAGGACAGAGGGGTCTCACAGGGCTGGGGGTGCCGCAACGCCACCTGCATCTGCAGAATGCGGGGTGCGCCCCCGGGGGCTGAGGACTCCGCCGTGGCCGGACTCGGGGACGGCACCTTGCCACTGGGTTCCTTCACCCAGCACCTCCTGCTTCGCGGGGCTCCCCGAGGGCCCCTCTGTGCAGAGACAGACGCTGTGGTCCTGGGTGAGGGCCCCTGCCCCATGGCAGGGACCGTGTAGGGAAGGGGACATGGGCAGGCGGGGTTCATTCTCTCCGGATTTCCTGCCTCTTTTCCTGAGTTCTCTCTGGACCTCTGTCTCGTTCTCCCCATTGGGACGTGCTTCTTGTCTCCTCGTGCGGCTGCCCCCACCGCCGTGCGTGATTCCAGGCGGTAGGTACAGCTGCCTCGTCCTCCGTTCCTGGCAGGGTGGCCGTGTGTGTAGGTGTGGCAGCTGTCCGGTGGGGCCAGCGGCTCTGTCTCCCGGTCCCTGAGCCGTGCTGCACGGGTGCCCTGTGTGGGTGCTGTGGGCCCTCCTGCTGTGGCTGAGCCGTGACTGCTGTTGGCAGGAGCGACCCCGAGGCTGCTGGCGCGGGGACGGTGTGAGCTCACGGACGGCTGTTGAGCAGGCGCTGACCCCACAGAGCAGGTTCGATGGAACCAGTGCCGCCGCCTGCCGAGTCCACACTTTGGGTGCGTCGTCTGTGGAGGTGGCTGGGGGTGATCTGGTGTGGACTGAAGCCAGGCACCAGCTGTGTTGGCCCTGGGGCCTCGTGGGAGGGCGCTGGGGCAGGCCCAGGTCAGCTGCTGCGTGTGCCCGGCCGGGGCACCTGCTGGGGGCCACAGAGCTGTCTGTGGTGGGTGCTGCCTGAGCCCGGCCCGGGTGCCTGCTGGGGGCTACAGAGCCGTCTGCGGTGGGTGCTGTGTGTGCCCGGCCAGGGTACCTGCTGGGGGCCACAGAGCTGTCTGCGGTGGGTGCTGCCTGTGCCCGGCCGGGACACCTGCTGGGAGCCACAGAGCCGTCTGCGGTGGGTGCTGCCGGTGCCCGGCCCGGGTACCTGCTGGGAGCCACAGAGCCATGTGCGGTGGGTGCTGCCGGTGCCCGGCCCGGGTACCTGCTGGGAGCCACAGAGCCGTCTGCGGTGGGTGCTGCCTGTGCCCGGCCGGGACACCTGCTGGGAGCCACAGAGCCGTCTGCGGTGGGTGCTGCCTGTGCCCGGCCTGGGCACCTGCTGGGGGCCACAGAGCCGTCTGCGGTGGGTGCTGCGTGTGCCTGGCTGGGGCACCTGCTGGGGGCCACAGAGCCGTCTGCAGTGGGTGCTGCCTGAGCCCGGCCTGGGCACCTGCTGGGAGCCACAGAGCCGTCTGCGGTGGGTGCTGCCTGAGCCCGGCCTGGGCACCTGCTGGGGGCCACAGAGCCGTCTGCGGTGGGTACTGCCTGAGCCTGGCCGGGGCACCAGCTGGGAGCCACAGAGCCGTCTGCGGTGGGTACTGCCTGAGCCTGGCTGGGGCACCTGCTGGGGGCCACAGAGCCGTCTGCGGTGGGTACTGCCTGAGCCTGGCTGGGGCACCTGCTGGGGGCCACAGAGCCGTCTGCAGTGGGTGCTGCCTGAGCCCGGCCTGGGCACCTGCTGGGGGCCACAGAGCTGTCTGCGGTGGGTGCTGCCTGAGCCCGGCCGGGACACCAGCTGGGAGCCACAGAGCCGTCTGCGGTGGGTGGCCGGGGCACCTGCTGGGGGCCACAGAGCCGTCTGCGGTGGGTGCTGCCTGAGCCCGGCCTGGGCACCTGCTGGGGGCCACAGAGCCGTCTGCGGTGGGTGCTGCCTGAGCCGGGCGTGGATGCTCCTTGCAGAACGGAAGCTGTGACCCGAGGCTGGCTGCCGCCACGCCAGGCTGCTCAGCAAAGGGTGTGGGCACGTGGAGGCCCAGCTGCTGCTGGCGTGGGTCTGTGGACCCCTGAGCATCTGAGGAAAGTGCTCAGCGTGGGCCAAGGCCAGCGGCCGGGGAGGGGCCCTGTGAAGGGGTTGTGCGGTGATTGCGGTGGGTGGCATGGGGGTGTTGGAACCCCCAGGGGCGAGTGGGGGGAGCCAGGCTGAGGGAGCGGGTGTGTGCCCACGGTGGGGGAGGCCCAGCAGGGGCACCGGGGCCTGTGCCGCCCTGGGTCCGGGAGGCTGCCCTCCACGCCTGCCCAAAGCCCCGCGGCCCCTCGGCTCCCCGGGTGTCGCTGGTCCTTTGGGTTGCTGCCCTTCCCCTCGGGATCACCCGCAGAGTGGCGGGCCCTCGAGAGCACCTGGGACTGCAGCCGGGTCTCCCTGCAGTGTCCTGCTCAGGGTCACGGCCTGTCGGGGGGCCTGCTCGCCCGGCCCTGCCCTCCTCACGAACCGCGGTGAGAATGTCACACTGCGAAACGGGTCAGACAGACACCGCTGTTTCCCGACACACAGCCCTTGTCCGGGTGACCGTGGACTGAGGCCTGGGGTGTGTGCCTGGGCGTGCTCATCACGGGTCCTTGTATTTACAGCGCTCACCCGACGATAGTCTTCCGTTGATCACACACAGTGGGAAGCGGGGAGGGAGGAGGAGAGAGACATTGCCGGGGGAGAGACAAATCGGCTGGCTGCCTCCCGCATGACCCCGACCAGGCCCAGGCACCGAACTGCAACCGCCGCTCGTCCCCTTGACTGAAATCGAACCTGCGACTCTCTGGTCTTCGGGCTGGTGCTCTAACCGCTGAGCCAAAGGGCTGGGGCCGTGTTTCCTTTGGGATTGCTCTCTGTCTGGCTGGTGCTCACCCCCGGGCACTGCCCCGTCGGCTCCAGCGGTCCCGGGGCATGTGCGCCCACACAGGTGACCCGCTGCCGTGCACACCTCGGCTTGCGGGGCATCGGAGGAGTCGCCACCCCATCACACAGGCAAAGCCCCGCTGTGTCCGCGCAAGCGCCCGAGGACAGCTGCCAAGGCTGGGCGCGGCTCACCGGGTCTCCGTCGGTGACCCCGGGGTCCAGGGGCCGCCTGCACCCGCCGGTCTCTTTCTGCAGCGGAAGTGACGGCTCTGCCTACAGAACAGCGGCTCGTGCCAGGCGCCTGCCCCGAGGCCATGTGCAGGTTGACGGCAGGTGTTCTGCACACGCAGCGAGCTGCCGCGTGGCGGACGGCCCCGTTCAGACCTCCAGCACGCACCTCCGCACGCAGAGGAACCCACGAAGCAGCTCTTCCGTGTTCTCCACACTGTTCACTTACAGGGCTGTTCTTTTCTGTTTTTATTTATTTTTCTTTATCGATGTTAGAGAGAGGGACGGAGAGGGAGAGAGAGACGGAAACACGGATGAGAGAGAACATGGACGGGCCACCTCCCGCACGCCCCCCACTGGGGATTGGGCCCACAGCCCGGGCATGTGCCCTGACCCGGAATGGAACCACCAATGTCTCGGTGCAGGGTCGACGCTCTACCATTGAGCCACAGCAGCTGGGCTACGGGGTTGTTTTTTGCTGATTAAAACGTCTGAGCAAAAGCCTATTTTTTTGTTTTGTTTTTGTTTTTGTTTCTGTTTTTTTTTTTTTTTTTCCTCATTAGAGCCACAAGTGAGCTCTCAGCCCTCAGGAGGAGGCTGGTGCCCCGGGGGGCAGGGAGTTGGTTCGCAGGCCGTGGGGGGGGGGGGGCGGCCCGGGAGGGGACATGCAGGCAAGGAGCGCTGGCTGAACCTGGGTCCCGGGTCCAGTCCTCTGCCCCTCCCCCGAGGAGACCCCCGGGAGTACAAACAGATGCTGGCTGCCAAAATGCAGGCCCGGGCAGAGGCTGACAGAGGGGGCCTGTGAGGTCCCCGGGAAACAGCCCTGCCCTTTGTCACGCCGTGAAATCGGAGAGAAAGGCGCCGTCTGGGGCCGCTTCCATGCGGGGCGGCGGTGGCGGGCTGGGAGGCCTTGGGAGCCCAGGAGGAAGGACAAAGTCCTGGCGGCACAGAGGCTCCCTCCTCCCCAGCCTGGGTGGGCGGTGGTCTGTCCCCCCCGGGGCCTCCACCCGGGCCCAGGAGCATCTGCTGTCCGGCTCCCTGTCCTGTGCACGGGGACGCAGAGGGGGACTGGCCGACCTCTGTGCCCGGGGCTCCCGCCTCGGCCTGGGCTTGCCTCTCGGCACAGCGGTGACTGCAAACAGCGCGCAGATGATCACACAGACGCCAGCACGTGTCCTCGGCGGGCACCTTCTCCTCGCCATCAAGGCGGTAGACCAGGCCACGCTTCGCTGCTGAAGGGGAATCCGGTGGCCGCTTCTGGGGCCTGTACCAACACCCGGAGATGTCCTAGTCCCTGAGGAATAAGCGGAAGAGACAGGGTGCCATCCGGCGGGACGCAGCCGGCGAGGGCCACGCCCCGGCTGTCAGCCGCGTCCCGGGGCTGTGGCCTCCGCACGGTGGCCGGGTCCAGGCGTCCCAGACCACGCCCAGGAATGGACACGTGGACAGTACGCTGAATGAACTGGGAGGGAAGAATAACACGTGTGAAATGAGTGTCCTCGACTTTCCCTGCTGCCTACGCTTGGCGGGCGGTACTGTCAGACGGAATGGTCCCGGATGACACGGGGCCGCCTGCTCGCATCTGCGGGTCTGGTCCCCTCTAAATGTGCACGTGGATGGCGTGGGGGAGCAAGACGTCTACACTCCTTCCAGGTGGAGGACGGTGGCCCCTCACGACATCAGCTGTCTCGTACACACTCGCGTGACTCAGAGTCAGACCTCTGCAGGGGCCTCACGCAGGTGCGCTCAGGTGCGTGGACCCCGGGGAGGGGTTTGCCTCTGCACGGAGCAGACCTGTCCCTCCTGTCTTCACGAGGTCATCGAAGGGTTGATTCTGCACGCAGCCTGCATGTTGGCAGACACGGACGCAGACCACTTGTCCCTGACGCAGGGAACCTACGGTTCTTCCACACTGTCTCTCCTCCGGGCGACACCTGACTGCCAGCCTGCCGGGCCCCTGCGGGCCATCCCGCAATCACGCCGAGGCTCGCGATGGCCCCCGATTCCACCTGCCCGGTGGGCTGGGCACCCGGGTCCCATCAACGCGCCTCTCATGTCCCAGCTCAGCACACCCCTCGGGCGTGGGCTCCGTGGCTGAGGTTCCCCGCATTCTCCGGTGCTTTGGAAGATCCCATCTGCCAGGAGCACCGTCTCCTTCCACCCCTCTTGCAACTCGTTCCTTTTCTCCTCCTTTTTCTCTTTTTCTGCCCAGATGTTCCCCTGCAAAGCCTCGCCCAGCTGCATGCCAGGGTGGGCTTGCCCCGGGCAGCTTCTCTGCATTCTGCCCCCACGGCATCCCTTGTTCCCGTGCCCTGCGTACCTGTGTCCCTCACAGCGTCCCTTACGTGGATGCAGGTGGTTATCCTCGGTGGCCACGTGTCCCCAGAGTGCTGGACACGTAGAGGTGGATCCGCAGCTAGGAATGCAGGAAAGGGAGGGAATGAGAGGGACAGCATCCCGCTTTCGTGATCCCGTGTGCCCCGAAATAAGTGGACGCTGGGGACCCCACCATCTCTGCCAGAACGCGCGCCCGTTCTGTGCATTTCTGACGGCCTAAGGGTTTCCCGGAGCGCACAGGGTCCTGTCAGCCGCCAGGGACGTAAACTGCAGCGGAAACAGGCTCCGGGCTCCTGAGACGATGGGAAGGCCCGATGGGAAGGGTGGAGGCAGGAACTCGGTGCTCAGCCTGCAGAGCGAGTCCCTTGAGCCCTGCAGCTGGTGGTCCTATGGGAACACCCGTGTCCGAGGGACGTGCCCTCCCCACAAGCCCGCCAGACTCCGGGATGCCAAGGAACAGAGCTGGGGATTCTGCTTCCCGTCCTGCTGGAGGGAGGGCGGATTGGACGCCGGGGCTCTCCCTTGGACACTCTCGGGGTGCGCTCTCCCGGAGAGCGACCACCGGCACACCGGACTTCGCGCGGTTAAATGAATAGGAACGCAGGGAAACTAAGTGGGGAGCGTTTTGGTTGCACTGACTACATGTGATCCTGCCCTGTAGCGTCATGTGGCCGGCTGCTGGCTACCCCTGTGGCCTCTCCAGAGCGTCTCCAGTCTGCATGTGTCCGATGGCGCCGCCCCAGGTCCTTCGAACGTTTGTCTGAAGTTATTTGGTGCCAGAGAGAAACTGAGGAATGAGTGGGCGAAGCTGTCGAGGGGGAAGCATGGGCTTCATCCAGCCGTGTTAGGTGGGCCGAGCTGAGAAATGCACCGTGACAAGGGCACACCCCTTGGCAGGGTCCCCACGGGGCTGTTTCCGGGTGGGGGCTCCCAGGGATGGGGGACGTAACATGAGAAACCCTGTCTTTGTGGCGTGCCGTGTGAACACGTGTGAACGAGGAGGTCATTAAACACAACTTGATTCGGATGCAAAGTTGCTGAGTTCGCTGCCGGTGTGATAGGCCCCCAAGCTTTAATGGTTACTTCTTTTTAATTTTTTTCCCTTTATTGATTTTTTTTTATTTTTTATCCTCACCCGAGGACATTTTTTCTATTTTTTGTTCAGATAGAGTGGGAGAGAGAGAGAGAGAGAGAGAAACATCGACGTGAAAGGGACACGTCGAGTGGTTGCCACCCACACGACCCAACCAGGGCCGGGGACAAACTGCAACCGGGGTACATGCCCTTAGCGGGAACCGAACCCGGGTCTCTCAGGACTGCAGGCCGACGCTCTAACCGCTGAGCCAAACCGGCCAGGGCTCCCTTTATTGATTTTACAGAGAGCAGAAGGGAGAGGGAGAGAGAGATGAAACACTGATGAGAGAGAACATCGACGGGCCGCCTCCTGCACGCCCCCCACTGGGGATCGGGCCCACAACCTGGGCCTGTGCCCTGACCGGAAATCGAACCGGTGACCTCTTGGGGCAGGGTCGACGCTCAACCACGGAGCCATGCCGGCCTGACATGGAATGGTTAGTTCTTGGAAATGGAACTCACTGCACGCAGGGAGCTCAGCACCTCACCTCCCAGGGCAAAAGGGGAACCATTTGATACGCGGTAGCAAACCCAGTGAGCTTCTGCAAGTTCCGAGTTTGGGGAAAGGCCCAATGGTTCTGTGCCGCAAGGCTTCCCGTCCGTCACCAACAGACCCTGCGGCCCGGTGTTCCCTGTTCCGCGTGCCCAGTTACGGGAATCACGCTCACCCGGCCTCGGGGCAGACGCCCCACGGCGCCCGGTTGAATGGGTTTGTTCGAGGACGCCTAATGTTTTAGGAGGCCGTCGGTGCGGTCCAGGCTGGGGTGACAGGAAGCGCAAAGCCCCTCTTCTGAGTGTGGGCTCCCCGGCCTTTCACAAGCGTGCCCCGGGTCCCTGGCACCTGCTCCCACGGCAAACCGCCCGGACGGATGTGACGCTGCCGTCTCACGGGTGGTGTCAGCCCCACTGGGCGCACTGGCCTCCTGGTCGGGCTCTCTCAGCGCTTTCTGGAATCGGACACACGGATTCATTCCCGGGGATGACAGACAGCCCCAGCCTACCTGTGCCGTGCCCACAAAGTGCTGATGTCCGCAGTCTCTCTCACGCACGGATCCTAAGAATACAGACTGCAAAGGAGCGCTCAGATGTCACAGAGGGCACCCACGGGGTCCCGTGCCTCCTGGGACCATGCCGTCTCGGATGGCGGGGGGACACCAGGCCAGCCAGCTTGCGGATGCGATTTCAAGGTTCTCCAACACTGCCCATCACCCGACTTCCGGCACGGGTGTACGCCTCAGAAAATGTGCAGTAAGAATATTTCGGAGAGAAGGTCAGTGTCGAACCTGCGTAAGCTTTTCAGCGTCGCAAGAAGCAGGGGACACGCTGACGTCCGCCCGCCTGCGGCGCGCCGAGGTGTCCCCTGACCTGGGCTGGGCGACGCCGCAGCCCGCTGTGCCCATTGCACCCCGCTCTCCCGGGGGAGGGCCGGCCTGCCCGCCGCACAGCCCATGACCGGGACCCCCGCGGAGCTGTGCCAAACCCACCTCGCGAGCCCTGGGCTGCTGGGCGCACGCGGGGGTTTTCTTTGAGACCGACGCACGGCCTGGACGGCTCTGCGGGCGATTTGGATGACCTAGGGGTCTCTGAGGGGTTGATTTCACAGTGTGCCAAAGGACACCATGTCTGTAATAATCAAACTGTCATAGAAAGTGGTGTGTGTGTGTGTGCGGAGGGAGCCCCTGTGTGTGTGTGTGTGTGTGTGTGTGCGGAGGGAGCCCCCGGGCGGATCCTGCTGCTAATCATTCCTCAGGACAAGGTGCCGGGGGGCCTGCAGCTGCAGCATAAGTAGGTCACACTCCTTCCCTCCTTCCCTGGGGCGCGTGTCTTCCTTTGATGTTGCAACGGGGGTTGATTTGGTCCAGAGGAGCGAGGGGCATTTGGCCTGGGGGCAGCATCCCCAAGCCTGTGCCATGATGTGAGCTGAGGAACCGCGTGGTGTTGACGACCCTGTCGTTTGCAGATAGCATTAGGAATTCTTAACGTCTCACTGAGTTTGAAACCCTTCAGAAAAGCGACGAGAAGAGCAGAGACCTTCCAGACACCTCTCGTTGACACCTGGGAGTTTCAGCTTCCGGGGACGTCACCGCGGCCACGAAATGCCACTCGGCCAATGTGGCAGAGGGCGGCCACAGGCGAGCCACGGCCACAAAGACGTGGTCGACTCCCACACAATGCGTTTGCTAGAGCAGGTGGTCCGCTCTGGCCCCTGTTTGTCCTTGCTGACCCTGGTCCAGCCTCTCTCTCGTCCGTAAGACGAACTATATGTATTTAATGCCATAAGGTTGACATGATGTGATAATATATTAAATGTACTGATGTGAAAACAATCGTATACCAATACAACCACGATAACAGTATTAAGCATATATCCTGTGTGCTTAACTGTAAGTGTCATTACGTCTGCGATGACGTCGTTGTTGTGTATGTGTCCCTGTGTTCCTCTCCCACCATTTAAAGGGAACTTGCAGGCATCGGGACCGTTGGTCCCTTGGCGGCTTGTCGCACAGCGCGGCGGTCCCTCATCACGCTCTGCCTTTGGTGCTGACAATCGTTGTGATGGGACGAGGCCCTGGTTTCTGCAGCGGGCTTGGTCCGCAGGCTTCCGGAGCCGCCCTGACCCTTCCGGCAGGCGGTGTCCAGCCCCGAGGCTGGTGGCCCTGCAGAAGGCCCCTCGTTTGGGAGTGTCGCCGTTCCCTCGTGGCCGCTTCAGGTGCTCCCAGTGCCTCACACCAGGGCACCCGGGGGTCCCCCAGGCCTGAGATGTCACGTGATGCCGTAGCGAAGGTGGGCTGGGCGGATTGCTCAGTAGGCAGCGGGCAGTTCCTGTGCGCTGAGCCTTCTTAGTTTGAGACATATCCCTGGGCGTATCTGTGGACCCTCATCGCTTTGCGGAAACGCCACAAGAGGCGGTGCGAGCTGAGGACACGCCTGGTCTGCAGCGGGACAGCGTCCCAGGGCACGCCCGTGCAGGACACTCCGCGACACGCAGGTGCTGCGGTTGACGTGAGGAAGAGCGGCAGCAGAGTGTGCTTCTCCGACAGTCCCCCTCATGCTTCTCTCTATTCTCATTGCTTTCTGTTTGCTTGTTTCTAACACTCTCACTGGGTCTTTCTTGTTCCTTTATTCATTTTAGAGAGAGAGGAAGGGAGGGGGAGAGAGAGATAGAGACATCGATGAGAGAGAACATGGACGGGCCGCCTCCTGCACGCCCCCCACTGGGGATCAGGCCCACAACCTGGGCATGTGTCCTGACCGGGAATCGAACAGGCGACCTCTTGGTGCAAGGTCGACGCTCAACCGCTGAGCCACACCGGCCGGGCTGCACTGGCTCTTGATGTCACAGTTTCCTTTATTGGGAAAAATAGTTGCAGTAGGACGAGGCCCCGATTTCTGGACAAACATCATGGGGAGGTGCAGCCCTCCGCTGGGGTGTTTGGAGAAGCTTGGTTCGCGACGGGCAGGGCCGTGCTCCCTTGGCCTGCGGGTCCCCTGCGGTTCCGGCTACCGGATGGCTCAAGGGCTCCTCTGTGGGCCACCTGCCAAGAGCTCAGGATTTGGGGGAGGACAGGGCACTTCTCAACACACAGGGCTGCAGCGACTCCCTTACCCATGGGAGCTGGACAGAGTCCCTGGGTACATCTCAAGGCAGTAGGGGGCACGCGCGTTAGGAAATGTATCGAAGGGAAAAACCACTTCCACCTGACAAAGCAGGTCGCGGTTTGCCAGAGAAATTGGCCGCCGTTAATTTAGAAAACAGCGCCGGTCTTTGGACATTTCTGTTGAGGGCGTTATTATAGGCTGTGAAGATAACACTTCTTTATGAAATAAAGACCTGCTTGGTTTTGCGCAGCCCAGACTCTATACTTTATGTCTAAGCACAATCCGGATGAAATCGAAGTATAAAGTGTTATTTGATTTTTTAAATTCTTCCACAGACGCTACGTTTGTGAACGCGTACCTACCATATGTCCTACAGAATGCATTCTGCGATTTTCCCCTGGGATCCCCCCCCCCCACGAGTACAGTGCTTCCCCACCCAACCACACTTGTTGGGGTTTTGTCAAAAAATTTGGCATGTTTGTAAAAAAAAATTTTTTTCTGCCTTTATTGATTTGATTTTATTATTTTGTTATCCTCACCTGAGGACATTTTCCAGTTTTTGTTCAGGTAGAGCGGGAGAGAGAGAGAGGAAGAGAGAGAGAGAAACATCGACGTGAAAGGGACACATCGAGTGGCTGCCACCTGCACGACCCACCAGGGCCGGGGACAAACTGCAACCGAGGTACATGCCCTTAGCGGGAACTGAACCCGGGTCTCTCTGGACCACAGGCTGATGCTCTAACCGCTGAGCCAAACCGGCCAGGGCTCCTTGTTAATTTTAGAGAGAGAGGAAGGGAGAGGAACAGAGAGATAGAAACATCGATGAGAGTGAACATCGATGGGCCGCGTCCTGCATGCCCCCCACTGGGGATCGGGCCCACAGCCTGGGCATGTGCCCTGACCAGGAATCGAACTGGTGACCTCTTGGTGCAGGGTCGACACTCAACCACTGAGCCACGCTGGCCGGGCAAAATTTAGCACCTTTGAGACAACATTTGGGACGTGCTTGGAGAGACTGGAATGAATAGAAATTTGATTTTTCTCTTCAATGAAAAGAAAAAAGGGTAGATGCAAATGAGAACTAACTCAGATGCATTCTCCTATTGGTCCCCTGGGTATGGGAGGGAACCTGTTCCTCACCTACATCTTTCCCGATGCTCGCGTCTCCGCACCTGCCTCTTACGGACACCGTCAGCCCAGATCTAGGCTACAAATGGGGGGGTTGCCCATTCTCGGGTCTCCCTCATTGCCTCCTCTCCAGGTGAACCCGTGACCCACCAGGCCTGCCCGTCCACCCTGCCTGTCACAGGCCGCGTTCCTCTTTGCCCGCTCTCTGCCCGCAGCCTCCTCCGTCCCCCGGCACGCCACACCGTGGTGGACAGAAGGTGTGCAGACCCGTGAACTCCGCGGCTCTGGATTCGTCTGCGGCAGTGTCTCCCCTCATCCATCGCCGGTCTGCTCCGGTCATTTAACACGAACGGGCAGCAGGTCTCCGTCCCAACAGAGGCTCCTCACTGAATTCCAGGGCTCATTCCCAGCCTTGCCTTTTATCGACTGTCTTCTCCCCTTGCTGTGGCTGTCGCAGCTGAGTCCCCTCCCCCAGGACAGTCGTGTCCAGGCCCAGATCTCAGCACAATGAATTGTTCGCGTCCTACTTGTCCTGAAACCGGGCAAAAAAAAAGGACCCAAGCAGCCTGTCTCTCCTTGAGCCGATGAGACTTGCACAGGGTTAAATCCTACAAGAGCGTTCATTCCAGTATCGCCGGCAGGTGGGGAGCAGCCAGCCCATCCGCAGAAATCTGCCCTGCACGCCCCCCATGGCCGGTCACGTATATTGGGTGTTACATGGGGAAGGGGGCAGAGGGACATCCATGGTGACATGGTTGGGGATAGGCAGAGGGACATCCATGGTGACATGGTTGGGGAGTAGGCAGAGAGACATCCATGGTGACATGGTTGGGGATAGGCAGAGGGACATCCATGGTGACATGGTTGGGGAGTAGGCAGAGGGACATCCATGGTGACATGGTTGGGAAGTAGGCAGAGGGACATCCATGGTGACATGGTTGGGGATAGGCAGAGGGACATCCATGGTGACATGGTGGGGGAGTAGGCAGAGGGACATCCATGGTGACATGGTTGGGGATAGGCAGAGGGACATCCATGGTGACATGGTTGGGAAGAGGCAGAGGGACATCCATGGTGACATGGTTGGGGAGTAGGCAGAGGGACATCCATGGTGACATGGTTGGGGGGTAGGCAGAGGGACATCCATGGTGACATGGTTGGGGAGTAGGCAGAGGGACATCCATGGTGACATGGTTGGGGAGTAGGCAGAGGGACATCCATGGTGACATGGTTGGGGAGTAGGCAGAGAGACATCCATGGTGACATGGTTGGGGATAGGCAGAGGGACATCCATGGTGACATGGTTGGGGAGTAGGCAGAGGGACATCCATGGTGACATGGTTGGGGAGTAGGCAGAGGGACATCCATGGTGACATGGTGGGGGAGTAGGCAGAGGGACATCCATGGTGACATGGTTGGGGAGTAGGCAGAGGGACATCCATGGTGACATGGTGGGGGAGTAGGCAGAGGGACATCCATGGTGACATGGTTGGGGAGTAGGCAGAGGGACATCCATGGTGACATGGCGGGGGAGTAGGCAGAGGGACATCCATGGTGACATGGTTGGGGAGTAGGCAGAGGGACATCCATGGTGACATGGTTGGGGAGGAGGCAGAGGGACATCCATGGTGACATGGTTGGGGAGTAGGCACAAGGACATCCATGGTGACATGGTTGGGGAGGAGGCAGAGGGACATCCATGGTGACATGGTTGGGGAGTAGGCACAAGGACATCCATGGTGACATGGTTGGGGATAGGCAGAGGGACATCCATGGTGACATGGTTGGGGATAGGCAGAGGGACATCCATGGTGACATGGTTGGGGAGTAGGCACAGGGACATCCATGGTGACATGGTTGGGGAGTAGGCACAAGGACATCCATGGTGACATGGTTGGGGAGGAGGCAGAGGGACATCCATGGTGACATGGTTGGGGAGTAGGCACAAGGACATCCATGGTGACATGGTTGGGGAGTAGGCAGAGGGACATCCATGGTGACATGGTTGGGGAGTAGGCACAAGGACATCCATGGTGACATGGTTGGGGATAGGCAGAGGGACATCCATGGTGACATGGTTGGGGATAGGCAGAGGGACATCCATGGTGACATGGTTGGAGAGTAGACAGAGGGACATCCATGGTGACATGGTTGGGGAGTAGGCAGAGGGACATCCATGGTGACATGATTGGGGAGTAGGCAGAGGGACATCCATGGTGACATGGTTGGGGAGTAGGCAGAGGGACATCCATGGTGACATGGTTGGGGAGTAGGCACAGGGACATCCATGGTGACATGGTTGGGGAGGAGGCAGAGGGACATCCATGGTGACATGGTTGGGGAGTAGGCAGAGGGACATCCATGGTGACATGGTTGGGGAGTAGGCACAAGGACATCCATGGTGACCTGGTTGGGGAGTAGGCACAAGGACATCCATGGTGACATGGTTGGGGATAGGCAGAGGGACATCCATGGTGACATGGTTGGGGAGTAGGCACAAGGACATCCATGGTGACATGGTTGGGGAGTAGGCAGAGGGACATCCATGGTGACATGGTTGGGGATAGGCAGAGGGACATCCATGGTGACATGGTTGGGGAGGAGGCAGAGGGACATCCATGGTGACATGGTTGGGGAGTAGGCACAAGGACATCCATGGTGACATGGTTGGGGATAGGCAGAGGGACATCCATGGTGACATGGTTGGGAAGAGGCAGAGGGACATCCATGGTGACATGGTTGGGGAGGAGGCACAAGGACATCCATGGTGACATGGTTGGGGAGTAGGCAGAGGGACATCCATGGTGACATGGTTGGGGAGTAGGCAGAGGGACATCCATGGTGACATGGTGGGGGAGTAGGCAGAGGGACATCCATGGTGACATGGTTGGGGAGTAGGCAGAAGGACATCCATGGTGACATGGTGGGGGAGGAGGCACAAGGACATCCATGGTGACATGGTTGGGGAGTAGGCAGAGGGACATCCATGGTGACATGGTTGGGGAGTAGGCACAAGGACATCCATGGTGACATGGTTGGGGAGGAGGCACAAGGACATCCATGGTGACATGGTTGGGGAGGAGGCACAAGGACATCCATGGTGACATGGTTGGGGAGTAGGCAGAGGGACATCCATGGTGACATGGTTGGGGATAGGCAGAGGGACATCCATGGTGACATGGTTGGGGATAGGCAGAGGGACATCCATGGTGACATGGTGGGGGAGTAGGCACAAGGACATCCATGGTGACATGGTTGGGGAGGAGGCAGAGGGACATCCATGGTGACATGGTTGGGGAGTAGGCACAAGGACATCCATGGTGACATGGTTGGGGATAGGCAGAGGGACATCCATGGTGACATGGTTGGGAAGAGGCAGAGGGACATCCATGGTGACATGGTTGGGGAGTAGGCAGAGGGACATCCATGGTGACATGGTTGGGGAGTAGGCAGAGGGACATCCATGGTGACATGGTGGGGGAGGAGGCAGAGGGACATCCATGGTGACATGGTTGGGGAGTAGGCACAAGGACATCCATGGTGACATGGTTGGGGAGGAGGCAGAGGGACATCCATGGTGACATGGTTGGGGAGTAGGCACAAGGACATCCATGGTGACATGGTTGGGGATAGGCAGAGGGACATCCATGGTGACATGGTTGGGAAAAGGCAGAGGGACATCCATGGTGACATGGTTGGGGAGGAGGCACAAGGACATCCATGGTGACATGGTTGGGGAGTAGGCAGAGGGACATCCATGGTGACATGGTTGGGGAGTAGGCAGAGGGACATCCATGGTGACATGGTGGGGGAGTAGGCAGAGGGACATCCATGGTGACATGGTTGGGGAGGAGGCACAAGGACATCCATGGTGACATGGTTGGGGAGTAGGCAGAGGGACATCCATGGTGACATGGTTGGGGAGTAGGCACAAGGACATCCATGGTGACATGGTTGGGGAGGAGGCAGAGGGACATCCATGGTGACATGGTTGGGGAGGAGGCACAAGGACATCCATGGTGACATGGTTGGGGAGTAGGCAGAGGGACATCCATGGTGACATGGCTGGGGATAGGCAGAGGGACATCCATGGTGACATGGTTGGGGATAGGCAGAGGGACATCCATGGTGACATGGTTGGGGATAGGCAGAGGGACATCCATGGTGACATGGTTGGGGAGTAGGCAGAGGGACATCCATGGTGACATGGTTGGGGAGTAGGCAGAGGGACATCCATGGTGACATGGTTGGGGAGTAGGCAGAGGGACATCCATGGTGACATGGTTGGGGAGTAGGCAGAGGGACATCCATGGTGACATGGTTGGGAAGTAGGCAGAGGGACATCCATGGTGACATGGTTGGGGAGTAGGCAGAGGGACATCCATGGTGACATGGTGGGGGAGTAGGCAGAGGGACATCCATGGTGACATGGTTGGGGAGGAGGCAGAGGGACATCCATGGTGACATGGTGGGGGAGTAGGCAGAGGGACATCCATAGTGACATGGTTGGGGAGTAGGCACAAGGACATCCATGGTGACATGGTTGGGGATAGGCAGAGGGACATCCATGGTGACATGGTGGGGGAGTAGGCAGAGGGACATCCATGGTGACATGGTTGGGGAGTAGGCAGAGGGACATCCATGGTGACATGGGGGGGGGAGTAGGCAGAGGGACATCCATAGTGACATGGTTGGGGAGTAGGCACAAGGACATCCATGGTGACATGGTTGGGGATAGGCAGAGGGACATCCATGGTGACATGGTGGGGGAGTAGGCAGAGGGACATCCATGGTGACATGGTTGGGGAGTAGGCAGAGGGACATCCATGGTGACATGGTGGGGGAGTAGGCAGAGGGACATCCATGGTGACATGGTTGGGGAGGAGGCAGAGGGACATCCATGGTGACATGGTTGGGGAGTAGGCAGAGGGACATCCATGGTGACATGGTTGGGGAGTAGGCAGAGGGACATCCATGGTGACATGGTTGGGGTGTAGGCAGAGGGACATCCATGGTGACATGGTTGGGGATAGGCAGAGGGACATCCATGGTGACATGGTTGGGAAGTAGGCAGAGGGACATCCATGGTGACATGGTTGGGTAGTAGGCAGAGGGACATCCATGGTGACATGGTTGGGGATAGGCAGAGGGACATCCATGGTGACATGGTTGGGAGTAGGCAGAGGGACATCCATGGTGACATGGTTGGGGAGTAGGCAGAGGGACATCCATGGTGACATGGTTGGGGATAGGCAGAGGGACATCCATGGTGACATGGTTGGGGATAGGCAGAGGGACATCCATGGTGACATGGTTGGGGATAGGCAGAGGGACATCCATGGTGACATGGTTGGGGATAGGCAGAGGGACATCCATGGTGACATGGTTGGGGAGTAGGCAGAGGGACATCCATGGTGACATGGTTGGGGAGGAGGCACAAGGACATCCATGGTGACATGGTTGGGGAGTAGGCACAAGGACATCCATGGTGACATGGTTGGGGAGTAGGCAGAGGGACATCCATGGTGACATGGTTGGGGAGTAGGCAGAGGTACATCCATGTTGACATGGTTGGGGATAGGCAGAGGGACATCCATGGGGACATGGTTGGGGAGTAGGCAGAGGGACATCCATGGTGACATGGTTGGGGAGTAGGCAGAGGGACATCCATGGTGACATGGTTGGGGAGGAGGCAGAGGGACATCCATGGTGACATGGTTGGGGAGGAGGCAGAGGGACATCCATGGTGACATGGTTGGGGAGGAGGCAGAGGGACATCCATGGTGACATGGTTGGGGAGGAGGCAGAGGGACATCCATGGTGACATGGTTGGGGGATAGGCAGAGGGACATCATGGTGACATGGTGGGGGAGGACGCAGAGGGACATCCATGGTGACATGGTTGGGGGAGTAGGCAGAGGGACATCCATGGTGACATGGTTGGGGAGTAGGCAGAGGGACATCCATGGTGACATGGTTGGGGAGTAGGCAGAGGGACATCCATGGTGACATGGTTGGGGAGTAGGCAGAGGGACATCCATGGTGACATGGTTGGGGAGTAGGCAGAGGGACATCCATGGTGACATGGTTGGGGATAGGCAGAGGGACATCCATGGTGACATGGTTGGGGATAGGCAGAGGGACATCCATGGTGACATGGTGGGGGAGGAGGCAGAGGGACATCCATGGTGACATGGTTGGGGAGTAGGCAGAGGGACATCCATGGTGACATGGTTGGGGAGTAGGCAGAGGGACATCCATGGTGACATGGTTGGGAAGTAGGCAGAGGGACATCCATGGTGACATGGTTGGGGAGTAGGCAGAGGGACATCCATGGTGACATGGTTGGGGAGTAGGCAGAGGACATCCATGGTGACATGGTTGGGGAGTAGGCAGAGGGACATCCATGGTGACATGGTTGGGATAGGCCAGAGGGACATCCATGGTGACATGGTTGGGGCTAGGCAGAGGGACATCCATGGTGACATGGTTGGGGATAGGCAGAGGGACATCCATGGTGACATGGTTGGGGATAGGCAGAGGGACATCCATGGTGCCCATGGTTGGGCATAGGCAGAGGGACATCCATGGTGACATGGTTGGGGATAGGCAGAGGGACATCCATGGTGACATGGTTGGGGAGTAGGCAGAGGGACATCCATGGTGACATGGTTGGGGATAGGCAGAGGGACATCCATGGTGACATGGTTGGGGAGTAGGCAGAGGGACATCCATGGTGACATGGTTGGGGAGTAGGCAGAGGGACATCCATGGTGACATGGTTGGGAAGTAGGCAGAGGGACATCCATGGTGACATGGTTGGGGAGTAGGCAGAGGGACATCCATGGTGACATGGTGGGGGAGTAGGCAGAGGGACATCCATGGTGACATGGTTGGGGAGGAGGCAGAGGGACATCCATGGTGACATGGTGGGGGAGTAGGCAGAGGGACATCCATAGTGACATGGTTGGGGAGTAGGCACAAGGACATCCATGTGACATGGTTGGGTTTAGGCAGAGGGACATCCATGGTGACATGGTGGGGGAGTAGGCAGAGGGACATCCATGGTGACATGGGTTGGGAGTAGGCAGAGGGACATCCATGGTGGGCAGAGGGACATCCATGGTGACATGGTTGGGGAGTAGGCACAAGGACATCCATGGTGACATGGTTGGGGATAGGCAGAGGGACATCCATGGTGACATGGTGGGGGAGTAGGCAGAGGGACATCCATGGTGACATGGTTGGGGAGTAGGCAGAGGGACATCCATGGTGACATGGTGGGGAGTAGGCAGAGGGACATCCATGGTTACATGGTTGGGGAGGAGGCAGAGGGACATCCATGGTGACATGGTTGGGGAGTAGGCAGAGGGACATCCATGGTGACATGGTTGGGGAGTAGGCACACGGACATCCATGGTGACATGGTTGGGGAGTAGGCAGAGGGACATCCATGGTGACATGGTTGGGGATAGGCAGAGGGACATCCATGGTGACATGGTTGGGAAGTAGGCAGAGGGACATCCATGGTGACATGGTTGGGTAGTAGGCAGAGGGACATCCATGGTGACATGGTTGGGGATAGGCAGAGGGACATCCATGGTGACATGGTTGGGGAGTAGGCAGAGGGACATCCATGGTGACATGGTGGGGGTTAGGCAGAGGGACATCCATGGTGACATGGTTGGGGATAGGCAGAGGGACATCCATGGTGACATGGTTGGGGATAGGCAGAGGGACATCAAGGTGACATGGTTGGGGATAGGCAGAGGGACATCCATGGTGACATGGTTGGGGATAGGCAGAGGGGACATCCATGGTGACATGGTTGGGGGATAGGCAGAGGGACATCCATGGTGACATGGTTGGGTGAGGAGGCACAAGGACATCCATGGTGACATGTTGGGGAGTAGGCACAAGGACATCCATGTTGACATGGTTGGGGAGTAGGCAGAGGGGACATCCTGGTGACATGGTTGGAGGAGTAGGCAGAGGGACATCCATGGTGACATGGTTGGGGAGTGGCAGAGGGACATCCATGTGACCTGGTTGGGGAGTAGGCAGAGGGACATCCATGGTGACATGGTTGGGGAGTAGGCAGAGGGACATCCATGGTGACATGGTTGGGGAGGAGGCAGAGGGACATCCATGGTGACATGGTTGGGGAGGAGGCAGAGGGACATCCATGGTGACATGGTTGGGGAGGAGGCAGAGGGACATCCATGGTGACATGGTTGGGGATAGGCAGAGGGACATCCATGGTGACATGGTGGGGGAGGAGGCAGAGGGACATCCATGGTGACATGGTTGGGGAGTAGGCAGAGGGACATCCATGGTGACATGGTTGGGGAGTAGGCAGAGGGACATCCATGTGACATGGTTGGGGAGTAGGCAGAGGGACATCCATGGTGACATGGGTTGGGGAGTAGGCAGAGGGACTCCATGGTGACATGGTTGGGGAGTAGGCAGAGGGACAATCCATGGTGACATGGTTGGGATAGGCAGAGGGACATCCATGGTGGACATGGTTGGGGAGTAGGCCAGAGGACATCCATGGTGACATGGGTTGGGGAGTAGGCAGAGGGACATCCATGGTGACATGGTTGGGGAGTAGGCAGAGGGACATCCATGGTGACATGGGTGGAGGAGGAAGGCAGAGGGACATCCATGGTGACATTGGGGAGGGACGGAGGCAGAGGGACATCCATGGTGACTGGTTGGGGAGTAGGCAGAGGGAGCTCCATGGTGACATGGTAGGAGGAGTAGGCAAGGGACATCCATGGTGACATGGTTGGGGAGTAGCAGAGGGGACATCCATGGTGACATTGTTGGGGGAGTAGCAGAGGGACATCCATGGTGACATGAGTTGGGGATAGGGCAGAGGGACATCCATGGTGACGATGGTTGGGGAGTAGGCAGAGGGACATCCATGGTGACATGTTTGGGGATAGGCAGAGGGACATCCATGGTGACATGGTTGGGGAGTAGGGCAGAGGGACATCCATGGTGACATGTTGGGGAGTAGGGCAGAGGGACATCCATGGTGACATGGTTGGGGAGTAGGCAGAGGGACATCCATGGTGACATGGTTGGGGAGGTAGGCAGAGGGACATCCATGGTGACATGGGTTGGGGAGTAGGCAG